>NW_004567106.1:52021826-52232861 GCF_000260355.1 Condylura cristata | reverse complement strand
AAAAAAAAAAAAAAAAATTACTATGGATTCTTCTCATTCATGGAATTATTTTGATACCACACAAATAACATTTTAAAGATGAAATAGAACATCACAAAGTAAAAATTTATTTAAACATAAAGAATGCCATTTCAGTTTGCATATGTGAAATGAATTTGGTTCTCCATCCAATAACATTATCTGGCATAAGCTGGTGGAAAAATCTGGTAAGGCAATTTTTTGACACATGACCATCCTTTTCACTCATCAGCCACTCTTCTCAAAAAACCAAACAGGGGGGAGAAAAAGGCCTGAGTTGGTGCATCTGGAGGATTACAAGTCCTGGGGAAAAGAGGTTGCTCTGTGTGTAAACAGCCTTCAGGGTCTCACAGCAGCCATGACCGAGCTTCCAGAGGAGCAGAGTGGGAGGGGAGCAGTTCCTTGGGTTTTAGCATCTCGTTCCCACTTGCATAGGATATGCTCATCACAGTTGAGTGGGACTGTAAATGTTCTCTGTTCAAACCCACAGACTGTGTGAGATTGCTGCTGAGTGCAGAACCCCAAGTCAATGCTGCTGATAAAAATGGCTTCACGCCCTTGTGTGCTGCAGCTGCTCAGGGACATTTCAAGTAAGTGCTGTTTTTAAACCTTTTTTTTTTTTAATTCCCTATTTAAAAAAAAGACACACACTTTGTTCTGGCTGAATGTGTAAAGTAGTACTTGTGATCCATTGGCAATTACGTTTACTGAAACATATTTGGGAACCTAAATGCAAAGTGAATGTTTCTTAGAAGACAATCTATTTTATAATATATCAGCATATGCGTGGTAATGTAATGGACTGTTAAAGACTGGTGTTCATGATTTTCCACCATTCTCACACACACAAACCTTTTTAAAGTGGCAATAAAAGTTAATCATAAGTTATTCGTAATAATCTTAGTGGAAATTTATTGCTTATTGAATCCATTATTGAGTCACCTTGTTTTATCACTAAGGAAAAAACTAAAGCAGTAGTTTTATATGTACCTATAACAAAGAAGTCAGTTAAAAAAATAATTTCATCAATACTTAGTTGAACAAAAGCATGACTTTTTAAAAACTGAGTCATTTTAGAACAGATAACTTGTTTTCTCTATGCTGAAATGGCTGGTTATGAAGAGTACACACTATTTTCAACTTACTATTTTGATAGAAATGTTATTTTAAATTCAGATCCTTGAAATATTGGATTTCAAGATTCCCACTAATTATTTTTAATTAAAAAAAAAAACTCTTAAAGCATAGTGTTACTTTTTCTTCTGCTGTCTAATACATATTTCATCACCCTCGGTTTATTTCCGAGGACCAGAGAGACCGATTTTGCTGTTACTCTGCCTTACCTGAGTTCTCCAGAAAGGACTCCTCTTGTGGGCTTTTGTCTTTACTGTCACAGCACCATGCTAAGAGTCATGGGAATGGAAACCTGGAGCACTTTACCAAAGGAAGGACACCAGGGACTTGATTAATGTAATTTAAATATGTATGACATACACACACATCCATATGTAACTTATTTTAAAATGAATGGAAACAAATGTTGCCAAAGAAAGCCTAGAAAAAATGCATGCATCTGAGTCAAGAACAAGATGCTATAAATTGCTTCTTAATTATGATTTAGACCCTTTTTAAGATAAGTTTATGCTTGTTTAGTCATTCAAACTTAATCTCTAGGTGGTTACCTTGTTAATAAGTGGACAGA
The DNA here is from genome assembly GCF_000260355.1 of Condylura cristata. Classification (NCBI taxonomy): domain Eukaryota; kingdom Metazoa; phylum Chordata; class Mammalia; order Eulipotyphla; family Talpidae; genus Condylura; species Condylura cristata. Next base: position 52,231,141 of record NW_004567106.1, on the reverse strand, counting down.
AATCTTTGGTTTCTCTCATTTTTTCCCTTCTTGATTCTTAAGGCAGTGAGATTCTGCTTAGCTGTGTCTTTCCCCCTGAACTAGCCGACCTCAGGAGATAGGAGGCCTGTTGTTTTTTTCTCCCCACAACAGCCCTGACCTGCCTCCTTTCTGCCTTTTATTGAGGAGGCAGGTGGTGCCCTGCTGTCTGTTCTATTTATAATTATTTTTTTCAAGTGAAAAATCTCAGAATGACTCAGCAGCCTGACTCTTTTTCAAGGTCCAAACTATTTTGAAGCACAAATAACATATATGTCAAGTACAATTAAAGCAGTCATTCTAAAAGGTTAAAAATATTTCATGAATTTCACTTTTTTACACGGTGATTAAGAAAGTGTTATAAATCAGCTGCTATTTGAAATTTTCACATATATTTTTACATACATGTAAATAAAATAACTAATGTATATAAAGATATGGGATTACTTGGCATTGTGTTCTGTTTCTAATGTCTTGGTCAGCTGGTACTTAAGAATCAAGACCAGTTCATAGTAATTAATCATAATTTTGTGTTTAGGTGTGTAGAATTATTAATTGCATTTGATGCTAACATTAATCATGCTGCTGATGGAGGACAGACACCTCTATACCTGGCCTGTAAAAATGGAAATAAAGAATGTATTAAAATCTTGTTGGAATCTGGAACTGACCGAAGTGTAAAAACCAGAGTGAGTATCAGATTTTTGGGTTTTGTCCCATAATTTACGTTGTGTCTGCAAACTTACCTGGTAAAAAAGCAAAATATATCGAAAGAATCACATGGATGCAGGGCTGAGCATAAACTACCTGGCAGAGCAGATTCAAGGAAGCCTTTCAGCAGTCTATTGTTTAACCCAGCAGAGAAGTAAATGGTGGCTCGGAGCAAGGTTAAGGGGCAGAAATGGTGAGAATGGAGTGGTTGTGGACATGTTTTCAAAGTGTGTTATATCTTTTTAAAAACTCTATAATGAACGATGGCAAAGTCTTGGGGTGATAGAAAAGTACCTCATGGTTGAGAGATGACGTTCTGAAATCAAATCTGGTGGACCTGAACCTTGCCTCCACAAAGCTTTGTGACCTTTGTTGTGCATCTGTGGGCTGCTCTACAAGTGAGGCTGATAATCGTATACGACCACTTTCAGGGGCATTAAAATGAAGCGAGCTACCCTTTGTGAGCTGGCCTAGTGCCTGCAGTAACTGAGCAGTCCGTACACGTTAGCCGGGCCATTGCCTTGTCGCCATCGCTGCTACCACCAGTACTAGTTCTGAGCTGTATGATGTGTGGACAAAACTGAGTTTTGTGGCGAGACAATAACCATTGCTGGCATTTAGAGGGGGGTTAGTTGTGCCCCCTGTTGCAGTTAGGACTGGGGCTTGTTATTGTTAACATTACACAGCGCCTCCCAGCGTCTGGGAGCTGCTTAATTTGCATTGTATGTAGAAGTTCACTGTGAAGCCTGACGTGCTGACATCGTGCTGCGAGGTTGTAATGTCTCCTGTACAAAGTGCACGGGTAGGCGAAGTTAGAGATTTAGGAACTGGAGGCATTTAGAGTCTGATACACAGCAAAGTCCTGGGGCAGTACACGCGCTTCCGCCGCACAAAGATGCGGAAGAATAACACTCCTCAAGAGCCTTTCCAAGCTGTGTTTATCACTGTGCTGTATGGCGCCACACTCGAGAGCACGTTGACCCACGGACCTCTCACAGGGCCCAGGTGAAGGCTGGAGGAGTTGAGCTTCTCCCCTGGTGCGCCTTTCACTGGACTCAGCCTTCATTTGGTTTGTGTTACTGCAGCTTCCTGGAATGTTAAAGGTGTAACAGCCACCATCCTCCAAAACGTATTCCTGATGAAAAATAAGGATAGACATTTTAATTTCCAAAAATTATTGTAGCTAGCATCTCTTCTATTAATAGATTTGGCTTTATTGTGCATGCATTTTATAGGAAACAGTCTTAATTTTTTTTTTCTAGGGTAAAAAGGTATATTATCTACTTTGCAGATTACTATTAGACTCTGTATTTCTTCAATGATTCTGCAAAGAGAACCAACAGTTGGTGGTATTCCATGGCATTATATAAGCGAGGTGTAAACATTTTCCAAAAAGCTTTTGCTAAAGCTTTTGGAGAAAAAGTCCTTTGTTTATTTTTTTAATCTAAAATATCACTCACCATACATGTCATGTTATTTTATGTTTCATCTAAGAAATCTGTTATATTTTTCAACCTTACATAAGAAAAATGAACTCTACATTATTAACTTGAATGAAAAATAACTGGTGAAACATAAAAATTTAAACCACATCTTGATTCATTAGAGAACATCCATGCTCTCAAAATAGTTGTTAATGAGCTGAACAAAATTTTTAGAAACATAGAGACTGCAAAGCACAGAGATAAAAAGCATAATGGATAGAGGCTCTTCAGGGAATAATTATTTCTTGTGATTTTTCGATAAGAAATCAAAGGAGAATGGATAATTAATATAGCGAAATCAAACGAATGGCCTAAATAAAACAAAAATAAGCTTTTAGACATAAAGGCTATAATGGTTGCTACAGGACATGGGAGAAGAGGATGGTGGGTAAATTGGGTAAATGAGGTCAATTACCCAGGGAAGGTTAGAATTGAACTTTTAGTAGTAAACTTAATACAGTATACATGGATGTTGATTTATAATGATGTTTACTTAAAATGCAAATTGTGATAAAGTAATATTACTTCAATGAAAAAGTAGTTTTTAGGAACTCTTTTGGAATGTAAATTAGAGAAGGACAAAAGCTTTTGTCTGCTGGTCCATCCAAGCAAAGGTCTCTCCAGGCCAACAGAGAACCAACCATGACATGCCTTACCTAGCTAAGCTAACCCCAAAACCAAATGGTACTGTGCTATGTGGTCTGGTCTGAGCTGGGCCGACTTCACTGGTACAGGCTATCGAACCAGGGAAAAAGCCATCTCTCAGAACAGCTTTAGCAAATGATCAAAGGACTCAGTCAAAATGTAGACTGCTACCATTTATTGTCTCTTTTCTACCCTATTAATTTCTTTGAAAGTATGCTATAGCTCTCAAATATGTTTTAGTATAGCAATAAGGAAAAATAGGTTAAAGTAGAATAAATGTAGAAAAACTTAGAGCAAAAATGCAAATCACCAAAACAATGCCTAGGATTTTTTGGATGAAAACATCAAAATCCAATGATAACTAGTGCCTGCATAGAAAGAGACCCATTTCTACATAAAATGAGAGCCAGTAAGGTTTTCCTAGAACAGCACTTATCAAATGTCAGTGTATCAGAATCACCGTTTGGGGGGGTCTCACTCCAAGAGTGCCGATTCAGTAGCTCTGGAGTGACAATTATCCCAGTTTGCAAATCTAACAGTTTCTGATGGTGCTAATACTGCTGACTTAGGTGACCACACCTGAGACCCACTGCCATGAGGGGAGTTCTGAGTCTGCCTTACGTACCAGATGAGAGGCTGATGGGGCTTCAGAGGGACGCATCCCAGAGAGCGGGTTCAGTGATGTCAGTTGAGCATTTTCTAAGCTTGCACTTACTCATATCCTGCTGTAATCACAGAACACCCAAAGGGCCCCATAGGCATCCCCATGAAGCTATTTGACTCCCCCACCACCCCTCCCCATATGTCCATTTTTTACTACTATCAAGGCTCTGTTCTTCTGGAACCAATGGCATAAGATTTCAGGATCATGACTGTAATGATCCTGAAAATGTATACTTGAGTATACATTTCTAAAACTCTCTTCATGCTAAAATTCTCTCTTTGCAGTATGGAGGTTTTTACCTACCACACCTGCTCACACCAAATGTCAGCTGTTAGGTGGGAATTCCTACAACCCAGCAAACATGACTCATGGGAGTGGGGAATGTAATGACAGACAGAGCTCAGAGCACTTGACGCGGCTGGTGATCTCCAGGCTGGAGAACCTGCTCTTCTCAGCTCAGTGGTCCATGCCCAGGAACATTTTCAAGGGGAACTTTATTTTATTTTTAAAGATTCCATTTATTTTGCATAGAAGAATAGAAGAACTGGGGTATAGGACCGAGGTGTAAGGGATGAGAGGATTCACCAAAGACAGAGTGGGGAACAGAACAGCCAGGTATACTGAAATACACTGCTAAGGAGAGCAGTGGGCAAGACAGTAGAGGTCTGCTGTGCCATGTGGATCAGCTCCATGACTGAGGATTGATCTCATGTCACCGTGGTGGTAGTGCTGAGACTTAACCCCTAGGCCACCAGGCAGAGGGCCCTCAAGGCAAACTATAAATAATATTGTTCTCAACCCTTTCCCCCTGGATTTTATTTCCAGGATGGCTGGACACCAGTTCATGCAGCTGTGGACACTGGCAACGTGGAGAGTCTCAAGCTTCTTCTGTACCACAGAGCACCAGCTCATGCGAACCCACCAAATGCTGAGGAACCCGCGTCGGGCCTCTTTGACTTGGATCGAGCAGAGAATCCTGAGAGCACGTCTGAGCCTGTCATTTCCGCAGACCTCATTAACCATGCCAACAGAGAAGGCTGGACTGCCGCCCACATTGCTGCTTCAAAAGGCTATAAGGTGTGTGGTGGTAGCTAGTGTCGTTACACAGCTGTTAGGCCGTGAGAGGCAAAGGCATGCACCTTTGACGAGTGCACTTCAGCTGGGTAACTGGACACCACACAACAGCTTGGTAGGAGGTGATCGGTGACCAGTATGAACTGATTTTTTCTATCCAGCAGATATTTAGAGCCAAGACATTGCACAAGACATTTCATCAAAATTGTATTTGGAGTTGTTAACAAACATTTGAGTAAGCATGGTTGAGTACTTATTTTATCCCAAAATGAGGAGAAATCATTTGGTATTATTATTCACTGGATTATTGTAGTTTGCGTCAAGACCATGATACTAGCAGGGTAGAGGCCAGGATCCAATGCAAGCCCTGTACCCTGAACTGTCTCTTAGGCCTCACCCGTGCCTCTATCCTGAACTGCCTGTCGTAGGCCTTACCTGTGCTGTCTTACTGCTACATGAAGGAGCACCAGATTTCCCTCACCGGTTAGGAAAGGATTCTGATCATTAAGAATATATCCTAATATAGCAGACCATTCACTCATGTTGCTCTTTCTATGGAAGCCACTTTCACAATATTATGCTTTAGTAATAACAGGCTATTGGAATGCTCCTGGGTACAAGACACTGGGTGTGCCAGCACTTACAAGGACTGTTTTTGCCATCAGCTAACAGTGTCAACAGTGCAAGATCAAGACAATATAGGCTAGCGTAAGCACGAAAATTAAAACAAGGATGAACATCTGGTGACAACAGTATAAAATGCAACTTTTTATTTTTGAGGCATGAGAAGAGCAGAGTTGCTAGAATGTTGGGCTTAGAAATGGCTCATTCTGGAGGAGTCAGAAAAGATTAACCCTCTCCTTATAGTGGAGTGGATTAAATTTTCCCATCATCACTTGGAGATTGAGTAGTTCAATGAAAACAGCTGTGGGAATAGAAACTGGAAGCAGGAGGTGGGTAATGGCTCCCACAGAGCTAACAGTGAGAGAGAGTAGGAACTCCATGGTGTGCCGGGGCCTTCAGGGGCATATTAATATAGGGTTTCATTCACTAGTCAGAATCCTGAAAGGATTTTTGCACAAAGTAGCAAAATAATCAGCTCTATAGTCTTAACTGATTAATTCAGCAATCACATTGAGATTTGGGATTATGAAGAAATGGATGGCAAGGAGAGAGACTAAGTTAAAGATGGTGAGAGGAGCTATCACAGACCAGAAAAATCCAGGCTAGAAGACAGGTTTTAGATGGGAAAACTGGACAGAAGGATACTCTGCTGTTCTCAGAAAGAGAAAAGAAAAGGATCATTGTGGTTGAGAAGCTGGATGTGGGTTCAGGCATGCTGGGCTGAAGTGCTGTGATATTGTCACCCAGGTGGAGCTATCTGGGAATAGCTTGAAATGTGCATTCACAACTCTGGTCGGGTAACGTCCTGTTACTGTGATCTAGAGCAGAAGCTGTTCAGTTTGGACTTTGGCCTAAAAAGAAAGTGAAGAAAAAAGCATGATTCAATTTAATATGGAGGTATTGTTCATTTTCTCCCATTTTAACTTTGAGCAAAAATGGCCCACAAAAATGTGCAAACTAGACATAGATGTGTTGATTCGAGTGGAACACAATAGTTTGACTTAAACATTTTTTGGTTACAAAGCTGGGAAATGTGACTGGCTTAAACCTGAAAATGTCTTGTTAATCTGAAATAGTGATTTTCCCTGGGTGGTGGAGCGGGATGGTTTGTGATTGCTTCCACCCCTAAAAGAAACTCTCCTAGGATTCAAGGTAGCATGGGTCGTGCTTGAGCTCAGCCTGGGCCGGTGGGGGCAGGCAGAGCACAGCCCTCACTGGTGCAGAATGTCCCGTGGCTGAGCTTCTGGTGCCAGGAGGAGAGGAGCACCATCTTGGGCGGGTTGCCCTGCACTGTGGAGGCTCATGCTCAGCTCCATAATTATAAACTCTATTCGTCTTGGTGCTTTTTATAATCAAGGACAGTAACATTGTCAGTTGCCAGGGTCCTGGAAAACAGGAATCTCTCTCATTATTGAGTAAAGAGAAATCTGACCTTTATTGGCATATAGAGTGACTCTGAATTTTCTTACATTAAGAAGCATAATGAATTTTGAACAAGAGAAATTTTTTTAAAGTGAGCATGATTGACAACATCCACACACTATGCAGTAAAATAATAGATTAAAATAATAGATATATATTTTTTAAGCCCTGGAGTGGATACTTAATCTTGCAGCCTAACCTCTTCATTTTATGATTAGGACAGTTAAACCCTGGAGGGAATTAGTAGATAGACCTTGGGAATGAAGCCCAGATTGCCTGATTTCATTGCTCTTTGCAGTTTATCATGCTGCCTGCCTCCCTTCCCTGTCAAAGGTATTAGAAAATATTTTTTATCATTTACCCAACACAGTGTTAGCACCTGATTGAAACAATCCTCCATTTACAACTAAGTCACTAAGCTCAGTTTTCTGAAAAATTAATTACAATGCTGAGATAGTCGCTGTGTGAAGAAAAGGACTCTGTATTCACTGAACACAAGTGGAAGTTAAAAGACAGATTTTCCCTCTCCACAGTAGCATGTATTTGTCTGGTCTGCACAGAGTGGCAGTGCCAGCATTGCTAAAGAAACCCTGCCTGGGAGGTTCCCGGGAATTCATTTCCAGAAACAGTGACTAGCATCACAGTATTTATCATTGTCACATAACCACACTCATCAAGGAGACAGCTTGGGTTCTTTTCTCAATATCTGCACCCCCCCACACGCACCCCATTATAAAACTACTCATTTCAACAGCTCCCTTTCCTGTGCACGTTTCTTCTAATGAACTCCTTACCATGTACTTTGTTCTTTCCTGAGAAATGGCATCATCCTCATCACAACACGCTCTCACACAGCACTTGGCACAGACGAGCTCAGTGTCTCTCTGGCGAAGTTGTGAGGGTTAGATGAGTTGTAAGTACTTCAACATTGTTGGAACTGGAACTGTGCCTGAAACTTCGTGTGTACTCCAGTACTTGTAGCTGCTGCTATAAGTTGGGTAGTTTTCATCTTACAGAGCCAGGCATAGTACTGTACATTTCAGTTTTTGGATACCAGTTACCTGTTATCCTCTGGAAACCCACATTTCATGCTTCCTTAAAAGGAAAGTCACTACTTATATTGCCCACTGACCTACCTGAGTGTAGTGAATATTAGATAAACTCCATTGTGAATGTCAGAAAGCAAAGAACCCTGCAGATATTTCCGTCACCTTTTTTTATTTCGGATTATAGCTGGAAGTAACAGCACCAAAACTTGTATTGAAATCGCTGATATTAATATATGCTGCCACCTCACTATTAAGTGAATATTTGAAAATCCAATTGATGATCATGTTATCATAATGACAGCCACTAATGAATATTGACAGTTTAATATGTCCCAAGAATATAAGAGCATTTCTGCATCATTTCATTTAAATGGCAGAACAACCCCCGTATGAAATTTATTTGAGACACAGAGAAGGGATCGGAAGCAGAACAATAAATGTTACCAAAAGTTGTAGGTGTAAAACATTTTAATTGGCACAATTAGAATCCAGGCCTTCGCCCTTATTTTGGTGCAAATAATGACTTACATAATAAACGTTATTTTTATCTCCTGTCATCTTGGGAATTCACAGTTCAGTGCTCAGATTGCATCCTATTTAATCCTCATATTCGATTTAATTTCTCAGTCAGCATTTCTGAGCTTGTCATTATCTTATGCTTTATATAGATTCACAAGTAATAATTGAGAGTTTGAAAGAAAGTGTGATTTAGGTATTTGACCTTGCTTCCAGTCAATTTCTTAGCTTAGTGATGTCTTTACTCTGAACCCCAGGCCCATGGCAGCCAGATGTTGCACAGGCATTAGAGATCTCTCCAGGCTGAACCCAGACAGTGAGGATCCAGTGTTCGAGTTGGTTCCCTTTGTAGGCTGACTTTTTTCCCCCTCTGCAGTCCTCTGCCTGAGTTCCACCATTTTGTGGCTCTGAGGTCTAGTCTTCTGCCCCACTAGTATCCAAAATGAGTCTGTCAGCTCTACCCTCAACACAGTACTGGCTTCCTGTTCAGATTTCACTTAATTGGCGGTTTCAGCTTACTCTTTGTTTTTCTTTCTAACCCTCTGGGATTGCCTGTACTTACTTGTGAACTTGTGATTACATTTCAGCATGTTTTGGGGGCAATATGAAGCAACTCTCATATATTCTTGGTGGAGCTGAAATTGGTGTTGTCATTTTTGAAAGCTCTTTGCAGTATAGAACATACATGTGTGCTGGGGTCCAGCAGTCCAATGCTGGTCCAGAACCCCAACAAAAATGTGTATTATGTTAGACAAAAGACCTGCACTAGAACATTCATAGTAAATCGCAAATGTCTAAAGAGAAATAAATTGTGGTATATTCATATCATAGGATACTACACCATAAATTTTCTTTTAAAAGAATGACTACGGCTATTCCCAGCACATCCCAAGTATTGTAGACACTATGTTGAATGAAAGAAGCCAAAAACAGAAGTGTTCCTGCAGAGTAATTTAATTTATATAATAAAGTTCACAAGTAGCCTGTATCTCTGATATCAAAAATAACAATAGTGGCTACTTAGCATTGGAGCTGGAGGCTTCTAAAGTTCCTAGTCTGGTCTGTCACTTTGTTGTGATTCTTCAGGCTGTACACTTCTTCACCTGTTTATGTGGATATTATACTTTCATACAAGTATTTAAATAGAAGAGGGGAAAATAGTGTTTTACAAAACAAAAACACAGGGTGTTATCCAGAAAGGCTAGAGAAGGTTTCTCGGGTTCACTGGTTTACTATGTTGTCAGAAGGGGAAGTCATCAGCCCAAACGTGTGTGTATATGTGTGCAAGAGTGAGTTTGGGGGAGCTAAAAAAGGATGTTGCTTACTTTGGTTTCTGGTTTATTCATTTTTGTGCTTATTCTTGTGGGAAATCAGTAAACAAATTTTGACATGTTATACATTATTACAGCAGAGTTCCTAGGGAAATATTCTCATGTAATATCCTGCTGTGCCATTATTTATTAGAAAATGTTTGCATGGATGTTGGGTAATTGCTAATTTGATTTGAAAAGTTTGTGATATTTTTCAGTTAATAAGTTAAACTGATTTTTTTTTAAAATGGAAATTTCCTGAAAAATAGAACTTCAGTATCAGGCATGTTTTTCTAAAACCTCACCCAATGTGATGTTCATATTTTTCAGATTGTGAAAAGGAGATCATAAATCTCCATGGCCAATGTGATTATGTGCACTCTGGGACTGGAGCCCTGCTTTTAGGAAAGCTGTTCATGGTCTAGAAGACAGCAAGGAACACTGGGTTGTAGCAAAAATCTTTTTGCTATTTGTATTGCCAAATTATATAAAAGAATACTGTCTGCAGAATTCAATTTATTTTGTAATTTCACTCTACAGACTGATTAGTAAATATATATTTTTCTGTTGAAATTTAAGAGGCAGTTGTAGGGAGCAATGTTTTAAATCTCTGACTCACTCAAAGCACTCTTTCCTTTTCAATTTAAGACATTAGTTAGATTCATCCAGATAATTTGGTTGTTGGAGTTGAAGTCCAACTTTCTAGCTGAGAATTCCTGATTTGTTTGCCACAGGCAACTGACACTTCCTCTAGGTATTTTGCACACATGTACTCCTCTGACATATGCTCACAGAGCTCTTGTCTGTACAGGACTGCCTAGAAATCCTGTGTAGGCACGGAGGGCTGGAGCTAGAGAGGAGGGATAATTGCCATCGGACTGCGCATGATGTGGCCACCGACGACTGCAAGCATTTGCTGGAGAACCTGCGTGAGTGCACCCACTTCCCTGCACATCCTTAAGCTAGGGCTGCTGGGGGCGGAGGGGGGGGGGTACCACTGCCACTGTGGTTTTCTAATTATCTTCTTAGCCTTTTTGGAACTGAAGCTATCACCACAAATTTCTTATTATCAATGTAGTAATTCTTTCCTTTTCTATGTGGGCTAGCTTCTTATTGAGTCAATTACTATTGAAGTAACAAGAGATCTGTGTGTGCATTTAGGGAGCAATGCAATTGACAATGGACAAGAGATTTTATATTGTCCTGATACTGGGCAATATTGAAAGTATCGCTCTTTTCTTTGGACTTGCAAGAGCTACTAGACATACGTCTAGCAGAGTATGAGAAATCACGGCTGGGCACTTTGCTCTTAGTCTGTTCTCCACGGCAGCTTGGTTATCTCACAATGTCTAGTTGCCTACCTGCCTATGAAGGTAACTGATGACCTTCCAGGTCCCTGAAGCTCTGAGAGTATATGCTCCTCAGCACATTTCACAAGAAGTTCATGTGTGGGTTTATGAATAGAGAATGCTAGATTGTACAAAATATGACCTCTCAGATCAAAATTATCTCCCAGTCTGTTCAGTTAGCCAGGTCTATCAGTAATTCCACTTTCCTGTATAGTCTTAGTAAATAGAAAATGAATAATAAACATAATTTATTAAATGTGTATGAGGTGATAGGTGGTATGTGCTGCGAAGAAGACAGGGATTTGGGATGTGGTGATAGAGTTCAGTTTTTTAAATGGGAAAAAGAAGCTTTAGTGATACTACTTTTAAGAAAACACTTGAAGGCGATAACTACAGGCAGCTACATAGACATCTTGGGCAAGAGCTTTCCAGCTACAACACTGGGTGGGCAGAGCCCTACTGTAGGAGCATTCCAGGGTGTCTGAGGAACTGCAAGGAGCCAGAGTGATGGGGTCAGACTGAGTGAGAGAAGTTGTAAGATGGGATGGTAATGGGGTCTGATCTTGTGAGACTTGCAGGTCATTTTCAGAGCTTAAGGTAGCCACTTCAGGATTGATGTAGGAGACACAGGGTTTTGGGATACATTTGGCCATCTCACTGGCTACTTCGATGAGAATAGACTGTGAGAAATCACCAGAAGAATCAAGAAGATGTGAGCCCATTAATACAGTGTTCCAGGCAAGAGATGGTGAGGGCTCCATCTCGGATTGTAAGACATGAAATGAGAAGTGGTTAGGTTCTGGGTCTAACTGAAGATAGAGCCATCAGAACTTCCTGATGGAATGAATGTAAAGTATGAAGGGCTCAGGAATAGAGCATGATTCCAGGGTATTTAACCTGAACAACTGGCTGGCTGGAGTTACTACTCTGGGGAGGCTGTGAATAAAGCAGATTTTGCTAATGAAAATCTGGAGTTTCGTTTTGGATGTTGCATCTGAGATGTCTGTTCAGCAAGAATTCTAGAGAGGAGTATGAACTAGATATACAATCCTAGAGTCAGCAGTCTTTAGTCATGGGACTGGATGAGATCACTAAGGAAGTTGACACTGACAGAAAAAATAAACAAGCTTTGCAACACTGAGTCATTAAGAAATATGGGAAGTGTGGAGGGACCAGCAAAGGAGTAAGGTTAAAAAGTAACCAAGGAGGTGACACAATTCAGTAGGAGGGTGTCAGAGAGGAGAGAGAGATCAGTTGTGGCAGATATTGTTGGTAAATAAGATGACAACTGAAAATTGGCAATTGAAAAACAATATTTGTAGTTGCTTACATCCAGGACATTTAAGGCAACTGAAGGAACTGACTTTCACAACTTTTAGGTAGTGATATTAATCATGGTGTGGTCCTGCTGATCACAGTTCCACTTAATCTAGTTCGAACAAACTATACCTTAAATTCGTTAAGCTATGATTTCTAGTGTTTGAGGACTTAGTGTATTTGTAAAGCAAAATAGAAGCAGTATCTGTCTAGAGATAATCACATGTTTTCTAATTTTGTGTAGTCGCCTCATCCATATTTCATTAGATGACTATTTTAGCAACTCCTTTGTTCATTGTCTCTAAAGTAATGAATTTGGTTTTCATAGGAATAGTAGCTCATAGTTCATCTTGTTATAGAATACTTAATTTACTAATCATAGTAATGATTTCAACAGACATTGAAGAATGTGGGAACACACACAAGATTTCTGGTAATCATTTAAGTCAGTTCATGAGAACAGATGTTCATGTCCTGCCTCCTCAGTGGTATCAGAAAGAGGTTGGAAAGGTCTTTTGAGAGCTTCTACTGAACTATGTACCACTTACCAAATAATTCATTCCTACTGCCCCGTAACAGGTGTAGTGTGTTAAATTCGTTCTGAACACTACTTCATTTACGCTGTATAACAACACAATGCATGTTCCTTACATTTTATGAAAGAACAAATTGGGTTGCAAAAGTATGGGCTTGATTTTCCAAAGAGAGACAGCAAGTAGAAGACCGAAGTGAGGCTCACCAGGCCCGTGTGTCAGAAGCCATGCCGGTCCTGGGTGCACAGACCTTCAGAGCTGTCACCTGCCTTGTTTTGTCAGGTCACTGTCTGAGAAGGAGAGGAAAAAGGTGCTAGGCACAGATAATTTGGGGTCAAGGCTCTAGCTTTCTCAGATTTTTTAAAAGAGCCTCTCACTAAAAACAAGAAGTCAGTGAAGTAGAAAAGGTCAGAGATACAAAGGAAAAGGCACAGCTCAAGAATATCAAGACATTGACTCCAATGAAATCACAAAGAAATTGAAAACCAAACTCCAGGCTAACATGAAAGTCATGCTATTTAAAATATGTCATAGCTGCCCTTTGATTTGTTTTCAAAATGTCCCTGTTCTTTATATTAAATATAGTTTTGCTGTTATTTTCTATGAGGGTTTTTTTTTTTTAATTTTAATACTGTTTTTCCAACAGATGCTCTTAAAATACCTTTAAGGATTTCAGTGGGTGAGATTCAACCAGACCATTATGGTTCTGATGACTTTGAATGTGAGAACACAATATGTGTTTTAAATATCCGCAAACAGACATCATGGGATGATTTCTCCAAAGCAGTGAATCAAGCTCTGACAAGTCATTTCCAAGCAATCTCTTCTGACGGATGGTGGCGTCTGGAAGACATGACGTTTAATAACACCACAGACTCCAGCCTCGGCCTCAGTGCAAGCAGCGTGCGATCCATCACGCTAGGTATCAACAGCTCTGTGATAAAGAGAACACGAGCTCTCTGGTTTATGTTTATGGGTTACATAACTTGATACTTCGTTCATTGATTAAACACATTCAAAGCTTGCTTGTCGCAGCTGCCAGAGCTAAAAACCTCAACTATTCAGAGCGCAGCCATTTATAATGTTGCCTGTTAGTATAAAAATGCTTTTGTGCCTTAAATAATACTCAAAGTAAAGAACATGAAAGCCCTTGATGAGGCTTTGTGATTGCACTTTCTATTCTAGGTAAATGCAGGGAAATAACCACATGCAGCTGCTGAATGCATAAGTTCTGAAGACAGCTCCAAATTCATGCCTGGGCTTAGCCGGGGCTGCCACAGTCCACTAACACCTCCCCTCCGGGACGATTCCTGGCGGGGACAAGAGCTACAGGATGACAAGGGAAGACTCCCACATGGGAGGAGTCCAAGTGGTAACTGATCATCTGTCTGGTCGACTCACATGAAGCAGACTCCAAAAACTTACAAAAAGATAAGGGTTGCTTTCTGGCGAGCATGGTAGGGAATGATAAATGTTGTCCCTGGTTAGCGTCTTTCCTCAACCTAGGAGAACTAACACCTATGAAGAATCTGCTGCTGGCACTTTAAATATAAGACCTCAGTGAGCCCCTTGAACAGACTCGTTTTATAGATGATTGAACCAGGTACAAGATGCCTTGCCTGAGATCACACAGCTAATGAGCAAAGCCTGCTGGGAAATTCTGTGTACTCTTTTTTATTTTTATTTTTATTTATGCATACAGAATGGGGGTACAGACCAGAGGTACAAGGGTGGCCAGAGAATCATGCCACGCCATGTGGGCCACCTCTGCAGTGGGGATCGAACTCTCACTGAAGTGGCTGTGGCCAGCTTGTGTCCTAACCCATTGCACCACCAGGGAGGGCCCTCCGTGTACTTGTAACAGAATCAGTTACAGAAAGAATGGTCAAGGTTGAGGGGAGATAGGTTTTACCTTGTATTACTGAATCAGCTTATTGTATCAGAAAGTTTTTTATTCCTTCCAATCACATGTTAATTCACCTTCAAAATATATTACCACTAATTTTCAAAGTGCATTATTCATGATAACTTAATTTTCTGGGTCTGGGCAAAATCATTAAAATTGCCATAATTATTAACAGAAGAGTTATTAGATAATTGGATAGTTGCATTGAGAAAACAAGTCATCAGTGATTCTCAGGAACATAGCAGTAGTAGTGTGCTCTACTCCTGAGCTCCTGCTGAGGGAGCTGGTAAAGTTAGCATGGCCATTGTTTTAAAGGAAGGGACTCTCTGCTCTCAGCCCCCCTCAGCTCATCTGCAAACTGGCAAAGGCAAACGCTGCTCGCTGCCATCACAGAACTGTACCTCTGAGGCTGATGGTGTGATGGTGCTGCTGTTTGTGCTTGTCACTGAGGTGTGGGACACTGTAATGGCCCTTTTGATCCTCCAGACCACTGAGTTTTGCAGGTGAAAGACTTAATTTAGGGTCTGGCTGTCATCACTTGATAACTCTTTACGCTAACATTGTTATTAATATATGTATATAAGTTTAGTATATGGATAAAGGAAAGGCCAGCAGATAAGCTTCTAGGTGGGACAGGTCTGTGAGTGGAGCATGGCTAAGATTAAGTATTTAGGAATTAATTTGTGGAAGGGAAGGACATGAAAATGTGTACTTATTATTAGCTCCTCCCCAGAAAAGACATCTGTGAAACGGGGTCCTTTTTGAATGAGAGCAGAGACCCAGCTCTCGAGAAAGCCAGACCTTTAATCTGACCTGAAGTGTTTGGAATCTACAGCCGTGCTGGGAGGGGAGACAGGAACCATGTTCTGAAGGCCCAGTGGTCTCATTTATAGTGCTTAGATTTCATGAACAGGTGTTGGAGAAACCATGAAAGGTTATGATCAGGTTTTCTCTTGGAAACCTAACCCTAGAAATATTTAGTTGTTTTTTTACCCTTGAAGTTTGTCTTTCAATCACTCCTAAGGATAGCTTTGGAGAGGCTGATAGTTTGAAGACCTCCCTCTTCATCTTCAAAATTGTAAAATTGTGTTAAGAGTTAACTCCTGGTGTGACCCTTTACATATTCTTTTGGCAGTCTGAGCTCTGGACTCCCTAGGATTCTCACAGAAGACTTCATACATATCCCCTTATTAGAAATTTGACTTTTAAACACCTCTTGACATTTTCTTTCTTTTCTTGAACTAGGAAATGTGCCGTGGTCAGTAGGTCAAAGCTTCACGCTACCCCCGTGGGACTTTATGAGGAAAAATAAAACAGAGCACGTCACCGCGTCTTTGTCAGGTAAAGATGTTCCCTGATCTTTACCTGTCTTTGTCAGGTAGAGATATCAGGTAAAGGTGACCCTGATGGTGTTGGTGTCATAATCAAGTTACTGTACAAATCCCTGACTTGAATAGCTCGACTGAAAATTGTTTTGAGTGGAGGCTGGTATGGAAGCAGTACACATTCTTCAACCGTTCATCTTCTCCTGGGCTAACGATAGACCATACTCAACCTATAGTGCAAGGTGCAGTCAGTAGGCCATTATGTGCTGCTCTGTTACAGGACAGACTTTGGGAGGCGACTTTTCCCAAGAATAGGCTAACATGACTGTGCTGAGCACGTTTATGTAGATGAGGCTAAGCACTGGGGTTAGACCAGAGTAGAATATGTGCATTAATTGCATTAATTGCATTTACGGTATTTTCGACTTCCATGGTATTGATGGGGTGCAGCCCAATCGGAAGCGGAGGAAGATCTGTGCTGATTTTTCAGTTGGCAATTTGGTGTTGCATCCTCCAGCCTTGCGCCGGTCCTCCAGCTTGGACTCCCATTACTAAGTGATGAGATGGTTTGTGCAACATTTGATTATGGAGAAGCAAAATCAAGCATGTTTCTGACACCTGTACTGAGGTTCTTCTGATCATTGATTCCTGCAATTCTAAATGCATCTTTCATTAGGAACACACCAAAGGCCAAATTGACAGGCTGATAAGAGTGACAGTACAGGTGTTAAAAGAATGTTCTGTTAAGTACCATATATGATGAACACAGTGATTATAAAGCTAATGTTTCGTGATCACCTACAATAGAGTAGGTCCTATTTATAGCATATTAGATGTCTAAATTCATTACTGCTCAGAACAATCAATTGAGATGTCAGTTCACCCTCATTTTATATACAGGGAAGTCAAGGCTCACTTTCTTGTCTAATCTCATACAGCTAGTAAGTGATGCAAAAAATCTCAATTTCTCAGACCATAGCTCTAAAAAGTTAATAATTTCATCAGGCCTTTTTCCATCCTTCAGAATAGCCTTTAAAAATTTAGTCTCATCTAACAGTGTTATTTCACTATTTGGACTTACTGAAGTCTCAGGGTAGGGGACAGTATGAGACTATCCCAGAGAATCCTTTAGCTAAAATCAGTATGTTGAGAGAATGGCGATACTTAGAAAACATGGCCAGAGTTGGGAAATGAACCATAAGAAGATCCAGACCTGTGCCATGTTGGCTGAGGCCAGAACTTTCTGAGGAGCAAGACAAGTTCTGACATTTGCTGATGAACAGTACAATCTGGTGATCAGAGCAAAAAATTGTTGGAGCTTGGATCTAGGGCTTGGCCAAGATCCAGGGGATCTTGATTGACAGGGGATGGCTGACTTCCTGAGGGAAGGAGGGGACAGTTGGGGAACTCTTGGGAGGCCAGAAACAGTATCTGCTTACCAGCAAGTACCCAAGTGTTATGGTGTTTCCACAATGATAAGGGCAGACGGCTGCTTTGTGGACATGTGAGCTCTGTCATCACAAGCCAGTACACAGTGTGCTTTCTAATGGTAGGTCAGTTGTGTTTTAACCATTTATATTCAACAAGAGCCCATTTTCTTTCTGTGTTCATTTCTGACAGGCCCTCAAGAAGGCTGCCTCAGTAGTGTGACTTATACATCTATGATCCCTCTTCAGATGCTGCAGAATTACCTCAGGCTGGTAGGTGAACTTCACACTGCACCCGACCCTAGCACACTGCCAGCCATTTTTATGTTCAGAAAAGTATGAGCACCCTCTTCTCCCTGTGCCCTGACCCCCCTAGCCTCCCTGGAAGGTTGCCATCCTCTTCAATTACTGTCATTGTCATCCAGACGTTCACTTGCCTAGACCCAGACTGTAACTGTGACTCATAAAGCGTTGCAGTTTGGGCAAGTGGAGGTTGTCTTGTTTAAGAAAGATGACACCCAATAACAGACTATTGTGGACGAGATTGACTGTATGTGCCAAAATGCCTCGCTGACTCACAAAATGGAGTCAACATACTATAGCATTAGATGATTGATTTGGTTACTTTAACAGAAGCCAACCAATGTAGATTGAACAGCATAGAAGTTATTCTCAAATCTGTAAGTCCCAGCAGGTGAGAGAAGTCAGCACGGGTGAAGACCAGAGTCACCAAACCAGGGTCTCACGGGTTCCTCTGATGTCCTCTGTGGTTTGATCAAAGAAGTCACTTCCCCAGCCCAGTTCCAGACTGAGGGAAGGCGCTGGGGGCAAGTGCTTTCCTCCCCGGGGTGCACCACTTCATCCCTGCTCCCATCCATTGACCACATTTTAAATACATGTCCCTGCCTCTCTGGGAAGTATGAGCTTTAGCTCTGTAATTGTGAGCCGAGCTAATTAATAAGCAATTCTGCTATTTCAAGGAAAAAGGGGAAGTATAATTATCAAGTAGCAAAATCAAGACTCAAAATGGATAAGCATGATGCTTATATTTGTCTGACACTACAATAAAAGCAACGTGTGGGGTGCTTATACGTGTTCTAGTCGTTAAGACGTCCCTAGGTGGTAAAGGATAATACCCATTTCACAGAGGGGGGATCTGAGCAAAGGGATAAGAATAGCATATCCAAGGTCACTGAGCTTGTTGATAATGAAGCCAGGATTGTGCAAGTCCAGGATTCATGCACGTGCTCATGTTTGTGTGTGTGTGTGTGTGCGCGCACACGTGCGGGGGTGTGTGTGTGCGCACACGTGCAGGTGTGCGTGTGTGGAGTCTGATATTAATGATGGTGTAAAGCAGTAAATAGTCCTTGTGATTACTACGTGAATTTAGAAAGCCTTAAAAAACATGAATGGGTTTGTCTATGACCCTTTACAAAAGTTGTTTTCGTTAACTGAATCACTGTCTTTGTTGCTGATGAAAAGAAGTATTCAAAATGATTTCATTGCTTTTCTAGCTAAGCTCAGAGTCTAGATTGAGCTTTGTAAAAGCAGTCGCAGTAGCACAGACACATTCAAATGCGTACAACTGGAGAGAAGCATTGTCTTCTGAAGCTGATGCTTTCACTTCTTTCTTTGGGGTGTACTCCCCTCTCCCTCAAACATCAAAGCATGCCTGAAGGGTACTTATAAATGGGAAGGGAAGCTATTTCATTGTTAAGAGAAGATTGAAGAAGTTCAACCAACTGGTTTTCAGGAATGTTCTCCTACATTCTGTCAGCAGAATCAGCTGGAGAACTTTCTCTCCCTTTTCCCTTCTCTGCCTCTCTGTAGCAGGCAAGATTCTGGCTGAGAACTTTACCCTTTATTGAGTTTAATCATGTGCTTATTCATTTGAATTCACGTAGTATTGGTTTACAACATGTATATAGTTTAGAGGGCCAGGATCACCCCCCTTTCAGGGGCTGGTATCACACCATACCTCCCACCAAAGATACCCATGTTCTGCTATCACTGTCCACGGGGCCACCTCCTCACACCCTTCTATTCCCCTCTGGTAGCCTCAGTTCTACAGTGAGAATTCTAGGATGCCTTACTGCTTTGGCTTTATCCAACCTTTGTTTCTCTGTATTCTGCATTTAAGCGGTAGCATTAGTATTGGTCTTTCTCTTACAACTTAGTTTTGCTTAATTTGCATCATTGCTTCCAGTTCCATCCATGTCAGAGCTATTTAGATGATAAAATGAACAGGAAGGCAATGCAACTGAGTTGCAACTACATTAGCCTTATGGAGCAGGTTGGTTGAATGAAATGTCTACTCCTCACAGGGCTCTATAGACTATTCCAGATACACTTATGTGTGTATGTGTTTTAATTAGAAGATTCCATCCACCAATGACCAACAAACTGACACTAAACTAACACAGGCATTAGTTCTTTTTGTCAATTTGTATGCGCATGCACAGATGACTCCTTCAACAGCCCTTGGATAAAGAGAAACAGCATGTGTCGCTCATTTTAGTAGTCACCTCAAAATTTCAAGGGGCGTCAGACAATACAATAGCATAATGATTGCAAGCGCTTCCTTCCTAAATTATAAACCTCTTGAAGAGCTAGCCCACATGTCATGCACTTTTTACCTGGCTTAGTTATCTAATTCAGTGGTTTGACAACCAGTTATTGAGCACCCCTTAAATTCAAGCAGTGTGTTAGAAACTTAGGTTGCAGCTATGTGGAATAAAGATGACTTTTCTGTCGGGAAAGACAGATAAAATCCTATGAATGAATACATATGTGATAGCTAGCAGTAAGTTACAAGTTTAGAGAACAAAATCAAACAGATAAGGCCTTAGAAGACAGAGCTTTGGGACCGCGATCTTAGGAAACCTTCCTATCGTGAGCTGTCACCTGGAACCAAAAGAGATGAATGAAAGTAGTAGCCTTAGGAAAGGTGTTTGAAGCAGAAGGAAGAGCAGGTGCAAAAGGTGCCCACAGCATGAGGTCTGAGAGATGGCCAGCAGGGAGAGCAGGGCCATGGCAAGGCGCCAGATTTTACCCCGGGTGCGTAGGGAGCCCCTGGTGGGAGCCGAGCCCGAAAAGGACTAAGTCCTATGAAGGGCACAGTAACCACAGGCTCACTGCAATGGGCTTGAGCTGTCGTAAAGATGTGCAGTGGGTATTATCTCAAGCAATACCTGGTTTGCATGGAATAGTAAGCATGTGGGTTGCCTCACCAAGTCATTGTAGGCATTTGTACCCCATTCATCTATTTATGCCCGAGGTCCTCAGTGAATGTGTAGAAGGAGCGCACCGAGGCTGATTTCCATTCTCTTCATGTAGTCATCAGTCATCCTTGATATATTGGTGGTTAACCTATTGGTTATAAAAGCATGAAAGTGACTAGTATTTATTATGTGTGTAAGTATATTGTATAAAATGCATGTGCTAAAGTCCTTATGTAGAAAACTAGCTAGTGAAGACCTCAAACTAGGTATTGTTTGTTTTCTTAGTCTTTTAAAATTACTTAGTGACAATAATACAAGTAGAGTTTAAGTCTTTGTCCTTGAGTTAGTGAGGAAACATTTAATTGTATTTTGAGTCATTAATGTTTTATAACAGTTGAACATTTTGCATCAACACACTGAGCCAGCTTGAAATTTATACAATATTTCAGTAACTATTAATAATTCTGTTATTAGAAAAATACTTAAATGGATCACTCAAATCTGAGCCCTATTTTAAAACAGGACCGTGAATCCCCTAGGACACCCTTTCTTGAGATTTTCTCTGCCCGTCGACTGCCTACTCCAACATGTGTCCTGTTAATCATTAAGAATGATCACTAGGAGATTCTGCTTTTTGTATACATCTCCAAAAGAAATTTGCCACTTTTGCACATAAATATTGTCATAAATGATGGTCTCAGACAGCCCACAGCAGCTCCCCTGGTGCCCCAGCAGTGACAGTTTCACTTGGACCTTTTTCAGGCCCGGGGTGGTGGGAGGAGGACATGGCTTTCTTCACTTTGAGACGAGCAGGCTCCATGACAAACACATCCTTTGGCTCCACAGCAGTGGTGGAAGAAGTTTCTGGGCAGTAGGGCAAGTGTCACCCCCCCCACACACACACACACATGCAGCTAGCACACATGCGCCAGTTTCTCTGAAACCCCCTTTCTTACAGAACTAGTCTATCAAAAGGAGCCTCAGCAGATGGTTCAAGTCCTCTCTACCATGCTTTGTGTTTTCTGGATGCTGAATATGCCAGTGTTGTTTGGGGGAGATTTTATAGGAGCTGGTAGTGACTGTTGTAACTATAATGTCATAAGTATATTTGTTCTTTAAAATCAAGTGTCAGAAAAGGTGAGATTGACAGTCCTAGATATTAAACATGACACGATAAGCTGCACACGTTCAGTTTTATTGGCTCAGGAAAGAACTTTTTCATAGTCTTTTGAGTTCAACTCCTCCGCACAACTTGGCCTAACACAGTGTCTGGACAAGGGATGTTTCCCACAGACACTAACAAGCAAAACGACAAACTAAGCTGGGTTTATTGTGTAAAAAAGGATGCCACAGTCTGAAAACACGCCCCAGGTGCTACATTGACCACGGCAGAGACCACTGCCCTCTGGTGACCATGGCAGAGACCACTGCCCTTCTGCAGAAGAGCACAATGGAGGGAAGCAGAAATGCTGCCCTTTGCGAAGAGCATTGTTCTCATTTAACACAAAATTCCTCTGCCACACAGAGCTCTCACTGACATGTGACAAGAGTTTTCTGAATAGACTGAAAATACCAGAATAAAGGGCTCGGTACCAATTGTGACAGCATGACCAGAATCCCTTTTACTATCATGTAAAAATGTCACACTGTAAACTGCACTGGGGATAATTCTGGTAACTAGAGTTCACCGACTAGAAGTGAGTGTGATCTTTAATTTTAAAGCATAGGCTTCCTTTCAAGACACAAAAATACCCCTTCCACCTCTGCCTGCCTCTCCTCCTGCCTGCTGCCTGCCTCCCTGTCTACCCACCGCAGGTCTTAGAGACCTCCACTAGAAGTATAATCATATGTATTTATTATACCTCAGAGTTTGCTAGCACTAAAACAGATCACTGTTTCTTGGCATAGTTTTACATGTTTTTACCAGTCTCAGAAGAGCAGTAGACTCTGGGTAATTAATATTTTTTGTTGAGATTCCAAATGGTAACCAACACTATGACATCATTTAATGAGAGAGGATAAAATCCCCATCAACAAAAAAATAGACACTACTTAAGATGAAAAGCTACTAAAAGGATACTACCTTAGAAGGAAGGAATGATCAGGAAATCTATATGTCTTTCCTTTCATTTATTTAATATTATTATGTATGTCTTACCTTGTTACAGAAAGGATGTAAGACTAAGTGAATGCAAAGTGCTTACTACTGATGAATGGTCTTTTCAATTAAATTTTAAATCAAACATATCCTGTCTGTGTTTTGTAAGAACCTACAATCTGAAAATAAATGGGTTGTTGAAATTGAAGACAGCTTATCTATAGTGCTGGGTCTCTTGCTGTTGCATGATTTCAAAATCAATCTTAAGTAAATGTAGGTAGTTGGACAGGTTGGCTATAATGAACAGAGCACTCTTGTTTTCAAAAGTGAGACAAGATTAAGTAGCAATGCTAGTTGGAAGTCTCAGGGGTAGAATATTCAGTAAATTTTGAAAATCTGTATCCTATTTCACTGGTGCGAAACAATCCGTTCCTTGTGAGAGAATTTCTATCTAATAAGTCATGGCAGTTTGGGATTAAGTTGGAAAGCTCAAGCCTTCTGGTCTAAAATTGCATCTGGTTAGCAGCATCTAACCCACAATTTCCCACTACAGTGCTTTTGCAAAGTGACAAACCCTTACAATAACAGAGAAAAATAACTGAGTTTCCTTTTGACAGGAATCAAGAAAAATGTTCTATCTTTAGGGGCAAGAGAATGTTAGATCCATTTATTTGCCTGAAACTCAGCAGAAAAAACTCCTAACCTTCTCCTTCGGCCACCCTAATGATTGTATAAGGCAAGATTTACAATGGCTAGAAAATTGGGCATATGCCCTTTCTCCATGGTCGCTGCCTTTTACAGCACTTCTCTGCTCCCTGTCTGTCGAGGTCCTTCCCATCCTGTAAGAGAGCAAAGCTCCTACAGTGGCCGAGCCTGGGTCTGGTGGGTGAGCAAGCCTGTAGTTCCCCCGGGATGTGTGTCACACAAGCTCCACAGAGACAGACAGGCAGCCGGTTTTCTTTTTTTACTAAGTGAAAGTGGCCAGCCTATAGCCAGATTTCTTTGAAACACTGAATTGAATTGCTTCAGACAGACAGCTGACTGAAGAACTGTATGCTTACCGAGATACCGTTTACGTGTAAAGTCAATAGGAAAATACTCTCCAACATACACCATGTAAAAAGATTACACTCATCTATCCTTTAGAAATACATACATACACATGTCACCTACATACAGAAAAAGGGTAGAAGGAAACATTGAGTGGTTGCTGACATTATCATGATTTTTATTCTTTTTTTTTATGGTTCTTTGTATTTGCAATTTCCTTAACGAATTTTTATTGCTGTTTCAGCCTCTGGGACATCAAATAGGCGCTGGGAAAACTCAAAGTAAAGAGCATCTGCAGGGGGTCATGAAGGAACTAACAGAACCTCAGCAATCTGTGCTTCCCAGCTACTACTAAACCTCATTATAGAAAAAAACAGAAGAAAGTGCCTTTCATGACACGTCAGCTCTTGCTCTAATGATATAAGGACTAGATAAATATAGAGTGCTATATGAAGGCTACATTTTCTAGCAGTTTACATTAAAATGAAAGATTTCAAGTGCCCGATGAATACAACTTACCCCTGAAGCTGTAACCTTCTAAAGACTCAGGACAGCCAGGGAGGAGTTTCACTCTCTCCTGCTATCGAGCCTCCTTCGCCCTTCTCCAAGGCCTCTTTCTGGTTTGTTAATAGGTGGAGCAGTACCACAGTGTCATCTTCCATGGCCCCGACGGAAGCCTGCAGGACTACCTGGTGCATCAGCTTGCCCTCTGCATGAAGGTACCGGCGCCACATGCCCTCGGCTTTTCCTTGAGCATTGAGAAGTGTGTGGGACTGATCGCTCTGCTTCTTTGTCACAGCACAGACAGCTGGTCGCAGGGTTCCCCTGTGAGGTGGTGAGAGCCCAAGTGGATGCTGCTTTCTCCAAGGAACAGCTAGTAGACTTGTTCATCAGCAGCGGTAAGACCCATGAGCAAACGGCATGCTGGTAACAAAAGGCACGCTCCTTCTCAGTGCCACTGAAAAGAAGGAAGTCTTGTTTCTGGGGGATAAACTTCATCTTTTAATTATTCAGCAGCCGTGGGGTGAAAACTGGGGCCCACGTGGACACCGGCAAAAAATCTTCATATACATGTGCTTGTATTGTTGTATACTTTGCATTTCTTCCTTCTTCATCTTTTATTTATCCTTACTTGCTGTGAGCACGTCGTGTAAGTGCCCCCAGAGGTATCCTGTGGAGGCGGGCTTCCCCAGGGGGACTGAGGAATATGTCACTGGTGACCCCAGTGAAAACCAACAGTATAGGTTTTTAATGAAATTTTTATTCGTAAATAGTCCACAACTGACCCCCATGAGGGGAGCTACATCTTGCCCTCATCCTCCGTATGCCGCTGACTGGCACTTGGCTAACAGTGTACATGCATTAACTAATTTCTGCAGTAGCCTACGGCAGTGGTTATTACCATTTCAAAGGTGAGGGAGCAGGCATTGGAGGTTTAGTAGCTTGCCACATCTGTGTGATGGAAGAACCAGGATTAAACATGTTGAACAAACGGTATTAATGTTCCATCTCAGCGTCCACTAGCAACGGCCATAAAGCTGAAGTGGGCAGGCCCTGTGTCCAAGGGCTCAAGGCCAGGAGACCCGGAAGGGAGTGAAGGAAAGAGGAGCCGCGGGGTGGGTGAAGGAGGAATTGAAGTGCAATTCAAAATGTCTTTCCAAGGGGAAGGTGCTTCTCCTTGGAGCCATGATCAAGGGTGATTATCCTGTGTCTGGGACAACTGTGGACCAGGCTGAGGAAAAGGGAATCACTAGTGGTGTCTAACTCAAGCAGTGAAATGATGAGGCAGGTTTGGAGAGGGGCTGGGGACTCCACAAATACAGAGAAGCACCCTCTGACGGCAGGAGAATCCCAGTGGACTGTGCATGCTGCTATACACCTGGCCAGTGGCTGCATGGACACCACTGAAAGTGAGCTAGAGAAAGCGGCTCTGGATAACAGTTAACATTTGTTGAGCTCTGCCCCTGGTAGGTGAGATTCCAGTTACCTGATTTATACATGTGAAAACACCTAAGAGTCGAGTACCCGCCCCCAGACCCCATGTGAGGACACAGCAGGATGGGTTCAACCCTGGACTCTGCCTCCTCACTGCCAGCCACAGTCCTTCAAAATCTCCCCTGTGCTGAATTTCTATTTCCCGCCTTAGTTACATAACCACCAAACAAACAAACAAACAAAAAACCTGCTAGGCTTATTGCACCCCAAAGTAAGCTGCTAAGATAATTTTCTCAATAGTAACTACAGAGGTTTGGAGCTCAGGAAGACTGTAAAAGTGTTCAGCCCAACACCCCTAATCTGTGGGGAGCTTCTCAGAGAGGAGCTCTTCCTCATTTCCCAATTTGGTGAATGGCCCAGGTTGCTCGGCCCCCCTCACTTGAAGCCCAATTCCAGGAAGGCACATGGCAGGCGAAGCAGGCTGGCTGGGGTGGGGGGCAGGGGAGGCCTGTCTCCTGCTCCATGCGGCAGGGCAGCTGCTGGGCTCCAGCACTGTGTTGCTGAGAGAAGTGTAAATCAGTGTCAGGAAGCCTCGAGACTTCAGGAAAAAGCCCAGGCTTTTAATGTGAAATTTGGGGTTTTGTTCCTGCAACATTGCCAAGTATTTCATTTTTAAAGATTTACTTATGCATACAGAACTGGGTGACAGGCCAGAGGTGCAGGGGTGGTGAGAGGGTTCACTAGACACAGAATAAGGAGCAGGACAGGCAGATCGACGAAGTACACTGCTGAGGGGAGCAGCGAGCAGGTCAGGAGAGGTCTGCCACGCCCTGTGGGTCACCTCTGGGGCAGGGATCAAACTTGCACTGAGGTGGCTGCCACCAGCTTGCAGTGTCCTGCGTCCCAACCCGTAGCACCACAGGGAGGGCCCGCATTTCATATTTTAAAGCAGTAAAGAACACATGCCCATAGGCCTCTCATTCTCAGCCTTAGCCTGCAGTCAGACCTGGGAGCCTACCTTCCCCCACTGGTTTCCTCTTTATCCTTTCGCCCATCCTCACTGGTACCACTTTCCAGGAAGGCCCCGTTTCTTGTAGCTCATCTGCTTTTCCCGAATATGGCTGCCCTGTCTACTGTTGCTGCCCGTGCATCCTTCATGGGCTGCCCAACTCAACACTTGCTGTATCTCCCGCCCCCACCTCACTCCATGGACCACTGAACGCAGTCAGCATCCCTCAGGCCCTGCCTCTAGGGCACCCGTGTGCCATCTTTCGCGCAGATACCTGTGCTCCAGCCAAGGATGGCGGTTCTTCCCCACGCGTCCTTTGCTTTTCCACTGTCTTTGTGCTGCGCTTTTCACCTAGAATTAGAGTAAACACACAAACTCCTCCCAGCCCACACACACGCATGATAACTACCACATGGCAGCCACTATGTAAAGTGCAGCACTGTATAGGCTGATTAAAGTCAGATCTGGCCTTCTGGAAACTACAGAAAAGGACCCTGTTAAATGCTCTAAGGAGGCTTCAAATGAAGGCTTCTCCCGTCCCTCCGGATATGATTTCTCCCCTAATGGGCAGCTGGAAACTTAAACCTCAGTATCTCACTATTCCTACCCACCGACCCCCCAAAGTGTGGGAGGCTATTATTTGGGCTATGTCCTGGCTCACAGTGTTGCATCATGAGCTGCTGAGGGATAGTTGTGGTATAACGTGTTCTTGGAGTTTTCCTTTCACTATTACCAGTGATGGGTGAATGAAAGGGTGAATGTCCTGATACAGCTGACAGCATGGGAAAGGAATTGCAAAGTAACATTGTGTCAGTAAGTAGAATTTGCTTGAAGTAGAAGTGGAAAGAAAGAAGATTAGAGAGGGCAGGGGTTGACTTTAAAGGAGTAGCTGATGATAGGACATAAAGGGAAAGTGAGTGGGAGTTGAAAACTGAGGTTTTGGAAGCTTAGACTGTGGTTTTTTTAAAAAAAGTCTGCATTCTGACTACTTATGTAGGAAATGGTGGATCAGCTCTAAATATGAAAGGCTGTTTGTATTTGGCACTGTCATTTGCAAGTACCAAGTATCTTATATTTCTCTTTAATAACAACAGACTCAAATGAAGACCCTGAGACCCTGAATGCACGTGTACAAACATGCAACCTGAGCACACACATGGAGGCCTCTTTTGTCTTAGTTCGCAGGAGTCAGTCCTAAGTTCCTTTGAATCCACTTCCTAGATCTCATGTCCGCCTGCTGCTTGTCAGAGCCCACCTCTCACGTCTCACCCCAGGGGCTGTGCAGGGTTCTTCCACGAGCCACTGCAGGCTTCCACAGGGCTCAATCTAAAATTCCAAGTGTTCATGGCGATGCCTGCTGTTATAACAGCTCCGGAACAAAAGCAACAGTTCTCTGAACACTAGGTCAGGAATACCATAGTTTGGCTCTGATCTCACCCTTCTTCCTCCCCTGCCCCATTTCCTAGGATTCCCTCCATCACCATCATTTTCTCAGTAGTGCGCACTGCTATAGGCTAGGGGACCCCGGGGCTTCTGAGCAGTGTGGGGCATGATGGTTGATAAGCATGGCACCCCTCTTCTGCAGCACAGAAAACACATCACCTTTTGGTTAAGAGAAGAGGGACTGAGTAAGAAAAGCAAAGATCTGTATGAGAGAAGAGGGCATCTGAGATGTTCCACGGAAGCTTTTAAAAGAATGAAGGTACAGAAATTATCTCTCAGCTATTCTTGCTCTTCACCAAGAAGTGAAGTCAGGTTGCTACATTACTACATGTGAGAAACTCTGATGTGTAAGGCAGTCTGCACCTACTCCTGAATTTTGACCTTATTTTCTGTAAAGAGGAGACTATTGGACTGTTTTATGTGTCTGCACGTAGAACATCCATACTTTATTTGTTGCTCTTTAACAAATCTGTAGGAGAAAGCCAATGCAAGGACTCACAGAGGATGAATAAAAGAAATGGATAGGCAAAAAATAGGAGGGAAAGTAGCAAAGGCATGTTTAATGTTTAATGTTGCTCTTTAAGATTCTAAAATGTATATGGAGACTCAGTGTCAATCATCCAAAAAAAAAAACTTGAAAGAAAGGATGGCACTTTACTTACTAGGGAGGCTTCTTTTGTGTTTGAAACCTCTTCCTTGCCAGGTTGCCTTTCTGAGGGACTGTCATGTCACTAGGCTCTGCTAGTGAGGAGGGTGTGATTGCAAGTTAGAACTGGGTCAGATTTTGCCTTGATGAAAGTTATGGAGTCAGGTGAGCCAGAACGGTACCTTTTTAAAACTACAGGTAATGGTCAATAGTAATAGGCCAGAACGTTAAAGTGATCATTCATTTATTTTATACAGAACTGGAGTACAGGGCAGGGGTGCAGGGGCGGTGAGAAGATTCACAGAGTCAGAGTGGGGAGCAGAAGAGGCAGATTGACTAAGTATCCTGCTGAGGGGAGCAACGGGCAGGTCAGGAGAGGTGTGCCGCGCCATGTGGGTCAAACTCGCACCAAAGCTGCTGCTGCACATCTGGGGGTGGGGGTAGGGTGGCTAAAGTGATCATTTAAAGTATTGAGTTAACTTTCTTTTTTGCAGAAATGCTTTAATAATGGTAGGAGAGTGTGGTCTTAGAGCCCTGGCATCGTGGCACGGTCAGCACCATCGCTGCAGAGCTTTGTTCTGAGGGGCGTGATAAAGGATGCACAACTTCCCATGTCCAAAGGAGTGACTATAGACTTGGGGTCACCTTAAAGAGTATAGAAGAATCTAGATTGAACTAAAGTTGTGTCATGTTCGCTAGTATTAAACCTCTTCAGTGGTAGATGGTGGTTCTCATCCTCCCCTCAACACTGTCATCCCCTGTGCCCACTGTTCTGTCTCTCGAAACACCTCTCTGTCCTGTGCCTCGGCTCTGGTTGAGGCTCTTGTTACCTCTTGGCTTTCCCCTCAGTAATGAGAGCCTGTAGGTGTGTTCTTCCGTTACCTCTCTCCTGGCAATTCATCAGAGTGACATCTCAAAGCAGGCCGCCAGTCCCATGTCCCTAGGTCTTGGACTTCGTCGCCTCCAGCGTGGCACTGTGGGTCTTTTACATCTCGTCTGTGACTGGCTCATTCATTTCCTTCCTGTACTTCTTCCATTCGCTCTCCAGCATTCATTGTGAGGTATTAGACAGTTCAGTTCCCTCCTTCATGAGGGCACCAGTAAAATAAGATCAAATCCTAGATTCCGAGTCATCCTTACCACAGTTTCTGAAACTTGAGTCAAATTCTTGTAAGCTAAGATCTGTACAATAAAAGGAGGGATCTGCTTCACTCTGAGATCCTTTCTCCATCATTTTAAGAATATTTTACAGAGGTGTAATCAATTTACAGGTAATTTAAGGGTTTTGACCTTTTGTCTTGTGAAAAATACATAAAAATACTATTTAAAGAGTTTGGTGAGAACTGGTGATAAGTAACCATGTAACCACTGGCCAAGAACAGCAATATAATATTCTCAATATCCAGAGGTCCCCATGAGCCCCTCCCCCTGTCTGGAGGTAACCACGAGTCTATCTTCTGTGATAATCGCTTTCGCTCAGTTTTGCTGCCGATGCATGCATCCCTCAGTTATTCATCTAGTGTTGCCTGCTTTTGGACTGGACGTGATAGCACTGTATCATCTTGTGGTTTGCTCCTGGGCGTGTGACGCCCTCCTTGTGTTGCGGGAGTTCAGTGTGTTGGTGTGCACGCTGGCTGCGCAGACTCGGCCTGCCGCCCCTGGGGACGGCTCTTCCCAGCAGGACGCTGTTGTGCTGTTGTGCTGTCTGCAACTGTATTAAACGAGGCCGAGCCATTTGCCAGCGTGTCCACTGCTCTGGAGACTTCAGAGCTTCCCCATTGCCTCACTGTACTAACACATCTTCAGACTGTTTTTGTCAGTTTGTACAGGTCTTCGCAAAAGCTTTAATCACTGGGTTTCCTTTACGCCACAGCCTGTCTGATCCCAGTGAAACAATCTCCTGTCAACAAGAAAATCATCGTCATCTTAGAGAACTTGGAAAAATCTTCATTGTCTGAGTTACTAGGAGACTTTCTGGCACCTCTGGAAAACCACAGCACTGAAAGCCCTTATACGTTTCAGAAAGGTAAAAACAGAGAAACCATGCTGAGAAACAGCTTCTGTGAGCTCAGCGTGCCGGTGCCGGTCCCCAGAGCACGAGTTACGCTTTTCCCTTTATTCTGCACCTGCGTGCCCTAATGCGGCGTGCTTTGTCTGTCTCAGGAAATGGAACATCCGAGTGTTACTACTTCCACGAGAACTGCTTTCTCATGGGAACCATCGCCAAGGCCTGTCTCCAGGGCTCCGACCTGCTGGTGCAGCAGCACTTCCGCTGGGTCCAGCTGCGCTGGGACAGCGAGCCCATGCGCGGCCTGCTGCGGAGAGCCCTGCGGAGGAAAGTCGTGAGCCAGGTAACCCCGCGACGGGGACCCGGGTGGTGTCAGGAACTCTGGGGGCAGCGTTCTGCTCGTCACCAACCCCACGGCCTCAGATAACATTTTGGAATATTCAAGGACAAAACCTCTACTTGTTTTAGACCATAGGTTTTTACTATTACGGTTTTGTGGAGTCGCCCCAACTTCTAAATACTATAGAAGGCTAGATTAGAAAAGTGATCACGCTTGCGGAAAAAGACTTGGGGGCTTTGGGGCCATAGAACGTGTCCGCGAGGCAATTGTGCATACAACAGTTAGCCTAGCTGGTAGCCAAGTATAAAAAGTGATTGAAAATGTAGAATTCTGTCTCCTTAACACATTTTCAAGAGTAATCATCTTGTAGTGATTTCTCTGTAGTCTCCCAAGTACCAAAATTAATTCAATGCTCATCAAAACAGCCAATCACTACTTTATTTAATGTTCTTGAATCGGGCTAGGAGCTGAGTGTCGGGATAGATTTAAAATAACAGAACTCAGTTTAGCAAGGTTTTATTACTTAATCCCACACTAAGGGGCGCGTTTGCAGGACACAGTCCTTGCTGTGTCAGCACTGTGTTTTAAAGCAGCAGACAACTGCTGCTAGTGCTTCACCAAGAGCGCCCCATGTGACCAGATGTCTCTGGTGGGTGTTGCTGACGTTTGTTCAGCATATTCGTGATGTCAGAGTGCTGGGTTTGGGGGAGTCTCTTGGACTCCCTTCAAGATTGCAGGACACGTGTGCCCCCCACTCTCACAAGCATGCGCTGAGGCCGGAAGGAGGGTGAGTGAGCACGTTGGCTTCCTGTTTCCTTATCGGGAAGAAAAGCATGTGTTTCTGAAAGCCCCAGCATCGTAAGACTCCCCTGGGTGTTTCACGGGCCAGAACTGGTTTCCTGAGACCAAACGTCTTTCCCAAGATCCCAGTTCTCCAGCGAGTACCTGAGCAAAGTCGTCAGATGTGAATGGGAGGCCGGGGGCAGGTGGCAGGAATGCTGGAAATGGCACTGGTAAATGCAGGACCAGGACTGCACTGGTGATGTGACGAAATGTCTAACTGAACGAGAAAAACCACCTAAGCTGTTGAGAGACAGCGGCTGCTGCACAATAGGCTTCTGACCAGAGCACAGCCACTGTGTGACGTGAGCCAGTGGGAGGAGGGGAGGTGAAGCTGCTCAGATCTGTAGCTTCCATAATAACTGATAACTTGCATTAACTTCATTATTTTTTTACACATAATCACAAAAGGTACACTTTTGAAAGAGCAATTTTAGGCTTATGATGAAGTTGACACATTTCCCACACACCCCTATTCTACGCATACACAGACCCCATTACCAACATCACTAGCAAAATGGTAGCTTTTGACCAAGGATGACCCTGCATTGACACATAATCACCCAGCGTCCCTAGTTTACCTACGGTGACATTTCCCCTTATCAGTCATTCCAGTGCATAACTTCATTTTTATTAGAAGAATATCAGAAAAAGGGAAATAGAAATACTCCCTGTGTTGAAGAGAAGGGGAGTTAGAGCCAACGCCGGGGCTGAGTTGACACAGATGCCATCGTCAGTGACCTTTCAGGCCTCCGGGGCCAAAACAGACCCCCGGCGTAGGGCGAACCAGCAGTCACTGGTGGCCCTCAGTCCGATGACGTTGTAAAGCAAAGGTTTATGTGCATCTCCTTTCTTCTAAAATAGGTGATTGCTAGCTTTGAAACTGGGAGTGCTAATTCTAGCAGTAAGTCTTTGTCCTTTTGTGAACCCTGCTGTATTGCCAAAAAAAAAAAAAGGGCTTGAGTTTATAAATATTCCAAAGGACTTCTCCCACTAAAGCATGTCTGTTACATAATTCAAATTTGCACATTTTAAAATTTAGAGAAATTTCTATACATTTGGTGAAGTTAACAGTTAAGCTGAGACATTCCTCCTATGAAATTAAAATCAATACAAGAACATGTCACCTATCCAGATCTATTACCACTTAGCAAAAGTATAAAAATAATCGGAAACATTAGCATATATATGTGGAAAATGTCTCCTTGATGTTTAAGAATTCATGCAACGTCGCTTCTCAGCCTATTTATGCTCTATTGTGTCTGTACCCTTTGTTTCATGTAATAAGCTGCAGTCCTGGGTCTGCATCTCATACTCCCACAGAACTGCGTAACAACGTAATAGCTCTCCAAACGAAGCTAAAGTCAGATTCATCTGCATTTTTGTTGTATGGATTTAAATGTTAAATACACAGCAGCAGCACCACTGTCAACCTGTATCTCCTGCTCTCCCCTCCCCTGTCTAGTTTCGAGGTCAGCTGCCTTCTCCCTGTGACCCCGTGTGCAAGACGGTCGATTGGGCGCTGGCTGTGTGGCAGCAGCTCAACGCCTGCCTGGCCCGCCTGGGCACACCGGAAGCACTTCTGGGGCCAAAGTATTTCCTGTCTTGTCCTGTCATCCCAGGACATGCCCAAGCAACCGTGAAGTGAGTGACATTTCTCCTTACTTGCCTGTTTAAGTTGCCTGGCACTTGGGGGGGCTGGAGGAAGCTCACAGGTTAGTCATGACCCTCCTGCCAGAGGACGGCCACGCCTGGGAGCTGCAGTCGTGTGTGACTTGCTGGGAGTGCGCTCCTCAATGATACCCATAGGAGAAGTTGGTTGGGTAGTCTACAGCCAACACACACACACACACACACACACACACACACACACACACACACACACACAAAGGTTGAGGAAATTGAAAGGAGGACAAAAAATTTATCACCATCATCCAGCTTCGTGAGGATTTTGTGGTTAGCTTTTATTTGATTCTGCACTTACTGGCATCCTGGGCAGAAATCCCCTTGGAAAACAAGGTACATTGATAATTTACCTTCTGTGTTGTTAGCCAAACTATCAACTTAATAATAGTTAATTGAGGGAAAAGGAAGCAGTACGCTGTTAGAATGTACACAGCACTTTCTTGCTAAAAAGAAGAAATGAATTTCATGTATTTGAAATATATCAATTACATTGAATCCTTTTTTACATCCATAGTCTCAAGAATCTAAGGAGCCAGTTTTGGCCTTTATTATATGGAGCCATCACGGAAACCCCCTAAAGGTTCTGGAATGTTTATCCCATTTGGAACTTCAGAGTTTTCCTACTGTTCATCCCAGGTGTTGGGCCCGAGGCCTGCATTTCACCCCTCACAGCCCCAGCATCACCTTGACATTGGGTATCCTGAGCTCCTCGGTAGCCCACAGTTATGCACAGCAGGCCAGGGAGACACTGTCTGCATCACACCTGCAGAGCTCCAAGCTCCCATAGCATTCTAGAAAGACTGGCCAATCCTTTGCCCTGAAAGGAGACATTACTTTGTATCCTGCTTAGATCTACCCTCTGCTCTAGAAGGAGATCCTATTGCTCCCAACGTCCTTTAAAAAAAAGTCCAGAACAAGGCAGAAATGTCATGAAGAATTGCTTATCTTCACCCTTTAGTGCCTTTTTGTGCTAAGTTAAGTGTTTGGTGACATACTGAACTGTTTTTAAAATGTATCTTTGTTAGTCTAGTTTCACTTTTTCTTGAATTTTGTGTCACCAAACATCAGAGCAACTTGTGATATAGGTACTTGGTACAAAGGTGAGAGTTGTAACAGCTTTGAAAGATCTATGCAGATATGGAATAGCTTTGAAACTTCTGTGGAAGACTCAGGTTTCCTTTCTGCAGTCTTTAGCCATGTAATTGCTTTCAGTACTGCAACAAAGTGTAATGTTTGTTAAAGGATTGTCACTGGGGATGGGTGCTGCAAACTGGGGGTAAAGCCCCCACTGGTACAGCTTCTAATGCAGCGAGCTCACCTGAGGAGAGGTGGTTGACCCCCTTTGCAAAGCTCAGAGCAGCCACATGGAAACCCTGAGCCCTAGCCAGGGGCAGGCAGATGTAATTTGCCCATGATTGTAAGTTACACACCGTTTTCAATATACAAAAATACATTGTGTGTCTTAGAGAGATATGGCAAGAAAGTTTAAGCTACTTACTTTCCAGAAGTCTTTTTTCCAAGCTGCAATTTGTCAATTTCCATGCATTTATTCATGGATGCATTCATTCAACACATCTGCAAACATTTCCATTCTCAAGAAAGTGGTAGAGTGAGAGATCAGTTTCATTTGAAAGGCAGTATACACACACTCACACATTTATATGGTAAATCCCTTTGGCATTGGATCAATTCTAAAGTTACTGAAAAACTTAACACCTATGGAAACCTCTTTTGCCCATGGTAGTGTCAGGTGTGGTTTGTAAGAGGCCTGATCCCAACTGGGAATCTGTCCCCTTCTTCCAAGGTGGATGTCTCAGCTGTGGAACGCCGTCATTGCACCCCGAGTTCAAGAAGCAATATTGTCAAGAGCCTGCGTGAAAAGACAACCTGGTCTCGGGCAGACAACTGCCAGAAAACACCCCAGCCAAGGACAGCAGGCGGTGGTGAAGGCCGCGCTCAGCATCTTGCTGAATAAAGCTGTGCTGCACGCCTGTCCCCTGCAGAGAGCAGGTAAGTGCAGCCGGGAGGAGCGTGGGCACCGTTGGCAGTGCCTGTTTGGAGCTTGAATCCCGAGCTCCCTTTTCTTTGTAACTAGAGAAATTATGTCAAGGTTAATGGACATTTTGCAACACTGCTCCAGAACAGTTTTTCTATCATTGGCCCATGTTTACATTGCAGATCTGAGGAAAACTGGAGCTGACTCACAGAACCCTAACTTGGGTATTACGTAGACGCCATGACATTTTTAGAAATGCAAGGAGCTACGTCTTTGAGAACTAGAAGTGTTGGGGTCTGCCTGACTGAATGAAACTGCATTATCCATGCCTTCATTTTGACAAAATGTGGTTTATTTCAGAGTTAGACCAGCATGCAGCTGAGTTCAAAGGTGGAAGTTTCCCTCTGGCCATAGTTTCAAGTTACAACAGCTGTAGCAAGAAGAAAGCAGACACTGGTGCCTGGAGAAAGGTGAGCACCAGTCCTCGCAAGAAGTCCTGCCGTTTCTCTTCCCCTGTCTGGATCAAGCCTGACCTGAGCCACGAAGGTAGGGGCTTGGCATGTCAGCTGCATGCACACTCACATCACGGTCTGGTTTCTGAATAGAAAAGATACTTGTTACTGTTCAACAAAATTCTGAGTATTTGCACATGTTCACAGAATCAACCAATATGGTCAGTACATTTCCAAAAATATTTGGGATCTCCCTACATGAAATGTAATCCTTCACACTAGAATTCTGAAGTTACTGTGTTAATGGGCATTTTAGATTTTTGTGGTGTCCACAAATTATGAGTTGCACTTTGGCACATTTCTGTTCTTATGTGCCAAACTTGCTCTTTCTAAATGTGTGTACAGCCGGTTTGGACTGAGTAGTGAAGGCCTTGTATTTTTACTTGTTCCTTCATCTATGGTTCGTGCCAGGTTTTATTCTGAGCTTTGAGAGTAGAGGTATGAAATCAGCCGACATCTCTGTCCTCACAGAGTTGTTATAATAGAATGGCTTATTAACAGTTTTACACACTGTGGAGCCTAAATATCATTTTGTTCATTAATCTACTTTCATATTAAGCATACAGACTCCCTAGAAGACCCTAGGCCTTGAGAGTTGCAAAAGAACTCAAAGGAATTCTCTTCATTTATAGATAACAAAACTGAGGTTCTAAAACCCTACCTGCTCCCTCTCCTGGGAATGTGGGGTCCTTGTGGCACACGTAATCATGGGCATGCAGGTCACTAGATTCTTCATGATCAGTGTTTATAGTGTTGAGTACCAGTTTCTTTCTTGAGGTAAATGGAGCTGATAAATGTGAAGAAAATAGCTCTAACTAAATAAAAACTTACACAAAAAGTTTAGGTCAGTTTTCGAATTAGTTGCTATTTTTTAGGATACTTGAAAAAATTATGTGCCATCATAGCTTATATTGACTAACAAACTAAACTGATCAGAAGAACTACCCATTATACCAAAATTAGGACCCATTTTCATTCCATGGAAATCAGTGGGGGCCCCCACAGGAAAGCCCGTGGTGTGTACACACAGGCTTTTGGGTAATATAGTGCCAGTGCTAGCGACTGCCTCTGATAACCTGCTTCTAATGAGAATGTTAACTTTGCTTCATTCTTTAGAGAGGGCTTGTGCTAGAAATAGTCAACTACAGAATTCATCAGAAGCATGTTTCATTTTATAGGCATCTAAATGGTTTATATTTTACATGCGGTGTGCAGGCCTGTTCATTTGTGTTATTTTATTACTGTTCAGCTTTTGTGTGCTGTTTTTTCCTGTATAGTTCATAACAATTAAACGTTCAATTTCTATTAAGTACATTGCAGTGTCACTTGCACTGTAGAAACCCACAGATCAAAAACTATTTATATGGTCAATGGTGTTGGAATTTTAAAAGGAGAGAAATTATCATCAAGAGGCAGATATTAAAATCCTCTGGAAGCAGAAGCATAGGGACCGGACTTGTGCACTGACCTCGCTCACACACAGGGAGTTGGTGCTTCCTGCCCCACTGCCTGCAGGAAGCTACATCCAGAGTCACTGCCCAGAGGAAACTCTAGAGTGGACTTAAACCCACAAACAAAGTGAAAAGTCTGTTTCTTTTAACTAGACTAAGTTGTACTCAGTCAATGATTCTTTAATGTTTTCTTTAACAGGTATGAAAAATAAGACTATAACACAATCGAATTGTAACAAGAACACCTCTCTATCCAAACAAAAGTAAGTTCTCCTTTCAGATTTTACACATAGGAGACAACACACATGTCTCATGATTAGATTTTGCAGCTATTTTTAAAAAGCAATGGGGATCGGCACAGTAGACCTTCGGTCTTGCCTGATGCTCCCTACTCTGTTGCTGGTGAATCCTCCCACCACTCCTCCGCTCTGTATGCATAAATACATTCATCTTTAAAAAAAATCATGGTAGTATTAAACTGAAATAAATGAAAGCAGATCCTTAAGGTTAACTTAATACACATTGTTGCCTTCATTTTATCTATTTGCATAAAAATAGGATCAAAATAATTAAAGGCAAGATTTTACTATCTAAAAGTTCATAAGGTCTAGGAAAAGACTAAATGTGTCCAGGACTGTTTCAGCACCGTCCTGTTCCGTGGCAGGTAACTTCAGGACCTTGTGCCACACACTTGCTCACTCGCCAAAGCAGACTTCTCGAAATCCTGTGGAAATTTTATTACCTTAATAGTCTGGTCTCTCCCAGTATGGGAGTAGGTTGTGATACGAATGCCATTCCAGGATAGTAAAAATGCTTCCCGCCCCCCCCCAAAGGTATCCTGTAGATTTCTGTATTGGGGATTGGATTGTTGCTTTCATTTTGAAAAACTCTGTTCTGAACTTTGTTGTAGATCTTTAGAGAACGACCTACCACTGACCTTGAATTTGGATCAGAGATTCTCTCTGGGTTCAGATGACGAAACAGATCTTGTCAAGGAACTTCAGAGTATGTGCTCCAGCAAATCGGAATCTGATATAAGCAAGGTGAGCAGTACAGAGGGATGGACTCTGAGTGGCTCCACCCAGCACTACAGACACTTGAGAACAGGAAAGAAATCCCTTACCTTGCTTACCTGGTAAAGGAACCTCTGTTTAGTTTAACTTGTCTTATAATCTTGTAAAAAAAACCTGAAATTAAAGTTGTAAAATCGCATTATTGGTGTAGACCTCAATTTAAGTTGCATTGGACTCTTTTCACATTGTCAGTCATCTATTACCAGATCATTCTAGAACTTCACTATAGATGGGGCAACAACTTTCCTTACAAATAACTGGTCCATAGAGGATAATTCAGAATATGGACGTCAGTGACTACAGACCTCCTTGAATAAACGTCCGTTACTTAAAAGGGAGCAGGTTGGGATAGGTGCTATTTGACTCAGCTGTTCTGAGCACTCATAATCTATGGACAGAATGGACTATCTTATTTGACCTTGCTGTAAATGAAACACTTAATCATTACCTTATTTTTCCAGTGGATACGATCTTGCAACTTTCATATCCTTTTTTCCTATAGGGTTCATCCGCTCTTGACCTTAATAAACTTCCTTCGAGATTATTTCTCCTGCATGTGAATTAGGGTTTCAGGTCCTTCCAAGTGAGCAACGCAGGGTTCTCAGGCATGTAGTGAAGCACTCCTGAGGGCCAGGGAGGAGAATGGCATGTCTGCTCTGGGTTTACTGGAAAACGGCTTGATAAATTCTTTTACAGATTGCTGATTCCAGGGATGATTTACGAAGGTTTGCCAGTTCAGGAAACAACCCTGCATTTTCAGCAACTGTTAATAACTCAAGAATGCCAGTGTCACAAAAAGTAAGTGCTCTGTCTCTCAAAAATAGGCTACGGGAGGTCACCCCACTTTCAAGTGAATTGCTGAGTTCTCTCATTTTGTAGCTGTGGCTTAAAAATTTACACAACTTAAAGGTTAGAAAGAGGACTCTTTGGCATAATAGCTTGAAAGAATGGCATGGGGAAAGCATTACTTTCCCCTTACAATTGAATGCCTAAAGTTTTGATGCAGTCCTCTTCTGCTTTCACTGCTGTATACAGTAACGATTGAAATTTATTCTAGCTAAATGTATTGAGTAAAATAACTTTACAAGATGCAGATAGTCTTAATTTTCAACAGCGGGATGAGATTAAAGAAAGGTCCTTTGCAAGCAAAAACATCCTACTTTTTGTTTAACTTGTTCCAGTAAGAGTCTTCCCTTTAAAATCAGAATGCCATAGAAGAGCCAGAATTCCAGTAGACTTCCCCCCTCTCAAAATATCTTCCATGATTGATTGGTTAATAAACGTCAAGAGACAGCCCAATACTGTACTCCTGAGTGAACAGAAACAATAAAACATTTTCTTACCCAGTGGACATTTTGTGAGGATGCAGATTTCATAGAGGTATTTAATAAGTGGTTTGTGGGTCACATCCTGTTCTCGTTCATTCCCATCGTGGTTACTCAGGCCTGTGGGGGTAAGTGCAGCGAGCGTGGTGAGACTATTAAGGTATTAATCCTTATCTTAGTACCTGACAGGTCTGCACTCACTGCTTCATTAGTTTTCAGTCCTGATTGGTTATACGTGAAACTTTTGGGGGGAGGGAGAGGGTGGCAGCTGGGAGTGGTGAGGCTGAGCTGCTGATAACATTTATAGAATAGGCTAGAGGAAAAAGTGTGACCTTTCTGGCTTAACTGTCAGAATATCTACTTCCCCTATCTCCCCCCCACCAATTTGGGAAGAGTTTAGAAACATATTCAGGGTCACTTCTGTAAAGTCTGACTAGCACATGGATCTTAGAAGCAATCACCAAAATTGAATCAGTGTATTTTGTATTTACAAGTGGAAGGGGTCCCTACTTTTTTTTTTTTTTAAGATTTATTTATTTATTCATACAGAACTGGGGTACAGGCCAGAGATGCGGAGTGTGAGAGGATCACCAGAGACAGAATGGGGAGCAGAACAGGCAGATCGACAAAGTACACTGCTGAGGGGAGCAGTGGGCGGGTCAGGAGAGGTCTGCCACGCCATGTGGTCACCTCCGGGGCAGGGGGGGATCGAACTCATGCGGAAGTGGCTTTAGATTCTCAGTGCTGTGCTTTAACCCGCTGTGCCACCAGGGAGGGCCATGGGTCCCTACTTTTTAAAAATTTATTGATGCATCGAAGAACTAGGTATAAGCCAGAGGTATGAAGATTCAACAGAAAACAGTGGATCTGCTGAGGAGCACGGCAGGTGAGCCATCTGCTGGGTCGTGTGGGTCGGCTCTGTGGCCGAGGTTATAGTGCCAAGACTTAGCCCCTAAACCACAAGGGCCCCCACTGTCTTACATAAAAAATGTTTAGTGAGAAACTTCTATCACATGACCCTAGTGGCTTTGTTATACAATAAGGTACTCTCAATAAAAAGAGGACTGAAAGGGCCCTCCGTGGTGGCACAACAGGTTAAAGCTCAGCAGCTCCATCGCTGCCGGGCGGTGACCCACATGGCATTGCAGACCTTGCCCCTCAGCAGTGTATTTTGTTGATCTTCCTGTTCTGCTCCCCAGTGAATCCTCACCACTCCTATACCCCAGTGCTCTATGTACAAATAAATCTTAAGAAAAAAAGTACTGAAAGTGGGATCAGTGAAGGACAGCTTTGTTTTAAAAGGAACCTTTGAAGAAATGGTTCCTATTATATGTGCCCTGGGCTCTTACAAAGGAACCACAGGCTGGTTCAAATGTATGATTGATATGGATTAGAACTGCTGTCTCCCTCTCCCCACTGAACACGCTGAGGGAAGCTGTTTTCTCAGAATGTGCCAGCAGAGGGCAAAGTAACACTCATTTCCCAGCCTTTGAAAGTTGGCAGTAGACTCCTACCTTGTGAGAAGACTCTAGCATTTCTTGGCTAAATGCCCAGTTTCCTCTGTTAGCAGGAAGTAACTCCCTAAAGAGGTGAGAGATGTCTGGGTTAGCTGAAATCACTTTTTGTGGCTAAAGAGGGGCCTTACTGCCACAGTGTAACTCCTTTCTGCCCTAATAGTGAGGGGATCAGGTTGGGTTTATTAATGGGGAACATGTTAACCAGATCTCTAAAACACATACCTTCGAATCAGTAGTACAAAGCGCAGATACTGATGTTTTCCCCTCAAGACATGCGGACTGGAGCCTCAAAAATGAAAAACATTGTCCCCTAGAGGTTCATATGTAACTGGTCTGTGTGCAGCATGCATTTGGTAACTTAAAAAGCTGTTGACTGTTGTCACCTAGACTTTGGACCCATTGCTCTAAAAACAGTACTTTGCCACCCTCACTCTATCACACTCCTTTCTTTCCAAATGCATCTTTAGAAAGGTTGATAATACCTACGCTAAACTTCTTCCATTATTGTACTATTCTCACACCCCACTTTTCTCTATGCTTCACCTGTCACTTTTATGAGGCCTCCCCTGCCCTTCCCTTCCCTTCCCACCTAGAATGCAGGGCCTGGGTATGCTCATAGCTTCTGGCTGCTCTGTACTGAACGAGTGAATTGCGCTGATTTAACAATTCAAGGCTGGACGATTAACACTTTTGGGTAGCGCCTTCTGGACAAACTCTGAGGGCTCTCTGAACTTCATGTGTACAGTGAGAGTCACCATCATGTTGAGCAGAACTGTTTTAGTGTTGGACATGCCAAGTACACATTCCCCTCCTGGCTCTGGGTGCAAACCCCCAGGCCAATGTGCTTGGCTGCTGGGTGTCAGGAACACTGTGGTCTGTCACTGGCTGCTCTTTGACCCCTAGGCTGCAGCCTTCACTCAGCTGGATTCAGTCTCTGTGTGAGGACCCATCCTCACATAACCACGCTCAGCCTCCAGCCATACTTTCAGCTGTTGTGGGGATTCTTGGAGCTTCATGGCCTGAGGAAAAACGTGCCCCTGTGCCATGAAGATGTTCTCCCTTACCTTTATGAAGCCAACAAGGGGACAGGCCAGGAAGTAATACGCTGCGTGTATCCTTTCCCTCATTTTGGGCCTCGGTGACACCCCTGTGGATTTGCAGAGTCCAAAGATCATGGCAAGATAACTTATAATTTCCCTCCCCTTCTCCCAGATTCCCTTTACCAACTAGCTATTAACTAGACTTGCCCGGTGAATGTACTATGATTTAGACTAAATGACAAGTTGGGACTGGCCTTACTCAGCCCATGACTAAATTCCACTTGACAGATCTAAGACGACATCAGAATATTGTCAGCTGAGGCCAACCAGTTACTTTCCATGAACAGCCACAAGAAGTACTTTGCCTGGTAAACTCTAGTTTTCATTTTCAGTCTTTTAAAGGGAAAGTAAGTCCCATGTTTGTTGGTTGATGTGCTACCCGAGGGGAGGCGCACTGAGTGAAAACGGGGAGCCTAGGTCTTGTCCCAGCTCCCCTTTGGCACTTCCTCATGTGCAGAGCGAGAGACATGGACTTCAGAGTTATAAAGCCTTGGGAAAGTAAGAATCTGCAGTTCCCAGGTTCAGAATACCCTTAGCCATGCAGCACTGCTCCATGGGAGCTTACTAAGCAGCTTCAGGGCAAGAATGTTCTCTGTTGTATGACAAGCAGCCAGAATAGTGTAAAGGCCCCAAAGTGTACTGACTAATAGTTTGACTTTTAGAGGACATGTCTAAAGTGGAAGGCAGGAAAGTGAGGTGGCTTACCTAAGGTCGTGTAGTCATTTTGTAGAGTTGCTTACAAATAGGTGGTCACGCAAGTTGAATTCACACACAGGTTTTGTTGGTAAGGAGTTCCCAGACTCTCTG
This sequence comes from Condylura cristata, assembly GCF_000260355.1. Classification (NCBI taxonomy): domain Eukaryota; kingdom Metazoa; phylum Chordata; class Mammalia; order Eulipotyphla; family Talpidae; genus Condylura; species Condylura cristata. The sequence goes on along the minus strand of NW_004567106.1, from coordinate 52,187,710 downwards.
GCAGCAGATTTACAGAGTACTCATCTTGCACTTTTGTGACATCAGGAAGGACCTAATGAATAGCATAGGAAGTTCATGTTGACTTCTTTTTCTTTTGACTTTGCAGAGAACTTCTGTTTAGGGAGAAACTCCTACTGCTAGCCCAGGGGCAAAGAATGAGAAGTGATTCCAGAAGGTGAGAGCAGTGTGACCAACTGTCCTCTCTCTCTTACAGGAGGTGAGTCCTCTCAGCAGCCAGCCACCTACCAGCGAATGCAGCAACAGTAACTCAAAGACTGAGTTGGGTATTTCAAGAGTTAAATCTTTTCTTCCTGTTCCTAGAAGTAAAGTCATCCAGTGTTCCCAGAACACCAAAAGAAGCAGCAGCAGCAGTAATACAAGGCAAATAGAAATAAACAACAACTCAAAAGAAGAGATTTGGAACTTACGCAAAAATGAAGTAGAAAAATCTAACAAATAGGCCTGCCTACAATATTCTCTGTATTTTCCACACAAAAACCCATAAGATGTACATACCTTTAAACAACTAAATTGTTTTCACTGTATTATAAAATAAGAGTGCGGGACCACTATTCAATTTTTGTAAAGAATGTATTTATAGCCAACATTTTGTTGCTTTTTTTTCCAATTCTGTAAGATTGAATTTCAAAATCAAGAAATTATGCCTACTTTTCAAGTAGTTTTATAATAGAAAACTTCTAATAGTTTAATCAACATGTTCAGGGGTATTCAAACAATTGTGTGTACTGTATATCTATAGTTATGTACATATGTATATTTAAAGTCCATGAATCGAACTGCATTATATTACAAAATCTGTACAACATGGGCTAAAATATGTACCATTTTCAATGGAAATCAAAATAATTTTATGTTCACAAAGAATAACTAGAATGGGGCAATAACCAGTCATTTCTAAACAGTTACTTTAGTTTCCATAAAAGCCATATTAAGTATTTTGCCTGTTAAATTTTAGTTTTTACATTTTAAAATCTTTTAATGTTTAACGTTGCTAATTGATTGCATCACATTTATTTATGCTTATGAATTTGCATTATGAGTTGTAAAATACAAAATTATATAATGCAATAAAAGTGTTATCTTTCTTACAAAAGTTTTGTACCTAAGTGGCTATGAAAAATAACTGCATATATGCTTCAATAAATTCATTACTCCTTCCAGTCTAGTAGCACAACTAATAGAATTAGTAACAAAACTATTTCTAAGATGAAATAACTTTTACTTATACAACTCAGTTGAGATGCTTTCACACCAAATAAAATACTGAATTAATGAAATAATTTTGCTGTATTTTCTATAACTGTTAGTGATTTATCCATTCAACAGTTATTTGTGTTCCACTTAGGAATATTTGTTCTGACTTCACTGGAAGATTCACTTTTACTACAAAGTATAACTGGAACTCTGGGAATTTGATGTTCACTGAACAAAATGCCTTCTTCCCATACATACCCAAAATTATTTTCTACCAAATATCACTTGCCTAATAAAACCTTTACTTGGTGAAAATAATTTACACTGAAGTATACATGTGTTTATACTCTGTTAAACTATCAAAATGCTTGAAAAATGGTGTAAAGCAGAATAGGTCTATCAGACAGAACACAATTCAACACTTACCAGCATTCTCCCCAACTTCATCATTGCAAGGCAAATCTTGGAGTTTTACACCTCTGAAATCATGCACAGGGACAAAGGATGGCGTTGAAGAGAAGCTGGAGGAAAGTGGCTTAAGGCTTAAACAATCATTCCTTTGAGCTCCACTCAAATTCTGTTTTCACAAGAAGACATTAATCTTGGGAACTAAACTAAATGTTCTCAAAATCAAAGACTAATGTACCCAAATTCAAGTGATTCTGATGTGTTTTTCCTTCTTCGTACATCTGTTTACATTACACAGAATTAGATTTCTTAGTGATAAGGCCTTGTGTTTAGTTTTTCTAAAGATAAAGATTCCATTAGTGTACTCAAGGACCATAAAACACCACCAATGCAGCTTTGATCTGCAGTAAAATCCAGCCTGCACACATTTAAAAAAAATTGGAAGACAGGCTATAAGAATGTCTAATTAGTGCTTTTAAAAAGAGAGGCTTTCATAATACAAGGAGAACCTACTACTGGGAAATCCATTTAGAGGTGATTGCTATTTAAAAACAATAGAAAATGTCAGTATACCACACAATATCACCATTTGAAAGTAACCCCTGAGTGTGATGATTTTGTATCCATTATGTGGAGCTATGAATGTACATATGAGTGAGTTGTAAGGTAAAGCGTAACTTTCTGTAGATCATAGCCAAAAAATTTGAAAGTCAACACCCTGTGGAATTTAGTGGGGAGTGTGTGCAGTAATTCTGGGATAAAATAGTCTTTGATGGAAAAGAGTCATGCTTCACAGGTGAATTGGTGGTGGAAATTCTATGGGGCCTACACCTGAGGAAATAAAGCAAATACTGTAAGAAGAAGAAAAAAAAATGAACAGTGCTATAAAATAAAAAATAAAAAGATCCATGTGGCTGTTATTATGTATTACTACTTAGTAACTATTTAGCCTAATCAACTTACTCATTTTGAACCAGTTTCCTCAATAGTAAAATAGGAATTTTACCACCCTACAAGTTCTCAGTAAGTAATAAATGAGGTAATAAATAACATCTTTCATTCATAAAATAAGTAGAATGTGGTATTCCAGCATTTCATATTGTAATCAACTGAAAAAACACTGGTCACTACATTGTACATACATAATCAGATTAAAATACAGCTTTATGAGACAGCCACTTGATAGGAATCTCATTGGAAACTAATAACGTTCAAACATCAGCAATTTCCCTACTCTTTTATTGGCTTAAAGATGAGTTTATCCAAAATAGACTAATAATTTACTTTATAGTTTCCTATGTAAAAGTTTAGAACGCTGTTCATTTGTGACAACATGGATAGAAATGGAGAGGGTAATACTAAGCAAAAAATAATAAGGAAAAAGACAAATATCACTTATATGTGGAATATAGAGAAACAGAGTTCAATAAAACCAAACTAACAAACCATTGAAAACTGAGGAATCTAATCGACAAGGCAAGGAATAAACAGTGAGGCAGGGGCACAGTGATCACACGGAAGACTGCTGTCTGGTGTGGAGGCACACATCTGAATCACATGCTGTAATGCTGTTAGCTCAAAAGAAAAGAAGTAGAGACCACAAATTCTGGCTGTCATGAAAAGTAATTAATTTTGATAGACATGGCCAAATTTTCATTACTACGATACCCACATTTTGCCAGTTAATCTTTAGTGAAAACTAAATTCAGCTGGTTAATCAAATCTTGTTTACTCCCCTTTTTTTTTTAAAGATTGATTTATTTATGCATACAGAGCTGAGGTACAGGCCAGAGGTGCAGGGGTGGTGAGAGGCTTCACCAGAGACAGAGTGGGGAGCAGAACAGGCCAACTGACAAAGTACACTGCTGAGGGGAGCAGCAGGCGGGCCAGGAGAGGTCTGCCACGCCATGTGGGTCACCTCGCAGGGCGGGGATCAAACTCATGATGAAGTGGCTTTAGCTTCTTAGTGCTGTGCTGTGCTATGCTGTAACCCGCTGCGCCACCAGGGAGGGCCCTACTCACGTTTTTAATGACTTGATTACTACAGAAAAGGTGCTCTCAAGTTATGAGTCCCCTACTCCTTTTGCAAAAGTTTTCTGAGACTAAGCCACAGGTATCCATGGTCTAATGATCTTCTACTAATTCTGCACCAAGTTCAGTGCTAGGGACAACAGAAATACATTAAGAAGGGAAATGCAGTATTGTTACTTTCATTCTAAAAGGCAGAAATAAGTAACACTTGACTATCAGGAGTTATGAGTTCAAGTTCTCCCCACAAAGCTGGATGGCAACATCTCTGCTCTTCAACATCCTCACAGGAACAATTAGCATTTTCCTTGTTCCCAGGAGGAAAAGCACATCCAAAATCAGAAATTCTGATAGTTGTTTCTATACATTCTATAAGTAAGGAAATCAGCTTAACAAAATTCCATCTAAGTGATTTGGGTGATATTTTAAGGAAATCGAGAATTTTTTTTTTCTGGAGCCAGTTCAAAAGTTCACATATGTTCAGAATGACTTCAGACCTTATTTGAGTAATAACACATGAGAGGCTAGATGTAAATCATTAAGATGTGCTAATTCCCATCTATATTGGGCCTGACAGCCTAACTGTGGTTATGCAGTGACTATATGAACAAAGCAAAAACAGTTTCACACCTTGGGTTCTATAAGTAAACGTTAAGTGGTAGAGTTATGTAATAGGATCCTTTGTAAAGGTCACACATGAGGATTACTTTAGAGCACAGTATTTCAAAGGGAAGGCTTTCAAGTACCAAGCATTTGCTGATACCCAAAGGATGAAAGTATGGAGGAATCAGGGGAAGAGCATTGGCAGATATCCTAGAGAAGAGGTCTGTGACTTCAGTACATGCAGCCAAAACAAAGACCCCTCCTTAAGGATTGGGAGAAAAATTCTTGCACACAATACAACTGATAGAATTACATTATAAGTGTAAGTGAAATATATGAGCAAATTTACCTGGAATGGAGTGGGAGAAACAGTAGTTGTGCTAAGATTCTTACTGAAGTGTCCTTATTAATTGAAGGTACAAGTTAATAAATTATATATGCACATCTTCAACCCTAGAAAAACCACTAAAATATATACTCGCAAATCAACAGGGGAAAAAAAATTCTTTGAATAGAAAAATCCAGTTAATCAAAAATGGAACCAACACCTTATTGAAAAGGAAATCTTTATACCATTAATCCGGAAAAAAAAAAAACACCATGCAAATATCATCAATAAAATAGAAGCAAATAGAATCCATCAAGATATGAAAACAAGATACAGTGTGTCTAATGAGATTTGTAGCAAAAATATGAATTTAGATAAACATTCAAAATTGTTTAGCACATTGAATAAATCACACACCATGATTAACTGAGAAGTAAAGATGTTTCAACATAATAAATGTATTTATCATATTAACATTAAAATCATTTGATCATCTCAATAGACAAAAAAAAAACCTATCAAAATCCACTAGCCATTCATGATTAAAAAAAAAAAAAACTCAGCAAATTAGCTAAGTCCACAGATAACATACTCCACAGTAAAAGACTAAAAGCTCTTCCTCTGAGAGCAAGAATACAAGAATGACCATGCTTGACACTGTTATTCAGCATAGTACTATAAGACAGAGCAATGAGGCAAAAAATAGAAATAAAGGTCATCAAAATCTGAAAAAGAATAAAGTGGTCCCTGTTTAGAGATGACATTGTATTTGTAGAAAATCTTAAAGGTTCCACCAAAACCATTTTTAGAGCTAATCAATGAATTCAATAAAGTATAGGTCACAAAATCAACATGTGGAAATCAATAGTGCTACTATACACTAGTAACTATGGGAGGAAGAAATAAAATAGTCCCATTTTCCATATCCTGAAAAAATATAAACCATGTAGGAGTACATTCAACTAAGGAAATGAAATATCCATACACTGAAAGCTGTAAAATATTAATGAAAGAAACTGAAGATAAAGCAAATAAACAGAAAGATATTCCATGGGTTTTGGATTGGAAAGTTATTTACATGGTCATACAACCCAAAGCCATCAATGCAGTGAATGCAATGCCTATCAAAATTCCATTTTTTATAAAGGTAGAAAAAAAATTAAAATTTGTATGAAATGGCAAAAGAACCTGAATTTCTTCCTGAGAAAGAAAAAGGCTAGAGACATCATACATCTCAATTTCAAACTATATTACATAGATAGAGTAATTAAACCAGTATGGTTTTGGCACTGGAAACAAACTAATGGGGAAAAAATCATGAGCCCAGAAATTGATGCATACATATTTAACAAACGAACCAAGAGTTTCAAAGGAGAGGTCTGCCTTCACCAATTTCCTTCAATAAATAGTGCTTGGAAAACTGGATATTCATACACATCCTATCACACATTGCTAAAAAGTAACCTCAAGACAAATGAGCCTTAAATCTAAGACCTGAAACCATAAAACTCCTAAAATAAAACAAGGAGAAACTTCTGATTGGTTTTGCCAATAATTTTTTTAATATAACAGCTAAAGTACAAGGAAAAAGTATGAGAACAACAAACTAACTTCTACAAAAGGAAAAATGAAAAATAAGAGAAAATATTTACAAATCACGTATCTAGTAAAAAGGTTAATGTCAAACATACGAAGAAATCATACAATTCAATAACAAATGTGATTAAAAATTGGGCAGCAGAATTAACATTGGTCCAAACAAAACATATAAATGGCCCACAGGTACATCAGGGAAATACAAATCACAACCACAATGAGCTATCACCTCACATCTGTTAGAATGGCTCTCACCAAATCAAAGAACAAATTTTGAAGGATGTGACATAAAGGGTTATGTGCTGTTGGCAGTAATATAAATTAATATAGCCACTATGAAACACAATATTGGTGTTACCTCAAAAATCTAGCAAGGCTGGGTATATGTGCAAATGAAATGAAGTCAGTATAAAAGAAGTATCTATCCCCCATGTTCACTGTAACATTATTTACTATAACCAAGACCTGGAAAGAACCTAAGTTCCCTACAACAAATGACTGGATAAAGAAAATATAGGACGTGATGCTCATAGAGTAAGGGATATGTTCACACACATGAATCTTACTCTGCCTAAAGAAAAAAAAAGGAAATCCTGTTTTATGTAACAACATAGATGAATCTTCAAAGCATTAAGCAATGTGGAATAATTCAGACAAGGAAAGACAATTAGTATATTATCTCAACCAAAATGGGCCTTCCTAATGACATGGGAGTGGCTGTGGCCTGAGGGCCTGAGCTCCATCCCTGACCAGACAGGTGACCCACATGGCACAGCAGACCTCTCCTGTCTCGCCTGCTGCTCCCTCGGCAGTGTGTTTCAGTAGATCTGTCTGTTCTGTGTCCCACTCTGTCTCTAGTGAATCCCCTAACTGGCCCCTCACCCACACCCACACCCACACCTCTGGTCTATACCCCTGTTATTCTATACATAAACAAAAAGTAAATCTTTAAAAAAAAAAATCACACTCATGGATTCAGAAAGCAAACTGAAAGACAATTGGGGGCTGAGGGAAAGAGCTGGAAGTAGTTCAAAAAAGGTTCACATTTCCACTGATAGTTTGGGAACACAATGTACAATGTGGCATATATTACAGTTAGTGCTGTGATTAATAATGCATTTGTATACTTAAAAGTTGTTAAAATTAGACCTTAAGCGAGAATCACAAATACAAAGAAAAAATCTCAGCTCAGAGGAAAATGAACTAGGTGAGCTGATGAATGTGTTAACTAAAGTTATTCAATACGTATCTCAAGCACTGTACTATACACCTTAAACTTATCTAACAGTATGTGTCAACAATAGCCCCCCAAAAAAAAACTTTAAAAAACTCAACTGAGATAAAGTTCAACATATTTACTGAATATAGATGAAAAGTCACAAGATTATTTCAACAAATTTAGAAAAGCATTTGATAAAATCTAACACCTTTCATGACAAAATTCTCAGAAGACAAAAATCAGAAGAAAGCTACCTCACACTGATAAGGACATCTAGGAAAACCTATAGACAACATCGCATTAATAATGATGGACTTACAGGAAGGACTCAAAATCAGGAACAGGCAAAGATATACATTCTCATCACTTTTACTAAAAGTAGGGCACATACACAAACATAAAAGTTACATAAAAAGACCTTCCGGCCCTCCCTGGTGGCGCAGCGGCTTAAAGCACAGCACTAAGAAACCTAAGCCACTTCCGCATGAGTTCAATCCCCGCCTGCCCCGGAGGTGACCACATGGCGTGGCAGACCTCTCCTGACCTGCCCACTGCTCCCCTCAGCAGTGTACTTTGTCACTCGGCCTGTTCTGCTCCCCACTCTGTCCCTGGTGAATCCTCTCACCCACTGCATCCCTGGCCTGTACCCCAGTTCTGTATGAATAAATAAATAAATCTTTAAAAAAAAAAAAAAGGCCTTCCCTGGTGGCGCAGCGGGTTAAAACACAGCACAAAGAAGCTTAAGCCACTTCCGCATGAGTTCAATCCCCCCTGCCCCAGAGGTGACCACATGGCGTGGCAGACCTCTCCTGACACGCCCACTGCTCCCCTCAGCAGTATACTTTGTTGATCTGCCTGTTCTGCTCCCCCACTCTGTCTCTGGTGAATTTTCTCACCCTCCGCATCTCTGGCCTGTACCCCAGTTCTGTACAAATAAATAAATAAATCTTAAAAAAAAAAGTTACATAAAAGTCTGCTTGTCATTACTTGGAGATAATAATTCTCATATGCATACAAAATCCCAAAGAATCTACAAAGGAACTACTAGAATTGTAAATTTTGTAAAGTCCAGGATATAAGGTCAGTATATGAAACTCAATTGTATTTTTAGATCCTACCAACAGTGGAAAACAATATTTCAACATCAAATATATGAAATGATTAGAAATAAGACTGTAATATCTATAAACTGAATGATACAAAATATTTCTAACAAATTAAACAAAACTAAATAAGTACAAAGCTATTGCATGTTACTGACGAGACTCAAGAATCTACAGCTATAAGGCAACCCCAGCCAAAATTTCAGGAGGAATTTTTTAAAAAAACAAACCTCTTTAAACACATCAACCAGAAATTTTGATGCATTTGCTTGGTTCATTGAACTGGAAACTGTATCTAGATACCTACATTTCTTGAGCTTAGAGCTGAATTCCTTGTCAGGTGACTACGTAGTGTTGTAGGGCCCATTCTTCTCTATAGGAATTAAAAAAAAACACACACAAAAAAAACCTGATCCAATTAATTTGGTTTCTGGGCCTCTCAGCCAAGTGAAACAGTTTCTTCCTGATTAAACCCTTCAAAGGATGTTTAAGTCCAAATATAATAATATTTTCACTAGAATATTTTTTTTAAAGCAGCATGAGTTGGTTTTGTCAAACCAGTTTGTTGTTCAGACATATCTGACAATTTACCTTACCCTGGAATTTTAAAACCTGGCCTTGAGTAGTGACTAGATCTAGTGTAATCTGCAGCACCTGTGTGGTGGAATTTGAGGGGTGAGGCAAGATATTCTTACCCCTCTTTCCTTGTTTCGAACTGTCTCACTTAAATACACTGTGGTGTTTTGTGCAATGGCAAGTAGCTCGCAGGGACTGAGATAATAAGTAGCTCGCAGGGACTAAGATAAATAAGACTCTGTTCTGCCCTTGAGTGATTGATGTCACTGACTTGTGAGACCTAACTTCTGGATCCAATTTTGGATTTGGAAGAAATCTTTTAACTCTGGACGTGTTTACTTCTATAATGAATCAAACACCTCAATTAATGCCAGACTGACCCTCTCCTCCCCATGCCCACCCCAAATACTGAGGAATGGACTCAGAATCTCTACATTGAGTAGGAAATCACATATGATAAAGAACATGAAGCTCTTAATGTCAAGTGACATCGAGTGTGTTGAGAGGGAAGTAGTGAAAGACAAAGTAATGGATTAGGGAGAGAATGGATCAAAACTCAGAAAGGTGAGGACAACAGGAAGAAAGGAAGGGGAGATGTGGGGAGCAAAAGGGAAGGAGAGAGAGAGAGGAAAGGAAAGATAAAGAAATACAGGAGAAAATTGAGTTTCAGTTAACATCATTTCATCTAACTAATGCTGGCTGAGCTCAGGAAACTTGAGTTAAAAAATGTGCCAACAACTAGCAACAACAAATGTTGGCGAGAATGTGGAGAAAAAGGAACTCTCCTGCAGTGCTGGTGGGAATGCAAACTAGTACGACCACTATGGAAAACTGGAGGTTCCTCAAACTGCTTAACATGGAAATTCCATATGACCCAGCAATCCCACTCCTAGGTATCTACCCAAAAGACACAAAAACACTGATTTAAAAAGACACCTGCACCCCCATGTTTATTGCTGCTTTATTTACAATTAAAAAGACATGAAAACAATCCAAATGTCCAAAAGTAGATGGACTGGATTAAAAAGATGTGGTACATATACACAATGGAATATTACTCAGCAGCCAAAAAAAAAATTTAACATATGCCTTTTGCAGCAACATTGATGGAGCTGGAAAAGATCATGCTCAGTGAAATAAGACAGAAAAAAAAGGAAAAATACCAGATGGTTTCACTCATAGCAGGAGTTTAAATGACCAGGGGAGAAAATAATTATAATAATGAGCAACTATATATCAGAGACATTTTAGGGAGGTGGAGTGGAATAAAAAACAGTGGGGGGAGGGAAGTGCACTGAACTATAGTGATGGCACACAGGTCATTTGGTGATGGGAAGCCCATGGGGATTACAACTGAGATAGAAAAAGGCACAAAATGATGTGAAAATAAACTATTATGTTATTTTTAAGAATGGGCCAAATATTTCATATTAACCTGAAATATTTGAAGGCAGAGGCTATTCACACCTTACTCATTTATTTTTATCTCCACTGCTTACTACACTTATGGTGTGGCCAAAAAGTGCTATTTCTCAAGAATGTACCATGTGCACTTGACAGGAATGTGTTTTCAGCTTTTGGGGTGCTATATAATATAAATGTGTATTAAGTGTACTTGGTCTAGTTCCTAATTTAATACTACTGTTTCCTTGTAGATGTTCTGTCTGGTTGATCTGTCCATTGATATAAAGTGGGGTGCTAAACTCCTAAAAGGGGAAAGAAATTGCCTCAACATAACAAAGATTTTATAAGACAAACTCATACTCAGTGGTGAAAAATGGAAATTTTTCATCCAGGAAAGGCATCCTACAAGGATGTTAGTCTCACTGTTATGGTCTGAGTACAGAAAGTTGTAGCTAAAAAACTAGGCATGAGAGAGAAACAAAGGGTCCATATCCGAAAAGTGCAACAACCATTTGCTAACATCATTATTATATGTGTGTGTATGTGTGTGTGTGTGTATATATCTTTATCTATCTATCTATCTATCTATCTATCTATCTATCTATCTATCTATCTATCTATCTATCTATCTATCTATCTATCTATATATAACAACCCTCAGAACACCATTAAAATACCTGTTAAAAGTAATAAAGTGGCAGACAAACAGCACACAAAAGACTGTTGAGTTCCTTTTTACAAAAAAAGAACTATAAGAAAGAACTCAAGAAAATGGTCCAATTTACAAACATATCAAAAAGAATTAGGTACCTAGGAATTAATTCAATGGTGTAAAGACCTATAACAAATACTATAAGACACTATTAAAAGAAATAAAAGATGACACAGTGAAATACAAAGCTATTCCATGCTTGTAGCTGGGAAGAATTTATACTGTTAAGTTGGTCATTTTATCAAAGCAATAAGTAAATTCAAGATAATCTTTCTCAAAGTCCAATCACATTCTCCAAGGAAAAAGAGCCAGCATTACTGAAACTTGAAGAGACTACAAAAGACCTCATATAGTCAAAGTAATTCCAAGAAAAAAAAAAAAAAAAGAACAGGGGTATTATGTACCCAGAATTAAAATTATACTATCAAGCAATAGCATTCTAAATGGTATGGATTTATAGTAAAACCAGATAAAAAATAAACACACAGATCAATGAATAGAACTGAGAACCAGAAATAAATGTATACTTGTATGGACAGTTAATTAACAACAAGGGAACCAACAACATACAATAGAGAAAGGAAATCTATCCAGAAAGCACTGCTGGAAAATTTTGACAGCCATATGCAAAAGAATAAAACTGTTCTCAGAACAAATACAAAAATGCAGAAAAATGAAGCTAAGACCTATATCTTAGACCCGAAGCCATAAAATACACAAAAGAAAATAAGGACAAAACACTCCACAACATTGTTTTCACAAATGTCTGTAGAGACTTGACAACATAGGCATATAATAGAAAAAATAAATGGGACTACACTAAAATTTGAAATTCTGCACATTGCAAGAAAATATCATTAAAGCTAAAAGACACCATACAAAGTGCAAAATATTTGCTCATCATACATCCAACAGGTAGATGTATGAGATGACAAAAGACCTCAAATAAACAAAACAATTTTCTGACCAAAATAATAATAAAAGAATAAAGGTATTATGTACTAAAAATAAAAATTATACTTTAACCCACCATGTAGGTAAACCTCATACATCTCAACAAAAAGAAAACAAATAGCCCAACCAAAAAATGGGCAGAAGAGCTAAATAAATTCTCAGAGAAGACATAAAGATGACTCACAGGCTCATGAAGGAAATACTCATCAAAATGTCTTCCAGGATATGGAAAACCACAGGTTACCACCTCACACCTCTGGTAAGGGGGTTGGGGGGAGGATGCTGGCAAAGGTATGGAGATAAAGGAACACTGCCCTGTGCACTGCTAGTGTAAACTAGTCTGGTATGTGTGGAATTTTCTTAAAACATTAAAAATAAAGCTCTATATGATCTAGCAAAGTATCTCCCTGAAGAATACAGGACATTAATTTAAGGAGATATATAGCATTCCTGTGCTCACTGAAGAACTATTTGCCAGTTCCAATCTATACAAACCACCTAAGATCTCAAAAGATGAGTGGATAAAGATGACATGATTTTATATATATAATACTTAGCTACACGAAAGATAAATCTTTCCACTTATGACACCATGGATGGAACTGGACGGGAAGAGCCTAAGCAAAATGTCACATGGAGAAAGTTGGGATGAGATTTCATTCATTGGTGGACTACGAAGCAACAAGCAAAACAAACCATCCTTTGAATTCTCACCACAGAACTAGAGATCTCAAGAAAGGGAGGGTAGAAGTAGGGGCCAATGGCAGAAGTGGCACCCTGGACTGTGTTGGAAGAATATTGGGGCTTTGCTAGTAGGTTTTGTGTGATAACACACCTACAATGTTGTAAATCAGCAGTACCTCAATAGACATAATTGAAGATTGAAAACAAGAATCTGTAGCTGAGAAAATTCATGTACCAGACCCAGTATGAAGAATTTTCCACCTACCCCCAAGGTCGATCCCAGCTCCTCTCAAATGAGCTAGCCCTACATTGAGTGTCAGTCATGACACTCAAAATCTTAAGATTTTTGATTTGTAGTTACTAACTTGTGATTTTTGTTTTTAATTTAGCATTCAGGAGAGTCAACTAGGCTAGCAACCTGATTCCATCTTTTATTTAATTCATTCCTGCTATTTCCAAGAATTAATCTGTTCTCTAAGTAACACTAAAAGGGTTGATATAAACAAAGAACTTTCGGGAGTAGCTTGGTATCCAGTATGGCCTCTTCTGAAAAGCACAGGTTGAATGAAAGTTCCCTGAACAGTGGGAGAGTTCAAAAACTGAGGTGGCAAACTACCAATCTTCTAAGCAACATTCAGAAACAGAGCACACAATCCACAGAGCCCCAAAGAACTACATTTGCTATAGAACATGATGCATGAAAGTGCTGTATTGATCTTAGAAAATCAGATTTAGTCGCACATATTTACAAATCTAGAAAATTCATCAGTGAATTAGAATTTTAGAATGATACAGACCTCTGAGGACTTCTTATGTGACTCTGTAATTTTACAGAATTTGGAAGCAAGGCCTACAACAATTAACCGATTTGCTTAAGGTAATGGAAAGATTTAGTGGTAAATTCGACTAAAGCCTGGATTTATGACTCAAGCTGCAGCACACTTTAATCATGATCCTTTGTTTTCATCTGACTCAAATCCATCCCCTTCACCACCTCTTCTGGTAATATATCTGATTTTCCTTGGGAAGCAGTTCCTTCCCATTTCTGTCAAATGCACCGGGAGAGCTTACTCCCTCTCCACCCAAGACTAAGCATGTGGCTTAGTCTAGGTCAATCAGGGCAAGAGATGTTCAACTCTAGGACTGGGGTTCAAGTAAAAGCATTCTCCCAACCACCATGGTTTTTTGAGGGCATCAAGGACAAGCACAGAGTTTCTAGATTGCCACTTTTGAGAACAAGCCTGCCTTAAAATGGAATCAACACACAGAGTAAGACTGAGCCTTGACAGTAGAGTTTACGCCAATAAATGTCCCTTTCTTACTTAATATCAGCCTGAGTCAAACTTATGTTACTGGAATTCCTGACCAATGCAACTTTCCATTCTACCCCACCATATTTAATCACATTATAGAAAAAGGAATGCCTATCTAGGCTTGTCATGGATATTCAATAATTGGCATGCAGGTATCTTTCCCTCCTCAATATTAAACTTAGAAAATTACACTTTGTTCTGTCTTTATTTTGAAGCACATGGTATGTTAGGTGAGGTCAATAAAAGTGTGGAGAAAAGGCTATGTTTATTCACACCAAGGAATTAAAATAGGGAGAAATGTACGCAGAGAACATATTAAGAAATCATTTTAAAAATCTTTCCACAGAATGCTAAGTTTTTGACAAGGAGACAAATATAGAGAGACAGAAAGTAGGTCAGTGGGTTCTTAGGGCTGGAGGAGGACTTGGCTTGGGGAGGTGCCAAAGAGCGGTGGTTTCTTACTGAGACGATGAAGTGGTCTTAATTGTGGTGATGATGGCACAAATCTGTTAATACACTAAAAACCAGAGTTGTGATGGTCTGAAATGGGTGAATCACATGGAAACCTGCCTGAAATACATCTCAATAAAGTTTCCAAATAAATAAATAAATAAAACCATTATAATCTAAAGATAATATGGGCTCTTTTAAAGACTGCACACAATAATTGTGTTTTCTTTTCATGTGACAATATTTTTCCATTTTCCATAGGGGAGAAAAAAAAAAACCAGATCATTCTGTCTTGATTTAGCAGTCATTCCACATTTATTTTGATTATTACTTGTGTAGAAAATTATTTTTAAAGTTTCATTAGCAATGCCACATCTGCAAATTTCTTAATAAGGTGATGCTTCTTAATGCAGACAAGGTGGCTACATTATCCTGGAACCTTTAGGGAGAATGTCAGGAAACAATCAATACAAGTGGTAGCCCATGAACTTAAACATCCTTTGTCAGATTCTTAACCCTAGGACAGAGGTTTTGTGGAGGGTGAAAAGCAAAAAAAAAAAAAACAAAGAACTATGTACTATGTCAGCACCATGTCACAAGTGACCTAGCAGTAGTAAGCAAATTTGGTTTAATACAGTGTGAATTTCCTACAACTATGAGTCAATCAACCACCCACACTAGATGGTTCCTTGCTAAGGAAGCATGAAAAGTGGCCACGTTTATCCACTTGGCACTTAACTAATGAAAGGATGGCTGTAAGTAGAGTTTGGAAAAGATTTTGAGGAGGACTGCCAAATCCTGGTTCTGGAGGATTACTGGATAAGAGATGCAATCGCTTGTTGAAATGGAGATCTGAATGGCCTCTGTGTGCAGACCCGAATAGCCAGACACTGTGAGCTGTGTGCTCAAAAGGTGAGAACCTTAAATCATAGAAGGAACAATTCACTTCCCTTACAGAATAAAGTACAAAGAGTGGAGGATGAAAAGCTTCCTATGTAGACTGATTTCACATGAAAATTCCAACTACACTTAGAAAGATATGAATAAGCCTCCATCTGAGTCGTTTCACTAGCTGCTCTGAGATATTATCCACTGGACTCTTCCTTTTCTTTATGACATTAAATTTCTAGTCTCTTCTCCAATGCTAACACACTCCACATTTTTTTTCCCCTCAAGTGGCAACAACCCAAGTTAATTGCCTGGGAGGAAAAATGCTTCTTAATAATCCTAACAGTAAGTAATATTAATACAAAAGGATTATTAACATAAATCTACTCTATGGTCTGATGACCTACACAAAGTTTTCTAAAAAATGTCTTTCAGACCAATGGCATCAACATAAGAGGTTCACCACACATTTCTGTCCTCGGTGTTTACCTCTAAATGGAGAAGAATATTTAACCTGAAGAAAGGATATAAAGTCACTAAATGTAGAACATTTAAACACTGGTTATATGAGTAAACTTTCTGATAAGAAAGTCTTTTTTGCTGGATAAGGGTTCCATGATTGATTTATTCTTAACTTTTTTCCTGATACCTCTTAAGAAATTAATAACAACATTGAAAAACTTCCACATTGAAAAAATGTACATTTTCCAGAAAAGATAGTAAATCAAGATGAAGTCCCTAACTCTATAATGTTACTTTTCTTTTAAAAGATGTTTATTTATGCATGCAGACCTAGGGTACAGGCCAGAGGTGTAGGGGTGGTGAGAGACTTCTCCAGAGACAGAATAGGGAGCAGAACAGGACTACTGACGAAGTACATTGCTGAGGGGAGCAGCAGGTAGGTCAGGAGAGGTCTGCCATGCCATGTGGTCACCTCCAGGGCAGGGATCGAACTCATACTGAAGTGGCTTTAGCTTCTCAGTGCTGTGCTTTAACCGTCTGTGCCTCCAAGGAGGGCCCTGAAGTTACTCTTCTTGCTGTTTGTGTCTTCCAGTAATTTTTAATCTCAAGATACTTGAAAGCCAGAAGAACTCACTATCAGTTTATTATTGAGGGGTAAAACTTCATTCAGTCTACATGTTATGAACAGCTGGGGTCTGAACCCACTGGAAACAAACATAAGAACACAAGTGAAGAAATGCTAGACTGAATGTTTGTGTTACCTAAAAATTCTCATGCTGAAACTTAATCCCCCAGGTGATGGTATTAAGAGGTGGGGCTTTAGAGAGGTGAGCAGTTCCTGTGGGTGGAACCCTCATGAATGGGATTACTGTCATTTTAAAAGAATTCCCAGAATTTCCTCATCCCTTGGGCCACGTGAGGACACAGGGAAAAGTAATTTGTTCATGAATCAGAAAGCAAGTCCTCACCAGATCCTGATTCCACTTGGATCTGGATCTTGGACTTCCTAACCTCCAGAACTCTGAGAAATTTCTCTTGTTTGTAAACGATCTCATCCATCTTTGTTAAAGCACAGAATAAGATGAAAATCAATGTTCAGGATTAGTTTTTTTACTGGGTTACGTCAGTCAGATTAGGTAATAAGACAGCCCTTCCTGTCCTCCTCTCCAAACCCACATTTTGACTATGATTTACAGACTCCCTGGAAAGAGGGAAAGAAGCTGTACCCACTCTACTGTGTACAAAGCACGGTCGTGTCCCACCCACAAAGTTAGCACAGTTGAGTGGAGGGAAACATTTTAGAGCAACAGACTAAATATTAGCATGAGAAATAGGGGAAAGATTCACCAAAACTTTGGGGGTATTTGAACAACCTAGTTTATCCAATTGTGTTTGAAATTGAATATGTAAGTCCTAAGATTTGAAGAGTAACTAAGCAGCTGATTAGTGATCAAGGCACAGGTAGTCACTCTCCTGCCCACATCAGAGCTCTGAATAGGAAAACTGAAAAGGGGCAGGGGTTCAGCATCTGGCCCCCTACTGGACACTGAAGACAACAGACCTGTCACAATTACATTCACTGTCAGTCCCAGCCATAAAGCCAACTTCATAAAGACCTTGATTCCCTGCAGCCCCATCTCCCCTCAGGTACGCTATCCCTCTTCTGAAGTCCCCCAATATTGATTCATATCTCACATACAACCTATCATTGCCCACCTTGCCTCATAGGCATTGCTATTACTTACACATTCCCTGAGGCCCGAAACCATCCTTACACCCGGCGCGTAAGTACTCAAGAAATACACATATTAGCATTTAATTAAATGAACATCTTATTAGTGACTTAATAGTAGAGGCAACCTGGGGCCCAGGATGGCATTAACAGTAAAGAGATCAGTCATGAAATCTACCTCTCTGCTCTTACTACATCCACCTGGAGAAAAATGTGTACCCGTACCTGCCACAGTCCACTACAGTTTACATTCTCAATGAGACCATGAGTGGCATAAAAATCTCTATCTTCTTTCTGTTTCTGCTGTTCTATACCTTCATCATGCAAGTCCCTTTCCCAATTCTGTTCTTGCCCTTTACCTCATTCTAGACAAACTAAGTCACCATGCTTCTTACTTCAAAGAAAAATGAAGCCACCAATTAGGAATTCCTTGATCATCCTGTTCTCCTCATTCTATCACAACTAGGCGTGGTCACAATTTTATCTATGAAAATGCACTTTCAGGATTTCCTGAACAGTGAGCAAGATCGCTCATGACGCTGGTGCTGCCCCTAGAGGGCCATCCCTGCATTCTTCAAGAAGCAGGCTACCCACAGGCGGCCCCAAATGGAGCATGACTGGCTATGGCAGGAACACGTACAGTCCCATCTGTGAGACAGGGGATTTCTTTAACTAGGGGCTCTGGCACTGCACAAGCCTGTGACTAGGCATGATCACAAAATCTGATGGGGGTGGGGTGGGGGGCAGGAGTTCCCCACACCAAAAAAAAAAAAAAATCAGACACCACCAGAGTGACAGGATTCACAATTCAACCCAATTCTGACACCACTGCTCCAGAAATAGCCTCAGATTGCACAAGTAAATGGCCTGGTCTTCCAAAGCCATCCTCTTTTGGATCCTAGTCAAAGCCCAGGCTGTTATCTATTCTCATGACAGACTATCTACCCCAGAACTTCCCATGAACTCCCCCTCAGGTGCGGTGGATTTACAGCATGGCAAACAACTCAGAAACATTTACATAATATTTACCTCTATCTTTGGTTATAAAAGCGTAAAAATTAGGAATACCTGAAAGGGAGGGAGGCACAGGGCAAGGCATGGAGAAGGGGCCCAGCACCACTCTGCCAGTGTCCCCACATGTCTGCCTGGAAGCTCTCTGAACCCTGCTCTTTGGGTTGCATGGAGGCATTGTTACACAAGCATGTTTGACTAACCCAGTGGTCAGTGGTGACTGATTCAACCAATAGCACCTCAGAGGATATGGGGGTGAAGTGATCCTCTAGACTGATGCAACATGCCATGTTTACCTCAACACTTCTGGATCTGTATCAAAATTTCCCCCAAGCCTGATCCCTTTCCCTCTTTTTGTTCCCTAGAATCTGTCACCCCCACCACAGCCAGGGAAGTCCCCAGTGGAATCTACATTAATTCAAGCTACTCTTCCACTCAAATCAGGACTGCTTTCCACAGCACTTACAGTAACAGCTCTGCTCTGGGCTCTTTCCATTCTTTCCGGGTTTATTCCCAGAAGCCACACAGGCCTCCTGCTATTCATAAATACTCCTCATGATCTCCTCCGGGTCTTTGTACCTGCATTTATCCCAATAGACCACCCAACACTGATACCCAGCTTCCTTCAGAACTCAAAAACAAATCTCTATCCCTAACCATTTTGCCCTGACTTTTATTTCTTCATAGCATTTTTTCACTTACTAAGAGAATGACTGGAAGAGCTGGTCTCCAGAAAAAAACAAGTCATGATTTGAAGCTTGGAATTTTGAGCCCTGCCCCTTACTTAAGAACAACAGGAAAATGAAGTTATTAACTAGAATATCTACATGAGAGCACCTTCATGAAAATTGTGAAAGGATGGAGTTCTGAGAACTTGCAGTTCAATGATCACATACAGGAGGTGACACACCCCAAATCCCCACCTGACACAAAAGCTCCTGGGATCCTCCCAGACCTTGCCCTCTCTTCATCCATAAATTTTGTCATATCCTTTCATAAAGTGGTAAATATAATCGCCTCCTTTAGTCCTGTAAGCTCCTGTAGCAAATTAGTCAAACCTGAGGAGAGAGTATTAGGAACCTCCAAACTGAAGCCAAGTTAGGTAGATGTAGGGGGACCTTCTACTTGTGGTAGGCATCTGAAGTGAAGCGAGAGCTGTATGGAAGGACTGAGCTCCTATCTGTGGGACCTGATGCCTACCTCCAGGTAGACGGTGTTAACAGTGAGTTTGTTTGTAGGACATCTAGCTGGGGATGCAAGGACTTGATTTATGTATGTAGGCAAAATCCCTTTGGTCACAGTAAGGAAGAACCTAACTTTCCTGCACAGGAGAGAGAAAATTGAGTTTCCAACGTGCTTATTTATTTATACATTTTCCCTTTATCAATAAAACATAAGTTCTAGTAGAATCTAGAGTTGGCTCTTTCTTTCCTTTTTTCACTCTCCATGTTGTCATGTTTTTTTCCTCAATAAATACTGAGAGCACAAAATAAATTAAATGTGTGTATTTTCCTTCCGCTAGACTATGAACTTGAAACAGAGACTGTCTCTCAGGTTCATTAGCATCCCCAATGCTTACCACTGCTCACAGCATAATTAAAGACTATAAGTTATCTTATTAAATAACAAAAAACATGGCACTGATATAGCTTGGGATTACGTTTATGCATTTGTTTGACTCATAGTTTTGTTTAAACTGTAAAGAAGGACATTGTCAAGTCATCCTCTACTGAGTTAAATAATATCCATGCAAATTCATGTCTACGTGACCTTGAGAATGTCACCTTTTCAGAAACAGGGTCTTTGAAAATGTCATCACATAAAGTCGATGAACATGGGCCTTCATCCAGTAACTGGTGACCTTATAAGAGGGAAATTCTAACACACAGGGAGAAAAGCACATTGTGCTGGAAACAAATATTGGCCTGATGTATTTACTAGTCTAGGATGTTGGCAACTACCAGGTGTTAGACAGAAGGGAGAAGAATCCTTCGTGAAGGCTTCCGAGAGAACATGACCTTGCCAGCACTTTGATTTTAAACTTCTAGAACTTCCAGAGATGTGAGAGAATAACTTTCTGTTGTTAACACACCCAGGTGGTGCTATTTTGTTACAGCAGCCCTAGGAAGACTACAATACAGTACACCAACTTAAGAAAAAAAATGCCATCAAGCAAAATATACAGTAATGCCCAAAAAAAAAAAAATTGAGGAGTTAGAGATCTGGTAGTTCCTTCATTCGAATGTTGAAGATTCTGTAAAAGAGATTATTCAAGGTGAAGAACTAACCACTGTCCTCACTTACTGGACATTTGCCTGAAGAAATTAGAGTTTATTTCCCCATGCCAGGAAATAAATGCTCAGTTTAATCTCAGATGAGATGAGCAAGCTACTTATTACAATTACCTTTACTGACAGAAAGTCCCGAACATAAAAGTAGTTGAGTGATATGTACATATTCTGAAATAGCCCCTAGGAAAGCCAAAACTTACGTAAGTGTAACAGGTAACACACCTAAACAGGTACTACACTCATTACATTGCAGCATTATGTAAGAAAAAATGCTTATTTGCCCTACACTCATTGGGTAACACAACCTTAATTGAAACAATCAGTTTAGTTATAAATATATAATCACCAACAATACCTAAAGGATCTCCTTAATCCAAGAAGTTAGGAAACAGTAAGGAGTAAATGACTAAACTTACCTTATAGAAAAAAATCATTCCATATGTGTAGAGAAAGTGACACACCTGTGGCACCTCCCACCCCCTGTCCAGTGGATAGATGAGGTTTAGTAAGTAGAGAAAGTTGAGGCCAGCGGGGTTGGAGAAGGCTGGCTTCCAGGAGACACAGGCATAATACTAAGGTTTCACAGTAAACCCTGAGGTTAGAGAAAACAATTTATCTTTTCCAAGGGTGGAGCAAGTTTTAATTCCTACTGGGAAGTTTTATTCAAGTATGTAAGAAAAAGGAAGATGATTACAGTCTTCCTACTAGGAGTTGCTGATTCTACAGTGTTTAATATTAAATTGACCATTTTTGCCTGGCAAAAAGAATGTCAGATGGTTCAGCCTACTGAATTCTGTCCATGTTCTGGAGAGACACTTGCTCTTCTGTTCATTTTGGTGGAGAAATAAGTTGCACATTGAGTTCAGAGTGAGATTTTTCCCATTATACATAATAGATCTCAATAATTAGGAATGATGATTCTTAATTAAAGCAACTTAGAGAATGGCATTTTTTTTCTAACTTGTGTATCACTTTGATTTTAAATTTAAATATAACCATTTTAAAAGCACAAGAAAAAGATTTTTCTCATCAAGCTCTTCTCCAACTAAAGTAAACCTGAAAAGGTGTCTTTGTCTACGTGGGCTACACCCCATGTATCCTGTTAGCCAGACCAACCAAACTCAGATTCACACTGGCCATAGTTATTCATTGGAGGAAATAAAACCGGTCACCAAAATAAGATGTCACTGGAACAGCTGCCTCCAGAGCAAAAGTTAGCAAGCAATGATCTCTCTGTCCTGAGGGAGCAAAGCAGGCCACCTCTAAGCCCTGAAAGGAAGTTCTCCACACCATCCTTTGAGAACCAGAAATCAACTGCCATCCAAGAATGTCTGCAAGCAGGGCTCCCTGTAGCTCAAGGGGTTAAAGCACAGCACTATGAAGCTATCTGCAGCCACTGCAGCACAAGTTTGATCCTCAGCCAGGGAGCTGACCCACATGGCACAGCAGACCTCTCCTATCTCACCCGCTGCTCCCCTCGGCAGTGTATTTCAGTAGATCTGCCTGTTCTGTTCCCTACTCCATCTCTGGTGAATCCTCTCATCCCCTGGACTTCTGGCCTGTACCCCAGTTCTTGTAAGAACGCCTGCAAGAGTGTTGTCCATTTCACATAAATAAGTAACATTCCATGAGCTGTTCCACTTGGTACGTGTCTCTAAGCACTGCTACTTTACACAGTTGCTGGAAGGAAAAATGCACCCATGAGGAGAGACTATATGGGCCAAACTCCCTCCTCCCTGCTTTCTCAGAGGCAAATATCTCAGGATCTGGGGCGATGTTTCAAGAAACTCCAGCACACATTCCAGCGGGGCCTGTCATGTTTGGCATGGGTTCCTAAAACCTAGACAGCAAGCGCCATGGAAGCAAAGACTAGTGAGAGCTGACAAACTAAGGTAATACAAGTTCTTTCAAGGGATATATGCTCAAATAAAATTACCAAGCACCTCTGAAAACCAAATGAACAACAATATAACAGGCCAAGTCAGAAGAAGAAGAACCAAAAAGTTGGTTTCGTTTTTCTGTAAATGGTGAGAAGGTAAACATCATGTCTGCTGGTTGTGTTTATCTGTCTGTCTTTCTTTATTGCCTCTTCTGTTTCAAGTGAAATATTGCTCTAATCTTCAACTCCAGAGAACAAAGTAAAATGTAATCATGCCTGATGTGCCTTCCTGGAGTCTATTGCATGTTTACACGGGAACTTTATTCCATTTTTCTATAGAGCATGTTTCAGAACAATGGCTATTTACAGCTTAAAGGGTAGCATACAGAGCTGGTCGTGGAAAACATTTAAAAATCCTCCAAAATGAATGCAGAAATTATAAATGAAAGTTCTAAATCATCTCATGGTAATGAAATCAGATATTTTTTTTCTAAAGAGTTTAGCTTTCTTTAAGGATGAAAATTAAAAGTAATTTTTTACACATTATGTTGTTATTCACATGGGAAAGTTTCCACAAAAATTAGAAATCCATGGGCTCCTTGATGCCAATGGAATTGAAAAGCATCATGACCATTTCGATTCTAACAGATGTCTTAAAACGTGCAAGACCTTTACTATATATTTGTTATCGAGTTCTTTAACTATGTCAGTAAGCTCAAAACGTTGATGAAAGTTTTGTTTCCAGGTTTGGTTAGCTTAGGTAAGTGCTGCTGTTTAACTTAGTTCCAGAGATGATAACATCAGGTTGAAACTGAAACACATACTGCATTTGTTCAAAAGGAAAAAAAAAAAAACAGTCAAATCTACTTTCCATTTTCTTGATTTCAGCACCCCAAAGCTTATGCAGCCCTCAGCTATGAAAGTTGCTGGTTGTACAACAGAGGGAAGCACGTTTGGTTTAGAACTAACAAAGCAATATATGTTCTTGCCACCCGTGTTTTTTTTTTTTTTAATCAAACAACAGCATCAAGCTTTCTTCTTTGATTTGCTGTTATTTATTTTTGTGATGGTGCTGTTGATTGGGCCTGATACAATGCTGGAAATATTAAAAAATCAGGTAGCTAGAAATTTGCTTCTACACAGGATATGAACCAGAAAACCCTTTTGGTCTGCCTGGCATTCTTAGTTGTACATGCAGTTGTAAAATATTTGTTACCGAAGTGTGGGAGGTTGAGATCTAGACTGGTTGCCTTCTGAGAAGTGAAGTCCTGGAAGGCCGATCATGTACTCAACTTCGCTCTCTTTGGAGAAACACAACTGAGCCAGCACCGTGGCACCTGCTAAGTTAAATGATGCTGCATCTATTTCAAAACATAAAAGGAACTTATTTGGCCACAGACCCACACAAGAAAAACATTTCTACATTCTGTTATTGAATCCGGGGTTGTAAATGAGTACTTGTAGACAGATGAGGGAATTTCTGTGACTAATAAAAGGACAAAAAAAGAAATCAGAAATCAGTTTGGGGAAAAGACAGTTTTAACTCAAGTAACATTTCGTTTTAATGTGACAAACTGTAAGGAGTGCCTATAGCCTCCATTTGCTACCAGATCAGAGACTCCATTGACACAATCCTGCCTACATTGTTAGGCCATAGGCAAAACATAAAGTCACATTAGCCACAATTAGTTGAAGCAAATATTGCGGCTCCTTTAGAAATGGAATCACATTCTCTTCCAAGAATATGTACCTCTGAGCAAATCCTCATGCTGGCATATAATTCCAGGGGCATCTGTGGATGGATCCCCAAAAGCTCAGGTTAAAAATTCTTGAAGTGGATCACCAAAGGTAACTTGTTGGGAACATTTCTAGTTGAAGATCCCCAAAGTGAGAAGCTTAAAGGTGACTTAATAGTACTCTCTCTTCTGTGTGAGGAGGAAAAAGAGAAAGTATTACTTCTCTGCCTTCCACTACAGGTAACAAAACTGTTCTGCATCCCATCGACCAAGCTCTGAAGCCTTGGGGCCAGGAGGAACAGTAAAATTGGAGGGTTAGACATTGACAAAAAAGATGGAGACTGGGGCTCCTGGGACTCTGAGAGCCATAACAGGTGGGATAAGGACTGGGACCCAAGGAGACATGGGACCACTGGGAGACATAATGAGAGAGACTGGTCAGTAAGAAGAAAAAAGCACATGACACTCTCACTGGTTAATCATTAGGGCAGGGACCAAGGTTCGCCAATCAAGAAACTGCACAATCATCACAGCTCATCTCTGGGGCCCCAAAAATGAGCATAACTATAAAATTCCTAAAGTTATTTTCATCAGTGACAACCCATTCAGGAACCTTCCTGAGCACACACAGGAGCTTCTTTTTGTTTATTTGTCCTTGCATAAATCTAACTGCTTGTTTACTGTTTGCGTGAGGTATTTCAATTCTTTGTATACTGGCTGTATAACAGCGTATCATGTCAAATGTCACAAAATCAACGTGGAAATTTCCGATCCTACCCAGAGTTCTCATGAGTTCTGATTATAAGTTCCTATTGCTGAAGATGACTATTATATAAGACTCCTAAAGACCTTGAAGTGCCCAATTGTTTCAACTGCCAAGGGTGTGAAATGGCACATACCCCTGGGGTTATTAACTGCTGTCAGAAAGCTGCCCTCTCTCTTCCCTACATCAGCTCCATAGCTTTGAAGCAAAGATGTGACCACCCTACATACCACCCTTCTACTAAATACTGTCTGCCTTTATTGCAGACACCTCATTTGTCTTATTGTAAGCATGAAGTAGGTGAATTCTGAAGTGAGTAGGTGAACTCTGAAGTGAGTAATCTGGTAACTTGGAAAACAAGTGCTAACAAAGGTTTCCCAATAAAGCTTGTGAGGGTGGGGAACTGCATCTCAACTAGAACTTGGACAGACACCTAGAATTTTCTAGTTCTCATTCAATGGATAGCGTTTTGAAAAGACTATTAGTCAAGATGAGTCACAAAGACACACAGGTCACAGAAATAGAATTTCTGTGGAGCTCTATTAAGATCATATCTAAAGAGCATCCAGGACACCACTCATACCAATCAACACAAACACACCTACACACAATTTCACATACATGGTCTACACCCACCATCACATTGGTAGAAACACTCACATTCTGGTATGTAAGATTAAGAGGAAAGGAGGCCTGATTTGATTTGGATCAATGTTCCTGTCAGGAAGGCTCAATAATGAGCCTTTGTGGAGAGAATCTTGAAAAAAATTAATACTCACTTTTCTAATTAATTACCTTAAAAAGGATAAAAGACAAGCTTCTCTTCTGGAATTGACAAATACGAGGAAAGTTTCTTAAGAAAGGGTTTAGGGAAAGGTGAAAAAGTTTTTTCTCAACTAGAATTTTGGGGAAAATCTTAAAAAAACTTTTTTAAAAGTAATGTTTAATAAATGTAGTTGCTGGGGTAGAAAACTGAGACATCTAGGGTTGTTTGCTCCCAGTAGTCATTAATTAATAGTAACAGTAGCAAGAAGACTATCACCTTGCTCTGGTCTCATCTCCTGAATGCTCATTCTCTGGGACACCACATTGTACCATTTGGATATCCAGCTGGCTCCCATCCTCAGAGCTCTTCTAAGTCCTCAAATCCTCTTCTAGTGTTCGCTAAAATCACCACCACATTCCCCCAAAAATCTCCTGGATGTTCAAATGCTTGGGTCAATGTTTCCTTCACCATATTGCATCAATAAAATGCAGCTTCCTCTGAACACACTATTTTCTCCAGGGCTTTATCAAGTGGATTGTTTTCTTTTCCACATATTTTATGCCACAGCCTCTGGAGGTAGAAAGTGTTGGCCTCCTGACCACCAACGTTCCATCCACACATGACACCTATTTCCTCCACAAATATCCTTCTTTGAATCTCTAACATCAGACTTGACCACCTGAATACACCAGACCTTCTTCTCATAGTCAAGTAGATTTGGGTGTCCTCTCTTTGTTGAAAGAAGTCCAGATTCACTATTATCCCACTTTGGCATCCCTTATGGTGGTTTTAATACCAATGAAAATAATTACTCCATTCACTAGATCTCTCAGTTCATAAATAAACATCTTTTCCTCCACCCTACACAGCTAGGCATTCCCGTCAACTCCTCTGACTTTGTCATTACCAATATCTGCATCCCATCTGTGGTTTCAATTTCAAGCATTCTGTTCTCCTATCATCTCCTTCTTTCTGGTATCCTAACTCCAAATACATTGAGACCCTGCATATTCACAGCCTAATGGACCACCCACCTTTCCAATGTTCCTTACCCATTGTGTCTTTATATTGCCCGTCATCTAGTTTACATTATATGGCTCATAATTAATCATTCATTTGCAATCTCCTCAACTCCCTCTTGTACTCTGTCTTCATATTGTACTTCTTGGCATAAAAATCAAACCTAGTTAAGTAGAATTATTAACCTATTACATAACTGTAATGTGTAGCTGAAGAAGTTAAAAAACACATAATAGTCCTGATGAATATGTCTCCATATTAATAAACTACACACACAGGCTCTTTCAAAGACCTGTTTTTCCTTTTCTCTGGTCCATTTATTCCCATTTCTTATTCCACAGTCATGTACCAAATAAGCAGGATGCCAAAAGACACTACTTTCTTTAGTTAAGCATCTATGAAGGACCCATGTTGACCAAAACCTAAATCAATAGCATTCTGTCCATTAAGCATGTCAACGTTTTCCAATGCTTTCTGGATTAGCGAAGTCTATCACACAAATATTCTCACTTTTTGTTTGTGCACTATGACTTGAAATGATTGTGGGAACCTTTCTTTAGAGGGCAATTCACACCTTTTCCTTAAATCCCCAATATTTCTTTTCCCACCCTCACTCCCAACTTATGGTTTTATTACTCTTGATAAAAAAAATTGATAAAAATTGAGCAGATCCGGAAGAACTAACACTGTTAAAATAGCCATCTTACCAAAGCAATACTGGCACAATGCAACAGCTATCAAAGTTTCAACGGCATTCTTCAGAGAAACAGAAAAAACAAATTAATGAAATTTCTTTCAAACCAAAGCAATCCTGACTAAGTGGAATGGCAGATGGCAGTATCACACTAACAGAGTTCAAGCTATGCTAAAAAAAAAAGAAAAGAAAGAAAGAAAAGGGGGGGGGCTAGAAATCAAAACAGTAAGGTTTCATAATAAAAACAGACACATAGATCTATGGAACAGAATTGAAGCTTGGAAATAAACACACACGCATACATTAGGAACAATTAATTTGCAATAGAATCAAAACAAAGTATTTTTTTAAGGGTGTTGGGAAAACTGGACAGTCAAATGCAAACAAATGAAACTGGGTTACTACTAATACCACATACAAAATTAAAATGGATTAAAAACTTGATTGTTAAATTGACCATACAAATACATAGAAGAAAATACACATAATACTTTCCATGACATTAGTCTTATGTCTTTTGGGGTATAAATGGTGAGAAAAACACAATGGTGAGGGAAACAAAAGCCATTCTCAATTTCAACTGGAACTCTATTCTCTGAATTTTTCTCCATCTAATCTTAGGCTCCAACTCTTTTCCAACTTCATTTAGACTGTCGCAGGACCTTAGTCTTCTACATTTTTTTTCAGACTGAAAGCTATATAATCTGAAAGTATCATCAAATTTCAAAGTGCCTACTTGACACCAGGGGATCATGATATACTAATACTGATTCAAAAGCTCGGGGGTAGTGTCTAAGAGTCTTCATTTCTCAGGAGATGCTCGGTGATGTTAATGGTGCAGGATACAAGCATCTAGTTAGTTAAGTCTCACTGCAAGACACAATTTACATCATAATGACTTGTTAATTTCTGTCTCCACTCTGGATCTCTCTCAACTTCAGAATCATATACTCAACTTCATACTTGCCATTTCACTTGGACATCTCAAACCAAATGTGTCAAAAACCTGTCTTAATACTACCTCCCTACTATCTCCCTACTTAACTAGCACCTCCACAGAGCTCTCAGTCTGAGAAAATGGTACTTTCATTTCATAACTTCACAGACCCAAATCTTCAGTATCACCTTTGAGTCTGCTCCATTTCCACGCTGTGTGCATTTTATCATCCAATTTTGTTGCTTTCATCTTCAAAGCACACATATCCAACTAACCACCTCTCAGTTACTCCACTGCTGCTATCTTGGCTCAGGCTTCCCTGGTCTTTCACTATTACAATACACAATCAACAGATCTCCTTCTTCTGTGTTACATGTCTTTCAGCCTATTCTAAACACATAACTGAGTGACACTGCTAAAAACAACTCGTTCCTTCTCTTCTCACTCAAAACACTCCAATAGTTTCCCTTATTTGAAGTAAAAGCCTACATTCTTTTAAAAAATATATTTTTTTATTTTATTTTTATATACAAGAACTGGGTTGTAGGCCACATGTGCAGGGATTCAACAGAAACAGAACAGGCAGATCTACTAAAGTACACTGCTGAGGGGAGCAGCTGGTGAGACAGGAGAGGTCTGCTGCACCACATGTGGGTCACCTCCCTGGCCAGGGATCAAATTCAGATCATATGGGTGATAGCCTGAGACAGAGCCCTAGGCCACCAGGGAGGCCTCAAAGCCTACAATCTTACAGAAGCCTATATCACTGAGTCATCCTTTAACTCTATTATTCTGTTTCCCTCTCTAAGCAGGACAATATATCCTGTTGTTCCTCCAACATACCAAACTTGATTCTAATTTTGCTTTCCATTTGCTTCAAATAACCACATGACTGGTATAAATGCACAAATGGAATATACTCAAGTTATATAAAAGATGGACTCTTGCCATGGCAACATGGATGGAACCGAACGGGGTTGTGCTAAGTCAAGTCTGAAGAAAGACAAATACCAGATGATTTAATTCACATGTGGACCATAGAGAGGGGGGGAAAAGGAACTGAAAAAATTAAACCGAAACAAATCCCACAAATAAAAGGGCACCACAGAGGCTATTAGACAGACAAAGCAGTGAGGGGGCCCAATGGCCCAGGGTAAAGGATGACAGGTATTTTGGTGGGGGGCTGTGTGTGGTGTGTTGACACGCAATGGAGGAGGTGTGAATCTATTTCCCTATGATAGTGTAGTAAACCGCTGTTAGCTCAATAGAGAAAAAATAAAGATAACCACATGGCTTGTTCACGCCCTTCAGGCCTCTGTTCAAGTGTCACCTTACAAATGAGGGCTTTTCTGACTGTGCTCTATAAAACCACCCCTCTACCAGTAACAGACACTTAACACCTGAGTGCGAAACTGAGGCAAGCACAGAAGGAAGGTGCCAGGTGGGGTGAGGGGAGGGAAGGGCCCAACAGAACATGCGGAAGACTGTACGCGTGTCAAGCCCAGGGAAGTTACAAAGATATAAACCTGTTTTATCTCAGTAAATGTAATTTGGAAAAATAAAAGCTGCTTGAGTCTGGGGTGTGTATGTGGTGGGGTCACGCTCTAAATCTCTGCTTTACTGCTCTCTTTTATTTAACCATTATTTTCTGTCTCCACCTACTAGAATACAGCCACATGAGAATGAGGACTTTGCCCTTTTAGTCTGTTACTGAATCCCTAATGCCTAAGAACACACATATGGCACACAAAAATCTGTTGAACTTCTGCTTTAAAATTCAAAGGGTCAGAGGGAAAAAAAACAAACAAAAATTGTGCAGGCAAACTATAGCACTGAGATGAGACCGCAGCAGAGGGGGAGGAGGGGGACCCAATCTGGGGGGAGGGAAGAACACAAGAGACTCGTGACCACTCCAGGTGATTTGAGAGTAGGGATTTTATGGGGCTTACACCTGAGGGGAGAAATCAAGCACCATACAAAAATGAACAACGATGTAAAAATTGAAAACATTTAAAATAAAATTCTCAAGTGATGCAAGCCCCCACTTTTAAAACAAATGCCACTAAAGGCCCCTCAGGTGCCAGGCCCCACCCTGGCATTCTTATACTGGGTGGACCAGCTTCAGCCTCGCCCGTTAACAGCACAGACTCCACTGACAACCCGAGGTGGGCTCCTTCAGCTCGCCCAGGCTCCAGTCTACCAGGCCAATGGTGCCCAGCTGGCGGCACACTAGAATCATGCAGGAGCTGAGCTCATAACAACCTAACACCTCCTCCCAAGATTCTTCCATGCTGCTGTGGGCTAGGGCCTTGCACCTGGCTTTGCTCAAGTTCTCCAGGTTTTCCTAATACTCATCAAGATTTCACAAACAAGACTCTGGTGATTATCATGGTCTAAGCTCAGGTCCCTATAACATACCAACTGGTATAAAATATAAGAATGTATTTCTCACATTTTTGGAGGCTCAGACGTTGAGGATCACAGTGCCGGGAGATGTGGGGTCTGGAGACATGGGCTTCCTGGTCCACAGCCCTGCTACTGTCGTCGCGGGCCATCTCTCTGCATCCTCCCGGGGGAAAGAGCAGAGCCTTCTGGGATCTCTTTAAAGAGGGTCCTAACCCCACCCCTGCAAGCTCCGCCCTCACCATCTAATCACACCCCAAAGACTCTGCTTCTAGCATCACACTGGGATTAGGGGGTGGGTACACACAGATTTAGTTCACAGTTACTTTGACCTCAAAAGGACCGTCTACATCACTGGTTTTTAACATTTAATATTAGTAAAAATCCCGTGGTGGGTTTGTTAGAAGTTGCTTGGCAAACACCCAGGAGATTCTAATGCAGCAGATTGAGGACCGGCCTTCTGCTGTTTCTATTTCTCCAACTCCGCAGGTAATGTCTGATGCTGCAGATGACAAAAACACACTAGAACAACTGGTCTGGCTCTTTCAGGATGATTAAAATTTGTGTAGCAGCACCTCCAGAGCCCCTCGGGGAGTGGTGTAGGGGCTTAGTGAGAGGGCCACCTCACCATCCCTAGTCACAGGCCTGGCACCCACACCTGGGCCAGCAGCCACTCACTCTTTCTCCCTTGCTCAGAATAAATCTCCAGCAATGGGACAAGGCTCTTTTTATGAAAGTTTGGCCTCGTGTATTTACTTACTTTAGTATGGCTAAAATTATATAAGTTTATTCACTAAAGTCCTGCTGTGTATAGGCACTCTGCTTGGCAGAAGAATACAATAGTGTGCTCTCCCATAGCAAAGTGTTTTCTTGAATTTCTTTGAAGGATCAGTAGGCAGCCAATGGGATTATTCCAGAGTTATGCAGAAGGAGATGCAGATTAGGCATCAAAAGAGAAGCTGGGTAGGCCCATTCAAACCATGCAGTTTATGACTTATCCCTCTAAAAGACAAATAAAATAAAATAAAATAAACGTTCTCCTCACCCTGCCTCTAATGCTCTAATGGAAGGCAAGTAGAAACACTGTGGATGGATATGCAAATATTTTCCAATCAATGTAAGGGTTCCTTACACAATTTCCTGGCCAAATAAATGCTTTGGGCTAACCTTCCCTGAAACACAG
Source organism: Condylura cristata (assembly GCF_000260355.1). Lineage (NCBI taxonomy): Eukaryota > Metazoa > Chordata > Mammalia > Eulipotyphla > Talpidae > Condylura > Condylura cristata. The sequence goes on along the minus strand of NW_004567106.1, from coordinate 52,155,352 downwards.
AATGTAAATGACACAGGAAAATAGGGCTGCATGACTAAATACACAGGAAAACACTGGTATGACATCCTCTCAGCATTGAAAAGACACCTTTCTTTACATGTTGAAAGTTCATGAGAGTAAGCCTACAGTCACCTGCCACGAACATCCCTGCAAACAGACTGAGGAAGGCACTGCCCAGGTCAATCCAAGATATTATACACTTAGACTGTGACTACGTTAGGAAGAATTACCCAGAATTTAGTAAGGACTAGGGAAAACAAACAAACAAATCCCTCCCCCCCAAAACAAACAGAATACCCAGTGACAAAGCCACAAGCCTGAATCTTGGCTATGCTAGAAACATAAACATGCTCTGTTGTGAGCTACTGATTTTCCAAGATTTACTGTGGTTTGAGATCCAGCAGGAGGGCAGGGCAGGCTGAAGGATTCTCTAAAGAGGAAAGCGGACCTAGGAAGTGGTTCTTTGAATCTCTGTAGCAAACTGTCCAATGACGTCACTCTAGAAATGAGTCAAAACTTTCCAAATGTCTCAAAATCAAGGAGATGTGATTTCTAGAAAGACCTAGAAACCATTCTCTCTCTCACAGCATGTGGAATCTCCTTCACAGTAATTATCTGAAAAACAAATTGAGGATTATATATAAAAGATACCTGGCACTCAGGGATGGGGAATAATAAAAGACTTGATTCAAAAAGTCACCTGGGGTGATAGACCAGAAAACTGAAAGCTACAGGAATTAGTATTAAGTTACAGGACAACTTCTCTTCTTGTGGACCACTGTCCAATAAAGCAACTATTACTGGTGAAAACTATCATACACCCATTTAAACTCTCTGGAAGTTGCCCTCAAGGCACACAGTTATTAGAGAAATATTTGTTGAAGAAAATAGTCATATCAGAACAGTAAAAGTCTATGGTACTTCAGTCATGACCTGTGCTCACTTCACTCCTCACATTGTGTGTGACAAAGCTCCACTCTAGGATGTTGCAGCCAAGAAGCGAGGGTTCCCTTTCTCCCAATTCAGTTAGGACCACAATTTCTCCTGGAAGTGCAGGTCAATGACATTTCTCATTTCTCCAGCCTGCAGTCCATGCTACAGGGACAAATTCCAGAAGAGTGCACTGGAGAGGTCAGGGAGTCCTTTCTTCCACCCAATCCCCATCTGCAGAGGCTCATTCCAGGTGAATATTGGAGCCCCAGTTCTCTCATCCCAACTAATTCATGGCATGGAGTTCTATGCCAGGAGAGGCAAACTTAGGAGACCAGAGTCTATAACCAAAGCCCAGTACCTTGCTATAAAGATAGGGTGTTACCCCAAGATAAGGGAGAAACTGTAATTGACCCCACTTCCAAAGCAGTGCCTTAGAAGTTTAGCTCAGATGGAGAGGCAAAACAGTTTTCTTCCCAAAGGAAATGATTTTATTTGGGACACAGTACAAAGATCAACCCTACAGGTGCTCTCAGAAATAGTAGAGATTGAGATGGTAAGCTGTTAAGAGCAGGCTGGTAGCATAAGAACAAGTTTAATCTATTAGGCCAGGTAGTTTAACAGAAGAACCAGGAAGGAAGATACATAAGAAGAAATAAAACAAAATAAGTGAATAAATGTATCCCTAGTTTGGTAGCACAACCACACAATATTCAGTCTGTAATATTGGTGTAGCATTGTGAAATGGGTTACAAAAACTGATTATTTACACAACATTTTAATTTTTATCAGTTGCGTTTCATGAGAACTGGGATTCCTGGCATGGAAGAGAGTAGAGATAAAAGCTAGAAAGGATTAAAAAATAAAAACACTCAAGCTCTCAACTTGAATAGGAAGTAATGAACAAACTTCTGACATGTTCTCAAAGTAAATCTAGAATAGGTAGTGATATAGACATATACATGGAGAGGTATATTTCTTTGCTTAGTTTAAATCCATTATATATTTTTTACCTATATCTATTTCTTAGCCTCTTTAAAGAAAGTCTGAGCCAATGACCAGTTTCATAGCAATGAGCAACTTTAGTGACCAAATAATTAGTTTGCAAATACTATTTCTTAGTGAAAGGAATTGGGGCTTTTTAAAGAAATGATTCATTCCATGTCCACAAGTAAGCTTAGAATATGTGTAAGTAAACTTAGAATATCTTGTGAAGCCAAAATACAAAGAAATAATCAAAATCTACTAGGATAGGTCAAAAAGGTAGAGGGGACAACTAGAAGATAACTTTGAATCTAACGTCTATTTTATGGGGAATATACAGAGAACAGAAACACTTTTAACAATTCCATGGGGATGAAAACAGCAAAATCCAAACTGGGAAACTGCAAAAACTAAACCTATTTTCTTCAATCACTAAATTGCAGGGAAAAACAAAATAAAATGGAGAGGGAACCCATAAAGGGATTTAAGAGATTTATGAACCAATCACACTATATGTTAACCATAATTGATTCTTGATTCAAATCACAGGTAGTCCTTATTTTACACTAATTCAGTATTAGTGAATTCCTGATACCACACAGTTTAATTAAAAACATACCAATCTGCTAGTAACATGATTCAAATGCCAGTTAGTACAGTGTGTTGACTGAGAATAACTGCATAAAGTACAACCATTATTATTAGTTCTTCAGCCCAATATCACTATGTAAAAGATTTGCATCATGTTCCGTGGCCAGTCATGTCACTTCTCTCACATTCTGTTGGGCATCGGCACTGTGCAATTGCTATTCACTGTGTGGTACATATGTGCCCCCTTGTCTCAGAGATAAATTAACATGTCATTTTACAAATGGAGAATCAAAAGAAGGAACTGACAAATATAGAAGAAAGGCAGCAAAGAGACAACAATGATAATGCTGAAAGTAAAATTCCCACCTAATATAAATGGAAATAGAGAAGAAAGAGCTGACTGTGGGGATATTGACACTTGCAACCATTTGAGACACTAGGTGAACAACCAAAGGAACTCAGTGATGGTGACAGCAAACTTAGTGAAATCACAGGTGTATGTGGTATGACAAAAAGATATCCTAGAGGAAGTGAGTCAGCAAAAGTTAAGTGTATTCATGAACTCTTGGAAATATTTAACAACATTGAAGGCATGAAGGATAAAATTTTGGAAGCTGGTCCAAACTTCAGAAATAATACCTTGTCAAGACACAGCAGAGCTCCTTTCTTTGTATTGTTAAGCTGTGTATTTAGGAAAAGAAAAGTGCTTGGTTTTACCAGCTTTCAGCGTGTTATTGGGGTTTCAGCTCAGTGGAACTAGGTGATGTCACCAACATGGCTGCAAAGAGTTGCAGAGATTAAGTTCTCTCTTGGCTATAGTAAATAAGGGAGAAAACTCCAGCCACAACTCAGACATTTTTTTTTTTAAAGATTTATTTATTTGTGCATACAGAACTGGGGTACAGGCCAGAGGCTCAGGGGCGGTGAGAGGCCTCACCAGAGACAGAGCTGGGAACAGAACAGGCAGATCGACGAAGTACACTGCTGAGGGGAGCAGCGGGCGGGCCAGGAGAGGTCTGCCACACCATGTGGTCACCTCCGGGGCAGGCGGGAATTGAACTCATGCGGAAGCGGCTGTAGATTCTCAGTGTTGTGCTTTAACCCACTGCGCCACCAGGGAGGGCCAACTCAGACATTTTTAACAGGATTGATGACCCAGGGGAGGCTGGAGGAAGGTGAAAACAACAATAAATGAGTGGGAGATATTGACCATGACCCCCCACCTCCACCTTCAAACCTGAAACACCTCGACCAAGGAAAGAAAAGGAGGAGAAAAAAAACCTGAAAGCAGCTGGGGAAAGCTGAAACATCTGAAAACCCCAGAGGGAGAAACAAAGGTCAGCATGTTTATTTGTGCAGAGGAGAGCAGGACTATTACAGATCCACAGGGGTGAAACCTGTGGGAAGGATAAGACTCAGGGCAGGGGCCTGGCCTCAACTTGTGAATACACCTGATCCCCTGAAATAGCTGGAGGTAGGGCGGCAGCACTCCTGCCTTGAGTGCCAATTCTCTGATAGTGGAAGCCAGGCAGGGAGTGGCAACCAGCGTACAATGCTGCCATTAACCTTGGCCAGGGATCTCCTCTGTTGCTGAAACAGGTGGGTCTCTGCTATGAATGGGGCACCAGGACCTTGGGTGCTGGACAGGGCATGACAGCCTGCGCCCAGCTCCCGGCCACTAGCTGGAAGAGTGGCAGAGCACGGTTTCAGCTTGCTGGAACATGCAGAGAAACCCTGCAGTAGTGGGCAGCACGCAGCACCTAGTTATAACTAGAAGCTGGGCGGTGGCAGAGCCACCACTATTAGCACATAGTACCTTATCCAAATTGGAAACTGGGCCAACATGAGCACAAAACCCCCTAAAGAAATCAGGCAACAGAAGGACTACTGCCACCAACAAGAATGTGCCATTTCCCAAGCATAATCATAAGCTAGGAGTCTCACCATGCCTCCCTTAGAACAGTGGCAACACAGGGGAAGGGAGACACCAGACATGGCACTCAAACTCACCACCATCTCTTGTGGAGAATTGATGCATTAGTCCTTGACCTGGTCTGAATACTAGTCCTTGGTCACCCCAGAAGGAGCACCCAGAAGAAATGGCGGCCAATACTAGCAGCACAGTGTCTCAACAAATAGAAAGCATTAGGAAAGAAACATCAGGAAGAAGAAAAAAACACAAGTACCCAAGCAAGCCCACAGGGGAGAATTTTACCACAAAAAGATCAGGCAGCAGAAATCAACAAAGATATAGAACTGCTAAGCCTGTCAGACAGAGATTTTAGAATCATCAAGATTAACAAACATAAAGATGATGAGAAGGCAAAAATGACATGAGACAATAACTGAAAAATGAAAACAAGACCTTACGAAAGGAAATAAAAGGATTGCAGGAGATTAAAAGACTACTGGAAGAGATAATTCTGGGAAAAGCAGTGAAAACAGAATAGATGAGATGGAAGAATGAATCAGCACTCTCAAAGACACAGAAATAAAGAGACTCAAAACAGAAAAGGAAAGAGAAGTAAAAAGGATAAGGAATGAAGAAACATTCCGAGAGCTATCTGACACCATGAGGAAAGGAAATATTAGTTATAAGTGTCCCAGAAGCTGAGGAGAAAGGCCAAGGAATCGAGAAAATAGTCAGTGATAATTGAAAAGAACTTCCCAAGTATGAAGAAGGAGATGGAAGTAGACATACAAAAAGTGAGAAGGACACCACACTACCATGATGAAAGTAGAAATACAGCAAGATACATAATGATAAAGCCCCCAAGAACCCAAAACAAGGAAAAAATGACATTGACAAGAGGGAAGAAACAAATAACCTATAAAGGAAAACCAATCAGGCTGACATCAGACTTCTCTGAAGAAACACTACAGGCAAGAAGAGGTTAGAGGGACATATTCAACAAACTCCAGAACATCAAATGTCAACCAAGAAGCTCTCTTGCTTTATGAAAAAAGAAAAAGGACATTCTTAAACAGAAACTCTACAATTGTGTCACAAGAAAACCCTCACTCCAAAAAATACTACAATAAGCCCCTGAGCCAAAGCTAACAGAGGGTTGAACAAGAACAGATCAAACAAGGAATAAAAGCATGAAAAAACAGACAAAATGGCAAATACAGGTGCCAATGTGTCAATATTAACTCTAAGTGTAAATGGTTTAAACTCATCAATAAAAAGACACAGAGTGTAGGCTGGATTAAAAAACAGAACCCAATCTTCTGTTGTCTCCAAGAAACACATGTAACTACTAAGAATAAAAATAGATTTAAAGTGAAAAGATGGAAAACAATCCTACAAGCAAACTGACAAAAAAGAAGGCGGGAACAGCTATTCTATTCAATAGCCATTCTCAACAATATACAGATAACAAGACAACAACAACAAAAAAATAAGCAAGGACAATAATGTTCTAAGCAAGGACCTAGACTTCATGGGTCTAATAGATATCTATAGAACACTGTACCCCCCAAAATCTGAGTACACATTTTCCACATGGATCATTCTCAATGACTGACCACATACTGGGACACAAAATAAATATCAGTAGATACACTAAGGTCAAAATCATACCAACTATCTTCTCTGACCATGAAGGAATCAAAGTACAAATAAACCGTGGGCAGAAGGCAAGAAACCCACCTACTTCATGGAAATTAAAACCCACACTACTTGAGGACCATTGGATCAATGAAGAGATTAAGGAAGAAATTAAAAAATATCTTGAGAAGAATGACAATGAAGACAGAACTCACCAAAACTTATGGGGCACATTAAAAGCAGTTATAAAAGGAAATATATAGCAATACAGCTCACATAAAGAAACACAAAACAACTCAATGAAATAACCTAAACTTCCAAATTAAAAAACTAAAAAGAGAACAATAAAATAACCCCAAAGCCAGTAGAAGACAGGAAATAACAAAGTCAAAGCAGAAATAAATGAAATAGAAGTCAGGAAAACAATCCAAAAAAAAAAAAAATCAATGAAACCAAAAAGTAAACAAAATAGATAAATCCCTAGCCAGGCCCACAAAGAGAAAACAGGAGAAAGCACAAATAAACAGATCATAAGTGAAAGAGGTGAAATCACAACAGATACAGCAGAAATCAAAATAATAATCAGAGAATACTGTGCACAGCTATCTGCAAACAAATTCAACAATCTAGAAGAGATGGACAAATTCCTACAACATTAGGTAACATCTCTATTATGTCACATAATAGAGACCACCATTTTTTGGTGGTCAGAATATATAAGATCTCTTCTTCTAACTACTTTCAAATATATACATTAAATTCCTCAGAACATATTAATCTTCTACTGGAAATCTGATGACATCTCCTCTTTTCCCCACATCTATCCCCAGGTACTCACCATCCAATTCTCCATATTGCCATTTAAAAACAAAGCTAAACTAAACCAGAGAAAGCTAATTTCTTTTTTAAAATTTTGGCAAGTTAAAACTTTAATTTCTTAGGAGTAATTACAAGGTAGATATGTTAGTTCTTTCTTTTCTCTATTGTGTCAATACTTATTAATCAAAGCATAACTCAGATTTAGTTCTGTTTTCAGCATACCTGTTATTACTCATAAAGGTCATTCTTCCTATTATTCTGTCAATGTCAAAAGTTGAGTGGGAAAGCAATGTTTATACCTTCAAACAGTTACACCTTAGCTCCAATATTTACAATATCTGAAGAGGAAAGTATCTTGGAGTTTCATTTAAGTTGGTGAAACTGTACTGTACTCAGGTATTCTTTGGGGAAATTGGCTATCCTAATAGAGCCAAATCTCCACAAGGGGGAAATTCTTAAGGTCAGTATGTAATTTATGTACAATTTTTTTCTTTCTTTCTTTCTTTCTTTCTTTCTTTTTTTTTTTTTTTGAGGAGGAAATCTCTTTATTTACACAGGCAGGGCCAAAGGGAATCTTTCTCCAAAGTCTGAGCCGCCAGTAATTAGGTAACAGAGTATTTATTGTCTGAATAGGGATACATTTGCACTTAGAAGCAAGCAGGAGATTCCTAAACCCTTATCTGGGTATAAGTCAGGTGTGCAAGCTTGGGAACTTTTATCAGTTACACCCTGGAACTTTTGTAACCAGTGGCTGAAGCCTAAAGATTGTTACATACAGCTGGTGCACCCTGGAGGGTGTTGCTGGTGAGGATAGATAGCCCCAGGGAAAATGCTAAAAATTACTGTATTTTGGGGTGGGCAAAGGACTGCAGAAGGGGCGCACTATTCGCCCAGTCTTTGGGAGGCAAGGTTTTTGGATCACTCAGACTTGGATTCGGCAGGTTTGGCCCCCACTGTGCCAATGTTCCAGAAGGCTGCTGCAAGCCTCTGAAGGTGGAGGCCTTCAGCAGACAACCTCAGAGAGGAGAAGTTTGGAAGTTTTGCAATTAGCTAACAATTGAAACTGTTCCTGGTTTTGCTGCAGTTACAGCCTGGCAGAGAAGTGAAGACCTGGAGCAGGGGACCTCAGTGAGCTGTGGAGTGTGGCCACCTGTCAGTTCCTTCGGCTGTTGCAGCTGCTGTTTTGAGTGTTGTTCTTCTGGTGCAGCACTGGGAGTGTCTCCTGTTGCATCTTCTGCTGTCTGTGAATGGCAACCTGGCCTGGGGTCTGGCTGCTGCTTGCTCCAGCAGAGGTGGAAAGACACCATTTTTGGCACGTTGCTTGTTGTTCAGGAGAGGAGCTCCATGTTGTGGCAGGAAGACACATTTTAACCATTTTTGCTTAGCACTGTAAAACACTGACACTTAAATGCCATTTTTGGACTCATTTAACTCTGTTTTTCCCTGGGTTTTTAGAGCCTGACTAGTTTTGTAATTGTGCACATGGGGGAAGAATCAGTGACCCAGTAAACTGTTTGGGCAGTGTCCTTGGCCAGCTTCAGTGACTCTCCCTGTATCACTTTCAGTCTACATTGAGGCTTTGTCTCAGCATAACTTCAGACATTTTCCACTTCAGTCCACAACATGAATTGTACTTAACAGAAATGTACATAACTTTGAAAAATCCAACTGTCCATGTATTTTATCACAATAAGCAAATTTTAAGTAAAACAAAGTTATTTAAAATGTAGAGCAAATGGGGTCCTCCCCGGTGGCACAATGGATTAAAACACAGCACCCTGAAGCTCACAAATTTTCTATTTTAATGAATAGAAGTTGCTTTTTTCTTAACTTTTTATCTAAGTAACTGCTTAACATTATCACTGCATTAATTCATCTTACTACCAGAAACTAAAGGTCAGCATTAGCAGAGAAACTGAGTTATTAAAAATCAAGTGACTGTTCCCACTGCAATAAAGATAAACTCAAATCCTCGGCCAAGAGTTCTTTTCTCTGACAATAACACACACACACTGATCCCCAGTTCCCGTCAACTGACCATTCTCTTTGGCTGTACACTGGGAGCAGCTTATAATTCCCAACCTATTGATTTGGAGTTCTCATGCCCAAATATATTTGCATTGTATTTATAGTTTTTCTCCCCATTGTATCTTTTAATAGGGAATTGTAATAACCCACACCTGTTTTAACAAGTAAAACGGGTTTTCATACTGAGTTTCTTAAACCTCATTCTGATTGTCTTCCACATATTTAAGGTTTGTGTTTAGCAAACTACTAAGATGTTTACATAGAGGTTTTATTAGCTTTTCACTTTAATAGGTAGCAATTTCTCAACCTTGGAAAGTCCCTGGTTACTGGAAGGAAGTATGCTTGTTTCAAGATTTAGTTTTTTTTACTTAATGAAGAAAAGCAAAGTGAAAGGGCTGAGAAATAAATGAAAGTTTGTGTCAGATGGGAGTGAGTGTAGGCTGAAACAAATAAAAATCTGAAACTTGAGACTCTGAGGAAACAAGTAGATAAAAATAGAAAGTCTGTAACAGTAATAGCTTATTTTAAAAGTGGAAAAGAAGAGGAAAGAAAACTGATATGGGGAAAAGCCAAGTACTGGGATGAGCAATAATGCTTAGGTGACCAACACTGATTTTCCCTTATTACTTGCATATTTTTCATCTAAAATTATGTTTTCAGAATTGAGGTTGTTTTTTCTAATTTGGTCATATTTAATTTGCATTTCAATCCTTCCATCTTGGCAAAGGTTTTCTTTTTACTCAAAAATGAACTAGGAAGACTTCAAGTTTCTGATCTGTCATATGTGAAGCTTTAGTGTTCACCACTCCAGCCTAACCATAATGAAAAAGTGGAGCAAACTGAAAAAAAAAAATCAACAAATTGTCTTAGATCTTTAGAGAAATAGTCACAGGATAAACTATTGCCTCCCAAATTAGAAAGCCATGTAAATATAGAGAATCACAAGTTACCTGAAAAGAAATCATCAAGCAGAAACTTTCTTAGGAACCAGTGTCTGGGTAGGAAAATCTGACCTTTAATTGACAAATTGCTAGAGGCTTAATGTAGACAAGCCTGAGAAAGTAGAACTCTAAGGGAATCGAACAGGAACTCACAATAAAGATCAGTGAAAAGCTGACAATGCAAGAGAATAAAATCACAAAACAATGTATTTTTCATGTAAAGTACTCAAGAAAATGTCAGCAAGTTAAATCCAAAGAATTGTATACCACAAGCAAGTGGGATTTCCCCCAGCTGGTTCAGCATCTGAAAATCAAGCTAGGTAATCTATATTACCAACAGGCAAAATCAAGCTATGAAATCTATATTATCAACAGGCTAACGAAGAAAAATTATATATGATCACATCAATAGATACAGAAAAAGCATTAGAGAAAATTCTAAAGCCAATTCCCAATAAACTGTTAGCACAGCAGGAACAGTAGACTACTTCCTAACTTGATAAAGAACAACTACAAAAATCTTGTTGCTAACACATGTCTTATCACTGCATTTGGCATAGAACTAGAAGTCCTAAATAATGCAATAAACCTAGAAAAGAAAGGAAAGAAAAAACTGTACTTGCAGATGACATGACCATCTATGTTGAAAATAAAAAAGAATCAATGAAAACCTTTACTAAATAATAGTAGCATGGATGAAGGATGCACATTTAATAAAGTCATCAATCACAGTCCCAAAGACCAGCAATAAGCAAGTAAAATTTAAAAACTTAAAATACATCACTTACATTAGCAAATCCCCCAACTGTAATACATGGAAATAAACCTAGCAAAACATACAAGTTCTGTACAAGAAAAGCTATTGAACACTGAGGTACAAAGTCAAAAATGGGCTAAACAAATGGAGAGACAGTCGAGTCTATAATGGTAAATAGGAATGGTCAATGTCAGTTCTTTTCAGCATAATCTTTAGAGTCAATATAATTCCTGTGTGTAAGGAGGAACATTAAATACATATTACTATGTTAAAAAAAAAGCCAATCAAAAAAGGCTACATACTATATGATTCTATGATTCCTACTTTATGACACTCAACAAAAGGCTAAATTGTGACAATATGAAGAATCACAGTTGCCATGGTTTAGTGGAGGAAGGAATGAATAGGGCTCATGAAAAATGAAACTTAATGAAACCCCAGACTTTGAGTGGTACTGATATGTCAATGTGGATTTACTTATTGTAACAAATGTACCATTCTTCTGAGGAATGATGAAATGATGAGATCAGAGGCTGTGTGTGTGAGGAGGAAGGGGTGGTGGTGGGGGATAGGGAGGAAGGGGATATATAGAAATCTTCTGTATACTTTGTTTAATTTTACTGTGAACTTAAAATAACCATGAATATTAAGTTTATTAATGGGGGAGGAAGGAAGTAGAATAACTAAAATAGAGCATGCTCTGAGACTGCCCTCTTGGGGTCATGTGTAAAAAGAAACCTTTTTCACTAAGAAATGTCAGGGATAGAGGACTAAGCATTCAGTAGTAATCTACTGTCCATATACCAATGACACCTATAGCTTCATGAAGACACTGCAAGGAAGAAAGGGACCAAAGAATTATCATCAATTAAAAACAGAGTTGAATAAAGAAAAATACCACCCAGGTTCTAGTGTAGATATACTATTTCCTTTAATGAGGTTTGTTTACTTATTAAGAACAATCAGACAACTACCATCTCTGAATAAGCTTTCCAAAAAATAAGTGGCCCATTGTGAAATATATCATATGTATGGGAAAACATTTTTGTGTGTGTACACATTATTCAACACCGTGGAAGTAAGCCACCATGACAAAACAAAAATCCACCGACAAATGGTTAAACAAAATGGGTATATATTCATCCAATGGAATGTTTTTATCCTTAAAAAAGATGAAAATTGTGGCATATACTACAACATGAATGAACCGTAAAGACATAATAAGTGAAATAAGTCAGTCAGAAAAGTACCGTATAATACCATCTTAAGTCTGTTCATGTGAGGTGCCTTGTTAAATTCAGAAACAGAAAGTAGAAAGGTAGTTTCCAGGGACTGGGGAGGAGTGTGAGTGAATTTGTGGGATGGCTACAGCTTCAGTTTTACAAAAGAAAAGAGTTCTGGGGGTAGATGTGATACTGACTGCACAATATTGAATGGACTTGGTCACTGAACTTTATACTTTAAAAATGTACATTATATGGTAAATGGTAAAAATTAGCACCAGTATGATAAATTTTATGCTAAATACATTTTGCCACAATTTAAAAAAAAATTTTGAAAAGTGACTTCGGGCATGTGAAATTCTCAAAGAAACTATATCTAAAGGAAAGATTCATGTTTTGTTTTTGTGAACCTTAGAGACTGAAGAGGTCAAAGAGACCCCATTAATGAACACACTTGAAGACAGCTAAGTTTCACACAAATATATGGATTTTATTGACATATGATACTTTCTTAAAGTAATAAATAGAACGCAATCTAAAGGGTTACTTTAGAGTTTGAAGGCAGCATGTCTGTGATAGGAGCAATCAGATTTTGTGGTACACTCTTCAAGAACTGCACATACAGGGGAAGCTGTGTGCTGGCTGGGAATCATACAGTTATGTGTAACATCTGTGTCAGCCCTGATGCTTCCCTCCATACATGAACGTAATTCATAACCCCGGGCCAACATCACCCTAGTTCTCCCCCCCAAGTTTTAAGATGTCATAAAAATATAGCTAGTGTCATAAAAAGTCAACATTTCAAATATAAAAATTCCTTTATACAAATATAATTCATAATATAATCATTTTTAAAATACAGTCATTTGTGAGTTTGAAACATTATTAAAATAAATATCCTAGAGAAAATTTCATTTGCATCACAAAATTATAAAATAGTAGCATATAAAACTAACTCATGATTGACTCTTTTTCAGTGTCTCTTCCATTATAGCTCCCATTCTGGGGTACAGTCTGGGATATATACAGCCAGCCTGAAAACACGATCACCCCACATTACTCAGATGTTGCAGATCGTTGGACTTTAATGTACATCTACCTGCACTGCCATGGCTGGAGCGCCTCTCTGCCTGCAGCTTCCGTGATGAGGACAGATCTGAGCCAATTTACACTGATGCATTTTTCAACCATCTTTCTTCAGTTCAGCACTGTTGGGAGTTTGTGACTTTCTGGGAAACTTCTGCATCCCAAGAGCTATCCTGCAGTCCCCTCGAGGCACTGTCACAGCTCTTCTTTCCAGGAAAGGGATATATTCTGATTATCTGAAGTATTAGGATTTGATGGAAGGTGGAATGGCACTAACCCCGATTTCCAGGGAGAGAAACTGTCTCCTGCTCAACACCTCTATGTTGCATATTGCATATTTTAACAGGCTGCCTTGTGACTCTCCTTTGCTTCTAATTTTTTGAAACAAGACAGTCAGAATGTTTAATAGACAATGTAGTTTTGCTTTTATGTATCTTGGAGAGAAGGAAAAAAAAGGGACATATGTATACATAAACACTAAAGTTTCCTGTTACCATTACTTAATTATATCTCTAGGTAGTACGATTATAGTTCTTCTCCAGTAGTGCAGATTAATGCTTTTCCCTAAAAAAATAAGTTGAAGAAATAAGCTGGTTGTTCTTTACAGCCATTGTTCCAGTTACCAACAAAGGGAAAGTGTCTTCAGGAAAATCTGGCTTGCAAATCTTCAAGGATTTGAAGTACCTTTCACACAATTTGACTATAGCCAGAAAGCCATTATCCAGTCCCATGGGAAAGCCCTTAATTCCTTTGACCAAAAATTAAAAAAAAAAAAAAAATTCATCCTTGTTTTCTTAGGCAGAAACTTTTTCTTCTCCAACTATGAGCGAACAGTCAGTACTAACATCTGTATTGCTCTCTACAGCCGTGTGTCCTGCACCTCCTCTTCGGTCTCCTCCTTCAGAGCAGCAATTTTGGATCGGGACTTTTGCTTGCTGGAGTTCCGGAGGGGGAAGAGCTTCAAGCGGTCTGAGGAGCTGATGGCCTGCCGGAAGAGGCTCTTCTCGCTCAGCAGTTTCTGGATGGAATCGTACTGCCGCACTTTGTTGTCCTCTATGACCTACGGAAGTGGCCATTAGTGAGGTCTCAGACAGAGGCAGGGTGGACCAGAGCAGGAGAGAAACTGGCATAGGCTCAGAAAAAAGAACCGCCAAAAAGAAGGCACAGTATCCAGAGCCTTCAGTCTGATAATCCCATGTGTCTCATTAATGGCTAAATCCTCTTGCTTTATGAGGCTTATACAGTAAATTTTCCACTTAGCAGCTAGAAGATTTATTTTTTAATTAGTATAGCACTGAGCATGGTGCTTCTTCAGAGAACTTTTTAGGTTTCTCTGAAAACAAGAATGATTCCTGTTTGATCCCTTCTTTCTGACCTTAAAAATGAATGTAAATCCACAAAGTTGAACCTTTTCAACTGGGGATTTTTGAAACTGAACACTTCCAAACAGGTGCCTGAGTTTGATGTGCCTCCTTCTGTGTTCATGATGAGCAAACCCAAGGCCAAAGAATAGAAGCACTTTAGCCAACCTCTGGAGTTGGACCATGACAGGTCAAGAGGTGATGAGTCTACACCCTATTTGCCAAGTTGTCCATAATAATGGTAATAACAATCCTGCAGTCAGGAAAACAATTACCTCCAGAAACCTCAAAAGCTTTAACAGAAATGACATGATACATTATTATCTTCAGAACTTCCTTATGACTAAGCCCAAGGGAATATGTAAACAACACTTGGAAGACTCTGTGATAGTCTGGAAAGCAAAATGAGAAGGTGTTTGGGAGAGTCACTAATCTGACCCCTGACTCCAAATTAGAAAAATGAAGTCTTTCGACTACCACATTAAAACCATCATCAGACTGCAAGACCATCCAGGTCTATAATGCAAGGTTTAGTTATTTAAAGTATCAGGATATCATCTTTCTTGATCCCAAAATAAAAGGGGGCACAAAAATGTACAGATACTCCAGTTTATTCATTAATTTAGTAATATGCTGTTATTTCAGATTTATTGAATTCCAATATCATAGCTCAAGTCAAAGTCAAACTGTGCAACTATTTTGAATAAAGCTGTTTGACTGTAGGATACATGTTTTAAGAAACAACTTGTAGATTGTTGTGATTTGCAGTAACTATCACATGCAAGATTATTAGCAAGACTTAAAAGGAGACATGAGATCTTAACTGAATTATATACTCACCAAAAATCGTTGACATTCCAACATTGCTTCTATCCTGTGTTCACAGAGTATTACTGTGCAATCAGCAAATGCTTGTTTTAGGGTTCTTCGAATAATTTGGTATGTTCTAGAAAAGAAAGATTTGTCATGTGTCTGTGCTATACTTGACAGCATGCTTTTCATCCTATTTTTAAATTACTTATCTTTCTTATTATTTTTAAAAAAATTTATTTATTTATGCATACAGGCATACAGAACTGGGATACAGGCCAGAGGTGCAGGGGCAGAAAAAGGATTCACTGACTGAACAGGCTGACTGATGAGGTACACTGCCGAGGGGAGCAGCGGGCGGGTCAAGAGAGATCTGCCTCATCATGTGGGTGACCTCCAGAGTGGGGATGGAACTGAGGATTGAACTTGCACTGAGTAGGCTGCGGCCAGCTTGCAGTGCTGTGTCCTAACCCAGGGAGGGTCCGCTGCCAGGGAGGGTACTATCTTTGTTTAAATGTTTTTAAAAATACTACTGATGTAGAATCAGCCACAATCAATTTCCATGGGGAAGATTCTACATTTCCTTAAATAAAGTAACCAAGTATTTTGAAGAGGATTTTCACAAATAAGTATGTTTTCTCATTATACAGAATCACTAGTAGTCCTGTTGTGTTATAACTATTCCCTGTTGCATACATGTGACAGAAAGAAAAATTATAATGGTTAGATATGCTGTGCAAATAAACATTTCCTCATGTATTGACAAGGGCAAAATGTGTATGTTAAATTCCAAAATTAGTCAGAAAATAATGTAGGACTCTTATACCAAGAAATATTTCCTTGTGCTCAGGTCAAATAGTAACTTTCTCCCTGGGCAGTTATTTCATATCTGGTGTGGGGTGTCCTCCACTTGTTTACAGAATGGTCTAGTGGGAATTTGTGTTAATATGACGTAGGCTTCACTAACTCTGCTCCAACTGTATTTTTACATCACAAGTCTGAAACTCACATTGGATCCAAATGAGCACTGGGTTCGTCAAGCAGCAAGATTTTTGCCTTACTGAGGACAGATCTGGCCAAACACATCAACTGCTTGTGGCCGTGACTTAGGACACAACCCCCATCCACGAGGACAAAATCAAGCTTCCCTGGAAACTGCTCTATCACAGATCTGAGTCCAACCTGTAGAAAGAAAGAAGGGAAAACACTGTGCTTAGAAAGGGTGGTACAGATGACACAAGATTAAAACACTTTTTATTTAGACTGGCAGTCTAAAATGGCACATAGAAGTTCTGAAAGTCTAAATTTGTATCACCCATCCTCCTACTATTTGGGCTTCATTGAATGAAAGTCTACATGCAATCTTAGAAGCACTAAGGGGTCCAAGTGTGATTTGTCATGTGTCTGTGCTATACTTCACTCATTATGGAAATTTTCAGAGTACCAATCATATGTCAAGTACTTCATTAGGTATTAAAGAAATGAGAAATGGCACATGGCCACTGGAGGCTTCAGGGCTCATAAAGACATACACAGATAATTACAACACAATACATGCTATTAAACATAGTATTCCAGAATGTATTTACTCCATCATTACAGATTGTTTTATATTTCTTTTCATTCTCCACTCTGTTCAAACACAGTATAAAAAGTAGCCTAAAAGAATCAAGTGACTAGATCTCTAAATCCACATCTGTAATGGGTAAGAGAGCCATCTCTACAATTCTTACAATCCATCCAATTTCTTTGTGTCTTTTATTTCTTCTAACAATCTCTCAGCTTTTCTGTTGTATAAATAAAACAACTTCATTGTTAAATTTACCCCTAGATATTCAAGTCTTTTTTGATGTAAATATAAATGGGACTATTTACTTAGTTTCTTTTTCTTCTAGTTTAGTATTTTTGTTTTGGAATACAATGGACTTTTGTATATTGATTTTGGAGCCTGCAACTTCACAGTACTAATTTATTGTTTATAACAGCTTTTCTTTTTAAATGGGGTCTTTAGGGCTTTCTATGTATATTGTCATTTGCAAATAGTGACAGCTTTATTTCTTTCCCAACTTGAATTCCTTTTATATCTTCTTCTTTTCTAACTATTCTAGCAAGAACTCCCAATACTATGTTGAACAGTAGTGGTGACAATAGACACCTTCATCATGTACTTCATTTTAAAAGAAAAGCTTTCAATTTTTCACCACTGAGTATGTGTTAGCTGTAGACTTGGGTTTATAATGCTGAGGTATGTTCCTTCTATTTTCGCTTTTTGGAAAGCTTTTTAAATGACAAATGGATGTGAATCTATAGCCGTAAATCATATATAGTGTTGTAAGCTGACATTACCTCAATAAAAAATATAATTAAAAAAATACATATTTCAACTCATTATTCGTCTCTTTGATAAAATTGATTGTAAGAAACTGATGTAATCACAAAGTAAAAAAACTGGCGTTAAAGCAATGATACTAAGAGATTTAAAGGTGCTTAGATATTGGGGTAGAATAAGAGAGCTGTGGTCACATGAGAGGCTGTAGAATAAGAGAGTTGTGGTCACATGAGAGGCTTACTTTCTAAAGCTAGATAGGAAAAAGATCTTAAAATTGCAAAAAATATATAGAAACCCATTATTTTAAAATAAGACAAAGTGATAGAAGTCTTAGTCCTTACTATTTATTTAAATAAATATGCATTGATGTTTATGTTTTGCAAAGTATTGCTAAATATTTGCTGGCTAAAGAAATACATAGGTAATTGTCCAAATACATAGATAATTGGGAAGTCTGGGATTTACCATCAGAAAGTTAAGATGTACTTCCAGTTAACTGTAATATATGCAGAATGAAATAATGACTTGAAGAAAGACTCTCAGGAGGCAAGTGAATTCAGAGATGGCTGCCTCACAGTGTTTGTTCAGCAAAAATTAGCTGTGTGCCATGATGTTCACTGCAGACAACAATCCTTTCCTTAACTAGGTTTCTCATTAAAGCAATCTCACTTGGTGAAAATTAATTAATATTTAAAAGGATTTATGAGACTGTGGGAAAGATAAGCACATTAATTAGACAACAGGGACTTCTCTGATGTATCCTGGGAGACACAAATATGAAACTACTTTCTGACCCAAGTGGCTGAGAATATGAATAAAGGGCACTGGACTAGAGTACTCGGGTGTTTTCTAGCTTCAGTTTTTTGATTATTGGCTTCAGTCTATGAACTTTCTATAGTCTTTATCTTCTTAAAACAAAAGCAAAACTTCTCACTTGCTGCCTGATTCTCGTTTAGCTATTATTCAATGTCCACTATCTATGTCATCAAGAAACCTCAAAGGGTAGTGCTCTTCTGTTATCTCCATGCCTTACACTAGAACATCATTTTTCCTTCTTGAAACATATATTCTTTGGCTTATAAGAAACCACACTTTCTATGACCATTTCTCCCTTTACTATGTATGGGCAAATCTCCCTCTTTCAGATACTTGAATACTAGTCTTCCTCATTCCCAACTCTCTAAACTCTTCTAATGAGCGCTCATTCATTCTTAGGTATTTGCTATTACTCATGAGCTAATGATTTTTCAATCTTTCTCTTGAGTCCTGGACATATACTTCTTAAATCCTTGTCCTCTTTGACAACCCTATTACAGTGAACCTGGCTCAGGCCATCATTATCTCTTAAGCATCATGCTATTAATCCCAAGTACCCAATTTCTCACTTTAAAATTCAGTACCTCAGGGATCCTTTGAAAGTATCCAGTGGATTATGGAGGAGGATTATGAATGCTTTTGAGGTGGCATGGTATGGTAACATATAGTTGAAGAGATAACATATATCTTAAGTGCTATAAACCAACATTATTTCAAGAAAAAACAATTTAATGTAAATATATTATATGAAGAAAGAAAATTAAATCAGATTGACTACATTGTTGTCTGTTTTAAATCCTATGGTAGTTCTTTTCTGGAGTCTCTTATATGGCATATAAGGCACCCAGAATTGATGGATTATTTTAGCATCAAAAAGCATGCATTTCCTGTATACCCTGACTGTCTCTCAAGTTTGTGCCATTACTTAGTGTTCTGAATATTCCAGATCATCCATTAGGCAGTAAAGTACCTGGCATTGACAATACATGTGCAAATTCTCCTGTTAGACTGTCAGCTTCCTGAGGGTAAAGATTTGTGTTCTTTAGATTTGTGCTACTACTGAAACACATCGTCAGTCGTGATATGTCCATTCATTTGTTCAACAAATATATAC
This sequence comes from Condylura cristata, assembly GCF_000260355.1. Lineage (NCBI taxonomy): Eukaryota > Metazoa > Chordata > Mammalia > Eulipotyphla > Talpidae > Condylura > Condylura cristata. The sequence continues at coordinate 52,136,013 of NW_004567106.1, read as the reverse complement.
TAAACTTCTTTAATGCTGGCCAAACAAAACACACAGGATACTGATGAATGACAAATCCAAACTGAAGGGGGAATGGCAAATGGTAACTGAATGGTTGCTGACCTTAGCTCTGCCAATGTAGTGTGTAATCTATAAGACAAGTCACTGCATGTCTGTGTGCCTCTGTTTGCTCATCTTTAAGGCTCTATATAATCCCTTAAAATCAAATTATAAAATTAGAAGTTCCTTGACAATGACAGAAATGTCAGTATTTCAATTCAGATTATTTATTAGAGTTTAAGGATTTTTTTCAGTATTTTTAAATTGTATTCTCCTTTTTTTTAAATTAGGTAACACTGGTTTTTAGCACTGTCGGTGATTTAGAGGTATAAGTCAAATGACTCATCAAGAAAAGTACTGTTTAAAGATTGGGGCTCTATAGTCAAACAGAAGTGGCTTTGAATATGCAATCTACCACTCATTTGCTGCTGGCAATAGGTACATTACTTTAAATATCATTAAATCACAGGTAAAAGGTGGAGGAAATATAATGGTATAGAACTCAAAGGATTGCAATGAGGCTTAAATGAGATGATTTGTGGAAAGAGGTTGGCACAGAGTGTGGCATGTGGTAGGTACCTAATCCATGGGAGCTATCAGTATGGTTATGTAGCCTAGGAGATTCCAAGTATAGGAAGGCTGTGATTTTGGTAAGTGGTATGTATTTTCTACTTAGTGTCACACAAATCAAACAATCATTTCCCATGTCCAAATTAGGAAAGCTACTTTCCTGTGTAATATTTTGCACTTCCAGATGATATAGAGCTGAGTGAAGGGTGTGTTTGTTTCCAAATGAAACTCTTTCTTTACTTCAATTAAATAAATACCTAAATGTATTTCACTATCAATATTTTCAGAACAAAGTTTTAAAAAATGAATGAGGGTGAGACAGACCTATCTAGAGAGTATTCTACAACCGTCTTATCTTATTATTCATTTACTATAAGGCATAGTTCAAAAAAAATCTTTTACAACCATTCATCAGAGAAAGGGCAACAGAAGTTTACAACTTTAAATTCTGAAACCAATGAATAGTCAACAAATGCATTACTTATTCTCTGCCATATGTGGTAGGTTTTGGAGAGAAAATGGGAAGCAAAACTGACTAAACGCTTTTGAAAGGATATAAAGTATGTCACTAATTATATATACTGATAAGAATGGTTTAAATTAGCCACTGATTACTTGGATGTAAATGACTGCTTAGTCTTGTATTTCTTAATAGACTCTTAATGAGAGTGTATTAAATTCTAGGTGCCATCACTGAGTGGGGATTCAAAGATGAACAGCAGTAGGCCTTGCCTTAAAGGAACTCATGGTCCAGATGGAAAGGATAATAAAAAGTGGGAAAGTACTGTTCAAAGACTTAAAACTATAAGGGAAAGAGATCCAAAAGGTAATTGCTATACAGATAATCTAATCTAGTGATCTTTAGCAGTAGACTTTAAAAATACATACACAGGCCCTCCCTGGTGGCGCAGCGGGTTGGAGCACAGCACTGAGAATCTAAAGCCGCTTCCGCATGAGTTCGATTCCCGCCTGCCCCGGAGGTGACCACATGGCGAGGCAGACCTCTCCTGACCCGCCCGCTGCTCCTCTCAGCAGTGTACTTCGTCCATCTGCCTGTTCTGTTCCCCGCTCTGTCTCTGGTGAAGCCTCTCACCACCCCTGAGCCTCTGGCCTGTACCCCAGTTCTGTACGCACAAATAAATAAATCTTTAAAAAAAAATACATATACAAATATGTCCCTAATACAGTACTATTTCTAATGTTGTCACAAACCATTCTTCAATAGATCAAAAGTATATACAATTTAGTATGGCTCTATCCAAACTATGGTGAATTAAACGTTATAGTTTAGTACTAAAAAGAAAGCATCATCATTATGTAGAGATACAGAATTTTAAGATTAAATAATTTGGCAGTTTTATGCTAGTAGGTTAGTAAATTACATATACTTCTCAATTGATTTAGAAAGAAGTTTTTTGTTTGTTTGTTTTGTGATATATCAAACTAAAAAAATGTACTATAGTCTGTAAAGAACCAAGCAGTTTGTTCAAAATATTGATTTTTTTACTGTTGCAACCTGGACTGTTATTATGGAGCAAGAGTTTGCTCTCGTGAAAAGGAAGCATGAAAAAACTCAGTAGGTTGTGGTTGGACTGAAGAGTCTCTTTGTAGGCAGTGATAAAAATAGCTACTCTCAACTCTTTTGACAGTCCTTTCACTACTCTCCCAAGATAAACTGTTAACCTGAAAGAACACCTTTCTGTTATTTAGCTACTTTGCTAAAATAACTCTCCAGATTATCAAATTGTTTTTCAAAAAATATAACTATTAACTGATCAAATAACAATCTAAGTATAGGTAAAAGAATCACACATTATTTGGTACTAAAAATGAAACATCTTTTAAAAATTTAACCAATTTTTGTGATGCTGATTTGCTGTATATTTATTCTTACTTGGCAATGGTTGCAGGTTTTATAAAGACTAACATCTCCTTCTCAAATTTTTTTTGCCCATTACATTGTGTTCCTATAGTTCATTCTCTGAAAGTCACATCAAAGATCTTATAATGTTCCACTCACAATTTAGTTAATGTTTTCTTTAAAACTTCTGTTTGTTGGGTAATAAGGAAACTTTGATAATGAAAATGGTCAGTCTAAGTGCATTTTATTAGGGATATGTCAAGGTTGGGCACTCAATTTCTAACTGTTAAACACTCACAGAGATTTTGAAGCTTCTGGCAGAATTCACACTGAAGGAAAACAGAAAATGGGTCCCGTATTGCAGACTGCCAACATCCAGAGCTTTGGGTTTCAACCTCAAATTTATGAAATAGAATAATTTGTGTCTCCCTGTCTTTAATGTCTCTGTTTCAAGAACTATCAGTTCTCAGCTCGAGTATTCTGGTAAGGAAATCAAGAATTTCACTTACTCCCTTAAACCCCAAACTCCTCTGTATATAATGCCTTCAATTATAATGAACCACCTGTTCGGTGAGTAAAGAGTATTATTTAGAAATTTTGATTTGGTTTTGAGCCATGTATTTCCCACATGGTATCTTAATGACTTCAAGGAACAGTATCTTATCTAAGTCATGTGGCATTTTTCCCATAAGGTACTCTCAGTCACATCCCTGGAAAACAGCTGACTCCTCTTGAAAAAAGCTATTTGAAGGAGTGCTAGAATAATTATCACCCATCTTTTCTAAACACGTGCTTCCCAGGAAATACATCATATCAAAGCAAATCTTCCTTCTTGTATCTGGAACCCAGATAGGGAGATGAGAATGTGTGCAAAATGATCTTTTGCATAAGGAATAAACCTGGAGCACCACAGGCACCTGGGTCTCTCTTAGTTCACGTCTCATTGAGGCACATGGGTGGAGGAGACGGAAAATGAATGCTCTCTCTGGAGTCTGATAGTTGGAAACTCACCATGGAGAACAGTAGGTCTAGTCCAAATTACTGCAATAACCCATGTCATCATTTTAAAGTTGTACATATACATACACATATATAAACACAGGTAAGTATGTGAAAATTATTTCAGCTATGGAAGCTACTCTTGTGCACAGCTGCCTTTTTCAAAGTTATTTTAGTGCACATTCTTACCTCATCTGCAACTTTCCATAATTCTTCATCATTCCATTGTTCATAGGGATCCAAGTTTTTTCTAAAGGTTCCAGAAAAGATAAATACTTTCTGTAGCATAAAGAGAAAAGAAAATATAAACAACCAAAACATTTTATACCTTTCCTTTATTATTGTACAATATTTCAACCAGAAAAAAATACTTTAAAGTGAACTAACCAATACCCATGTACTTATCACCCATTTTTTATTTAAAAATCTTATATTTTCCTTGTTTAATTTTTTTTAAAGATTTATTTATTTATTCATACAAAACTGGGGTACAGGCCAGAGATGTGGAGGGTGAGAGGATTCACTAGATACAGAGTGGGGAGCAGAACAGGCAGACAGACGAAGTACACTGCTGAGGGGAGTAGCGGGCGGGTCAGGAGAGGTCTGCCTCGCCATGTGGTCACCTCCGGGGCAGGCGGGCCTCCTTGTTTAATTTTTAAGAAGTAAAATATTATGGCTACATTTGAAGTCCTTCATTAACACTTAATAAGTTACAATAACTTTAGAATACAGATGTTAAAAAATCATTGTAAACAATGGAATATTATTTTATTTATTCTTAGCAATATTCTTTAAGCAAATATATCATCAAATTAAATGGTTAAACATTATAAGTTGTAATTAATTCATCAGAACAGAGTGATATTTTGTTAAAATATTCTTTGTAGTTCTTTTATAAACTAAACTTCCTAAGAGATTTTGAAATTGTCTTTATTTATAGATATTCATATAAATGCAACTGATTATTGAGTCTATGAATCAAGGGTCACCTTTACTAACAAAATTACATAGAGGCCCACAGGAGAGGGCTACAACTTAGAAATCAATGAAAGAATAGAGCTCAAATGTTTATTTAACTTAATGAATGTTACAGAAGGGAAGGAAGGGAAGCAGATGAGACTGATCCTGCTGAGGTGATAAAATGACAATCTAATTCTCTGCCAGGAGCACTGGCTATACCATACTAAGACATTCAGCAAATCACTGTTCACTCAGATTAGTCTAATATGATTAAAAAATACTTTAAGAGAAAACCACTCTCATTGTGAAATGCTGATATGACAATATTTCTCTGTGTGCATACAAATGAACTAAAAATATTTTTTATTTTAACAAATTTTTAAAATTGCCTTTCATTTATATCATAATAAGCAGAATTAAGAAATAATTTTTTTGAAGCCTTAGTTTCACAATCTGTGGATTGTGTGTAAGAAGGAAATACAACCTTCTCAAATTTACTCTATGTATAGGCTTCCCCATTTTGATATATGGCACTTTTCTCAATTCAGAAATTTGGGAGCTATTCACAAGGTATCTTTCTTCCTCATCCTTCCAAACAAAATCAATCATAAATCCTGTGGACTGTTTTCACACAATTTATCTCAAATCCATTCATTTCTCTATCTTTACTAGCACTCCATAATTCAAACCACCAATCTCTCCCTGGAACAAAAAGAATCTCCTACCAAACTGATTTCTTCCCTTTCACTCTTGCTTTCAGTTTGACTCTCCCTTAGCAACTAAAGCAATCACTACAAATATAAATTGGATCATGTCATAAATTTATTAAAAAGCCTTCAGTGATCTTCTATTACATTCAGTGCAAAGAGTTAAAAGCTCAGATAACCTGCAGATCTTATGTGCTTTAGCTCCTTCTGCTGCTTCTGGGTTGGATCTCTGCTCTACCCTCTTTCCTTCTCATGACAGCTGCATGACTTTCTTTCACTTTCTTGGTGTCTTTACATATTCATTTTCTCCTTGCCTGGGAATTTCATCTATTACATTACTCCCATGGTCAACAACATGCCTCATGTCTCATGTTAAAAATTACTTTCACAGAGGCATCTTTCCTAATGTTAAAAAATCAAAAAAAGTTCACCCCCAATATAATCTGATAAAGCTGTACTAGTTCTCAGAGCTTACAGTGAATATTAAAATTATATATGCATTTGTGAATATTTTGTTTTTAATGTCTACTTCTTCTCCTAGACCATAACTTTGCTGTGTACCCTGTTATCAGCACACAGGCTTTGTGCTGTAAATGCTCAATAAATGTTGACTGAATAAATAATTGGTCTAATGTAAAGATTAAAATTAAAAACACAAAAACATCAGAGTTCAGAAAATATTATTTTTTTTTCCTAAGGAAAAGTATTTACTACAAACCACAGTAAAGGAGTAATACCAACAATCCATTATAACTTTGATCATTCTTGCAGAAACCTCACAAATGTACATCAGCCAATGATCAAAAACAGCATCAATAATGACAGGTCATCCTGAACAAACATCCTTGATATTAAGTGATAAGAACAACATTTTGCCCTTTGATATTCCTCACATACCACTTACACCATATATAACTTAGAAGCATTCTACAAAATACATGAACAACATTCCTCTAAACTTTCCAGAGCTAACTTTCTAGAGAAACTGGCACAGACAAATGAAGCTTAATGAGACAGGATGATTAAGCATAATGTGCCAGCTGGGATGAGTCCTAGAAAAGAAAAAGTCAAAATCTAAGTGAATCTAAATAAAATAAGGAAGTTATTAACAATACTATATCGATTTGGGATATTAATTGCAAAATTATACCAACTGATATAACTTTAATAATTTTGGTTGAGAACTCTCAGTATTATCTTCACACTTTTCTTTTTGTAAATCTAAACCTATTATTAAATTTAAGGCTTACTTATAATCACTGTTAATTTTTTTCTTGCACATATCATTGTAGAATGTGTCCTAATATAAGTTACTATCAATCGACACATAACTATTCTACTGTTTTTAGTGTTACTGAATTGTTAGCATACTGCAAAAAAAAGAATAAACACAATGATATTTAATTCATAAAAAACTTGCATCATTCTTTGCAACTGCTTGAGAAACAGTATGCCTAACTTGTTATCATAATAGCCCAATAATTTATATGTAATACTAATTAAATGTATGGCAATATATGTTGACTAATTTTATTTAAATATATATATTCAAAATTATAAGGAAGAAAATTTTGTTGAAATTAGACAACTAGAATCTTAGATGCAGTACACTTCATATCACATAGACATTCTGTATTTCCTTTCTTTACAATTTATCATCCAGCATTAAAGTAATGCCTTATTTTTATTTTAAAGAAAAATTAACTGAGTAATTAATTCCACTAGAATACAATTTCATACAATTAACCAGCCATCTGTTCCTGTATAACAGAATACCTGGCACGCTCTTACTTCCGGGGGGGTACCAGCAGGTGTTCTCAGTTTTGTCTTCAAAACTGTTTGAAATTTCCACAAACTCACCTATAAAGATGAAAGGTTCTGAAGGTAACATAAGACCCTTTCCTTGGCTTACAAATGAAACAGCCATGGCCCTGAAGTTACATGGCTTAATCAAACTGATTATACAATAAAGAATACACTGGATCTATAAATAACAATAATCCACTATCGCTTTTTTAAGAAGCTGATCATCAACAGGAAAAGTTATGATGTGCAAATTATTGAAATTTATTTTAATGGTATGTAGTTCTGGTCTCATAAGTAGTTCTTGGGACTCAACAAGAACAAAGAGCACCATTGCTCGCCACTGGACTAACTAATCTCCTTGAAGTTGACTCCTCAGCACTCCACTCAGCGGAGAGGGTCCTGCCTCCGGGGCACTCAGAGCTGGCCACCTGTCACTGCAACAGGCATTATGTTTTAGCCTTGCAAGGCAAATTTTAAAACAACAACAAGACTTGCTACTAGTGATCATATGTAATATAAATTAAGTGGAAACAATGACTTCTTATTCCTAAGCATAACGCCAGTTATTTTTCTTTTTTCCCTTGAATTTACACTCTACCCTCACTGTATCCCACACTGCAGCCCAGACTGCAATCACATCATAGCAGATCTTCTCAGCCCATGTCCCTGCTTCCCAGAGGCTCATTCTCAGTTGTGTGCTCTTCTGCCCCTAGCCCATCCTTGTCCTAGTTCAAGAAGTCAGTTCATTCCTTACTGGGCCACTTCAGTATTTGTCAAACCTTTCCCTCTGTCTCCTGAAACCCTCCAAACCTTTTAAGTTCCTGTCTCTATATTTGATCATAATATTCTTGCCTGGGGCCCTGAATATCCTCTCCACAGCTTTTTGTGCTCAACTGTTCTGAAACATTCAAACTTTATACCCTCTAGGGTCCATCTTCATCATCACTTCTCTGTGAAATTGTCTGTAATCATCTGTTCATTACTACACCAATTCAATACAAAGATGAAGGGGACATGATCCTCCGTCCTCGAGGAACTATAGATGGTAAAAAGCTCCACCACAACCCAGTGTTTGTGCCAGGAGTAACCTAAGTGCTTTTAATTATTACTTTACTTTTAAATCCCGACAAAAATGCAATGCAGTAATGATGGCTCAGAGAGACTGAATAGCTTGTCTAGTAAAACCCAGAGACTAGTAGAGACACAGTAAAGAAATTAAGCATTTAATGACTCAGCACAAAGACAACATATTATTGTCAATATTGTTTCCAATATTGAGCATAAGTTAAACAAATAAACAGGTAATCTTATGTATGACAGAGATATGTGCCTGGATGATTTAGAAACTAAGTACTAAACACCATGTGAGACTGGAATGTGGGAGTTGTTTATAGAGTCAATGGGAAAGGAGAAGGGAATTTAGCCTTTGAGATATCGATGTAACTATGGTGAAGAAAAATCATCAGACACAAGAGGTACAGACAGAGGAAATGAGAGAGCAAAATAAGGTATCTTTCATGGAACAATAAGTGCAGTTTGACTGAACTTAAAGGTGCCCAAGTGCAAAGAGTGATAAATCTGACAGGAAATGTTGGTTTGAGAGGCCTGATTGTCAAGGACCTGAACCACGGTAGAATCTGGACTCTACGAAGTAAAAATAAGGTGTCTGACAAGGTTTTTGACTTGTTAAATCACAAATCAAAATGCTGGTCTTAGAAGTGTAATTTCTGAACGACAAGTAATGGAGAGACACAAAGAAGATGAAGAGAAAAGCACAGTACATGGCTGCAGTCTGTCACAGCTACTACCAGCACTCCCTTACTGGCTGGTGCCTTGGCCCATGATTACATGTATCAGTTTGGCTTCTCCCTTTGATCTGATGTCATTTGTCAGCTTGGCTTCTCTCTTTGATCTGTGAGGTATGGTAACAAGTGTAGCTTCTCACTGGAAGTTCACAGTTTGGACCAGAACCACAATATATTTTATACAGCAACAGTCTACACTAATTACTACAATCTGAGCCCATGAGAGTATAATAACTTGTTAACAAAGTGTTCAACAGAATGAGAACTGCTATACTTCAGTTCCATTTTCAGATATAGAGATACTATTTTGGTCTTTCCTGATATCCCAAAAAGATGGTTTAACTCTTAGTGGAAGTCCAATGTGCAGAGAAGTTATTTTTAGATTGAAAGTCTCACTGAATGAATAAACCTTGTCATTCCCTGTGACGAGGTTGCATCTTTCAAACTTGTAACTGTAGCTTTAACAATATATTTTTAATTTTTTTGTTCTGTTTTTCATGAACTAATTGTCTAACATGAACTAAATGTTTAAAATACACAATTTTAAGTTCTCGTGTTTGAATCACCTAAGACAATGGGGCCCTAACAAAAGATGTCACTCTCACCCCTCTATGTCTTCTTTACAGCTCATTGGGCAAGTGGAGCAAATTTTAAAAAGGCTCCAACTTGAAATGTACACAACACCCTATTTCCCAAGATTGCTTTTTAGCTACAGAAGAGAAGAACAATTTCAAAAAACCTGCAAGAACTTGCCAAAACTAATGACATCTTGTGATTCCACAACTGATATCTTGGGATCACTATGGGGGAGAAGGTATGTTTCTCATCACACGTTCTTGCTCTGTGTCTGAAAACAAGTGTCTAATTGACCCAGAGAGCTCTGATATCCCAGTGTCAGAGATCCGGGAGATCTATACCATTGCAAGGTCAGACAGATGGAAGAAAGGAAAAGATGGAGAAGCAAACAAAAATAGTTTTTAGATTTTTAGTTCCTGCTTCCTTCTTTTTTCAAGATCAAATTCCAGGCAAGGGAAAAAAACAACCTTAATTTGAACTTTCAAAGGTAAGTTAGGAAAACAAAAGCATCTCTTGATTTGAATATTAAAGATATACAAAGAATTTACCCCCCCCTTTTTTTTAGGACTTGCTAATTGTTGTCAAAATTTCATTACAGAAAAATAATACATTCTGTATAAGACATTCCTGTGATAATGGGGGACATCCCATAGCCACTGTCACAAATCAAAAAAGAAGAAAAACCTATTATACCAAGATCACATATTTATGAAAACATATTTCAAAGTACTTTGTGTTTATAAAAAGCTTGAAGCCAAAGAAAGGGGAAGATGAAATCAAGGCAAGTTTGGAAGATATGCTTTGACAGAAAGGTTGAAAAAGAATTTTTATCTTTCCAGTCCATATAATTTCCTTCCAGGTTTTATGTACTTGGGTTCCTAAATAGAATACACAATCAAACAAAAATCTCTCTAGGAAATGGCAGATAAATAATGGATTCTTACTGAAATTGAAATATTTTTTAGAGTTTTACTTACTCTAACAGGCAGAACTGTACAAACCATAACAACAGTAAATAAAGGTTCCTAATTGTGGCTAAAATACAACCAGAAGTCAACTGAATAGCAGTGCTTCTGGGACAACCAGATACTATTCTGTGTTCTTCAAAATTAATGTGTTTCTTAATGCCATCACCTTGGGATACTTGCATTCCCTGCTTGTCTCTAGACCATCTCACAATCGCTTTTTTCTTTGTGAAAAAAGAATACTGTTTTTCAAAAGTTTCAAAAAGTCTGGCATCACAGCAAAGTCTAGAGAAATGAGTTAAAAGCATGAATCTAGCAGTTAACAATATTTAGTGCCCCATTAGCTGAAAGGAGCAAATGTCCCATAAAGGTGATCTATCAAGAAGGAACAGTTCTTTTCTCAGCCTAGATTTGTAGTCAGTCCACCTGGAGACACTCCCAGCATTTTAATTTTGGGTTAAAGGGGAGAACTGCTGGCACTATGGTAGTGGAATGGATTCGGTGTCCATTAGTACAAAGGGAACAAAGTGGTAATTGAAATAGTAATATAGCCATAGAAATGAGAAAAAATTCCAGTAGAATTACAGCATATGCCTTTAAGATTTGTTCCCAGTGAAGACATTCCTTAGTGTCCTTAGGTCATTTTAAACTGGAATTTGAAGCTGCTACTTCTCACATATATAATAAATCCTCTTTCACAATAACACAGGTAGAATGATACTAAGCCAATTAGGCTAGAGATCCTTTGTGACCCAAATCAAAGAGTGACATTTAAAAAGAAAATAGCTACAGTTTAATCTGACATGGTTCATTCTAGCCAAAGAACAAAAAACAATCATTACACTCTCTATTTTCAATTCCATTGCCTCATGCTTCCCAGCGTTTGTTATTCCAGCAGCATCTTTTCTATCTTTAAAAGCATTTTTCAATCTGCTGTGATTGCTAACTTGGAGCTCAGACTACTGAAACGGGACCCTAAAGATCTGACAACAACAAAACCCCCACATTCCCACTCTGAATTTTGTCTTTTGGTTAAAGTAATAACTGCCTTACCAAAAACTATTAATATTTCAAAACTACATGTTAGAAAATTTGAAACTTTTAGAGATAACTTTCTTCCTTAAGAAAAGACTGCTTTGTAGAGAAAAAGACAGCAAGACATAATGAATACACTGTGCAGGGGAATGAGAATTGTTTGAGTAAGAGTGTCAAGTAACAATAAATAATTTATTTAGTTGCTATTTTCCCAGGCTAAATCTTTTCAGTTTACCTGTGGTATCACTCCAAAGGCCTTCCTCCACTGTTGCAAAGTTATTGAATCCCAAGACACACCATCTATTTGGATTTCTCCTTCAGTGTTCAGCAGTCTCAAAAAAGCTGATAACAAAGTACTCTTCCCTGATCCAGTTCTGCCCAAGAGGCCCACCTAGAATATAAGAATATAAGAATTATCCCTGTGACATAAAGATATATACTGTAAATGTAATTTAGCATTAAACTTCAATAAAAGGTCATTGGAACTAGTTTGTTTTTAAAAAATTCTCACCAGGAAAGACTCATCGGAAAAGATCCAAACCTTTCTGTACACTCCCAATTCTGACTAATATTGATATGGAGCAGAACAACTCTAGAACAGAATATAGACTAATTACAAGGAATTAACCTCCCAGTGCTGGTTTCATTCATCGTTCAGCTTTGGTAGTGGCAAAAAGGTTGAAAACACTCACTTTGTAGGAAAAAATAAAAAACAAATATAAAATATCTGAAAGCACATCACTCCTAAGAATGGTCTCAATTCAGAAGTAGTAACCTATAGCTTGATCTAGTTCCAAATGTGAACAGAAACTTGAAAACTAATGAATGATACAGTTCTATTACTTAGATGCTGTCCTTAAAAAATGAAGCAAGTGCCAAGTCCAAGTATCAAGTTCACATAAACTAGATTGAGTGAACTATATATTCCCAGAGACATCAGGTTGAATCTTAGCATTCATTACCCAAATGTCAATCGTGTAGAGGGTTGTCAAATCAAATTTGTACATTTACCCTGATTGTCAGAAAGAGAATTTTTGGAAGCAATAGTAGAAACAGCAGCAACTAGGATATTAAGACAAGAGAAAAATTATTCTTGTTACTTAAAGATGATGAGGTAGCACTGAAATGAGAATTACCATAGTGTATGACAAGGGAGAGTGAAGTGTCCAGCCAACTTACTGAGTGCCCCAACTCTGTGTTCTGAAGTCAACTCAGATCCAGCATGTGGAAAAAAAACTTTAAGTCACTGACTCAACACTGAATAAATTACCCAACATTTAGTGGCACTGAACTGATGTTGAGTTCCTCTTACATTACTCTCATGTTCTTTGTGTCCTTTGATGTTTTTAATAACAGAACTGGGCAAAGGGTGTCTTAGAATAGTGCTTTTCACATTACCTTTGTTTTATTATGTTTGTTTTTCAACTCAATATACTACAGATCAGTACTTAAAAAAGAAAAAATTCTTAAAAGCATACTCTAACCTTCTATACTTAAATCATCATAGACCAGTAACAGTTTGCAAATCAAAAACAGACTATGGATTGTGATCATTGCTTTAGAGCATACAAGAAATTTTAACAACAATAACAAATTACTGAATACTTATTGGAACTTGATGATAAACTTTGGGTTGCTAGTTAGTAAACACTAATGACACGAATGTCTTCCTATTCACCACATGGGCCCTATAATGAGACTTTCACAAATGTTTGTTTTCCAAAATAACTGAAAAAATCAAAATAAGTTCAGTTATTATATACAAAGTTTCAACTAAGGCTTTTCATAATAATAATCACATCTGGTAATTACATTACTGAATTTTTTTCCTTGATTATTGTTCATGTTTACTCCAAGAATATAAGTTCCACAAAAACAGGGGAGCATATTTTGTTTTCCATTGAATTCTCAGCACTTAGAATAGTGATCAGCGTATATAAAGTGTTCAAAAAAATACAGTATTTACTTTGACTGAGTAATAGTCAAATGAAAGCATGACTGAAGAAATGGATAGATGGATGGATGGACAGATGGATGGGTGAATGACAAAAAGGACAGCAGGCTGGAAGGAAAGGAAAGGAGGAGGGGGAAGGAACTGAATTTTGGTGAATTACCAGGTCAGCTCCTATGTTAAAAATCTTGTGGAATTTCACATGCACATTTCTCATTCTGAATCAGTTAGTGTTGCACAAACACAGGTATGCTGTGTTTTTCAAGTGTAACAGTAAAGCTTTATACATGCAATATGAATATGCACTGTAAGGGCAAGGAAGGGAGAAGAGAAGGGAAGTTCAATTAAGTGATTTGTTTTAATCATTTAAAGAATTCGTGATAAAAAAAAGGTGGCTTGAGATCTAAATTTGTATCACTAGCCAGAGTCCAAAGGATGAGGTTAAATGGTCATGATCTTTTTCCTTAAGAAGCAAATAATTGAACTTTTTAGAGAACTTGGTGTTTATGTTAGAATAAGATGCAGTTGAAAGGCAATTTGTAAATCGTTTGTTTAACCTCAAAGATTTTAGTATTGCTTTGATTTCCTTATATGATTAAACCTCAGGTAATGTATGATGTCTGACACACTTTTCAGCTGCAGAGAATCTTACTGATTTGGACCTAACAAAGTTTTCTGGTTGTTTATATAGTTGGCACCATAATAATTCTTTTTAGGATTTGTTTTTCCAGACTTTCCAGTGGTCTGTTGAATAAGGTCAAAGTACTTCCACAAATAAGCTTTTAATTCCAAGTCAGTGTTTTCTAGTAACTTCAATGTACTTCCTCTCTGAGAATTTTGGAACAAGATAAATCAAAATGTGATGCGGAAAGTTAAACAGTGTTGAGTTTGGTGCTACTTGTAATTGCATTGTACCATGAATAGAACATTCTTAGTACATTCTTGTCAGAGTGCTTATTTACCATTTTAATACTGCAACAGATTGAAACCTATTGCAATTATTTTCATTTCTTTGTGGTCTCCAGAAATCAAGATGCCAAGCCAATTAAAATTTTATTTTAATTAAATGAATTTATCAAAGTCATAAAAAATGTGCCCTTTATATTCTGGCATATCTGTTTATTATTAATGAAAACAGCTCTTGAGAATGTGTTCCTCATAAATCAGTATGATTTACTGAGTGATACAGCTACTTCACACCAATTTCTATCAATAGAGGACAGGGTTTAACAAATCAAGCAGGTATTTAGGTGCTTATGCTAATTTGTTCTGAATCCCTGATATTGTTTCTAGCATCTCAACATATTGAAGACAATACAAGTGAAGAAGGGAGTTAAGCTCACCCAAGAGCAGACCTTGAAGTACAACTAACTAGCTGTTTAGTCACAGGACACCCAGTTGTGATATCTACAAGTTGTCATCTGAAGCACTTTGCTAAGTCCATCTCGATCATGAAGAACCTGGCTCCAAATTAAAATCAGCTGATATTTTCAGAAGAAAAAGAAAAGGAAAAAAAAAAAAGAACTGATATTTCATTTGGGGGGCAGCAACCCAAACATTAAAATTTAACCAAAAAAGGTTTAAAAAAATTTAAGAAAAAAAGTTAAAAAAATTTAAGAAAAACTAGAAATGAAAAGAAAAAAAGACTTTTAAAGTAAAGGTTGCAAAAATATTATATTCCTTATGTACTGAAAATACAATTTCAAGTTCAGGTTCTGTGAAGTAAATAGGTACCTAATAAAGTAACACAAACTTATTTCCATAAGCAACCAAAATGAATAAAATATTTTAATATGAAGACTGAACAATTTATTTTTCAATGTTTTCACCATGATCTGGGCTGAGTATTTATATACCCTCAAATTCCTATGTGGAAATCCTGACCCCTCACTCTTGTAATGGTATTGGGAGGTGGAGTTTTTCAGCCCCCAGAGTTGTGAAAAATAAATTTTTGTTGTTTATTAATCAATGAGCTTAGTAGCCTATGTTTATTATAGCTGTCCAAAAGGACTCAGACACACCACATAAACAAGCACAATGAAATCCATTTAAAAATAAATAAGCAATGCTATTTAGGCCCTTTTCCAAGCTTAAAAAAAAAAAAGGATTAATTAGATCACAGCTGAGCTGACAGTGCTTTGGGACTGAAAATAGTATACTAAACTTGAATCTACTTCACAACTCATTATGCAAGAAGTACGTTTGGGGCGTCATATTATAATTTTTAAGATACCGCCATGGGTTATAAGGACAAGGTGGTAGAAATGACAATGACATTCTTAAAAGAATAACACTTTAAGAATCAACATCTCAGGGCCCTCCCTGGTGGCGCAGCGGGTTAAAGCACAGCACTAAGAAGCTAAAGCCACTTCAACATGAGTTCGATCCCCGCCTGCCCCGGAGGTGACCACATGGCGTGGTAGACCTCTCCTGACCCACCCGCTGCTCCCCTCAACAGTGGACTTCGTTGATCTGCCTGTTCTGCTCCCCACTCTGTCCCTGGTGAATCCTCTCATCCTCTGCATTTCTGGCTTGTACCCCAGTTCTGTATGAATAAATAAATAAATCTTTAAAAAAAAAAAAGAATCAACATCTCAGACTCAGAAAAACACTTTTAAGAATCAATTTCTTCTTTAAAGAAGCATATGACCTAAAAGTAGGCTAAGAAGTAGGAAAGGCATCCATTTACATAGTTAGCATTTAATAAAGTAGGTGCAAAGGGGTAAAAAGATGAAAAATAGGCTTCCAGTTTCTAGTCCAAATGACATGTAAGGAATTTGTATGCCATTACATTATTCTGTCCTGATAAGTAAAAAGCAGAGAAACGGAAAAATCAAACTCTTCTTAATTCTGTCAGAGAAAACTGAAGTCAAAGGGCAAAGTTTCTACACAGAATTTAAGGAGACAAAGAAATAGAACCACAATTTACCAGAGTAGAAACCCATGATCCAGAACCAGAAAATACAATTGTTAACAGACAAACTGCTGGGGGCTCAGTGTCGAAAGTTAAAAGACACCAACTCTAGAAAGGCTTCCAAGCTAGGGAATGTTGCTTGCAAGAGACCAACCTCATTCAGCACCTCACAGTAAAGGAAAAAAAAAAAAACCACAGACTTTCAAATGCTTTAAATAATCAAATATTCTTAAACCCACTGTCAAATGCAAGTGAAAATAGTTTGTGCCTATAACAGTGATGGTGGCCTAAACAATAATTACCGCCCATTGTCTCAATAGTCAAAAAAAATTCTACTGGAACTTAAACCCAGAGATGATTTTTTTAAAATTCAGCATTCATAAGAATTCCCTACCTTACATTCTATTTCCTAGAAAAGAAAAAGAAATGAAATCAAAACAATACTCTATCTAGGTTTGCGGAGGAGAAACAGTTGTAGAATGTAAAGAGTTGGGAGAGTCACTGGTCCCTGCTTCAAGCAGCAGTTTCAGAACCAGTATGTTCCAGGGTCTTCACTAGTCTAGCCTCGTGCCGGGGTCACTTAAGGACACTTACGGACACATAAGGACACTTCAAAATGATGCCTCGCATAAAAACATCATTTTTTTTATTTTTAAATGGTGAAATTATTGTTCAATAGATAATTTTCCCTTAGCAAGTTATTGGGAAAAACTTAATAATCCATAACTTGATGAACACTACAAATAAATAAATCGAAAAAAAGCTAAGAAAAAAAAGTACCACTTGTTTGACAAAGTGTACACGAGGTAAAATGTGAGATACTGGATGGGGTCAGCAACAAGATAATCTCTTATCTCAAATGGAAGCTAGTTTCAAGATGCCAAATGTAAAACATTATTTAGTATTTATTGGTCTATTTATAACTTCTTTAGTGGTCACTTAATAACCAATTAGGTATTCTGGAAAGAGAATCACATTTAAAATTGACCTACTTTTAGGTTCAAATTAAATTTCATTTGAAAAATTAATGACTCCAAATAATAATTTAAAATATGTGCATTCAACACTGGTCCTAGTCTGTATAATAATGTTCCAAATGGATTCCAGCACATTGTCTTGGGCCAGTGGGTTCCTTTTTCTGAATAGTCCTAACAAAGCAAGCAGTGTTTCAATCTCACCCTCTGGCCAGGACTTATCGAGAAGGAAATGTTCTCTAGAATGGCATTCCCACCATCTATGTATTTTGCTGAGAGGTCTTTGACAGTCATTTGGCCCCCTGAGGGCCAGATATCATCTTTCTTCACATGCTGATTTTCAATAATCATAACTTTTGAGAGTGGACCATCCTTGCATGGTTTCACTGACTTGATAGATCTGCTTTCTTCTGTTTGCATATCAATAAATTTGAAGACTCGACTCACAGATCTCATCTGAAATGAAAATAACAATATATTATTTTGTGTTTATTTAAGAGCTGCAGACAATATCAAAATTAGTTTGATGTTTCCTAAAGAATAACTCAGAAGATGTGATGTTAGCTAGTTGTGACTTGGTTATTTGTCAGAAGGTTTCTCAATGAACTAACAGGAAATAACTGGGTGTAATTAAAAGCTTAACCAAAGAGAATTAACTAGGACTTATATAAATGGGCTCTGTACAGACATGTTTATTTTTGTGATCACTTAAGTCTCAGTTATGCAAGCCACACATAAATAGTCAAACTATAAGCAAGGGAATAGATGACATCAAGGAGAAATTTCTTTTCTACTTATTAGTAGCACTGCACAATGTTGTACAACTGGGATATTATAATGAAACATTCTATACCTCAAAATCACTACTGAAGTTTCTTGTATTTCTCTCAAAATGTCTTAGTAACTACATACAATTTAGTAATTGTGGACTCTTGGTGGTTAGTAAATTTTGAATAACTTCATAGTAATCTTCAAACAAACTGAAGTCACTGGCATATATTTGTAGCTAAGAATTTATGTTTTTAGCCTAACTTACTTAAAGATCAATTCCCACTGCAGAACAAAACCCTTAGATTCCATCTAAGGGTTCTACTGAAATTAAATATGCATTTTCTTTATGAATCTAGTCAAGTAACATTTAATAAAGTATATCTTCAGTGTATACAGAAATAAAAGAGTTCAAATATTTTTTAAAGTGCTTAAATTATTTGACATATTATATTTTTCTAAATAATTATAATTTGGAATTTGGAATATCATTTTGAAAATACCCTGGCATGTCATGGTCACCAATAAATATTTAATAAATGAACTGATGAATAAAGGAATAAATATACAAATCGCTACATATAAAAAAATAAATGAATAAGAAAAAAGAGAGGAAAACTTTGAATTCACTCAATTTCTATTTTTTAATTTTTTTAAAGATTTATTTATTTATGTATACAGAACTGGGGTGTAGGCCAGAGTTGCAGGGGACATGAGATGATTCAGAGACAGATTGGGAAGCAGAACAAGTAGACTGATGAAGCATACTGCTGAGGGGAGCAGTGGGTGAGACAGAAGAGGTCTGCTGTGCCATGTGGGTCACCTCCGGGGCCATTGATCGAATTCTCACTGAAGCAGCTGCCACCAGCTTGCAGTGCTGAGTCTTAAGTCCTAAACCTTGCTCCACCAGAGAGGGCCTCAATTTCTATTTTTAAAGGATTTCCTGATCCTCTGGCTCCTCTCTTCCCAGGTCTTAACTATTTACTGGGCAGGTATTAACTATTACCTTAATGGTGACTATTGATTCTGACTTTACTCAGTCAAGAATTTAATCTCCTTGACAATGTTAATATATTTATTTAGCTTATTACTAGATAAGGCTTATACTATCACAAATGATTCTTTGTAAAAAAAAATAAATAAAAGGCAAGAAAAATTTGTGGTATTTGCTTCTTTTTTTTTTATTTTTCATTATCAAAAGATGAAATGGCATGGACTGACTGGTAGGTGAATCAGAGAAACATAGAGAATTATTCTATATTGAATATAAAAATTTCTATCATAAAGATATTCAATGCTTGTTTCACATGCTGCTGATCAAGACCGCTCTTTGTGAAGTTCTTTGTTCTACCTAGTAGTTCTATGTTGATCTTGAAAATGTCTTTGAATTATCTCAAAAATTATTCAAGAAGAAAATCCTTTTAAGGCAAACTCACTGTTAATGGGAGTAAAATGTCCAAAGCCCACATTCATCATAAATAACTCTAGGGAAATTGAAAGCACATAATCACTATTGTTCCCACATGTAATATTTTAAATTCGAAATTATGGATGACTTTCAAGGGTTATTAAATACTGATTCAGTTATTTTTTATTAACTTTGAATTAAAGTATAGTCTTGCATTTCACTGTCATTAATTTTCATCACAGAGAACTGCTAGTCTAACTAAGGTCTGTAAGACAAATTAGAATTGTAACTATCACTGATATGAAGCTGCCAGAGGGATAGCTCAAATGCACTTAAAATACCTCATATTTATCCTACATAAGAACAACATCATTCTCTTGAAGTAACTGAGAGAAATAGAGAAATATAACTTGACTTCAAAAATAAGTTGAAACTTGATATTTCTGCATGTAAATTCTGTGACGAATCTGATGCTAATCTTTGAGAAAGAAGAGGGAAGACACACAGCCTCTTCCTATCTTCATAACTCCAACAATCATTTAAATATGTTATCTAAATTATTCAAAATTATATGTAGTATTATTAGACTATAGAGCCATTCAAAATCACTAATCACTATTTTGGCAGCATCAAAAGGCATATATAACTTTTGTGTGCTATGCATGGCACAGCATATGTATATATGCTCTATCCATGAAAGTCACAACTGAGAGTGAGTGCAGAACTTCTAATGTCAAATGAAACATTCCTAACAAATTTAGAAATCGAAAAAGTTCAACTTGCCTTCTTTCATATAGTTTTTAAAGTGACCCCAAGATAAGCTATTTAGTTACTCAGAGCATGATCAAATATCCCTGACCAAGAACAAACTCATCTTCACCATGGCACTCATCCATAGCATATGAGCAGACATTCATCCAATTAAATGGGCTAGAACACTTTCTGACAGGAGGAAAAGTGGCTAGTTCAGATACCTACATTATTTAAATTGCAGACCCCAAAGGCCACAACTGGACAGAAGATGTGGCCAAATAATATGATTTACTAACTAACACCTGTACTTCAATTTACATTTTACCTTCACTGCATTTCAAAAGAGAAGCCACATCAAAACCAGACCACAGAAAATCAGTCTGGTTTTACAAGTTTTTTAAATTGGCTTTTAGAGTCACAGGCTTATAGTTTGAAAAATCTAACACGCATGACTTTTCAGATTCAAAAGTTAAAATTGGAGTCAAAGTACAATGTTTATGCAAAATGGACAGCCATAGTGGAATTATGATGGTTGAGAAATAGCTCCTCTCCTACCTCCCAATGCAACTCATGAATGGGGGTTATGAGAGTGCTTAGATATCCGTCCCTCTAAAATAGAGTCCTGACTTGCAACTGATCTCTAGATCTACCCTCAAGTAGATCTGCACAGTAGAGCCAAGAAAGAGATGGGCCTGGCGTGGCAAGGAAGCAGTGATAAGGACATGGGTGCTTGGCATGTACAGACTCCGATACCTTTACAGAGTTTCAAAGCTGCCTGTATTTCCTTGAAAAGGAGTCAAGTAATTCTACTTCTGTGATCATCCAGGAACTTTATGACTTGAAAGAGAGCTCATCTTTGAGTTGCTCGCAGCCAGGGGCAAGAAGAACAAGACTCAGTCTACCTGCAGTATATACCTTTAAATTAGAAACATCAGTTCCTCAGAGTTAGTGAGCATGATAAGGGACAACCTTTTCGGCATTTAGGTTGTTTCCATGTCTTTCCAATTGTAAATAAATCAGCAATAAACATGTGGGTACAGGTGTCTTTTTGAATCAGTGTCTTGGTGTCTTTAGGTAGATACCTAGTAGTGTGACTGCTGGTTCATATGGAAGCTCCATTTTTAGCAGTTTGAGAAACCTCCAAACACTTTTCCATAGTGGTTGTACTAGTTTTCATTCCCACCAGCAGTGAAGGGGAGTTCCTTTTCCTCCACATCCTCGCCAACATTTGTTGTTTTAAAATGTGTCATTCTCACTGGTGAGAGGTGGTATCTCATTGTGGTTTTAATTTGCAGTTCCCTTATTACAAGTGATACTTAACATTTTTTTCATATGCTTGTTGGCCATCTGCATTTCCTTTTTGGAGAAGTGTCTCATTGAGCATTTTAAGCTAAATCAACACTTTTTCCGATTTAAAATGTCTTCTAAGCATTTTTGAATGATATGTAAAAACTGCCATTGTTCAGCTGTTTATATTGAGCAAGATAGAAATTCAAACTTGGCAATCATCAGTAGAAAGGCATGCTCCACCTTAAGCTACTGCTTCTCTGCATAGAGAAGGACTACCAGAGGAGGTGTGAGGGGAGGCTTTGCTGGACTTCGGACAATGGTCTTTGTTGAAACCATCACCAGCTTAGGTGGAAGCCTTTGTTTTAGATTTTGAGAAAAAATACTGAAGCCAAAATGAGAGTTGGGCAATGAAGTAATCAACCTATTCTTCATGAGAAGATGAAAACATTACATAATTTGTACAAACTTACATAAAATTCAAGTTTAGCCAACATGAGGTGAAATTTTTGCTTGAGAATCATCTGCTTTAAATTTTTGGTTTCTCCACTTAAAAATTTATTATGATCCAAAAATTCTACCGAGTCGAGCTTTAAAACTGAATCTCATTATCTCTGTAATAATGTCTAAAGTTACTAATCTAAGCCTCAGAAGAACAAATTCTTTTAGAAGTGTGATGTTATTAACAAAAAGCTCCACAGCTATATTCAACCTTATAAGAGACCTGTCTTATGTGAAAAAGAAAATGATTCTTGATTTTCCTATTCAATTTTTGTTGACAAAGAAGAAAAAGAAACTTTAAAAGACCTTTTTTAGAGTATCAGGAAGCCAGATCTTCTTACTCACAAAACTTTTTGTTCTATTTCCTTTTATTCTTTTCATTATTTAGCAAACAAGCTATTAATATTATGCATTAACTATCAAGCTACATGCCATAATACCCCAAAGTCATGATAAATATTTCATAAGCCTGAGGTCTAGCTGGCAACACTGTAAAGAGATTTCATAAATGGTTGTTAGATAAAGGTTGCAAAAAATATGTGAAAGTTTTATTTGGAAAATTGACAGTGAAAAACATCACATTTTCATAATGTAAACTACATAAAAGGTAGGGTTAACATTTTAAAATCACAGATTCTTCCTGGAGGGGCCAAAATAAATGTTCTGTAGTATTCACTGAATCCCAGGACCAAGTTGGAATCATTAGCATCATCTTTAGACCTTGCATACATGTTTATGAGACAATGGCTACAATGAAAACAGACTGTATGTCTTGAAATCCCAGACTACCATTCTACATTTATCACATATACTACAATCCACATAAAATGTTAGTTATGGGCCTTATTTATGTGCATTATAAGCAGTATAAGTGCAAAGTACTCTATAGTATTACATAGTATTATTAAGTCTCAAGTCTTCCTAAATTATTATAGTTTACAGTTGAGGGTCTACACAAATGACAAATCTTTGGCAAATTCTAACTTGTGGCAAATCACATGGAAACGGGTAAGTAGGCAACACAGCAAGCTAGCTGCAGCCGCTTCAGTGCAAGTTTCATCCCCAGCCCCGGAGGTGATCCACATGGTGGGGCAGACCTCTCCTGACCCACCCGCTGCTCCCCTCAGCAGTGTATTTCATTGATCATCCTATTCTTCTCCCCACTCTGTCTCTGGTGAATCCTCTCACCACCCCTGCATCTCTGGCTTGTGACCCAGTTCTGTATGCATAAATAAATAAAACTTTAAAACAAAAAAAGTTTCTTCATGTGCTGCCAAATTGAGAACTCCTTTTCTATGCCATTCCTCCTTGGTAAAAATGAGAAAAATCTAAAAGTCAACAACTTGCCCAATCTTTCTAACATTCCAGAAATCCTTTAGGGTTATCTTAGCCTCTCCTAGAAATTTCCCATTGTTCTCTCAGAGAATGTTTTAACAGTGCTTTTCTTCTCTCTCTTGGTTCTAATAACATACTGGTTCAGAGTCCTACATTCAGTTCTGACAATTACAGTGGTAAATAATGTAATCACTGGAATTTTATATTAGAGATACTGATAGGTATGAATGAATTCTGGAATTATGTATGTGCACATGCCAATGAAGAACTGAAATCTTTCACTTGAAAGGGGTTCAGAAGAGAATGCCAGAACAAGGAGGTACCTTAGAAATTTTCTAGCCAAAGTCTTCCATTTTACAAATAAGAAAAGTGAAGGTCTGAAGGGGGTAATGGCTTACTTAAGGTGGCCTAACTTCCTGGTGGTAAACCTAGAGTAGATTCTAAAGTGGAAGCCATTCCATAGGAAAGGTAGAGAATGACCGGATGGAAAGTTGTCTTGTAAGTGGAAAATAGACCACAAAGACTTGTGGAAACAGGAAAAAAGACAAGATCAAGAGGGCCACTAGAAAACTACATCCAACAAAAGATAATAAGGCACCAGGAGCAATGAAGAAAAGCCAGGTTCCTCTGTTCCCCTCAGGTTTCTTGTTGGTCATTGTATAATCAGTCACTTGATCTTTACTGGAACCCAAAATAAACATGGGCAATAAAAGGACAAAGAGAAAACAGAGGAAGTTTCTATTGACAGAAAAACTCTCAAATTGCATCAATCTCACAAGACCATTTTGGAAACTTATGACAAGAATAAAAGTGTGATTCCTCTAAATGCACAAGTTTCTCTACTCATCCTGGGTACTGCTTCCCTTTTGGGCTTTTAGGAACACACAGAAAAAGAAGAATCATTTATCTGTTACTGAAGTTAGAGCATTAAGGAAACAGAATAATCATGTATTCAGATCTTTTAGTTGTGCTCACTAACTGGAAGACAATTCTGAAAAGGTCAACTGTCTCTTTCAAGCTATGAGAAAAAGTGTGGGCAATTTCTCAGTCATGAGATGACTTAATATAATTGTTTGTAACATCATGTTTTCACCTTTCTAGTTCTCATTTAATCTTCATCCATTTATGTAGGTATGTATTATCTATTTAAGATACATAATGCTTAGATAGTTAAGAAAAGGAGACAGAAAAGCCTTACAATACTAAAAATTGTTAGCATGTATGAGTCCGAAGAAAATAAACTGGTATACAACTTTGTTAGTTAAAAGGGCAAAGAAAAAAAACAGCTTTAATAATAACAACTATAATTAATGTAGTATTTGAGATGTAGAATTCAAAGGTGTTAATATTTCTTATCTCCTCTACAGAATGGTATGACAAAGGCAAGTGAAGTGAATAGCCAGACACACAATTTATGTTAAAAATAGAAAGTGAAGGGCCCTCCCTGGTGGCGCAGCGGGTTAAAGCACTGCACTAAGAAGCTTAAGCCACTTCCGCATGAGTTCAATCCGCCTGCCCCAGAGGAGATCCACATGGCGTGGCAGAACTCTCCTGACCCGCCCACTGCTCCCCTCAGCAGTGTACTTCGTTGATCTGCTTGTTCTGCTCCCCGCTCTGTCTCTGGTGAATCCTCTCACCCTCCACATCTCTGGCCTGTACCCCAGTTCTGTATGAGTAAATAAATATTTTAAAAAATAGAAAGTGAATTAGAAGTAAGAGTTTTTAAAACACTGTGATTTAGAAATCCCTTCATATGGGGGTTTCTAGTGGGAATTATTAAAGTAGACTATGATAAGTTTGATACTTTTAAATTGCTAGTGTGATTCATGATTTACATGACTCATTAAACTACAATGTTCAAAAGAGACAGTGTTCAGATGATATTTTGTTACCCTCTCCTGCTACAGAAAGTTACACAGATAAGGTAGGATAGATACTCTATTTCCTTTTAATGGCTTCTTGATACCCCATGTGTATTTTAAGGAAACTCTGGATAAGAAATTATGCTTAAAAATGCCAAATTTACTGTCACTGTGTTCTATAAACACACACAAGAGTCCAGTCAATAGCTGAGTATGTTTAGAAAGCAGTGAGTGATGTAAACTAGAGCTAAGAATGTGATTCACTGAAAGATGGTTTTTGAAGCAGAGATTAGATAACAATTAGGAGAATGTACACATACAAGAGGGCTAAAATATAGCTAACATTTAGACATTCCCGAGAAGTGAAGCGTCAGTGGAGAGGCAAAGAGGAACAGGATGCAGAAGAAGACAGGGTAGATGTAACATCAGAGAAAAAAAAGAGGATAGTGTCATAAGAAGAAGTTCTGTCCATGGCATGAATACTACTGAGAAGTTGAAAGGGACACAGGTAGTTGTTCTGGCAAAATGTTAGGCATGAGTCGTGGATTGATGGAAATGATATTAGTGCGATTGTGTAAATGTCCAAGTACAGATGAGTAGATAAAGAAGATGTAGTAAATCTTTTGCCATACACAATGGCAAACTACTTAGCTACAAAAAATAGATAAAATCCTGCTATTTGGATAATATGGATGGAGTTAGAGGGGATATTGCCAAGTGAAATAAGTTGGAAGGAGAAACACAAATGCAGGATGATTTCAATCATATGTGGAATATAAAGAAGCAAAGCAAAGAAACAGACAAAAACAAAGCAAAACAAACCCTTGACATATGAGTGAAGGACTGAGCTTACCAGAAAGAGAAGGTAGGGGTGAGCACAAAGGAAGAGGGCCCAGTGGACTGGGCACAAACAATGAGTGCTGCCGAAGAGTCCTACAGCCATCTTTGTAACTTCACATTTTTGCTGATGTTTGACTGTCCATGTGTCAGATGGAAAAGAGATAGATTCTCTCCAAATCTGAAGGCCTTTTTTCCCTCTATAGTGCTGCACTGAAAAACTAAAAGTGTTGGACAAAATATTTTCTAATTATTCTAATTATTCTAATTCAGTCAACAGGTCAGTTAAGTAACATATGTTGTTCTCACTTCAGAAGTCACAGCACCTTTAGTGTTAACATCATAGAAACACGAATTTGAATTTTGAGGGCACAGCTCTCCCCTCCTTCTCTCAGCATACACCAAGATGACAATGCTATGCTTACTGTATAATACTGTCAATTGCATGGGTGAAAGCAATATGATGTGAATAAACAATTACATAAATGCCCATTTGTGCTAGTTGGCAGAGAAATGAAAACTAATATAATCACTTTGAAAAACAGACAAAAGAAATACTTTTTAAAATAAGATTGTGTTATGATTCAATAGGCCTTTGCAAAGGTTCTTTCATGCCAGGAAATGAAAGACATAATGTCAAAAGACAGGTCACAAAGCCCAAGATGTCCATGTGGAAAACTACAGAAGTAAGAAGACCTTAAACAAACTTCAGTGAAGAATACAAATGAAGAATATAAATGGCCCAAGGAAAAGTTTCTAACATCAATGTGTAGAGGTTGCAACATAAAACAAGAAAATTAACATGTCAAAGAGAAAGGAATTGTGTATATGCAAGGCGAAGCAATGGCTTTATCTGCAGATGTGAAGCACATGAGGATTTTAATTGTAAAGTCAAAGTTGTGGAAAGTTTGAAAAGCAATTAAGTGAATACAAGCCTGGATTTTTTTCATAAAAGTTAAAGAACACAGTAATTACTTACAGTAATTACTTACCAAGCTATCCACATCGATGCTGGAATTTACAGCCCACTGCAATGTACTCATGATATTCATGGCTAAAGTGAGAATTATGCCAACTGTTCCTTCTCCTTCACCTTTAAGTAGAAAAAATATTTTAAATGTTATTTTCCTGTCCTATGAACCAGTTTGTTATTTAAACCTCTTCTATTATATCACAGTAAAGTTACATTTCAAATCTGTGCGAAGCTTAACCATATTTTATCTTACGTCACCACAGCATCTACCAAAAGTAATTAAGTCTGCTTACGGTTACGTATTCAGCCAGTATTTGAAACCAAAGAGTGACTGAAATTATTTAAAAAGCTTCAGCCGGCCCTCCCTGATGGCACAGCGGGTTAAAGCACTGCACTAGGAAGCTTATGCCACTCCCGCAGTTCCATCCCCGCAGGCCCGGGAGGAGATCCACATGGTGCTGCAGACCTCTTCTGGCCCGCCCAATGCTCCCCTCAGCAGTGTACTTCCTCGATCTGCCTGTTCTGCTCCCCACTCTGTCCCTGGTGAATCCTCTCACCCTCCACATCTCTCGCCTGTACCCCAGCTCTGTATGAATAAATAAATCAATCTTAAAAAAAAAAAAAGCTTCAGCCATTAAAGGGGGTATTATTAAAGGGGGTATTGGTTCTGAGTAGATATCATGTTTATCATTTCTACTGTTATTCTGTGAGTTCTAATATCTTTAAAGACTATAATGGAAAATGGGGGGAAAAATCCCAATGAGCCACTCTGTAAAGAAGTTGAAAGCAAAACAAAGATGACATTTGAGAGGCATCTACAGATGTTTGTTTATCTGAGCTTTGTGCCTTTGCACTGAAATTTATGCTAATCAGATGTTACTGGGAAGAATTTGACATAGTTTCATAGTGATATCAAAAATCATGAACCTGCCATTTGCAAGACAGACTCCTCTCTAGGTTAAAATAAAAATGATGAGTTCACCCAGGAAGAGCAACAATTAAATGTTTACTTAGAACGTAAAATGCCATTAATTAAAATTCATAAATATGCAATATTTATGGCCATAAACATTTTCTAATATGAGTGCTCTTAAATTATAATAATTTCAGGATATGAAATTGAGAATCAATTAATTTATGATGTATGATAAAATTAGCACCAGGCTCTAAAATTGGGAGAAATATTTCACCTTATTATTATTAATTGAAAAAATTTGCTTCTACAATTCTTCTAGCAGAAGACAAGCCATAAATATCAGGTATGTGCTTTTAATATTAGAGCATTTATTTTAAATATGTAAGCACTATTCAGGATCCCAATATATTGCTCATTTTGAGCACTCAGATGAGCTTATTTAATAATAATAATAATGAGATTATTTAATAATAATAATAATGTTAGGCAATATTAAGCTTATGGGTATTTACCATGGGTATTATTGTATACTAAATGTTTTGTACAATTATCACATTTACTACTGCCCATAGTACTATTATCATATCTATTTATACATGAGGAAAATGGGAACCTAGAGAAATTTATTGAGTACAAGTTAGTACTGATGAAAAAAATCAATTTAGGCAGGGTTAATATTAACTGTGTCACTAACATTCACCCTACTTGTCTGATCATTAGATCCTCAACTATACTGACTGTTAAATGCTCTACCACCCCTTGTGAAGCAGGCCTCCATTATGTTATGATACAGCATATGATATATTAGTTTGAATCGGTAGTAAATTTTTCTTCTTGGACCCTACTTCAAATAACTTAACTATGAACCTAAAAGAAAAACCAAAAAAAAACAAAAAAAAATATTTTTTTCTAAAAGTTAACCCCAAATTACTGTACTGCTAAGGATTTATTTCATTTTTCTGACCTCTTGGATTCCTTTCTTCCACTTTCCATGGTCCCAGCTGAGAAAACAATGAATATGAGAAATCTGTTATTCTCACAGCAGCTCTGTTAAACCCCAGAGAGGAACTGAGTCTAGTTGTGTTTTCTCCAGACTTTGTACTCGGTCAGAGGAAGCTGGCTGCTAACTTAGGGGAGCCTGAATAGAGAAGCCACTCAGTCACTAAGTTACAGTCTGGTACCATGGGAAAACCAGTCTTCAGAGAAAGAAGTGAGTGAAAAAGTCACAGAGAGTAATGCACTCAGGCCAGCAGTTGACCTCAAGATGGGAAGAAAACCTTTATCTGACTCTCCATGCCTCGTCCATTCCTTTCAGAGGCCTAGGGTGCCTCCTATTTGGGGTTCCACATCTGTACTCTCCAGTTGATTCATTTTGATTGAGCAGGACTCCGTTCTTACAATCAAAATAATTCCTCAGATCGTATTGTTCTGGGTATCTATCCACTGTCACATATAGAAAATACTTTTATACTTCCTACTTCAATAATTTATCTTCTTAAATTAGAAGCAATGAAGCTTTCAATTTCGTGTAATGAAATATTTCATGTTTTAGCCACAGATCCTAATATTCAAGACATTTGTGTATGAAGAATGTGGCACTTAATTAAAATTCATTTAACTTTTGTGGCAGTTTTTAGTCTTGCAATATTCACATTAGAACAATGAATTTCACCAACTGGTAATTAAAAAAACAAAACTCACCAGGGAGGAGAACTGTGTTTTAGGTGGGGGATGTAAGGGAAGCTGTGGATGTTTCTTGTCCCTGACTCAGAGAGCTCTTTAATAAAGAGATTGTTTTAAGTCAAGATCTATTGCCAATATGAATCAAGAGATGATTTTACTTTAATTTCAATCTCAGATTTGCTAGCTGATACTCCCTGTTGTAGTGTTTTAAATTATAAAGCAGAGCTAGCATTGTATAGCATTTTCATTTAAAGAACTCACTTATTCAAAAACAAAGTGATAGACATTCAAGGAAATTATTTGTTCAATAATAAATCAGTCATTTTTTTATTAATGAACTCCCAAAATTCTCTTTAAATATTTTCATGTAATTTTTGTAGCCTAGAACACAACATTTTATTGGTAGACAAGGTTTTCAATGAAATGCTTAACTAGTTAATGTGTTCATAGTACCTGTTGTTAAAATAGAAATGAAGGTGACAGCAATGAAGAAAATGACAAAAATCATTTCTATTCTCATTTGGAACCAGCGCAGTGTTGACAGGTATAAAAACCAGTTGGCAGTGTGTAAATTCAGAGCTTTGTGGAACAGGGCTTCAAAGTAAGGCTGCCGTCCAAAGGCACGAAGTGTCCACAGTCCTTTTAAACTTGTAACAAGATGAGTGAAAATTGGACTCCTGCCTGTAAAATATTCCCATAGAAACAATGAAGTCATGTAAATAGTGCAAATAATTCAGGTACTGAAAAATACTACCTCGAACGAGTAACCATACAACAAATGCTATCGCTCACAGTAGTTTTTCATTCTGTTGCCATACTTTGAGTAAGAAGCAGTTTGAATTTTGTCTTAACACAACCACCTTAATTTTGACTTGGTTACCTTAGATCAGAGATTATTATAAAATCATCACCATTAATCGTATTTCTTCTCTATTACTGGGCGTTGTTTTTCTGGCTAATCCTACATCATTGCAGAGAGAAAATCTTTTTTTCCTTTTTAAAAATATTTTTATTATTCATAATTTATTTTTGTACAATGTATGGTTTACCCGTGAAATTCCCACCACCAGTTCACCTGGGCACCATCACCACAGCCCTTGTGCTCTTCTCACTCCTGTCCTGATCCTTCTTCCTCCTCCTCCCCTACAGAATATCTCTGAGCTATAGCTGCCTGATGATTTTGATTTTATTATAGTTTCTACCTTTTTCCTGATTCCTTATTTGGCTTCTTTACATTTTTCCTATATGTGAGACCATTCAATATTTTTCTTTTTCTTTCTGGCTTATTAAGATAATTTATTCAAGTTCCTCAATGAAGTATATGTGACTTATTTTAGCTCATCACCTTCAATGTATAAATGTGCTGGAAAGTGAACCCCTGAAAACTGACCCCATATTAAGATTGTTACTGAAAAATGTGCTTCTCAAGTAGCTCAAGCAGTGTTTGGGGTATGCAAAGCAGCGGACCCAGGAGGAAAAGGAAGGATGTCTGGCAAATAGTAGTAGCACTCATTTTCTATTTTGATCTCTACAAGTGAATTATGAATAAATATCCTATATTCCAAGAGAGAATCACCAGTGGCTTTTGTGGAATATTTCTGGACAAGCATTACAATTCAGTGTCATACCTTCAGATTCTAGTTGTTTGAGTTGCTGTGAGGTGTGGATGAAGTAGGCTCGCAATATAATAAAAGCGGCAATCACTGGTACTGTTGCTAGGAAGATGTAGGGTTGCAAAACCGAGACTACTGTCATAGCTCCAATTACAATTAGTACCAACTGTAGGAAGTCAAATAAAACATGTTGGTGATCAAAGGTTTCACAATGCAAAATGGACAACGTATGTCAGCAATATATTTCTAAAGTTTTTCCACATTCTGTTACATTCTAAATAAGGGGCAGTATGTTCCTACTAAAAAGACTGTCATCTTAAAGTACTTTTCATAGGTTCTATGAATATTCAAACATCATTTATGTCAGTAAAAACAACTTATGAAGATTTAAAGGGTGGTGCTCTTGGATCTAGGATAGTCTTTTTTCCCATACCTTCAACAATGCTACATGATAAATACAATTTAAGTGGATATTTGTTCTAATCTAGACTGTTTTAAAAGACCTTTTTATTTTAAAATAATTTTAGTCTGAATCTTGAGTACTAGGACTATTCGAAGAAATTTCTGAAAATTGATATTGCTCTTGGAGTTTTTTGAGTGTGGAAGATTGGCTTAAATATAGGTTTGGTTGGCCCTCCCTGGTGGCGCAGCGGGTTAAAGCACTGCACTGAGAATCTGAAGCCACTTCCACATGAGTTCGATTCCCGCCTGCTGCCTGCCCTGGAGGAGACCACATGGCGAGCCAGACCTCTCCCGACCCACCCGCTGCTTCCCTCAGCAGTGTACTTCGTTGATCTGCCTGTTCTGCTCCCCACTCTGTCTCTGGTGAAGCCTCTCACCGCCCCTGAGCCTCTGGCCTGTACCCCAGTTCTGTATGCACAAATAAATAAATCTTTAAAAAAAAATTAAAAAAAAATTATTATGTTGGATTTAATAGAAAATACTGATAAATGTGTCCAGTTAATTTTAAATTTCATGGTACACACAGTCCAAGAATCAGGAATCTATCTAGCTACTTCTTGACACATGTTGAAAAGGAAAAGTCTGCTACCATTTAACCCACTTGAAAAAAAGTATAAAGTAGCTATCAGCAATAGGGCTAAAACAGTATAAAAGAATAAAAATAAACCTATTAAACATTCATATGGTAACAGGTAAGCTAGTTCTCTACCACTTTCCTTGGGTGATACGTGCATTTCCCAGCTGAAACAATCAAATAGTGAACATTCTGGTGGATGGGAGCAAGGATTGAGGTGTAATTAAAGTCTTAATTTAATAAATCTTCTCTGAATGGGTTGTTTCCATTTTAAACATCAGATGATATCACAGGGACACTTTTCTAGTTCTCCAATCATCAAATTCTAAGAGCCCCTCACTATTAAACAGTCAGGTGAATCCTTACTGTGCTTTGTACTAGATTGTCTTTCCTATTCCACTTTTTTTACTCAATATCATTTTCCTATTCCATTCTTGCCCTGCAAGTGCCCTACAAGAAAGTTCCAGATGCCCAAATAACTACACAAGGGACTTCACTGATGCCAGCCGCAGTATTTAAACCTAGATCGCTCACTTATCAGAAATAGGATCTTTTGTGGGAAATGTGATAAAAATTTAAGTTCCAGGCCTCCCTGTTGGTGAAGTGGGTTAAAGCACAGCACTAAGAAGCTAAAGCCACTTCTGCATGAGTTTGATCTCCGCCTGCCCTGGAGGTGACCACATGGTGTGTGGCAGACCTCTCCTGACCCGAACTTCAGCAGTGTACTTCATTGATCTGCCTGTTCTGCTCCCTGCTCTTTCTCTAGTGAAATCTTCTCACCACCCCTGCACCTCTGGCCTATACCCCAGTTCTGTGTGAATAAGTATCTTTTTTTTTTTTAAAAAAAAAAGTAAGTTCCAAGTATGATTAACTAGGGAATGTGATTTAATTTGAATATTCATCCATCATGCAAATGTCAGTATGTCTGAAAGACAAATGCTGTGGCATCTGGAAGCATGGAACCATTCAGCTACTCCACAGGGACCAATAGAGGAAAGGTTTGCTGTTGACAGTTACAAATAGCACTGTGTTCCTCTAACATATAGTCCCAATTTGGTGTGGCTAAATTATAACAATGCTTGAAGAAAGTGAAGATGATCTTTTTTTTAAAGAAAGTCATGTAGTTCTTCTTTTTTTTTAAGATTTATTTACTTATGTATACAGAACTAGGGCACAGGCCAGAGGTGCAGGGGCAGTGAAAGGATTCACCAGAGACAGAATGGGGAGCAGAGCAGGCAGATGGATTAGTTACACTGCTGAGGGGAGCAGTGGGAGCATCAGGAGGTCTGCCAGGGCACCTCCAGGGCCAGGGATCAAACTCACACTGAAGCGGCTGCGCTAGTTTGCAGTGCTGCGTCCCAACCCATTGCGCCACGAGGGAAGGCCCTGAAGATGATCATTTTAATAATACTGACATGGTGTGGATTCCTATGAATGTATCTGTAACCATCTTTTAATTAAATAGATGGAACTGAGTAGTCAAATGACCAAGCTCACACCTGGCTAGAGAAGCGATTAGGGAATGAAACATAATCATTTGGAATATAACCCAAATACATAAGGAAGTAAAAATAGGTCTATCTATTGAAGAAAATAACTCCATTTGCTCCATTAGAGGCCATACTTGGGCATTTAGGTAAAAAATTAATCAATAAGCACAGTAATCGAGGGCATTGTTTTCATATATTTGATATTTTAATTATACTAAAAGCCTTAAGTTCTGTCCAAGGTCTCAATTCACTGTGGATTTGAAACAAATTATTTCAGACTATATTAGTGAGAGGACTATGATAGATAAACAGGCAGGCTGGCAGGCAAACAAAGGGACTAAATGAAAATGTGAGTACAGATTTTTAATTCCCATTCATCCTTACCCAAATCTTAAACTTCCCCAGTCAAAAAAAAAACCCAAACTCAAATCAATAGAATATGAAACTTTTAAGGCACTATCCACCCATGCCCCTAAGAAGTGAAAGGTATATTTTCACTAACCAATGTATCTCAAAAACATTCCTGACACTAAATCCACAGAGCTGTCTGAAATGGGAGCAAATAACAAACACAAACAATTGCCCTGAAATCAGTAAGTAAAAAAAAGTAAGTATGTAGATAGGTAAAATAAATATCATTTTTTAAAAATCATGCAGTGAATACCAAATTTGGGTTTTAATTCATTAATGATAGTTAAGTATTTGAGAATTTTTAAGCAAGGGATTAATGGGAGTAGTAGAGTGAATAGGAAAGAGATGTGATAGACACATCAGAAATCTCAGTAGCAGGACTCCAGTGTCTTATATTGTTAGGGCAAAAAACAAAAACAAAAAAACAAAACCTAAAAGTTCTGAGGCTGTAAATAGAAGACTTTTGTACTTTAAAATATGCAGGCTTCCATTTCATGGGAGATGGGGGCAATCACTCACATAGACATAGTGATCAGAAAGAGTCCATAGTAAAGTTTTTCTTTGTTAGGTTTCAAGTTAAAATATGTCCTGTATGGTTCAGGATTACTGCGCCAATCTGAAGGATACAACTTTAGAATTGAAAGAAATCATCAAATTTATTTTGCCCATTTGCAGGTTAGAGATCTGAGACTCTTGGAGGTTAAAATAAATAGTGTTATTTGTAGAATAAACAGTTAGAATACGGAAACCGTATTTGCCAGAAAATTATCAAGTATAAGGAAATAAAGTAAATAAAGTTTTTCAAAAAAAAAAAACAAACCAAAAATCACTTACTATTTTTCTAATTATTACAAAATTACAAATGCAAAGACATTCAATACTTATTTTTACAAACCTGGATGAAGTCAAATATGGTAAGAGGCAGAATATCATCCAAAATTGCTATATCTTTGGAGAATCTATTAAGGATTCCACCTACAATATAAAGGAAGATGCCTCAAAAGACAGTAATCTTAAAAAGATATCAATATATTTAATGCCATGATGGGATTCTCACAGAAGCATTGGTAACTCAAATAAAAACTTAGAAAAATTTAGTATTGTACAAAGATTCTAAGTAACCACTTGTCCAAGTTACCATTTCCCATCTTCACACCCTTATAAATATAGACTGCTGCAAGGTTCAGGAAAAGTCAATGTCTGTAACAGAGCCCTAACTACAGATTAGGTCAGGAATGGGCATTCTTCTTATGGCTACAATCTCACTCTCACTCTGGATATAAGATCATCATTTACTTACGCCTGTTCTCCACAACACATGGTCTCTCTCTGATCACTACACCTTTGACACACTTCTGAACCCATGGCTGACCTCAATCCCTCCCTTGCTATGTGATCTCTTTCTGCCTTTTTCACTAGCAATCTGTGTCAGCTGTCTTCCAAACTCTAAATTCACAACTGCTAAGTTTGATAGTTTTTTTAATGAAATCAATTATATGCAGTGTCTAGTACCTGGCAGGCACATTGTTAGACAATGAGGTAACATGTGAAAAAGTTGTACTCCCTGTCCCTGAGAAATGTAATTTGATATATAATTAGATAAAATACAAAATAATACCATAAAAACATGGCGATACTGAGTCAGATCAATCACCCTCCATTAATTGGAGGATAAAGTCCAAAACTGTTAGTTAAATATTTAATGTCTTCCATAAATTAGCCTTAAATCACCTACCTAGTACAAGCTTCCTCTAGTCAAACATTCTGTTTCAGCTAGATAGATCTACTCTTTAATCAACCTTAATTCCCTGCCTGTTCCCTCTGGTTGTTTCCTGTGCTTGAATACCTTTCTCCCTCTTCTCTACTTGTTAAAATATAAGTTTCTTTCCTGACCCAACTCAAATGCCTCTCTGCAAGAAAGCATCAGTGTGGGTAGCAGCTGGAATAAGCCCTACTTTCTCTGGATAAACTTAGTACTTTTAATACCTCTTGTCAGCACCTGTGTTTAATGACTATATCCCTGTTGTATATCTCAGTGGCTTGTGTACCAGTCTTATCTCCTGGTCTAGACCGTAAATTCCAAGAGGTCAATGGGATCACGCCATATTTATTTGGCATCACAGCCCTCAGCAAAAGCCTTATATGTAGGAATTTTTCAATGTAGGTTTACTGATTTAAGTTACTATCTCTTAAATTTTACCAAGTGTTCTTTTGTATATTTAAACATATTTGTGTATTTTCCATAAATAAAGCTCTTAAAACCATTCACCCCTTATACGTTATACGTCAGATCTCAGTTACGCATTAGATCTCAGACCTTATACTTTTAAACAAAACTTTAAAATTAGTTTTTAAACTAGGGCCTTTTCCTTTTATCTATTATCTTTTGAATGGTAGTGCTCTGCCAAAATATGCAGTCGCATACTTTCATCCACTCACTACACTTTACTGAACACCTACTATGTGTCTGCATCTTAAGATCATATAAAAGTAACATAGGAAAGTCAGGCGAAAATCGGTGAAAATCAGGAACAATACATAACTGCCACAGGATATGTGTGGGCGAGATTGAAATGCATATACATGATTCAGGAGCAGCAGCTGCTGCCAAGTACAGCAGAGAATATAGTGAGGATGAACAAACCAAAAATCAGTAAAAGTGATTGTTTTTTAAAGCAAACACTGTCAGGAACAGGGATAGAACATATGGATCTTACAAGATCATTTTGCTATTTCAGTTCTCAGGAGCATAAATAAGGTGGAACGCAAAAGCAGAGGTGTTTCCGAATCACCCTATAAACTGGATTAATGTTTAGAAAGTACAATGAATACAAAAATGACATAAATGGTAAACATCTAAACATAAAATAGAGAAGGTTCAGAACTAACTGAGTGGTGTTTAAGGAAATAAGGATCTCTGAAAAGTACAGGGCAGGAATGGAAAGTGCACGCCTGTGGGAACAGCCCACAGATGCACCACAGGAGGAAACAACCGTGCGTTTCACGTTGGTTCTGTAGTAACTAGCATGGAGACTGCCTTGTTTCATTTTCACAACAACTGTCTGATCACTATTCTTTGTTCTGCTGACACATATGGAAGTCAGTCTCAGATGGGGAAGTCAGGGCAAGAATACCCTGCCCACCAATTCCAATGGAGCCGCGCTGAACGTCAAACTGCCTCTGGGCTTTCCCTTATATCTCACTGCCATTTCTGCCTGCTGGGCAAGTCCCCTATCTTCTCTGGGCCTTAGCTCTCCCATAAAAATGATATCATTAGACTAAAATAGTTTGATATTCTCGTTAGGTCTAAAATTTCTTAGCTCTGACAAGTATAATAAAATGAGGCATATTTAGTGAATAAATATGACGATTTTTTTAAATACCATCACTAACACTTTTTTCACCTGGAAAAATCTTATTTTAATATTTTTAGATACAAATTACTCTTTATATCTCAACCTTGAACTTTGTGTCTTGTTCTGTATCAAATATTTGTCTACTTCCTTTCCCTGTCTGAAGTTTTCCAGGACAACAGCATTCCTCTATACCTTTTCTATATACCTTTTCATATTAGTTCCTGACTTAGTGCCTCACATTGTAAAGTGTCCTGACTTAGTGCCTCACATTGTAAAGAATTAAACAGGGAAAACCCCTTGCTAACCACAGATGCATTAAATGCAAATCTGCTAAAGGAAAAGCAAAGAATTGATTACAATTGAAGTACTGCATTGTCATTAGCTTTTTAAATTTTTTCCCTTTATTTCACTAACATTTTCTGTGCTTTATTTTTAATTGTGGTATAACTGACAAAACTGTAAAATGATTTACAGTGTATAATGTGATACTTTCATATGCTGGTATGTACTTGTGTTAGTGTCTCTCTCTTTCTATATATATGCATATATATACACACATATAGTTGTGTATATAGACATATGTACAAATACATTGTGAAAGGATTCTTCCTACTGAGTCAATTAACACATTCATCACCTTCCTATTTACTTTTTTTCTTGGTAAGAATATTTAAATTTTATTCTCAGCAAATTTTAACAATATAGAATCATTAATACATATAATCACCACCTATACATTATACATCAGATCTCAGTTACACATTAGTATAACTCAGACCTTATATATTTATGTTTCTACTCGTTAACCAAACTCTAGGTGGTGTTCAGAAATACTTAAAAATGCATTTGAGAATTGCCCCCACCTGCAAAAATAAATAAAATCTGGAGCAAATTTATATGATCATCTTTGAGCTATTATATCAAACTAGATTAATCTACCCCATCATAAGACTTGATCAGTAAAAGAATCTATTTTTCTTCATTACTTTAAATCTCGTCTTCTAAACAATGATATACATTGAAAATATGATGCCTGGAGTAGGCCACACCAAATATCTAAATAGAGGAGGACAAGTAAGCCAGAAGGGCCTGATTCAGTTTCCCTGATACCATTAGCATCATATTCTAACTGTGCTAATTCAGTGATATGAACAGCAACCATATCTGACAGACTACAGCAGCTAAGAAATGCACATGTCAGACATAGGAGTCAGCAGAAGCCAGATCCCTCCATGCAAAAACCAATACTACCCCTAAAACTGCCAAGTACCTGCTTTCAACGCATTAAGAGTGGACATAGGTGCTTGAAGAACAGAATGTAACATTTTGTGGTGCAAAATTTTGGACACTGTGATCAGACTATGCACCAGTGGTAAACCTCTGAAGAATCCCAGAGCAAGCAAAGTGTCGGCTACTCCCACATAAATGTAAAAAACATAATAGTAGCTGGTTTGGGTGACGATCACTCCAGAGGTGCTATTTGCACTCTTAGTACTATTTCCTTTGTCTGAAGGAGATGCTCTGTAGAGGAAAAGGAAAATTTTTACTTGGCAATCAAATTTTTCTATTGCATTACCAATACATGTAAATGAAGTCTAATTTGAGTCAAAAGAAACAATGCATTTAACAGCCCACTTTGTGCTTTTAATCTCAAGAATTTACTATTATTGCAAGAAAGGCTTTTTCAAACACTGAGATAGGTATAATTCACCTTCTTTAAGTTCTTACAGACAATACTGTGTATAATGATTTATATATTTTTATTACATTTATAGAAACTAATCACAATTAGTTAGAGACTATCAAGGAATTGCAGGATTACACACGTTCACAATTTTATCTGAATACCTCTATCATCCACTGAAATAATACCAGGGGTGGGGGAGATGGGAGGGTGGAAGAGGAAGCAACAAGATTTACAATATTTAATAAGACCAAAAAAATCAATATAAGCAAAATACAAGCCACAATACTATATGGAATACTCACCTTCCAAATAGCCACAACACAACCAAAGAAACAGCCACCTGGAATGAGACAAACACAGTTGATTGTTTTTCAACATTTTTACCTATTTTTCCCACACTCATCTCTAATTTCACCATGACTTACAGCAAAATACACACAATTTCATCTTCCTTTGCTTTGCTTTCTGAGCCTGGGAACTGCAATAATTGTCCTAATACCCATTATTTGTGGTGAAACATTAAGTTAATGGAATTCAAATTTTAAACATTTAATACTTTATCATTTCTCAGTGAGCCCCTAAATAATATAATCTTCACTCAACAGCATCTATGTGCTGAACTTCAGTGAAGACCTAAGATTATAGTAAATATCTTAGATAATATACTTTGTTTCTTATGTAGAGTCTAAGTTCAGCCTGTTGTTTATCCAGTTATTTGATATAATTTTACTATACTGTACAATGATTATGAGACCAATTATCAGAAAATATGAAACTGATATTTATGAAGGCCATTTTAAATGTTCAACAGTGCAGTTTATAAAAAAAAGATAAGATCCTCCCTGGTGGTGCAGCAGGTTAGAGCACAGCACTAAGAAGTTAAAGTCACTTCAGCATGAGTTTGATCTCCAGCTCCAGAGGTGACCCACATGGCGCAGCAGACCTCTCTTGACCTACCCACTGCTCCCCTCAGCAGTGTACTTTGTCAGTCAGCCTGTTCTGCTCCCCACTCTTTCTCTGGTGAATCCTCTCACTGCCCCTGAACCTCTGGCCTTTATCCCAGTTCTATATGCATAAAAATGAATAAATCTTTTAAAAAAAAAAAGGATAAGGTGCATTCAGGTTAAAGCATAAACTGTTGGTACTATCATAAAACACCTGGCATTTTTCTCAAAGTAGAAACATTGGCCTGATCTGTGTCATAACAATGATCTGCACCATAATAAAAAAAACTTAACAACTGTGATTTTTGTAGTTCCTCTGATATTTAAATGGCCTGTACTCAGTTCTATTTCACTATGGGTTCAAGTCCCCCAAAATCTGTGGAGAAATAATCTTGTGTTGATGTCATCCAAATTATGATACTAGCAATTACTCTGAATTATACAATTAGCAACTTTAAAAAGGAATCATGCAGAAAAGAAGAAATTTTGAGTAACATAATTTTTAAAATACATACATATAAATGAGAAATAGGCCAGAAAAAAATGTCATTAATAAGAATCCTATAATTCTTTTTACAAACCCAAGTTTCTCTTAAGAATTGAAGAGTACCACACAAATATAGTATCATATAAAAATTTTAAGGAGAACACTTCTAGTATTAAAATGTTATGTACTTTAAAGAGGATGTAAGCTTCTAGTGAAATTAACATGAACAATAGAATAATAATAATAATAAATATATGGCATAATTTCTACTTTCCTACTTTTTTTCATTGTACACCAGACTCCATGCACTGTATTGATTAAAAAAAAACAAAAAAAACCAAAAAAACAACTATCTCTGTTACCTTGGAATTCAAGTAAATTCAAAATAACAAAAATATCTTGGCAATAATATAGCTATTTCAATAGTCTTTGTTTCACGATAAGTGTTTTCCTACTTCCTAATAAATTACTCATGAACCTAGAAACAGATATATTTCTGAGTCATTCTTTGATTATTAAATTCCTCCTTTGCTCCCATTAAAGGAGTGCCCATAACACCAGCATTGCCAACATTCTCTTGATGTGAGCTGATCCCAGAAATAAACATTTTATAATAATTTTATGGAACAATTACCAAATATACTGACCTTTTAAGGTCAGTATAATATAAAGTTATTTCCTGGTTTTTATGAATAGAAGCTATGGAACAACCAATTCAAATCAATGCAAACAGCCTTTACCTACCAGAACAAAAGCATTTCTTATGTTTGACATAATTGCTTTAGAAAAAATATTTGGGGCATATAGAAACAATTAAACTAATAACAAGTTCTAGCATCTCATTTCCAAAACATTTCGAAGTTAGAAAGTTGTGCAGTCAGTAAGAGTGACAGTCCCAGATAATTAAAAGAGAAACACAAAAAAATTCCTTTTAGTGTTAAAATTTTTCAGGATTTTCAACTTGGTGCCATAGAAAATAGTATAATCTTAATCAGCAGGATCTAAGAGAAATTTCCACAATACTACAAATATTGTATTGTATTGTATTATATTGTATTGTATTGTATTTCTACATTGTTCAATATTGTTGCCACTTAATATGTGTAGCATTTTGACTATTCAAAAATGTGGCTAATAAGTGACTGAGAATTGAATTTTAAATTTTATTTCTTTTAGTTAATTTAGTTTATATATTCATATATGGCTGGTAGCTACTGTATTAGTACATGCACAACTACTAGTTATAGGTGGTACAGAATATTATATATGTATATATGTGTGTGTATACACACACACACAAACATATCAGGCATCAGAAATATAACAATGGTGTTCTCTAAGGATAGGTCCATGAATGGCCAAGATGATGATTCATGAATTTTTCAAATGGCTATAGATGAGAAAGAAGTAGCTAATATTTGGAAGCTAGGTCAGAGTCAAAACTATATAGATAATTTGTCTACATGATCAAAAAAATGACAGAAATATCATTGTGTGTTGTGTGTAAAGAATAACCCAGTGCTTATTTTTGAAAAAATTTATTTGCTAACTGAATTTAAAAACATCCTAGAAGATGTATTATATGAAAGCTGAATATGTATATAATAAAACCCTAATAGTATGGCTTAAAAAACCAGACATGATGTAGAATTAGAACATGAACATATTCAGGACTTATGAGTAAACTTACCATGACATAACAGTTCAAATACAATTCTGATATTTACAACTAAAGAAAATAGGTATGAAATGAAAAAAAGTGTCACAGGCAATGTATTTATAGTATGATTAAATATATAAAAAGCTTAAATTGTGAATAGAGCAAAGAAAGTATAATGATCCAACATTCCATCATAAAGAGCTTTAATAGGCTACAAAGTAAACACTGTAATATTTGCAGAGGCTTTTAAATATTACTTTCCACTGTAGTGGATGTTGTGCCTAGCCATAACAGTAATTTTTCCAGTCATAATAGATGTCCCTGTCTCCTCTCATGCACCCATCTATTTTCCATATAGTAGAGAGAAATGCCTTTTTAAAACATGAAAAAGATCACATTATGTTCTGACTGAAGGCTGCTAAAGACTTCCTTGGCTAAAAAAAGCCCAAGGTTTTCACTACAGCCAATTGGTCTTCTGAGTCTTGTCTGTGCTTACTTTTTGAACATTATCATATCAATCTTGTCAATCCCATCTCCCCAATTATTCCAGCCTTCTCTTAGAATCCATAATTTACCAAATTCTTCTAGGACCTTCACATCTGCCCCAGTCTTTGTATATGTGACTCCTTCTTGTCTTTTAGACGTCAACTAAATGTCATTTCCTTAGAAAGATCTCCCTGTCCCCTGTCCTTTTCCTACCATTATCTCAGAACACTTAATTATTTCCTGTTTCTTCTCACTTTCTCTAATTTTTTTCACCAAAATGTTTTTACTGCCTATTTCCTCCTTCAGAATGTGCTTTATAAGACTAGGGAGGAATCATTTGTCCTCATTCTCATTGTATTCTTTGTGCTTATTAGCACAACACCTAGCCAAAAGTGGATATTCTGTGAATCCATTTTTTAAAAATAATAGATGGACAAGAGAATACTTAAACAACTGCAAATATCAACAGAAAGAAAGGCAAATGCACATAAAGAAAACAAATTTGAAAAATCAAGTATAAAAATATAGACCCAAAGCTGATTCATTCTACAATCACTCTGCATATACAGAATCCAGTGCTACCTCTCAAGTCATAAAATGAATCTGATTATAAATTAATACCTATTCTTTAACTATTGGTAGTTTGTGTTTTTGCCAAAGGAGAACAGCATGATAAATGCTGATGTTAACATTGTAAATATTATGTAATATTTCATATGTATGATCTATTCATCCTTCTTTATATACATAGCACATTGAATTATTTCTGGCATATTCTCACATACCAAAACTATGTGCTGAATGAGAATATGGCTGAATTCTAAAAATAAAGTGACACCCTGGTATAACTTACTCATAGATTTCAAAGCTTCACAGGTAAATTACACACTAAAACACAGACCATGCTAAAAGAGTAGTAAAAGATAGCACTTGTAACCAATAGCAGGGATATTGTAGGAGCATATTAAATGCCCCTTTTATTATTAATGTCAAGTCATTCAGGGTTTCCTTATTAACAATCAAAAGGGAAATTGTAAGAGAATAGAAAACAGCAGTTCTCAAGACACATATCTGAAAAATCACTAAACATTATTGTTTGGTGCTCCATTCAACAACAGGTCAACTCCAGTGTGGTTGTTGTAACCAGGAAACTGTCTCCCAATCTTCTGACTTAATTTCTTCTCTATCTAGTCAATGATGCACTTCCAACTAAGAACACTTAGAACAATATAATATAAATTTATAGTCTAGATCCTTGATGTTTATAATTAAGAATTTATAGAAAATACAATAGAGAAATGTATTAGAGAAAATGGTATAAAAATGCAATAATAGGTTATCTCTTATTATCGAATTATACACTAATGATTAAGATGATTAAATGGTAACAAACTGAACAGTCAAAATATTTTTAGTTTAGTACTTATGGAAGTAAAAAGAGCTAAGTGCTTCATATTGCAAAAAGAAAACATATTGAACTTTTTCCATAAAATCTTAAAATCTAAATTGAAGTACAAGCCTGTTGGAACACTAAATAAAAGGAGAAATCACTTCTTCAAGAAAAAGATATCATAAATATCCACAGAAAACTCTGTTTTCATAGAAAACTAAAAATTATTAAAATAATAAATCAGTTCAGCAAAATGGAGGATTACAAAATCAATATAAAAAAATCAGCTGCTTTCCTATAGAAAATAAGATAAAGAGGAAGAAACTCAGAAAACAATCTCATTTACAATTGCATTAAAAAGAATTCAATGCGTAATAGTAAATAAAAGAGGTGAAAATCTATACAATGAAAACAAAGACATTCTTAAAAGTAATATAAAAAACAAAGAATTGAAAGATATTCCCTGCTCATGAGTTGGATGACTGGAAGATTGTTGAAATGGTCATCTTAGGCAAAGCTCTATACAAATTTAATGCAATCCTTATCTTTCAAAGGTATCCATTATGTGGAA
Source organism: Condylura cristata (assembly GCF_000260355.1). Lineage (NCBI taxonomy): Eukaryota > Metazoa > Chordata > Mammalia > Eulipotyphla > Talpidae > Condylura > Condylura cristata. The sequence goes on along the minus strand of NW_004567106.1, from coordinate 52,091,397 downwards.
CCACAAAAGATATCAAATGTCAAAGCAATCCTGGCAAGAATGGTGGTATTACATGCGCAAGCTTTATACTACAAAGCTATAATAATCAAAAAAATATGGCACTAGAACTAAAGCAGACACTGTACAATGGAATAGAATCGAGAGCTTGGAGAAAATGTTTCTTCATGTGAGTGATTTGACTCCCTGAAAGTGTTGGTTGGAATAATACAAAACCATCAATATGTATTTATATCATTTGTAAAGAAATAATAACTTAAAAGTAGTGATTCATCACTTATATATGTACAATGCAATATCTCAAATCAAATAAATTTTGATTCCCAATATTTGATTTCATCCTTATAAAGCATTCAAGTTTGTAACTTTTAATCGCTCTTAAAAACTCAAGAAGGCTCTTCCTGGTGGCGCAGCAGGTTAAAGCACAGCATTAAGAAGCTAAAACAACATTCAATCCCGACCCCAGAGGTGATCCACATGGCACGGCAGACCTCTCCTGACCTGCCCACTGCTCCCCTCAACAATGTTCTGCTCCCCACTCTGTCTCTGGTGAATCCTCTCACTGCCCCTGCATCTCTGGCCTATACCCCAATTCTGTATGCATAAAAATAAATAAATCTTAAAAAAACTCAAGTAGTTGTGCTTAAGTACATTTTATAGGCTTACATATGAAATAATAAAATATCAAGTGATTTTATATCAATTGCTGAATTAGAGAAAATAAAAACCTTTTGAAACTATACATACATTAGCATCTAAACTTGTATTTTAAATTATTCTTAATTTAATTTTAAATAACAAATTTTTTACAACAGAACATTCTTACCTCAGCCAGAAAAATAACTAAACACCAAATTAGCACAAAAATTAAGTTCTTATGAACAGTAATATATCGAAGGTAGGTATTCCATGTAGTCACTGCTGGTATGTTCTCCAAGTCATCAAAAAAACACTCCTAAAAAAAGAATTATGGTTATTGCAATGAGACTTTATACCACTAACTTGGTTTCATTTTGACTGTGTGGAAATAAATATTAATATTTGAATCTAAATGAATAATAACAAATACAAACCATCATTAACAATATGCGATGTCACTCTACTATCAGTCCACTGAAACAACAGTTTTTGAAAAATAAGAAACACTATAATTCTTCAAATTCTGAAAAGTAATGAACTGATTACATAAATGTATTGTGTTTAGACAATTCCACTATTTAAATGATAAAATGATAAGATCACACCTCATATCAAAGGAATTATTCTATCCAACTGAAGCTTCCCAGAACTCTCCTTTCACTTATTTCTTCAGGGGTCCATGGACAAATATAGCTTGAAAGTTTGCCTGAAGGCCAGCTAATGTTTGCTCATTCCTTCGTAGCCTAGAATTATCTATCTTTCCAGTTATTACTTGACTTGAATTACATAAACTATAGCCTGGGTATAGGCCCTGAGAAATCTTAGTTATTTAATAAAGGCATTTCAAAATTTTAAAAACAGTGATATCAGATAGTTTAGTGAAAAAGAATAGTTTGCTTCTCAAGAAGTCAACAACATTCATAGAAGAAGCACTAGAACGAAGAATGGGTCCAAGGGGCCCTGTAGAAGGCAGCATAGTGCACACTGGTTAGGTATAAAGAGTTTTGGAGTTAAATGGTCATGGACTTGAATTTGGACTCCACTATTATCTAGATACTGTTTGAACTTGGGAACATCATGGGTGTTCTCTGAACCTTAATTTTTTTTCATTTGTAAATGAGGCAGCAACAAGTACCTTTCAGGGAAGCAATGGGGAGTAAATAAATCCTATCTGGTACTGGTAGCATTCAAACAATAACAGCTATTGTTATTCAAAGATATCATTATTTACTACTACACTTACAGGCTCAGGTTTGAGAACTTCATCCCAGCTGATATAAACACCTTGTAAAATATATAAAAAGATAAAAAACAGACAAACTTCCAATTATAAAATAATAAGTCATTCTGATGTAATATATAGCATGGTAACCATAGTTAATAATGCTATATTGAATACTTAAAAGTTAAAAAAAGAGAGAATAAATCTTAAAGGGAAACAAAGAAAAAAACACATAGAAGAATTATCCTTTAGGAAGTCTTTTTAAAATTATACAAAATCTGAAAGTATGTACTTGAGAGTTAATTAATTCAGTTCCTCGTCTTACAAAGAAGAAAACTTTTGTCCAGAAAAATGTTAAACTCGAGCCTTGCCAAATGTTATGCTTAACTGGTCTACACTGCTAAAGACATGATCTAATTTAAATATTCTTTCATCCAAGGTTCTAGCAAAAAAAAAGAAAAAGGAGAACACAAACATAAACCTTCTTCTTTTATACTGCTTTCTATTTTAAGAATGAAATAATTTTATTCTTTAAAACTTAATATAATAAACTTTGTTACTAAAAACTTCCCTAGTATATGCTGAGCTTCACATACATTCTTTAAAAGAAATCTTTTTCAAATTCCAATATATACAACAAATTTAAAAGATAAAAAACTTCCACTAAATTCAGGAAACTAATGTGTAAGCTAGAAAGTAAGTTAGCCCAATCAAGAGATTATGATTATTATGTACCTTAAATAAGCTATATCCACAAAAAATATTTCATGGTTGCTAAATAACGGAAGCTATTGTTTGTTCATATATTTATTCATATTCCAATCTCTTCCCAGAGAAGTTTTAAGGTGATAGTAAAACAGACACTTTCTAATTTATAATAGTGTTTATTGCTGGCCTACTAAAGAATACAAAATTAACCCTGGCTTTGACTTAGAACAAATTTGAAGGAAAAGATACATCTATCACAAAAGGAAACAGATGATTCACTTACATTGTAAAATAGTTTACTTAATTGTTGGATTTTGGAATTTCAGAATCTTAAGATAAACCTCATCCTAAACTTGTAATTTGAATATGTATCTGAATATATATATATATATATATATATGCACACATACACACACACACATACACATAAAAAATTGTCAATGTCTTTAAGTCTCCTGTTTTCTTACATGGTGGGGTGGGGAGGGAGGTTGGTGAAAACCCACTAATAAAACTTATACACACCTTCAAATCCTCTTCATTGATTTCTTCACTTATTTCCAAGCCACTATCTTGAGATAACCGTCTTGAATATATATCCAATTCAGTTAAGTTTGCTTGAGGTGCCAGCGACATTTTTCGCGTGGATGTACCTGTCCTTCTGTGAATGCTCTGACCTTGGTTCACTGAGGAGTATGTCATCAGGTTCAGAACAGACTGCCTCCTGCGCCCCTGAAATGTGGGGCCAGTGTCAATCAGGCTGCTCCGTGGAAGGATGGCCTCTCCCTGCTCAGAACCTGCAACTAAGGACAGTCTTCTCTCTAAAGGCTCATCAGAATTTTCTTCTATGCCATTCATTTGCAGTGGAGCCTTTTGGACAATAGAAAATTTTCTTACAGAGTTGATTGGATTGAGAATAGAGTTCTTCCTTTTTTCCCCAAACTCTCCTGGCTGTTTAAAAGATTGTCTTTTTGTTTCATTCCAGGAAACAGTAGCATCTCCTTCTAAAGAGAAACGCCGTAAAGTCTCAGTGAGGATTGAATTTCTTCTGTCTGCATTAAACTGGTCAAAAGAATCATATCCCATGAGCTTTGAGCTGAAGTCTGGCCGTAGATTTTGTAGTTCAGAAAATGTTCCATAAAAATAGCTGGTACCTTCATGTAAAATTAATATTTTGTCAGCTTTCTTTAAATGTTCCATTTTAGAAGTGACCAAAATCCTAGTTTTGTTAGCCATCAACTTACAGACACAGCTTTAAGGACATAAAAAGATATAAATAAGATCAACTTTATATGTGTTTTATTACATTGATGTGTTACATTTTAACATTTATTTAAAATACTATTATATAAAATTTCCCTCTTCGAATGTTATCATTATACTTAAAAATATTTTTTAAAATAAGTATTTAATAGAAATTAATTTGATGCCCCTCAGATTATTACATGAATCATTATTTTCTTAATTTTTTTACAGCATGTTATACTGCAAAGTTGAAGGCAAAACGACCTAACATTAAATTAGCAATCTTATATAAACATTATATAAGTAATATGATATAAATTAACTTTAAGCAAGTTGTTTAACCTATAGAGATTTTGGTCTATTCATGCAGGAAATAAAGAAACTGTGAGGTCACCTTTAAAATTCCTTGAGGTTTGTATTTCTGTCTTCAAAAATGTTAGAATGTCCCTATTCTTTAATTTTATATTTACTTCCTTTTACATTTTAAATTGAACACCAGTTTAGCTCCTAAGAGCTTATAATAAAACTAATCTGATTTGTTAAAAAATGTAATAGTGAACCTGAGAATTCAGATAATAAATTTTACCCTGGTCGGTAAATAAATCCCAACAAGAACCTTCTAAGACAGAACAATTTCATTGGATCATCAAAATGTATGTTACTTAGAAAAAGACATCATTCTAGATTATACTTTAACAAAGCTAGCAAACTTTATGTTGCTAGGAAGTTAATTATCAAAGTGGGATTATAAAAATAGTAAATTCTATATTAAAGTTAAATTCTAAGAAAGGAACTTTTAGAAATACAGCTATATTAAGCACATACTACATTCTTACTGTTTAAAATATTTATTTTTCTAATAAACTACTCTATAATCCATGAAGTCACTGAAAGTTTTAAAGTGAAGTCATACAACTCACTTTCCCCAAAAGGAACTTCACACACGAGCTCTAATCGCAGCTCAAATGAAAGGAAAATCCAAAGGCAAGACAAAGTTATAAAAAAGATAATGGGGGAGATGAGTGGCCTACACATTCACCTACATTAAAACATTCTGCAGGTACAGCTCCTTAAAACTTTACTATCTAATGAGGAGATACAATAAAATAGTAGAACAGAAAAGTAAAAATCATTAATTATAACCAAAATGATAAATGCATGCTATTGTTCATTAATACTGTAAAAACTGCACATAGTGATTATGAAACAATAGCAATGAAAGAAACTGGTTTAGCATGAGATAGTTAGGGAAGATTTTGAAGGACATGATGCTGAATCTTGACCAGGAAGGGAAGATCAGACCTAAGTGCTATGCCACCTTCTGCTACACAAGACACAACAGTGGATTTATGTCTAAATAGGTAATCAGCAGTCTGTGGTGTCATTTAGCATGAACATTATACATTATTTAAAAAAAAAACAAAACATACCTTTCAAATATTTCTTTTTCTGTTAAAACATCTAAATATCCAAAAGGAGAATCTAATAGGTACAAATCAGCATCTTTGTATACTGCTCTATAAAGAAAATGAAAATGAAATTGAATTTTCTTAATATTACCCTTGTTATTTAGAGATGATTTTGAATGAGGAACAAAAAGGTAAGTCACAGATGATATTTATAGCTTTTTACAACACTCCAAAAACTGAAAAAATGGTTTTGTTAGCTATGAATGAATACACTTGCAAAAGTTAAAAATTCAATTGTTCCTAACCATACCAATTAAAAACTTAGTTTTAACAGCGATATGAGAATATGAGTTTTTGGGAACTAATGATAAAAATTAAATTTGCTTATGATTTAGTGTTTTTCTATTACTGTAGCACTGTGTACAATGGCCAAGCTTTGGAAACAACCTAAGTGTCCCAAAGCAGATTAGTGGTTCAAGAAGATGTGGTACACATACACACACACACAAACATAGAGGAAAATTTCTGTGATCAAAATAGATAAACTCCTAAACTCCTGCCATTTATAGCAACATAGATGGAGTTGGAAGGGTTATGCTGAAAAATAGAGAATCAAAACTAAGTGTCATAAAAATAAGCTTAAAAACCAACCTTTGAAAGCTGACTATAGAATCGAAACTTCTGTGAGGGAGGGTTGGGTAACTGGACCAGTGTGAAGAGGGGCACAAAACACTCTGGTGATGGGCTAAAGGTGCTTTGGAGGTAGTTGTGCTACAGTAACTAGACCTAAAAAGGGGGTACCCCAGGGCCTCTCTGTTGGCACAGGGATAAAGTCAGTGCTATCTAGCTATCACCAGCTACTGTAGCATTAGTTCAATCCCTGGCCAGGAAGATGGCCCATATGGCATGGCAGACCTCTCCTGTCTCACTGCTCCCCTCAGAAGTTGTATTTCAGTACACCTGCTCCCCACTCTGTCTCTGGTGAATCCTCTCACCATTACCACCTGCACCTCTGCCCTAAACCCCAATTCTTGTATGCATAAATAAAAATAAATCTGAAAAAGTGGGGGATACTCTATACTGTCAAAAAAAATCTATGCACTATTTCATTGCTATAAATTGACACAGCAACTAAATTGCAAAACTTATGGAACTATTTCATTTCTTTTGAGTAGCTTTTACTTTATACTGTTCTTATAAATAATTCTGTAATAACATTTTATTTTTAATGTTTTCAGTGTTCACTGCTACCAGCAAATTGATAGCAGTGCTGCTGTCGCTGTATAACTGGCTGCATGCACTTCTTATAGCCTCATTTCCAACTCTATATACATAAAAATCCCAAACAAAGAATGAATAATTCATAGTAAAGATGTATACTTACTATATTTTACTTGTTAAGAAATAAAATTTTATGTGCAAGAAAAATTTAAGTTGAGTCTAAGATTGTATTATATAGGTCTATGTTATGAAACGATGTGGTTAAACTTTTCAGGGGTGGTTGTTAATACTCCTCCCCTACCCCAATTATACTGGTACAGTGTCTATGTAATAGGTATTGGAACTTTCTATGAAAATAAAATTGTATTCAATTAGCATGTAAATAAGAGGATAAAATAACAAATGGCAAAAGGTAAAAGTAAAATATAAAAGGAGCTTTGCAGTAGAAGTTATTGTTAAAGGCAACATGCAAAAGATAAAGGATCCCCATCAAAATTTACCTTCCAAGTCTTTTCCTTCCACTTAGTTCTTCTATCTTTCCTGCAAACCTGTGACCACCATTTCTCAATATATTAGAAATAGTATGTCATCACCCAGTGCTGACACAAAAATATTCTGATCAGAATAACAATAAATAACCCTTTCTAATAGTGACAAATTGTGTGTATCTTACAATAAAACCAAATCATAATCTGATAAATACAAATTTACCATAATCTGGTAAATACAAATCTACAACTCTATGTAGAGGCTACATAATATACCTCCCTTAAATTTAAAATGGAATGCTTACTTCTTATATTGACCTTCTTCTAAATTAATCAACTTCCACTTTTTCAGAAGTCATTAACTTGTCTGAATTTTTTATATATATATACCCATTCATTTAGTACTTCAAAGTGCAATCCCAAGACCAGGCATAGTTTCATGTAAAGTTGAGGTGACCAGGTTCAAATTGTGATTCTTCTATTTCCCTCGTGGTTTTCAACAAGAAGAATATCTAACACCCTCAATTCCTCATAATCATGTCCATAAAGTGGAAAATAATTTTTTATAGTTTCTTGGGTACAATTACACACACACCACCTAGAATAGTACCAGGTAACTACACATGCTTAATGAATTAGTTTCCTGTCTCAATTTTTGAAAGCAGGAGAAAGCAAATGGAAAGAACCAAAATATAAGTGAGCTGTTTTTGTGAACAACTTTGAAACAGAGAATGAGAAAGTTTGTTCAAATAAAACAGGAGGAACATTTGACATCCCATATCACCAATATTTTTTAATAGAAAGTTGTAATTTAACCACAGAGAATTTTTTTCTTCACACAAATTAACTGTACTTTGATAATTCAAACTGTTTTAAAGAATCACTCTATCGAGAAAAATCACTCTGCTCCCAGCAATGGTTAAGTGTGCCTGTCTTATTTGTTGGTATTTCTTTAAAGGTTACAGATTTTAAGATTTAAGACAAGTGACATCATTTGCTTTAAGTTTTTGCTGTGAAAATTGTTAATTAGGTTGAAAATTTTGAAAAATGTATGCTTATTTAAACCAAGAAGTATAAACAAAAGTCTAAAGCCTCATATGCATTGTGAGATTTGAGTGAACATGCGACTGTTACAACAGACTTAAAAGATTTATAAATTCTCTCTCCTTGTGCTATTCAAAATCCCAGGGTTTTCTGATTGCAATAAACCATACCATATGGCAAGTAAATTTTGAGAATGTTTTATCAGCTATAAAATGGTATATATCATTATTGTTCTAAAGGATGATTCTTATTAGACTGACAGTCATAAAACCCAGGCTTTTTTAACTCTAGAACAGAAAATAAAGAAATAGAGAAATGTCTCTTATTTTTTTTACGTATAAAATTAACAGCAAATATTTCCTTAACCAACAATCAGATATTCACCTTGCTAAAGAAATCCGAGCTCGCTGACCTCCACTCAGTGTAATTCCACCTTCTCCGAGAACTATATTGTCTTTCTCTGCAAACTTGGAAATGTCCTATTATCAAAAATAGAGAGGGAGGAACTGTTAATATTGTTAACTTGAATTTGAAGGGAAAATTGCCCAAAAATGTAACTATATATCAGACTTTAACCACTGTTGAAATTTTTAAACACTGCATCTCAATTATTTCAAATGGTCAATATTGTCTTAGTCGGTCAAAACTGCTGAAATAGAACTAAAATTTTAATTGTTGGAATATTATTCTTAATAACAATTCTTAAATAAGAACTGGGAAATATCAAAAAGCTTATGTATGTATCATCTAGAGGTCCATCCCCAAACATAATACTATTAATATGCTGAACTCCACTTCCTTCCAATTCTAATTTACTCCTTTAAAAGGAACCCCCAAAATTAATAAATCTAATAAAAACAAACAAACAAACAAAAAAAACACTGAAAGAACACCATTCCTTGCAGTAGAGATGCATATTTTTTGATGGTAATGGGCACAAGGGAACTCCTTTCATACTTCTCTCAGCCACCCCTCTAAATTCTTTATTTCCATCTCCTCACTCAGTCCACTCTGCCTGTCTTGTCACCACCCTGCCACGTGTCATCCTTTTACCGTTAATGAACTTCTCTATAGCAACAATTAAGTGAAGGACTGTAAAAGATTCTTATTATCAGGAACAATCTTTGTCAGTCTAACTCAGAAGATAACCCATAGTTGGAGAAAACTAAATTCATCCCAATGATTTTATTAACCATTTTAATGTAGGTTATAAAACAGTACAAAAGTAACTGGAACATTAATGCATAGAGAGTTGAAATATCCACAACACAAACAAAATTCTGGAAGGTTTTCCAGAAGTGGTGGTTTGAACCTGAGGTTCAAAGTTAGATAAGATAAAAAAAAAATTCTCATTTTACTTCCCATTCACACACACCTATTCTTTTACTTGGTGGCCACCTTCTAATTTTTTTCTCTACTAAAAACACTCTCCTGTAATACTGCTCCTTTTTCTTCACAATCCAGAGTAAAACCACCATCTCTCCTTGAACTACAACCAACATTGCCTTTTTGAAGCTGTGAAAATGATTACTGCTGTTACATCCTTGTTTCTCATATTTACCATATGAAAGTTTAAATAGAACCTCATACATAAAATTCTGAACTTAAAAATCATGTAAATTAGTAAGTGAACATTTCTATTAAGACTAAATACTTCCTTGCTGTCCAAAAGTAGAGTGTCCTTATGAAACCTTTCATAAGCTGAAGTGGTATAAAGCAAAGAAACAATTACCATTCATTTATGAAAAGTTCTCAGTGTTCCCAGAACCCAAAAATAATCTGTCAGGACATATCCAAAAACACATTACCCCACCCCCCCCAATAACACTAACATACAGAAAACCAGGAATAATATAAATACATAGCCTGTAAAAGTAGTTCCCAAGGAGAGAGCTTCACAATGCCACCCCTGTGGCTTGCTGCATGGGAATGTTTTGCCTCCGTAACAGCTGAGGCTAAACAAATGCTGAGCACTACTTTTGACTTCTTCATAAAACGTTATAAAACTGAACATCTTCAGACTTCTTTTGGTTATTTAAAACAGATACATGCCTTTCATAAAGTGAAATGTGGTAGAATGTAAACTTTCAAAAAGCAGATACATGTCTTTCATAAAGTAAAATGTGGTAGAATGTAAACTTTCAAAAAGCAGTGTACTTGACAGCATCATAGTCTGGAACTATGCTAGATAGTACCCCAAGGAACTGATACTGTCAGTAATCCTGACCTAGAGTCCCGAGACCCAAACTGCTGTCATGATGGAGAAAATGCAGCAGGATCCAGTGAAGTAGGACACTTAGGCCTATGTTGGAGAAATATAACATAGACAGACCTTTGAGATGCACATAAAACTACAGTGACAAGACACATGAAGCCAAGCGTTACTGGACTATATTATTTTGTGCACCCCACAAGCCTGGCCACATACCTAGAACTCCATTCATTTAGCGAGGATTACAGTTAAATTCCATATTTCAGAGTCTGAAATCTTCAGCCTTGCTTTAGGCGCTCTTCCAGGACCACCTGCTTCAATATACTCTATGAGCTGCCCTGTAGCACATCAGCAAGACAGAGCACAGTGTACTTCTCTCCTGATTCCTGTATCCTCCCCATGCTCTACTCACTTCTAAAAAATTAAATATTTTGGAGTGGACAAAAATAATTTTCCTTATCTGAACAGACTGAGTATAGGATTTTGTAAAAGAAGCAAATTTTTTTAATATTTAGAAGCCCCAGGTTGCAAGAATTAATGGGGTTTCTTTTCCTTTTTTTCAAATTTGAATTCAACATTGCATTAACTAAATCAACTCAAATGTTTATATTTTATATTTAGATAGATCAGGCATTATTACAATAGTACAACCATGACAGAATTACACTCAGGGGATGTACTGTGGATTGACACAATGCAGGACTCTAGGCAGAGCCAGCACTAAATAAAGATTTGTAGAATAAAGAAAAGAGAATGGAGGAAGGTGAGGTCACCAAACATCAAGTTACAAAGAAAATGGTACAGTAAGAGTGAAGGCAGATATAGAGGGTAGAGAAAGTACATGGGGGAAGGAGGAGGAAGGAATAATAGCTAGAAGTAGGTATCTGTAAGAAAAAAGCAAGAAGATATTGGAGAACAAGTGAGACAAGTGAGAGGATGACAGAAAATGATAGCAGACAATGAACTCTTTAGTCATAGCTCTTTAATAAATAGCCCTACTGAACTTAAATGCCTGAAGGCTACAAATGTATTACAATAATTTTCTCAAGACAGAATAAGTAGGATGTTTTAACCAAATTTCTCTCTGTAGTATTTATACTTTACACAAACTAGGGAAAAACAAGGAAGAGGAGAGAAAATAAAATATTCTCTTCCTTCTTTCCAGTGTGAATAAGTGAAACAAAAATATTACAGAAAGAAATCATAAGGCAGAGTTCTAGTGAGCTCTGCCTTTGTAAGTTCAAATCAAATGGAACAACATCAAATTCTTCCAAAAAGAACCAGAAATAATGTTTGCTTTGTATCACTCAATCAAATCCTGACTGGAAGCTGGTCAAGGGAAGAAAGAATAAAATGCTTTCAAAAAAATAGTAATCAAGGAAGAAATTGCTAGATGATTTCTTGATATTGTATTGCTCTGTTGGTTTCTATTATAACCACATGCTCTCCAATTCCTTTGTGTTTTCAGCTCATCTTAATCCTGAGCTCCTGTGATAATTGACTGGGCCAGTGTCTGCTATTCCCAGCATCCTCAGGCAGTAAACCATGCCTGGATCCCTGGGGGGCCCTAGGCCTGTCTAGTGAGTGACAGGTTTTATTCTTTGGCCCAGTTTACATGGAAAGAGATTTTCGTCTTAAAGAAAACCTTAAAATAAAGAAAAAGGGAAAGGGAGACTTCCCTCACAGGTGAGAGAGCTTCCAGGTCTGGTGCACACTGGGAAATATAACGAAGAACTGCAGCAAAGTACCCTTGCTCCCCAGTCGCTGGGGAGCTGCGATCTCAACTATGTTTGTGACAAACAAAGGCTGTGACTCAATCTCCCAACCATAAACCGGGTGGAATAACAGCTTATCTTTTAACTCTAAGAATTAAGAGAAATTTGGGATCTATAAAACAATTTAATAACTATAGGGAAATAAACTATTACAATCCAAGAGAACCTCTTTAAATCTAAAATAATGCTTACACTAATAGAAAATATAAGTGGGAGCATTAACTGGAAAGCACAATAATTCATTTTCTATCTCTGTGTCCACTATCAACTGGACAAGTATTTGGAGTATGTCTCTTCCGGTCTTTAGCTCTGTCTGTAAAATGGGAAGAGTATGCCTTCCTTTAATAACAGGAATGGAACCAAGATTCCAACCAAGGCAGCGGGTCTACAAAACATGTATCTTTAACTACCTTTTATGTTTCCTTCCTATATGAAATTTAAGTTCAGAATAAATTCCCTAAACAATTTCAGTCAGATATATTTGTGATTTTAATAAATGTATGCATAAGTTCAGATACAGTCTGCATTTTGGTATACTAAATATTGTTAAAAAATAATGATCTATCTTTTCAAAGCATAGCTATCACCAACTTAAAAATGGATTCGGACATGAGAACAAACAGACAGAAGAAGAGAATAAATGAACCCACATATAGAGTGACCGAGCAAAAGAGTGCTGAAGTGAACATTTTGTAGGGAAAGGAGCACCTGCTCAACTCACTCACTCTGCCGTAATATCTCTGTGCCCCAAACGAAAATCTCTGTGCCCCAGCCCTTATCTTAACATACTTTCCTTTATCATCCTTGTTCCTTGCCCCTAGTCTCATGTGGGGAAGATGGGGGCGGGGGCCATTGATTAGTCCCCTTTGGAATATGTTGCCTTCATCTCTGCACACTTCCCAAACTCTCCTGAAGTCCTGCCTGCACTGTCCCTGAAGCTGCCTAATTATTCCTAACTTGTCCTTGGACTCATTGGGAAATTGCTAACTCTTCTCTCATTTTTTTGTTGGTTTTCCATTTTATTAAGTTACTTATTTAACAAATAAATAATAAACTTATAGCAAATTTAATAATTTACTGATTTCCTTGTTAAATCTTTTTGTTTGACTTTTTTTAAAAATTGTCAAGAAAAATAAGAATTGTGTGTATATTTAGGCTTGCTTCTCAACAAGGAGTTAACACGGCATTTAAAGCTAAAAATAGCCCTGTGACTATAGGCATTCCCTATAGATTTGTATATAAGGTGCTCACTCTGTCAACATGTTCCAGATTTAAATTAGTCTAATGTTCAAGTTTTTTCTCAGTTGATAGATGGCTGAGCCAAAGAATAAATTCTGCGATTCCACATTACTTTAAACAAATCAAACTGCTCCTTCAAGTTGATTCATGTCACATTCCCTACTAAAACAAAATAACACAAAACAGAGGAACTCAGATATTTCTAAACTCTAGATTTTAAAAATGACATGTAAAACTTTCCCCAGCTTATTTCTTCAGCTTGGCCTCCTAGGCACTCTTTTCAAATGCCTCTTGACCCCAGTGACACCTTTTTATTGTTTCCAAATTTAGCACACCTTTCATGATTTGCACCTGCTGTTCCCTTTATCGAAATGCCTTTCCTCTACTGCACCTGGCAAATCTCTTCAAGACCAATAAAAATTTAATTTCCTCCTTATGGTGCTGTGCTTTTTATATTCTTTTATAAGAGTGTGCATCTCTTATTAACTGTCTATATATACTCTAGAAACTGAGCTTCTCAAAAGCAAAGGCAGGGTTGTTACTTCTCTATGCTTTGGGAGCCAAGACTGGTTTTATTTATTTCAGTTTTATGTTCCCTAAAATGAACAATTTAGGCAACCTACATATAGTTAAGACTAATCTGTGTTTAAAACTTACAATCGGCCCTCCCTGGTGGCTCAGCGGGTTAAAGCACAGCACTGAGAATCTTAAGCTGCTTCTGCATGAGTTCGATTCCTGTCTCCCCTGGAGGTGACCACATGGCGTGGCAGACCTCTCCTAACCGGCCTGCTGCTCCCCGCAGCAGTGTACCTCGTCGATCTGCCTGTTCTGTTCCCCACTCTGTCTCTGTTGAAGCCTCTCACTACCCCTGAGCCTCTGGCCTGCACCCCAGTTCTGTATGCACAAATAAATAAATCTTAAAAAAAAAAAACAAAACTTACAATCTAGTGGAAACAGAGAGGACAACTTAACAGAAGAGTTAAAGTTTGAAGTGGTTTCTCCCTTGACCCAATTCTGAGTCTGACCCCCACTTGCATTTTTTTTACCTGCTTGAGACACTGGGATGCCTCGCTACAGTAAACATATTAAATTTAAATAATGAATAAGTTAAATCATAGGTATCATCAGCTTAAAAGTAGATTCTGACATAAGAGCAGACAGACAGACAAAACAAATGAACCCACAAATAGACTGGCCTAGCATAATAGTGTTGATATAAAAAGTTGTAAGGAAAGGAGCACCTATTCCAAAGTTGCCTTGCATAAAATGAATCTCTACATGGATAACAATGACATTATACCCCTAAGCCATAGTAATACAAAAATTAATTCCAATGGCTTGTGGTCCTAAAAGTAAAAATGAAACTGTAAAAATATTGAAAATATAGAATATATCTGTGATTTATGTTAGAAAGGATAAAGAAAAGACCTATAAAGAGAGCAAAAAAAAAGGAAAATATAAATTGTTAAAAGAGAATTAACATACTCTCTACAACCAAATATACACTGCATTGCTGTGCATCTCATTCTCTAGAGATGCACAATCTATAAAACTGTTTCTGTCCAGGGCCTTCAAGTTGCAAATGGTTAAGAGGCATTAAATATGATTTTATTAGGGGAAACAGTAACGCAAAAGGAAACAAGGAAGGAGGGAGGGAAAACTGGGAGAACAGTGCAAATCCATCCTGAATGAAGGAAAGAAGGATAGAAGGTTGGCTAAAAGTGCTGTGAAGTCTAAGCAAGTTTGGGCAAAGCCATTTGAGCATCAGACTCAAGCCCATTAATAAATAAGTCCCACGATTTCCAAACACAAATCTGCTTTTCCCTATCACAGTTATCCACTAGAGCCAGTCTGTGGAAGTAGTGGTCTTAAGACAAATTCCGTGAGCGAAGTCTTGCATGGTAGAGAAACCAGGGCTTTTGTTCCAGAACAACAGAAAGGCATATATCATAACCGATAACATAGCAGAAAAAAAAAAAACGGTAAAGGATATGAAGTCAAAGATAAACATGTATGTGTATAAACTTATAATTAAGGAACTGCAAATCAGAATAATAAAAAGCATAGGACATTTTACAATCAAAATGGCAGTAATGTATGTCAATAACAAGAGCTTTCAAAGACTGAGGAAATGTGAGCCCTCTTAAATGTCTGGTGTAGTGTAAATTGGTACAATAATTTTAAAATAATGCTTAGCAATATCTAGGAAAACTGGAATATGCATATATATTCTATGACACCACAATTCATCTGCCTGGCTATACAACAGAGAATCCTGACAGTCTACAAGAGGACATATTCAAAGATTTTCACTGTAGTATTGATTAAAATCTTGTAACAGTGTAAATGTCAATCTGAATAAATAAAATATTACATGAATATATAACAGCAATTGAAAAGAAGAAAATAAATTTCTACTGTTATGTATCACCTCAAAGGGTAACAGGAAGTTGTAAAGGAAGTTGAAAAGGATGTATACAAACCATGCTATTTATATAAATGGCAAAACCACACACAACTTATCAAATGTTGTTTATATATAAACATATGCAAATATCAGTGTAAATTAAATTAAATAGGTTGGAAAAGTGCATATCATTTTCAGAATAGTGAATGCCTGAAAATGAGTTTGTGTGGAAGAATGATGGCAAGATGTTCTACTTAGAAGTCAGGGAAGAAAACAGGGATATGCTCATGTAAAAGTTTTCTATCTATGATAGACATTAGAGACATTTACAAAGCACAGAAATAGAAGATTTCTGAATCTGTTAAGATTTGATTTTCTGTGTCCATTTTCTGGAGTGACACCACTTATGAAAAGATATATAAAAAAAGATATGTGTACATTTCAATAATGTTAATTTATTAAGTATCAGAGAGATCATAATTAGAAAACTGCTGGGATTGAGACAAAATAGTGGGGCTGGACTGCACAGAAATGTGACTAGGCACATAAAAATAATCAAATACATACTAATATCCTGTTGTTAATGTTAGTACTTGTTCTGATTACCCACTTCATTGTTCATTTATACATTCATTAGTGTGTGGTTTTGCTTTTGGCTTAGCATAAAACACTGTGTTTGGCATGCACTGTTAAACATTTATCTGTGCTGATGACTAAGGGCACTCAGTCTGGTAATGTATTTATCTTGAAGATGTTGTTCAGTCTTTTCTGTGGATTTTTCCTTCTTTGTAATTTTATGCTATACTCTAAGAAAACGGTGTACCACTTCTACTAGCATGAGTTTCAAACAGCAGAAGAGCATGAGCAGCTTTAAGAAGTCTTCCATTCAGAGATAAAGTATATTTCTCTTTACATGACTGAAACATCTCTTCAGTTCTCTTGAAGTTAGTCTTCAATTGTTGGAGGAAATCACTCATTTGAATTAAGATGTTGGATATGATTTAATTCCTTATGTAAACATTAAACTGATTTTTTAAGACCAAAGGCTTAAATAATTCACCTACAAACATTTAAAATTTTTGATAATTAAGTTTCTTTTTGAAGGATGCCCTGAAAACCTTTTCTTTGAAATCATCCTATAGTGACACTTCACTTTCACCAAATTTCTTAGCACAGATAATCTGTATATAAAATATCTAGATCTTTGTTTCTGAAAGTGTAGTCCTTGACTAATTGTTTTAGAATCACTGGAGAGTTTGGTAAAGCATGCTAACAAGCTGAAGTATCTAAACTTTAATCTGTGATTCTCACGCCTGCTCAAATAGATGTGTGTTCTTTTGGCTAACTTCCTTAACATGCTGGTAAGAAAGGCAAATATCAACTTCAAAGGATTCAGTGCACACTACACTTTAGGTCTGTTCGAGATTATAAAACACTTGAAAATTCTTAGATAACAAGTACCAGAGAGGGTCAAAGTAATGTTATAATAAATGGGCAATAAAGATTAGCCTATTTTATTATTAAGAAGCGTACATAACATGCCCAATGTGATGTATGCACTTATCACACAAATGTTTTTCCTTTTTATGTTTTTAAAAGGTACCTAAACTCATCACACTAAAATTATTCAACAGAGCCAGAAAAAACAGAGATTTAAAAAAAAAAAACCTGCTAAATCAAAGTTCATTACCTCTGATTGAATATATGATAACAGAGGAATGGAATATAGTATTACATTGGAGGAGAGATACAGAGACAGAGGGAGAGAGAAAGGTGGTGAGAGGTGAGAGAAAACTTTAAAGTAGGGTAGAGCGCTCTACTTAATGACCCTGTGTAATTTTCCATTATTTACTGAGTACATTTGAGCTTCCTGCAACTTTGTAGATAGAAAAATATCATAAATTTTGTTTTATGGCTGCCTTATCACTCTCTAGAACAACCTCAACAATATAGCTGCTGTGGTAAAGCCAGGGGGTAAGAAACTTGGGTGGAGGAAATATGAACTTTAGGGGTAATGCCATTCAATAAAGCATGTCTTCAATAGTGAATTATTGGATTGTAAGTCTTTGTTATTACTGTTTAATAATTACTAAGCACTTATACTGTGCTTTATGCACAAGGCAAATAGCAATATGCAAAGAGTAGACATGTGCTGAAGAACAGAGAGACGAGGAGCAGGGAGGAAGAGATTTAGCAATTTTAAAGAAAGAGCCTCAAAATGTAGTGATTTAAGGTGTCTTTGAGTGTTTCCAAAGAAGTAAACTTGGAAACAGATACTTGAAACAATCTAATTTATCTTACTCTGGCTCTAGTCTTATTTAATTACAGATTTTTGGAGTCCAGATTTCAGTTCCACTGAAATGACCGTGAAAAGCTAGTTTTGAAGAGCACTCTAGATGATTTTGATTCCACTAGTCTAAGAACTGGCATTTAAAGCTACTAATTCCTTTACTATCTCTTGTAGGTCTACCCACCCAAGATGCTGGGAAAAATCCAACCTTTGAAAAATCACTCCTTTCTCAGTACTTTGCTGGCACACCACTGTGTTGTACACACCAAGTTGACCTTGCTGTGGAGTGGATCATGTTTTCTGGGTTCCTAGAAACTAAATCTCCTATTTCACAATTCTGTTCCTTGGGAGGTGGGCGACTAACTCACTTCTATGATCCTCAGTAAGAGCCAGCTTTGAAACACCAGCAGCTTAGCACATGCTGAGGCCACCATCCTGTGTGACTGCCCATCTACTTGAACTCCCCTATTTTAAATTTTGTATTATAAGTCAGGAAGGAGAGATCTGACCCCAAGGGGCAATGAAGAGGAGAGGAAAGGTGGGAGAAAATCTGGAAAGACTATTTTAAATTTCTAGTGTGTTGATATAGGTGGTTTTCCCAAGACACACTTACTTAGAATTACTACAACTTGAAGTATCACTTTCATGAAAATAAATATATTGCAAATACTTTTTCTCAAAACTAAGTCGTAGAATTCTCAATATCATTAATTCACAAGTCTTTGTTAGCAAGATCTCTTTCATAAGTGTCGGGTATATAATCTCAATGGTATAAAGGATGTCAACAATCATTCTGAGATTAATGAGCCTGAAGTTCCAACTTCAAGTCAGCAACGTTCAAAAGATAAGTCTCTAGAGTCTAACAAGGTTTCTTTTTTAATAAGCAACAACCTTAATCAAATACAGCAAAAAAGATAAGAAGTAAGATTTGGATTGCTGGTCCTATCCATTAAGAGACAAACTTGAAAAATCTCTAAAACTTGCATCCTTTAGTCTTTAAAATGTAAATATTTACGCAATAACAATATTTCATGAACTGCTAAGGTTATGTTCACTACCGCCTCCAGTGTGCATCTTCCTAAAACACTGTGTTGATGGCTTTTCCTCCATAAGGAAAAGCAGCTGCTATGGGCCAGTCTGCCTTCCCCACAGGCAACTTCCTGTATTATCACTGAGAACCAATTTTCCTCAACCGCTCTGCAGTTACAGGTGCCATCAGACTGGACTAGCTTTCACCAGCTACATAAAACATGAATCTTCAGGGTTTTGGGTTGTTGCTATTGCTTTTCTTTTTATCACTGGCAAGTAGGGTGGCAGAAACCATGATCATACTGTCCTCATATCCCTTCTGACCTCAGTCCTCTGTACTACATAGTTCCTCAAAAGTACAATGCTCTTTCTTGGCTACAGGCCCAATTCATTTTACACCCCAGCCACATAGAACCAGCTACAGCTTCTCGAATGTAGAATGTCCTCTTTTGGCTCCAGGTTTTGTACATTCTGTTCTTTCTGGAATGTTCTCCTTGTTCTTAATTCAGATAACTCCTAGCCATCTGTCCCTTTTCACTTTATTATTTTTTAAGATTTATTTTATTTATTTAGATATCACTTCCTTCAGGGAAACCTTCTCTAACATTCTGAGGCCAGAACACATGCTATTGCTATACTGACACAGGTTCCTGTATTCACCAACAGCACTGAACTTATCAAATTTTATTGATTTCTATTGTTCACTTCTTACAGAATAAAATTCCATTGAGGACATGGATTGTCTTGTTCCTCAGTAATTCCTAGAGTTTCATGCAGTTTTTAGTTTAATATTTGCATTTACAAATATTTACTGAACTTGTATCTGTACGACCTCCCAAATATCTATCTATAAGTCAAAAATTCCTTGCCATCAGCAACTCTTATTTTAAGTGAAGGCAGCGCCACAATACCTAAGTAAGTATTGTATCCATAGTAGGAACTTAACGAATATTTGTTGAAATGAATTTTTTAATTTCTTAAATTTGAGTCAAGGATAACTATACCTATACTTGGCTCTAAAAGATACTTGTGGCAATAAAATTGCCATTTCAGGAATATTATTGCCTAGAGAACACATGTACTCTAAAGTTTTAGGAAAACCAAGTTCCCTCCCTGGAAAGGTGTTTATGAACATAACTAAGTTCTAAAGTTTTTTTTTTCTTTTTAAATAAAGATATTATCTTGGTCTCCTTTAATTAGCCTTTGCTACAAAAATGGAAAACTCCAACAGTACAAAGACCAGAACCCAGTTCGAAAGGGAGAGGACATCAGACATATAAAGTTATAGAATGACTTTCAGCTTTAGAAAACTTATTGTTTTTTGTTTCTTTGTTTGTTTGTTTAATATGAAACTCTGGCTTAAATGTCTTAATTTCACTGTCTATTCATGAGCTAGCTTAGACCCAGAAGTTATAAATTAAATTTTATACTACTATTGATCTGGCCAATTCTTACAGAAAGGAGTATTTTAGGACTATTTTGGTTTTAGAGATAAAAACTCTCATTCATTAAGTCAATAATTAGTTTGAGAATCTTAAACTCAATCCTTAAAGCTACTTCAACTTTTTAGAAATCACCACATTCATTGTGATTGAAAATTTGTCAGTAGGTAACTAGAGAGGTCGAATTCACTAAACTGGTATGTACGAAGTGCTTATTAGCGCAGCAGTGCTGACTGTGGTCTCCCAACAGATGGTAGCTAGTATTTATTTTTAAGTTCTAGGGCTTAAGTGAAGTAAAGTAATAGTTTGGTTCAGGAAATTCTATCGCCTATCTGTTTGGTTTCAGTTCAACAGTTGTATAAAATAAATTGTTTCACATTACAGTAATTTTCAAATTTAACTGCCTATCAGTAGAAAATAATAGGTGGTTCAAGGTACAGTAACTTAGTATGGTTTATTCTGGTGAGGGGACATAGTTCAAAGTGTTTCAAATATCAGTTTTAGATGCTCATTATGTCTTAGCTATTACTGAATACAAATATTAATTTCTATGGCACTCTTTCATTAACAGATTATACAATTAAACATTCCTGACTTTTCCTCTAATGGCAGACTATCCACCCAAAGGTTAAGCTTCTGTTCAATGCTGATTTGTTTGGCCAGGTCTGGATAGGACCTCTGGATAGAGGTCAAATTTAAATTTAACTAGTACTGTGGTATCTGTACCATGGAATTTATTTTCCAGAGCAGTTGTTAATTCACTTCTTAGCTTACTTTCCTCCCAAGTTTTTCATTCTGTTTGCCAGTTTCCCTCCCCAATTTTTTCCAATTTTTTTTTTTTGCCTTTAGTAACATCTTGCCAACTTCCTTCCCATTTTTTTTTTCTGCAGTCACTTATATATGAAAATGGCCAAACAGCGGTGAAATAGAAAACACTATTTCACCTTCTTCAACTTACACAGTAAATATTTTTATTACAAAGCAGATGCAGTAGCTGTCATGACAAATGCTTAATGAAGACCATTGTGGGGTTACAAAAGATCACAACTTTGTAGAAACCAATTACTTACCCTTGACCTCTTTTTACATTCCCTACCCCACCTCCCACCATACACTATCATAATAGTCAATTATGTCTCCAAACCCAGTTACTTTTATAATAGAGTGAGTCACTGAATGAAGACAGCCAGTAACTTGTTACCCTCCTTAAAAGGTAAGTAAATGAATAAGGGTCATTTTTTTTAAACTAATAAAGTCTTCAGGACTGGTTATAAAATTTGCAAATATTTAGGAGAATCCTAGGGGAAGTTTGGGCACATGCAAAGAGAAAAATGGGAGAGGAAATTAATGGACGCATGAATTTAACATGGTATTTAAAAAAAAAAATTACTGAACTAGGAATCTACTCTACCATCATTTAGATTCAAAGTAGGTTACAAAATGCAGCACATGGAGATGCTCCTAAATGAGGAAGTCTAAAGATGAAAAATCTGAGCACAACTTGTTCACTTCTGTTTACATGTGACAAGTTTTTCTATCAGCACAGAACTGTGCCAGTGCCTTTCCTATGATAAAGTCTTCAAGCCATCCCACTGAGTGAGTTTTCAGCAACAATCTGAAATCAGAAAACTATGTGAAGTATGTGATGTGTGTTTTTTCCTATCCAAGCAAATTTACAGCTAACTGCCCACTCCTCTGACACCAAACATCATTACATACGCAAGTGCTTTATAGATATTAGAGCTAAACAAAAACACAAAAATGAGGAAGAAAATATTCTGTTCTCATCTCTAGTTCCAAGTCTAGATGTAGCACATTAAGAAACAGATCAACTTTGGCAGTTGAAATGAAAACATATTGAATCATGAATGTTTGTATTTGCCGAGGGGCCAGATAGAGAACACACTGAGGGATCCTTTGTTGATGCCAGCTACTTAACCTCAAGGATTCTGCAGGTGTTTCATGTTCGAACACTTAAAACTCCTCCACACATCACCAAAAAATAAGTTTTATTCTGAAAAGTTCTCACTAACATTTTTTCACAGGTGAGAATACTTGTTTAGAGTAAAAGTTCTCGCTAACATTTTTTCACAGGTGAGAATACTTGTTTAGAAGTAACAATACAAAACTAGAAACGCTGTCAATGAAAATAGGGGAAACTTTTGATTTTTGACTGCTAAGATAGCCTTAGCATTTTTAATTACTTTTCTCAGCAATTAGTACTGCCCTGTAATTGTCTCCTTAATTTCTGAGACTGTGAAGCTGCAGGAGAATATTTTCTAAGCAAAATTCTGAAAACTGACACACCTACATCAAGATATTTCTGAAACAGTCATCCAATAAGAATTTACCTTTCTGCCTATCATTGTGCTAGGTGGAGTATAACAAAATAAATTTTTTAGAATCACTGTTCTCAAGGAATTTGCTATGAAGCTGGAGAGATAACAAGAAACATTCAGCAAAGACAACAGCATATATAAGTGTACTCATTGTACTCCCTATATTTGCCAGTTTAAAATAAAAAAAAAAAAAGGAGATTTTGGACATTTCACTTCTTATTAAATGACTAGGAAGACCCAACTACTCAGCTGAAAAGTCAGCAGGACTGACCTGTGTTTCTCATCATACAGTTTCTTCTGTCCTAAATACCTGCTTCCATTTTTACTTACCTTCCTGGGTGTTCACCTTTAGAGAAAATCTTTCCTGAACTGTACAAATAAGCTAAAAGCCTGATGGAGGGCTTTTAGTCTAACAGTATCTCTACCTCAACATTTGCTATAGTGTACTGAAAAGGTCTCGTTATATATATTTCACCAAAACTGTAAATTCTTAGAGGGAAAGTTAATAAAGTTTTTCTTTTTGTGCCCATCCTGCTCCCACCAGAATGAATAATTACCTTAGTGTCACAAAGGTAAGGGCACATGTAATGTTGTGGATGGGGTATGAAACAGTCACAGAAACTGGGGTAACTTTCCAACCCCATTGCCATTTCTAGAATATGGAACAATGTGCCTATACTTTAAATATTCAGGATTTTATGCCATCTCTTTCTTCCACAGAAAACCCCAACTTTTGTACACTGGGCAACACTCATAATTTTCTTATACATTATGCATATAATTTATCTTATACATAAGAGAAAACATAAATTTTCTCTTATCACTGCTCTGCCCACAACAAAATTCATCTGATGACTCCACAGTTACCATGGTTCTTCTCAATTTCAAGACAATAGTAACACAAAGCAACTGTTACATGTACTTATCTTACATCTTGCTCTCTAGCAGCAAATGAGAACAGAAACAAGCTAATATTTACTGAAGTTAACTAGCACTAGATGTTACTTTAGGAATTTATATTTAATCTCATTCAATTTCCTCAACAATCCAGGGACCATTTACCCTTACCAATCTCCCACTTGTTGATATCAACCTACCCATCTCTTTACAATCATCAGTTCTATTATTAATCAAAAAATTCCTCCAAGATCATAAATTTCTCTCATCACTGTTGAAATTCCAAGTGAATTGTCTAATCCCAAGACATTAGCCTAGTGTCTCCCCCAGAGTTGATTCCTTACATCAGGTAGATCCAGGTCACTATCCATTCTCCCACTTCTTCCTATAGAAATGACTTTCTACTAGAACACCAATTACAATATTTATTGCTATACCTTTCTCCTACTAGTCATGAACCTCTGAAATATACAGATCTTGTTCCATTTATATTTTCAAAAATGTAGCAAGTCTCAAATGTTTTTAAAATAAATATTTCTTATATTCTTCTAGTTTGAGTTAAAGCACAAAAGGCCATATATTATAAAATTCCTTTTATATGAAATATTCAGAATAGAAGATTTTCAGACAGAGGACCACTTAGGAGTGGATACGGTGAGGGAATTTATTGCTACTAGAGTTTTGTTAGAAAAGTTGAAATTGTGGTCTTGGTTCTACAACTCTGAGAATATACTGAAAAACACAGAATTACAAAAACCTTTAAAAATAATTTGAGGCTGGCCACACAAGAATTAGGAAAAAAAGCAATATTATATTCTTCTCCCTCTTATCCTTTGCCTTCATTATTTCTAACAGTTTTAATGAGATGTAATTCCTGTACCGTACAATCCTTTATCAAAACATAAGAACCCCTTTAGAAAATGACTATGTGTTATTCAACTTGGTATCCCCAGGATCTAGACCATTACTCAGAAGTTAATACATGCTTATTCCCAAGGATAAGGGACTTCCAGCTTCAAATTTATTGACAGTAACATATTTATGCTATATCTGGGTTAGATATATTTTGATAGGTTTAACATGGAGAGCAAATCACCACTTACAAAAATTTTTTTCTATGTGAAAAGGTACAAAGAAAAAAACAAAGTCCATCAGAAACTTAACAATACTTCTCCACTAGTAAATAATTTATCTTGTGAGCTCCTACCACTCTTACACCGTAGGTCCTCCTTGAAAAATATCTAGAAACACTCTGATATATTTTTTTAAATAACAGAGTCAATATGTCTCACAATGTCCAGGTTGCAAAATGCTATTCCCAGGAAGAAAGAACTTTTGAACAATGAAGAGTTGAAAATAGAAAAATATTTCTTCAATGAGAAATCAATATTTTTCCCAGACAGCTTTTATTTTCATTATGCTTTCAGGGTATATATAAAATAAGGAAATGGAACTTAAGCTACTGTTGAATGAGCTAATATATACCTAGAGAGCCATTTGTACAAGTATACAGCCCTCGTTTGTAAGAATTATAACTTCTATCTAATATTCAATTAGTCCTTTTCTATTTTAAGCACTACATTTAAAATTTCATTTTATTCCCACTATAATTCTTTTCATAAAAGGTGATATAAAGGAATCCATTAGTGCCATTTCCTAAAGATAGTGATTTTTGAATCATGATTACTATTCAGGAGATATTTCTGGTAAACCTGCTAATGATATACTCCCTGCCCTAAAATTTACATCAATAACTACCAAACCCTTCATCATGTAATTTAAATATTGAATAGCATGAAACTCACATACTGGCTTCACTCAGAATACTTTATATGTTTGCAGATAATCAGCTCTGCCCAATATTATAAAATAGGTCAGCAGCATCAGCATTTTGCCTGTTTCAGAGAATAACCAGCACTAGAGGGAATATGGTTGGATTTTCAGAAAGGAAAAAAGACAGAATCATAATTTTATTTCTGGTTCTCCATTAGAATGGCAATACTTGTTCTTTAGGCTATGGTTTTATAAGAATTGTTCAAATACTAACGTAATTTTGTACTTTTCAAATATCTTTTTTTAAATGTATGCCATATCAGTGTCCACTGAGGATATTTACCTCACTGATGTGTAGGGAAAAAAACTCAAAACTTCATACTTTATTTTATAGCAAAAGCAGTCCATCATTTAAAAAAATAAAATCTCTTTTATATCTTTGCAAACTTTTTAAAGCAGTGATCATATATATTTATTGATTTACTCACAGTATTATAAGGTCGAAGGATACTTGAATAATGTGTTAATGTATCCAACTGATTGAATAAGGAACTAAATAAATATAGTAGTTTGAAAGTTACATATACGTAATTATAAATTTTTAACATAATTACTTACCTCTTCTAGTTGGCATGCTTTGATGACACTCCTATATCTATACTCATCATAAGAAACACCAAAGACGATGTTCTCTTTAATAGTACCAGGCATAATCCAGGAAAACTGTGAACAGAATGAAATTCTTCCACTGTGTTTAATTTTACCCTCTGAAGGCTCCAGTTCTCCCATTATCATCATTAGAAGTGAAGTCTGGAAATAAAAAACACTGTCATTAAGTCATTTGAGCAAATCATTTTCATAACGTACTTACCTCTAATTGTCAAACAAAGCAGAAGGGTCTAATCTGCTTTTATAAGAGTCTATATTAACTCATTTAAGTCAAAATTTATTAGCCACCTTCTCCCTGTTCCAGATTCTTGGCTGTGCACAAAGACACAAAGTGGGATAAAAGAAACAATCACAACAGCATGTGAAAAATGCTATGAAAGAGGCTCTCAAAGAAGGAATACCTAATTCAGATTTCTGGCATAGGTCTGGGGGGTATCAGGGAAAAGATTAGTAGCAAATAACACTTGTCAAGGGCTTACTCTGTGCTGGGTATTATTCCATAAGATTTACATGTGTTCATTTATTTAATCTTCACAATAATCCTATAAGGTAGAATCAATATTATCTTCATTTTATAAAGGAGAAATTAGTTGACAAAAGATAGTGTTTGGTAATATTGTTTCCACAGCCCTTCTTTAAAAAAAAGCTATTATGAAATCATCAAAGAGATGACTAAGAACCAGCAGTGGAAATATCCTTGAACAAATACTATAGGTAATCATGGATTAAATTTAAAACTAATGTGACAATTCGAGTTGAAGCACAGAATTTAAACATTTCCTATTTCCTGAAGCCAAAAAAAATTGTTATAAATAAAAACAAACAAAACAAAGAAAATGGGGTGTAGAGGAATTTGCCAATAGCTTTATCAAAAAAAAAAAAAAAGCTAGAAGTCAAGGATTTATTAACAGGAACAAATCAAGTAATAGGAGCATAACCATATTTAACAATACAAAGATAAATATTAAGAAAGATACTACTACTAAAATTGAATAAAAGAAAAGGTAACAACTGAAATAAAAACACCAATTTTATAGAACTAACAGTAGTGAACTAGAGACCATAAATTTAACATAAAGTTATTATTATAAATCTAGCCACTAAAAAAACACAGACCTTGATCAAAATCATAACTAATCCACACACATATACATAAGTCACATATATATCCAACACACTTTAGAAAAAAGAAAAACACAAAATAAAACATAAATATCATAGAATTCAAATGAAGCATATCTATAAAATAAGGAAATAAAAATCAGCTAAAGAAAGTGATGGTTGCCAAATGATATTAGTGTACTTAAAGCCATTGACTGCACACTTAGAAATGCTGAAAATGCATCTGAAGAGGTGTGATCCTCCTATGCCTTTGAATCACATATGTGTTTATAAACAAGTTACCCCAATTAAAATAATAATAATTATAAAGATGGTAAATTTTCTATTTTCTGTATTTTACTACAAGTATTTAAAAAAAAAAAAAACCTTAGAAACAAATTCCCAAAATACATTAGGAATTGAATTAAAAAAGTTTGAGGACATGCTTTGTAAACAGAGTAACATAAATCAGTTTATATTTTTTTAAAGGTTTATTTATTTATGCATAAAGAACTGAGGTACAGGCCAGAGGTGCAGGGGTGATGACAGGATTCACCAGAGACAGAGTGGAGAGCAGAATAGGCAGATCCAGAGAGGAGCAGTGGGCGGGCCAGAAGAGGTCTGCCGCACCATGTGGGTCACCTCTAGGGCTGGGGATTGAAATCATGCTGAAGTGGCTTTAGCTTCTTAGTGCTTTGCTTCAACCCGCTGCACCACCAGGGAGGGCCCTAAATCAGTTTATTTTTTTAAAGTTAAGCTCAAATATTTTTAAAAGGTGTTCAGATCAAATTAAAATAAATACAACTCTAATGTAAATAAAAGACACAGCTAAAGAAAAATGATTCATACAAGTTGGCTTAAAAAAAAAAAGCAATAAATGTATAACCAAAGGAACAAAAAGGGCAATGATTTTCATAATGAATAAGGTGGAAATTAGGGCTAAAGATACCCACTGAAATAAGGAAAAGTACATTAAGGTACTGAAGAATATAGTTTTAAGTAGCTAGCCACTAAATTTTAAAGAGTATATTTATCAATATCTAGCCATTCAATTTATAAAACAAAAATTCCAGAAACTTCTTCAGACCAGAAAAAGGAAGAAGAAATGTAAGTAATATTAAAATCTACATTACAATAAAAAATAAAGACACCACCTTGCCAGCTCCAGTAGATCCAGCAACTGCCAACAACTGTCCTCTCTCTATCTTGAAATTGATATCTTTCAGGACAGGTGTGCCAAGAAGTGAGAAGTTACTGAAGAAGAGGCTGTTATCACCATTGGAAATGTTTCTACTGTTACTATTTTGTTTTGCTTTCTCAAATAATCCTCCAAATCCCTTCAAGAAAAAAAAAGCAAATTAAAAAGGTTTTCAGAAAAAAAAGTTTTTCAGGTTTTTTCAACAGCTATTTGTTTTATGGATGATTAATTTAAAAGACACATGATCCATATTTCATAACAGATAATTATACAGAATATGAGTTCTATAACACATGATAAAAGCATTTGAAAAATAGAATACTGTTTAATAAAACTGAAGATTTATTATCCATGTACCTTCTATAGACAGTAAATAAACATTATTATTATTGAATACTTAGCATAACAAAAGGTAGACCTTATTATTTTATTTTATTTTTTATTTAATAAAGTCCCACTGTTTTACATCTTTGTTAATATTTTGACAGTATATGATTTCTCCTTTCACAGCTGCTCTCCCACCATCATCTATGCATAGTTGAGGTAACTCTTTCAAAGCTGTGGAGTGTGACTCAGAGAAATGAAGAAGCCAAGGTCACATAACCAGTAGGCCAGAGATGAATGACACCCCAAATCTGAGGTAGTTTAGCATGATGGTAGCTCCTTCCTTTAGGCAACCCAAGACTATTCTTTAGTCATTATTATTATGTATAAATGTGATGAGATGATCAGGGGGTTCCACTGAATTCCATTTACATGAGAGTAGCTGAGAAGATGAAATTCCCTTTTGAGATTGTCCTACTTCTCTCTTGTGTAACAGGCAACTTGAAAGGTAGCATTTTTCAAACCAAAGTAAACTATGAATACTGATCAGGAGGAAGTTGTTACACAGTTTTAGGGAAAACTAGTCTCACATTGTCAACATCCCAACGTACATGTTAATAAAATACACCTTCCTGAAAATTTGTCTATTTGCCACTTTCCCTTTTCCATAAAAAAAATGAAGAATTTTTTAGATCAATATCCACAAGTGGAGTTTTCAAGAGAAAAAATGTACACAAAATGCCAAGCTCTTTAAAAACTAGCTCCACTTATTTTTCTTCCATCTATATATGACAGTACCAGTTCTTAGGAACCCTCAACCAACACTGTTGTTTGCTGGTTTGGAATTTATTTTGTTTTCATAGAAGAAGTAGAATCTTTTTTTATGTATTTCCTCCTGAGTAACACTGGGCAATCTCCATGGATATGACTTCCCTACAGTTGTGAGTAGAATGGTTATAATACCCAGCCTTTGTGTCATCTTTTCAATTAGCTAGATAATAGTTGACAAATCATTATAAAATTCCAAGCTTCAAATCATTATAAAATTCCAAGCTTCAGTCTCCAAAGTTTTTTAAGGTACAAAATGAGGTAACGGATAGGAAGTATTTTGTATACAGTATAACAGTATCTACTTGTCTTTTTTTTTTTTAAAAAAGATTTATTTATTTATTCATACAGAACTGGGGTACAGGCCAGAGATGCGGAGGGTGAGAGGATTCACCAGAGACAGAATGGGGAGCAGAACAGGAAGATCGACGAAGTAAACTGCTGAGGGGAGCAGCAGGCGGGTCAGGAGAGGTCTGCCATGCCATGTGGATCACCTCCAGGGCAGGCGGGAATCGAACTCATGCGGAAGTGGCCTAAGTGCTGTGCTTTAACCCGCTGCGCCACCAGGGAGGGTCCATCTACTTGTCTGTTTAAATGAAGTAATACTGAGAGTAGAAAAGGGCTCTGGAGTTAAGAGAAACCTAGATTGATATTTTAGTACTGTCATAACTAGTTATATAACCTTGTTCTAGTTATTTGAACTCTCCAAGCCTCAGCGTCCTATACATAAATAGAAATATTACCTACTCACAGGTTAGGATTGAGGGAGGAGTCATTTATAACTCATCAGGCACTTGCCTTTTGAATAACTGGGTGGATGGTGATGTAATCCAAGAAGGTGGACACAGGTTGGAAGGAGTGGATTTATTAAACTTTGGGAGTGATGACTGAAATGATTAAGAATCATATAGGAATTTGAAATATATGTATGAAGATGAGGAAAGAAACTGGATTCAGAGATTTTCATTTGAGGGTCACTGGCACATTAACACCAATGAGCCTGAGTGTGGTAATCCAAAGAAAGCATGAAATGCTGAAAGTAAACCTAGGAAGGGGCTGATGGCCCATCATGGCAGGCAGGTTAGCCACTGCCTGAAGATGAAATAATATGAAGAGTGGTTCACTAAACCTAAGTGAAGTGATAAATTAAGAATACACGAATTTTAATAAGAGTGGTGAAGGCACAGTTTAGTGGGGGAGAATTTCATAAAGATAAGGAAGCAAGAACAGATTTGACAGCAACGGGAAGGAGAGTGATGATGTGGAGGAAAGAAAGGGTGGGTGTGCAAAAGTCAAAGAAGTTTTTTTAACTTGAAAATATTTAAATGTGAGAAGAAATTAGTTGAAATAAGATGTTGAATTTTCCAGAGAAGGAATAATTGCTGGGCCCCTGTTTTGAAAAGGTGTGCAAGACAATAATAGCTCAGTAAAAGTCAGGAAGAAACATTCATTTTTCTCTTAGACAAGAAAAAAGAATGAAATGATAGTTCCAAGCGTGGAGAGAGAAGCTGGAAGCATTCCTTAGGAATGATGGCTTCTACTGTGACAGGTACCATGTTTGGTCTAGTGTCTGGGAGAGATGAGGTTGGGGATTTAAGAAAAATAGCTAAAAATCTGGAATGGCTTTTAGAGAAACAGTGAAGGAAATTCATGAAAGACAAATGAAAAGATTTCCTAAGAAGATTTATAGATCCAGTTAATGTTAAAGATTCAACTGCATAAAATTTACAATTGACAATAATACATGATTTTCCCAAATAGCACCATCTTCATCAAAGCTAATAAATGTTGAAAGTTTTACTGCAAAGCATTCAGTAAAATGAAAGGAATTGTGAGTGCTTCTGGGAGAAGACAAAAATGAATGTTCCTTGGGAAAACAGAGGATACAACAGGAAGTATTCCAAACTGAAAACTGAAGACATAGAAATCTTGATGAAACTGAAAGGCAGTAAG
The DNA here is from genome assembly GCF_000260355.1 of Condylura cristata. Taxonomy (NCBI): domain Eukaryota; kingdom Metazoa; phylum Chordata; class Mammalia; order Eulipotyphla; family Talpidae; genus Condylura; species Condylura cristata. The sequence goes on along the minus strand of NW_004567106.1, from coordinate 52,059,951 downwards.
CATGGAATGAAGACGCTGAGGGAGAAGAAGGGTTAGGAAATTCTACGTCTATAAGAGATTTCAGAACATGACATTTCTAAAGTGGATTAAGTCTAAGTGCTCACAGGGCTAGTACCTGAAGAAGTGTCTGCAGTTTAATACACGAGAGTCAAAGTCTAGAAGAGGACACAACCGGGTGGGAGGCAACAATTCTGCAAAAAAGGCTGCAGCCTATGATATTTGGGTTCAAAATCCACATTGGTCTATCTTTCATACACCTTTATATTGACCAGAATATGGAATGTATGTGGAATAAAACTTGAGTCTGAAAAGTTAGCATCTACTGAAGAGTGATTATGAGCATAATCATGTTACCTAAGTTATTTTAATCAATCTTCACAACACATTTACTAAGTAAATAGTAATATTCCCACTTTGCAGATGGAGAACAAAGCGCTTGACAAAGTAACTTGGTCGAGGTTACACGAATGGCAGAGTCAGGATGCAAGTCTTGCTGTTTGGCTCCAAAACTAATGAGACTTGTGTTACTTCCTAAACTTATTTCCAGAACTTGTGAAACAAGTTCTGATGGAAAAAGTTGAAGAGACTTTTTAATATTTCTGGGTCTCTACTTCTTAATCTAAAAGAGGAGGAGAGGTTGCCTTTTCAGTTCTCATAAGCTATCATCACACCTTGTTGTCTAGTGAGATAAAAACAACTTTACCAAAAAGAAAATGCTTAAGCGCATTTAGTGCAAACAATTAAAAAAATTCCTGACCTCCTCCCAGTAAGCTGTTGCATTCTCCATAATGACTTCTGTGGTTGTTAAGTTGTATTCTAATGTCTTATATTCTTGTTTCTGTAAGAAATCCTGTTTCAAAAGAGAACAAGCATGTATTGTAAAACCAGAAGACTAGTGCATCACAACTATATTACACTCTAATAGTGCTGTATCTCATATCATGAATGATTTCATGAATGATAGAAATGATATCTTAGTACCATGAGTTTATAACAGTGTTTAAAGTTCTAAAAATTGCCAAACATTAGAATTCATCATATTTGAAACAAAAACAAAGAACAACTATAAACCAGAGATATTCTATGGGGGTGGTGAGAGGAATAGGATCAAAACTGGGCAGGGACGGGTGCATGGGACAATGGTGATGGCACATGGGTCAACTGGTGGAGGGAAGTCCACGGGATTACAACTAAGATGGGAAAAGGCACACAATGAAGAATGATGTAAAATAAATTCATATATTTTAAAATTTTTAAAAATCATTGTATTTGGAATGCACTCTTTAAACTCTAAAAAAACTGTCTTTACACATTAGATTTTTTTTTTTTTAAAGATTTATTTATTTGTGCATACAGAACTGGGGTACAGGCCAGAGGCTCAGGGGTGGTGAGAGGCTTCACCAGAGTCAGAGTGGGGAGCAGAACAGACAGATCAACAAAGTACACTGCTGAGGGGAGCAGCGGGCGGGTCAGGAGAGGTCTGCCTCGCCATGTGGTCTCCTCCGGGGCAGGCAGGAATCGAACTCATGTGGAAGTGGCCTTAGATTCTCAGTGCTGTGCTTTAACCCCTGCGCCACCAGGGAGGGCCACACATTAGATTTTTAACACACCATTGAGTCTGCCTTGTCCTGTTACATCTCTTAGTCTTAGTGATTAATTTATATAGTATCTCTGAATTACCCATACATGTGCTTTAATTCATCATTAGGACAAAGAGAGAGCTAATGTCTGCATCTTCATAACACCTCCTAATTAGGGGCAGATAAACATCACTTCTCTGGGTTCAGTAATGGTATAAAGATCTGATACAACTGATTTTAAAGCAAGAACCCATGACTCTAAAAGATAGGCATGCTCTTCCTGGGGAAGGTGTTAATATAAGGGTCCATGCATACTGAGGTCTTCCCAAGGAGGTAATGAAAAAAGCCTGCTACTGGCCAAGCTTTAGCTAGACCTTCTTTGCTTTTTTTACTTCTCTTTTACTATTTCTTCTTTGGTTTCTTTCTCTTCCAGGTTTGTTTCCAGTTTTGTGTGTTCTCTATGTATGTTCATGTGCAGGGACTCTTCTATGCCTTTTTTATAAGTCTCTCCCCTTAATAACCCCCTTTCTCCACCATCAAACACACACAGATCTGGTGAGTTAACAGAAGAAACAAAGTAACTCCAAGGACTGCCAAGTTCACTAATACTAATTTGTCTAAATCACAGATCTCAAAATTGCAGTCTTTTCACGGTGCTGTGATTAAAGAAGATGACTGAGGAGATTGTGATGAACTATTTCTGAATGGTGGAGCAGCCACAGATTGTAAGAAAGAAAGAATCAGTTCTCTATTCAATTTTTCAAATGAAGCTGAAGACATAATTTATTTTGTCACACTTCCCAACATTAAATGCAGGAATTAATTCAACTGTTTTTCAAATGTAATAAAAAAAAGTGCCACAATTATTAGCAAATTTTGGTTTAAATTAAAAACTGGCAGAACCACTGAAAAGTGGATTTACCTTCAGTTTTCATTTATATCATAGTGATTTATTTTCTGTATTTCATAATTACATGAATGTTAAAACATATCTAACAAGCCATTCTGATCTGCAAATTAATTATAAAATTCATAACCACACACAGGTTCAAGGTGATGATTTGATTAGCTTTGCATAAATTGAATCTCATCATTGGAGGATTTTAGAACTTCTCTTTAAAGCTACTAGTTACAGCCTTGGTGAAATTTTAAAATAACTAATGTAGCATAAAGTGCCATTCTCATTCATCATACTATCCAGGGAAATGTTTGTAAAAGTTTAAGGTGAACATGATTAGTGTTAGCTTAGTTATTTGTAATCTTTTGTGGTGACTGTTTCCATGTTTTTGCACATTGTTAAATTCACTAGAACTTATTTATGGATTATATGAATAAAATTCTCCAGAATGCAGAGATAACATTTTCTTCAATTTTTTTTTTCTATTTAGAAGAATCTCACTGGTCGTCATTATAGGGACTCACCAGATCACATATAGACATCAAGAGAAGATGTCCTATACAATAAACAGGCCCCAAACAGAGACCTGTAGGATTTCATCTCTACAGAGTCAGCCTTCTAGAAAGGTTCTAGAATGTTCTATAACCATTATGTAAATGTTCGGTCCTGCCACATTACCTGTATTTTGTTTATGGCTCCAATAGAGTCATACCACGATTGCACAGCCCAAGGGAACTGCCGAGTGACTGCCATGCGCAGAACAATGCAGAATGAGATGGTTGTGAATATTTTCCGAAGGACGATTCCTTTGATCAATGCATAGGGAAGCACAGATAAAAACACAACAAAGAATCCTGAGAAGAAGAAAGCTGAGCTATTGAAGTATCTCACATAGGCTGCCTTCCGGGTCAGTTTCAATTCTGTTCTATTAAAAAAAAAATACGATTAGTAAAAAAAAAATTTTTACTTTTCAGTTATTAGACATTATAAAATATAAAGTCTGAAGGTAGGCTGTAGGGGCTTCTCTCTATTTTCTGATTCTTTCCACAACCCTGTAATTTGTGTGACCTTGGGAAAGTTATTTAACATTTCCTGAGCTATCTAAAAGGGAAGAACAATAAATGAACCAGCGACTTGCATATAACACCTGTAAATATTTTAAAATTTAATAATCTCAATTATTATTACTACACTTATAGATTTCTTTATTATTAAAATAAATAATTAATTTTATTATTATTCAATTACTAAAAATAGCATTAATTTTATTAAAATGAGGATTTTGTGGTGGGTTGATAATTTAATCAGTTAAATATGGAAATGAGGACAATGTTCAGTAAACAACCAATCTGATTGTTATCAAGTAGATTTTTCCTGCTTTAGAAATTGTAGCTTGTCTTTGGAGAAAATTAAAAATAACCTAAGCCACAAATTTCTCAAACCTTAGCATGAGTTAAAATCTCCTGAGAGACTTGTTAAAATAGTCTCAGACTCACCTCTCAAAGATATTTATTGAATAAATCTGCAATGGTATTCCAGAATCTGGGTTTTTAAAAGAACGTAAATGATTCTGCTGCAATTAGTTTCCAGTTAGAGGAAAATAGACACTGCATCCTAAGTCTGCCTTTCTCATTTTAGTAAAGTCATTTGTAACCCAAATATATTTTATTTTTGCTATTCTTCTAGTCTGAGTAGCAAATATGAATTTTTTATATATATATATATATATATATATATATATATATATATATATACACACACACACACACACTGATGATAGTTTTAAATGCTCCAACGGTAAGAAAGCAGGGAGTACAGAGGTTGGTGAGAATAGAACACAATGCTGCCTTCAACCTCTGTCCTAACACAGGACCATAAAGCGGGTCCCTGTGACCCTCCTCATCCAGCAACTGCAAGGGAAAGAGCTGCAGACACAGAGAGGGCTTTAAAGGGAGGAGCAACAGTCATACCTAGCACTTGGACGCTAGTTCCACACACTTATGTAACTCAGAAAAACACTTCTCATTCTCAAGTGGCAGAATCCAGAGTGATCCTGAGTACAATGTTGAGGAAAATGGAGCTCATGTGCCCTGCCCAGATTGTGACCACAGTCTAATGAGGTCAAGTCTTATCTTTTACAATTACTTATGGTTTGAGAATTTCGCTGGAGTTTAACCCCCTACCTCTGCCACTGTACTATTTCAAGCAAGTCATCTTTCCTTTGAGCTTACAGAACTTATGAAAGGAAAACAAAACATATCCTTGTGGAGCTGTTAACACAGCAGAGGGCCTGGCACAATGTGTGTCCTTATTCTTCAGAAGGAAAAAAAAAAAAACATACTGTCTAGGTCGATATTAATAAAACCTAGAAAACACTTTATAAAAATGCAACAAATTTGCCCAAATTGTTGTTGAAATGAATTAGAAACAGCTGACAACAGGGGAAGACATAGGACTATAAGAAAAGAAAAATGGTTAGAGAACATTGACAAGTGACCCAGAAATCTACACTTTCCATAATAAAATCACTAACACTTTATGAATCATAAATCTATTTTGTGAATTTCTTATAAAAAAAGTTGAAAATAACTTTATTATCAAGGAACAGATTTTTCAGGGAGCTTTGCAAAGACTTTTGCCCAATTCAACAGTAGCCCATGCTGAGACAATCAACCCTTTGAAGTGCATCCTGCCAGTTTTTCCAGAACGTTGTATTTGCTCTCGAGTAGAGGCAATTCTTACTTTCCCATATTTACGTCAGCACTGTCCAACCTTTTCAGGTAACAATTTCATGCCACATTAAGGAACTGGATTATACAAGCTACAACCAAACATTGAGTATCATAATTGGTCAAAAAGAAATAGAGAGTAAGATGGACAGATTTCATCCTTTGAGGAAGAGGGGGAAAAACCCAAAGTCCAGGTAAGTAAGCACCAAGAATGACCTGACTAGGAGTTACCATAAGGCCTGAGAAAACTGGATCCTATGATGACCTCATTACTCTTGCTATGTCTATGCTTATAAGCATGATTGGACCAGGGGGAAAATGTGATGGAGGAAAAACAACTTCAACCAATGAAGCAATTTCTCCAAGAACTTTAAGCATATTCTGGAAAGTAAAATATAATTCCTTTCCTGGATTTGTCTTATAAGGCATAATAAAAACAGGTGACCAATAGTGTTTGGAAAATAAATACTCTTTTACTCTTTCTATTTACATGGCAAAGGACTTAACATTTCAGCATTTCTCTTGTTGTTCCAATCACACACCTGCAGTTCGGTTACCACTGTCCACTGGAATCAACAGCCTAAATCCCTGGTAACACATATTCATGCCACCTAAAAAGTATTTTTCCTCTTCCTTGTAGGGAAAATGCCCCTGTGAAACTCTCATACGCAATACATCCTGAAATTATTTGCAGTTAACTGTATAGCCAACCTCTCAAGAGTTTCCTAAACCATTTTTATTATAGTTTATTGAACCTGGAACTTCACTAAAGAAAAATGGTCTCATGACTATGGAAATGACATAGTTTATATTTTGCCCACAATTCTTTCAGTGATCCTATCTCAGTCTGTGCTGACTTTTCTTCTGGAGAGAGTCTTTACTAATCAATGAAAGAAAGGTTATCAGAGGTTAAAACAAGACTAGTTATAAGTGGCAGGTAATGATTGTATCTCAGGTGGTAGCTATAATATCTTACACTGACTTCTCAAGTTGGAAGGCTTAATAAACACAATTTATAGACATTGTTCCACATGAAGTTAATAGTGAGCAGACATTTTAACCAAAAAGAGGGATTTTTTTTTCAGAGCATATAAATTAAGTAACATGTAATAGAAAAAAAATCACTTATTTTGTTCAGAATTATGTATTTATTGTAAGTATACATTATTACTATCATTATATATATTTATTATTCTAGAAATTCCATTTAAGACTGCAATCGATTTCCTGCTCCATGATTACTATTTTAACCAAATAAGTATATTAAATAACTATAAACACATACAGGACATTATTCCATAACATACACATATCCTTGAAGTACAAAACAACACATTTGATCAACTATGCAAAATGACAGCACATGAAAGTGATTTTATGTAAATCATGATGAATGTTGACTTAGTTTAATACAACTGTCAGAAACTGAAAAGGTGAGTTGGAAGTTCACTGTGATATACTCATTTTTTAAATATGAAACATTAACTTGCTATGTTGAAAAGTATCAAAATGACTTACTGTCTCAGGTTTTCAATAATTTTTTCCATTGCCTCCTCCCAGCAGTATGCCTTAACAGACTGGATATTGTCAATAATTTCTGAGGTGATCACGAGTCTTTCATTTATCTTCCCAGCTCTCTGATCTCTGTAAATCAAACAATCAGTCAACAAATCTAATAGTTTATGAAAACAAATCAAATTATCCACTAAGAATAGCTCAAGGTTTTAAGAAAAGTCATATTTTCTATTAATAGATGGTAACAAAAATATATGCCATGTACTAAGTGCCTTCAACATGCCAGACACCGTAATAAAGGCATTCCGTATATTATTTCTAATCTAACAGTCTAGAAGAGGTGGTTATCTCCACTTCAAATATTAAAAAGCCAGAAACTCACCTAACTAGTAAGTATGTAAACTGAGATTCAAGCCAAGAGCTAACTCATTCCAAAATCTATATTCTTTTTTATTATACCCTAGTTGACAAACTCGAAGTCATCTATTACAACCAGTAGCTAGTATCACTGACTCATTTTTGCAATTAAAAAAAAAATTAAGTAGGGCTCTGGCAAAATGATCCATGAACCAGAGTAGGAAAAGCTTATTAATTCTATCAAAAATATATGCATTCCCTTCCATTTACATGTCTCATTTATTCTATCTAAATCTTGACCACTGATGCCACTAAAATAACTCCTTTGTAGTGACACCCAGTAAATAAATCACAATTCAGTCTGCAGAGTAGTCCTGGCTTTGCTAGAGTGGTATTTCTGCAAACTTAATTTAAAACCTTTAAAGCTATGGAAATAGTGTTACCTATACTTCATCATCATTCTCCCTAAGCCGGACTGAAAAAGGGCAATGACGATTAGGAAAGCAAGTCCACAGAAGGCAGAGGCCTGTAACAACTCCCAGAGCAACCCCATCAGAAGTGTCACTTGTAAAGGAACAATCCACACGAAATGTGTTGAGGCAAGTCCCTGGAAAATAAAATCATAGTGAAAACTAATACATTTTATCCATCCTCACACCCAAACAAGCACAGACGAAGGAAATCAAGCTCAGTGAGCTTATACAATGAAACAACCCCTGGTTTAGAACATACTAAAACCTAGGTGTTCACTACCTGGAACACAAAGCAATGTCTTAATTAACACTGTGCACATAGGTCAGGATTTCCCAAGGGAAAATTTACAAGTCACTGCATTTTAAAGTGTATTTTTACTTGATGGAATAGAGATTGAACATCTTAGGTATCATGTCAAGAATCTGTTATAAAGAACTTCTATTTGGATAAAGCAAGAGTTCTGGCATAGAACATGCAAGAATAAAAGAATCTCAGGAGGTTTCATCTATTCAATTGCACAACTCTATCATTTTGACGACATCTTCAGAATAAATCACACTCAATTCAACAGTAATTTACTTAATACCTGCTCTGGATCCAGCACTATGTTAAATACGAGAAATGCAAAGATAAATAAAACACTCTATCTGTCCTCAAGGACCTTGTCTTTGTCTGTGACACAGACAGCACTTAACAGGCATTGCTCAGACTATCATACTCAGCCAAAGTAAATAAGTGATTTAAAGTATTAAAGAGAAACAAGATCTGACAAGGATGAATTTTGAAAAACCTTATTAACTACACGGCAAGTCAAGGTGCCTTTGAATTGAGTGGTCCCAAAAAACCCCAGCATGGCCCTCTGCTACATCATTTAGCTTTGTCAGTTTTCAGAAACAGAAAGGTAAGAGTGCATGTAACTTAATTACTTTTAATTGTTACGTGACTTAGAAAACTTTGGGGGTAAGTTATATGATTTATAGCAATAATGCATAAAAGATTAAGTCAGTAGGTACATACTTCATCAAATTTGTTGAGGTTGTTGGAAAGGAGACTAACAAGTTGTCCAATACTTATTTTATCTAGAACACGACTTGACAGCTTTAAAGTCTGAAAGGAAAAGGGGACATTAGATGGTGTTGACAAACAGAGAAAAATGTAAATAACATTACAATAAGCTGATGAATTAGGTTACTATGAATGCATTCTAAGTTAAGGTAATGAAAATTATTTTATATTTTATCTAGCTTAGTATCTTTCCAGGTTTAGAAATATTTCTCTTCGCAACAAATATGGTCTGGAATACCTCACATTATTTTATTTTCAGTAGTGAGAAAATGATAACGATTTTTTTCCTCAAAAGTGGGAAAGAGGGCCCTCCCTGGTGGCGCAGCGGGTTAAAGCACAGCACTAAGAAACTAAAGCCACTTCCACATGAGTTCAATCCCCGCCTGCCCCGGAGGTGACCACATGGCGCGGCAGACCTCTCCTGACCCGCCCACTGCTCCCCTCAGCAGTGTACTTTGTTGATCTGCCTGTTCTGCTCCCCACTCTGTCTCTGGTGAATCCTCTCACCCTCCGCATCTCTGGCCTGTACCCCAGTTCTGTATGAATGAATAAATAAATCTTTAAAAAAAAAAAATGTGGGAAAGATATTGTAGTTACATATTCAGTTACATAATGTGGACAGTATTATTTTGTTTTTATAAAAGAAAAAAAGGCAGTGAAATTTGGGGAAAAAACCTTAGCCCTAAATTTTTCATGTAGCAATACTATTGAATAAAGTACCTTTAAATTCAATAAAAGTATGTCATGAATAACTGTATTACTAATAACTTTGGGAATGATCATATTAAAAATACAAAATCCTAAAAATGTATAAAGAAATATACATACACAAAAATAGAATATCATAAAGTAGATATATGCTTATGAAAAAGATCAGTCATACTTTGCCTGTAAAATTTAATAAGAATTGATATGCCCATTTAGAAGGCTGTGTTTGAAGAGTACCCATCAAATATTTATTTGAAATGAATCTCTCACATAATGTTCGTATTCAATAGAGGAAAAACGCTGTATTCAATGCTTCAGGGATTGTTGCTAAGGTTTATTTAAATATAATTCTCTTTACAAGGCAACTCAGTTACATACAATAAATGAGTTTATTGTCATAAAACGTAATAGGGTAGGTAAAGAAAAAGTTCACATATCTGGTTAAAAGATATGTGATATGTTAAAAGATATTTTATTGAGGAGGTAGAGTTTGAGATAAGTATGTAAAAATAAAGAGTGATTAAATAAGCAGAGATAGGTATGTAAAAATAAAGAATGATTAAATAAGCAGAGATAGGTATGTAAAAATAAAGAGTGATTAAATAAGCAGAGATAAAAAAGAAAACAAGACCATGAATTTCTAAACACTTTCCTGAGAAAGATGGAGGGGTGGGAGGGAATGATTTAGGCACAGACTCAGTCTCAGTTGACTGAGTTTTCCATGAGACTTATCATGGAATTGTGTGCATAGCACGTATTCTGAGAACTTTTCTTAAGTTTGGTTAGTCCCATGATGAAATTCATAGACAAAGCTCAATTTGTATTTAAACTCAGTTTTGTATTCAAACTCACTATTTAAAATATAATTTGGATGTACCACAAATGCAGATTTTAGAACAAAGCAAAACAGTGCTCTAGTACAAAACTGGAATATGGTAGGAAGGTAATGGCTGCCAGCCACATGGCCGGAACTGAGACCAGTTCACTTTCGGCTCCCTTTGGAACCAAGCCAGAGTCACCCGAGATGTCACATTCTGTGGAGAGGATGCCAATATTGGTCAATAAGAGCAAACTAGGTAGGAGCAGATACTGATTATTGAACAGATAACTCAATATCGAGAAAGGAAAACTCCACCAGTTGCTAAATTTTCTTTAACACATGCTAGGTATGAAAGCAGATATAGGCCCTCCCTGGTGGTGCAATGGGTTAAAATGCAGCACTATGAAGCTATATGCAGCCACTGCAGCATGAGTTAGGTCCCTAGCCAGGGGGGTGACCCACATGACATGGCAGACCTCTCCTATCTTTCCCACTGCTCCCGTTGGCAGTGTATTTCAGTCAATCTGCCTGTTCTGCTCCCCATGCTATCTCTGGTGAATCCTCTCACCCCCAGCATCTCTGGCCTGTACCCCAGTTCTATATGTATAAATAAATAAATCTAAAAAAAGCAAGTAGATATATGGCTATTTTTCAGCTAAATGATATATATGGACTTAATAACTCATAAACCTATTATTTTTTATATCCTTTTTCCTGAAGCCCAGAGCACTCACGCTTCACTTTTAATGTATCAGTTTACCATGTTTATCTTATTTTCCCTAGTAGTTGAAAAACCCTCCACTTTAAGGACCATGATTTACACATTTTGGAAATTTGGGAGAAACTTGTATATAATGTCCATGGATTTTAGATTAGGTTCTTAATCATTATATCCATAAATAGGGATAACAATTTCTGTTACAGAGAGTGTTAGGAAGTTGACCAAAATCACTGAAAAGCTTGCCATGTGCATCCTTAGGTCTAGGTTGTAATTATGACAATAAAGTCATTTTATACATACTTTCAAAACTAAATTCAACTTTCTTTTACATGCATTCTGTGTAAGTTCTACATTCTAAATGATACCTAACAATTTCTTCACTTATGTAAGATATCTGGATCAAAATAAAATTTGTTCATTTATCACCATTGCTTTTCTGATACTTGTGAACTGAAATGGCAGCTGAAATGACTTGATTATACTGTGGACTCTGCTTTTTCTTGTGCCTCCATAAAAGGCTTTTTGAACAATCAAGTACAGCTGTCAAGGTTTTACAACACAATTGATCTTGCATTTACACTACAGAAGCATCACAGGCTGTTTGTTAGGGGGGATTTCATATCCTTGTCCCTATATAAGGCAGCTGTATAAAGTTTTTATGTCACAGGAAGATAAAACGAAATAAAGCAATATCCAAATAATTCTATTAAATCAGCTTTCCATAGAGACTTGGCCGATGCAAGCTGTCACCCAAGGTCCGAAATCAGTTGGTGAAAGAACATATCATTGAAACGACCTTAAATTCTATTTTTAAGGTAGCCAGGTATTACTTTGGATTCATCTATAACTATGCTTCAGTACACAAGAAAGGCAGGCAAGATTCATATGATTGCCAAACACATGATGTTCCCAAAATTTTAAATTTGTAGTACTCACAAGATAACAGAAATCTAACCTAAAATAACCTGGTAGATGTCACCTCTATGTCATGAACAGTTATGGTGGAAACTTGTACTTCTTGGGTTATCATTAATAATTATATAATATAGTACACATTTCTTATTGAATATAAAAATCTGAAATACTGAGTCATTTCAGTGGGGAGCCTGTGAATTCTAAAAATGATGACATGACTAGTAAAAAAAAAAATCAAAAAAATCAGGCAATTTATAGAAGGTATTCAGTAATTATTACTTAAAATGAATTAAATTATCAAGAGAAACCAGAAACTAATTACTGCTGCCATTTATTTTATATGCACACAAAACTGACTTCAACACTTATCCCTAACTGGTACCAGAATCACATTTAAAGCATGATGCCACTACAGGTAGCATAGAAACCATACAAGAAAATATTACCTTTTTATAAATCAAACTGAACATAGCTATCCTCATCTGCATTCCAATGTGGTGAAGACCAAAAATGGCTGGGTGCAGAAGCAGTGTCCTCACAATAAAGAGAAGACATAAACCTATGGCTAAGTAAATAGCGATGGACCGTTCCACCTTGTTGTCAGGATCATAGGAAGCTATGATTCTTCCCAGTAAAAGAGGCTGGACTGCTTTGGTGACTTCCTGTAAAAGAAAAAAAAACAGAGAAATTAAGTTTTGTTTCCCATTCATAAAATGTGCTCACAATTTCAGCATAAGAGGTTTCATCTTATGGGAGGATGTAAAATGTGCCTTATGGAAGACCACAGCATTTATGAAATTCTCCAAGTTATTTTTCAAATCTTTGTACTATACTATACTAGACTACACTGTATTATACTATATGTGGAGTACAGAGAAACAAAATAAAGGAACTGACAAAACAAAACCTCCAAAATCTAACTGTCAAATTGCACTGGAGGATTATGTGTGATACAAATAAAGAGGTACAAATCTGTACCTCTAAATCCTATTTAGTGTCACAAATCAATGTTAACTTAATGAAACACAATAATTAATGAAAAACATGAATAACTATGAGCAAAAAGGGGAGTATTTTTCTATATCAACTTCATCCTCTGAAAGAACAATGACAGAGGGCTGCCATTGACTGACCATGGGTTTTGATTAGCTGCTCAGTTTACACTGAATACTCAGTACTTCATTTCAAAATAACTGTAGACAAAGGCACTAAATATCAGAAAATATTCAAATGTTTTAAAAACTTCCCCAACTAAAAATAAAAACCTTTCCCAACTAGTCAAAATCACAAGATAGTGGAGTTTCTTCAGTTCAGTATCCATATCTTAAATTTAAGTTTGAATTGCAGTAAACAGATAAGTACTGGAAAAAAAATTCACTAACCACCTACTCAGATAAAAAATATTTACCATGTCTGTGGAATAGCACTTGTATTCTTAAAAGGATAAGTACATGCAGAAATTACTGTCTGCAGGCTTACATTATTAATGCATGTTTTATACTTTCATTACACATGTATCCACCTCTAGAATATCAATACAGAATTATTTTTGAGGTTTTAAATTTCATATAAATGGTATCATTCTGTGCGTTCTACAATTTTTTAACATTGTGTTTAGATATTTATTCACAGGGGTACCTGTATATCTACTTCATTTATCCTAAGGGCTGACCAACATGACACCCTGTGCATAGATTAGATTATATCCTCCATGACCCTACAGTTGGAGACAGTGCTGCCCTGGAAATTTTTTATTAAGTTTCATATCTATGCCTAACTTTCTCTAGTATAGATGGATTTTTTTTAAAGATTTGTTTAGTTATGCATACAAAACTGGGGTACAGGCCAGAGGTGCAGGGGCAGAGAGAGGATTCACCAGAGACAGAGTGGGGAGCAGAACAGGCAGACTGATGAAGTACACTCCTGAGGGTAGCAGCAGGCAAGACAGAGAGGTCCGCTACACCATGTGGGTCACCTCCCAAGTGGGGATCAAACTCACACTGCAGAGGCTGCGGCTAGCTTACAGTGCTGAATCCTAACCTGTTGCACCAGGTTTTATTTTATATTAACTCCTTAAACTAGGACAATGTGATCAAGATAGATCTTGAATTTAAAATTGTATTTATTAACATTTCTGCATTACAAAATTTTTCACAGTGGTAACATTTTATCCTTACAATTATTTTAGATGAATGTTTAAATCTTCCTAGGATGTTCTGATTTTTTTGTTTTTCATAGACAAATGTCAATACTATATTTACTTTGATTTATTTTTGTATTATCATGTACTATTCTTGATGAAAGTATATGGCTATAGAGAAGAAAGGAGCATTGATAATTAACATGCTACCAGATAAAGTATCATTTATCATTCATTATATTATAAGATAAAAATCTAAAGAAGAGAACTAGCGCTGCTACTCATTAATTCAATTGCTTATATCATAATTAGCGTAAACACCTTTTTCCCTTTTCCAAATCTATATGCTTATTTTCCTAATAGATATATCAAACAATACAGTACTACTAATAACACCACATTACACATTTCTAAGGAGTATCTTCTATTTATGGAATGGCCAAAAGAGTATTTTAAGGAAGAGAGCTGTTTTATCAACCTACTAGTACTCAAAATTTTTAGTTACAAATGTACATATGTAAGTTTGTTTTCCTACTGAGTAATCTGAACTAAACTCGCTGCCACTATATTGCCATAATTTTTTTCATACCCCATCATCTCTATCACAAAGGCCCATTAGCTGAATTGTTATTCACTTGGCATTTATAGTAAAATAAAAGCATATTAATTTGATTGGACATTTTACAAATTATCACTGAATTAATTGTCATCTTGTTTCAATTGAAAGAGGACATATTCTTCTTTTGAACTACAATGGCTAGTTCACAAAGATCCTGGTAGAATTAATCTGGGACAATACATGCTCACTGAAACAAATTAGTTTATTGTGGGAAGAGAAAATTCTAATAATAGGAGCATCTGCAAATAGCATCCAACTTAAATCTCACCATTATGGAACTGTTAACATTCAAGGACAAAATTAGCACTCCAACACCCCTCTCAGTAGTTTCCCCTAGTCTCTTATAAGCAGCATGTTCCCTAATATTTACAATAGAACCATTTACAGAAATCACCTGATTTTTTAATTTGAAGAGTGAAACAACAACAATTGATAACTTGCTTAATCTATGAAGTACAAGCCTTTACACAAAGCATCCCTGTAATGACTAAGAGAAACAAAGTCCTATATTTTTGGCCTATAACTGTTACATGTACCTTGTTACTCAGGCTATTTTTAAAGATACAGACATTTTCAGACACAGGGACATCTGCTTTCGCTGGATATTGAAACCATGAAAGAAAGTTCAGATGAAAATAAAACACTGGTTTGTATTAAATAAATTAATCCCAAAATGACTTGAAAATCATAATTCCATGTCCCAACCATTAGTTGTTCCGAATACACTTAGAGGATTAAAGGACTTCTAAAGTTACATTGCTTTCTATTGTGTGTTGTTCACAAAATCATGATCTCCATTCATTTTAATTATATTTGTACCAAGAATTCTAGGACATTATTTAAAATTCAAATACTGACAGGCTATATGTCCTCATATTGAGAACTTAAAAGTATACCAATAGACTATCAAGCTCTTATCTTAATAACAACTGTAAAAATATCTGTAAATTTCCAATATCTGCTTTTGATAAATGTTCTAAATAAACTCAAATGTGTGTATGTGTGCGTGTGTGTGTTGTTAGCCCAAGAAAGAAATTTTTCCTCAACATGATAATCACCATAATTAACACAACTCTGGAGGCATTACCTTAACAGACAGAAAAACAGAAATAAATACAGGCTATTACTAAAATTTACCATTTTTTTGAAACTTTTATCAGTGTTACTCAACAAGAAAAAACTTTGATGTATAAATACTGAAGTGAGTAGTGTTATAATAAGCATAGAAAATGATTTTCTACATAACAAATTTGAGTCAAGAGTTTAGCAAGTAAAGGCTTAAAAACAATCATACATTCCAGTATACCAAGCCTAATAATTTTACAGTAAAAATATAACAGAAGATACAATGCAAAGATCAGTGTTTATATGTGTGTATATGTGTGTGTGTCACAATATATTTTATGAAACATTACTGACACATGACAAATAAATGGAGAAATTTAAAAACGAAAACTGAAAAACTGAATATTAGAAGGATCACACTCTTCTCTTCTAAGTTATTTATAAGATTGATATATACCTTTCATAAAAATTCCTAGTAGGTTTTTGGAAAGTGAACTTTTAGCACCATAAAAGCAGGGCTATCTGAACTTCTGCAACAATTCCAAAGTCACTACAACAATGCACAATGCTTGCCACAGAACACCCACTCAACAAGTATTTGCTGAAGCAATGGATAAAATGATTCTAAATTTCTTTTACAAAAACTGAGAGACTAATCAAAAGCATTTGAGAAATAAGAAAAATATATGAGAGGGTTTACATTACTGCATATTAAATCACATTACACAACTATAATAATACACGATGTAACAAAGAAATTTACTGATTTATCTGGAAAGTACAGGAACAGGTCCACGTACATGTAAAAAATTAACATATAATAAAAAACTACATTTTAGTTCAGTGGTGACAGGCTGGATTATACAATAAGTATAACTGATAAACTAGATATTTATTCTTTAATTAGATTTTTATCTATACTTACACCAAAATAAGTTCCAAATGGAGTAATTTTTTTCCCTAAAAGATGAAACAATAAAAACTTATAGATGTGCTTTTATAATAACCAAGTGGGGAAGACCTTTAAAAATGGCTGATTCTAAAAAAAGAAAACAAAGATAAAGGTATATAGGCTTGGCAGTAAGTGTTTAAAAATTAAAACTTCGGTTAAAAATAAAATATTGCTAGAAACAAGAAACGGACTGAGGGATTGATTCTCTCATAATCAAAAACATCAAAAAAAAAAAAGATGAAGTGTGCAAATGGTAATACACACATAGCAAAGGACTCATGCAAAATTAATATATAAATAGGAACCAAAAGTTTAAACAGGAACCAAAAGTTTAGCAAATAAAATTAATATTGTCTTTTTTTACTTAGCAATTTGGAAATACTTTAAACATGATAATATATATTATTGGTGATCACAGATCCTTTGTTATTTAGTAGTAAGAAAGTAAATTAGTAATCTCACTGGAAAGTAATTAGAAAATCTACTAATATTTAGCTTTGGATGTGCATTAAGGGTTGTTTACTAGTATGAATATTACCAGCACTATAAATATTCAATGATGATGAACTGCCAAATTATGGCTCAGCTATATAATTCATTGAGCATTAAAATGATTATGAAGAAATACATCAAATGACATTCTCAATATATAAAAGGCATTCTCAATACATCAAGAGAAAAGGCAGATTTATAATACATTATATCAAGTAACGACCCCTGCCATTTATTAATTATATATTCTCATGGTAGAAGGAGCCCACAGATATTATGGGATCACTATACCTACGTTTGAGGAGTCCAAAGTTATACTCAGATTTTTCCACTGCACAGGCGACAGCATCCCTAACCCTCATGTTGCTCAAGGGTTAACTGTAAACTGAGCAACTTGCTTTGCCACCAGAGACCTCAGGGTTTCCTTTACACCTCTACACACCAAATTTCTTGGTGATTATATGATTATTTTCACAGGTAAAAAATATCTAAAAGAATAATATAATTTTGGAGGGAAAACTGTCTGTAACTTATAATAATTAATAAATGAAAAAAGAAAATATGCAAACAAAAACATGAGAGAAAGTAAACACAGATGCAGGGTACAATGCGAACTTAGCACTCCGCACTGACTTACAGACATGGCAAACACTTAACATTTGGCCTCTGACATGGTGAAGAAGAGTGTCAAATATTTTCCTGGATACACTAAGCTCTGGTGCTAAATTTTGGCTTTATACTCATTGCTAAAGGAAGAGATTCTTTCCAAGTTCAGCACAGAAAATTAAATCTATTACTCACCACAAATGTTTGCAGTTTTTACAAAATTTCACATTATGAATGAGAGAGAATTATACTGAACAAGGTGTTGGCTACCTAGGTCACCCCTCGAAAATATAAATAATGCTTTGGAGAAACTTTCTGTTCAAATATCAGTGTAAAAACCTAGTCACCCTGTACCTTTTCTTGCTTCCACAAGAAAAGAAAACATATTTACAGTTGCTGCAGTTTTGGAAGAAAAACATGTATCTCTTAACTGTATCGTGGCCCTTTCCATGCACCCTGTTAGCTGGTTCTTGAGAGTCCTGGGAGAGGGTGCAGGAGGAAGGCAAACAGAAAATTAATAGTTAATTAACGTTGGGACTTTTCAATAAACTCTTTTCCACATTTCAGTGTCGGTGAGATTCCTGTCATTTTCTTGTAGGGTTTCCTTGGTTCTGATGAGCCTGCCTACTTATAACAACTGTTTTTCTAATTAGACTTTTTCTTCAACCATGGCCTGGTAAGACCTGGAAACACAAAGGTGACTCTTGGGAAAGAGCATTATCACTTGGGTGTTTTTATCACTGCAGAATCTCAGGTCTCACTTGAAACTTCCTGAATCAGAGTTTCTGTCATCAAAAGAGTGAATATTCATTTCACTGTGTTTTAAATTGTTTCAGTATTATCACTAAGAACAATAATCAGATGAAATGTTCTATGTGTGACCTCACCCCCTCCACCAATCTTCTCACTTAGATTCTACCAGAATTAGAAGCACTCAGTGTTAATGCTCATTCTTGTCTATCTGAATCGGAATCACTAGGGGACTTTTCAAGGCTATTGTTATCCCAGCTGCCATCCCATGCTGATTAAATGACCTGTTATGGGATTTAGCAACTGGTTACTTTAAAGTCTGAAGTAAAAATTGCTTATATTAAATCTAAATGCAAAGAACTTCCAGGTGCTCTTATTGTAGGAACTGGGGGAGGGGTGGACTGCTGTGGGTAAGAAGTACACACACGTATATTATGGAGCAGGGGCTGTAGAGAGTTGCGTAGAGGGTGTGAGTTCAGGCAAGGCAGCATGCAAGTCACTGCTGGGGACATTCAAACAGCTAGTTATGAAGAGAGGTGAGAATGGGAGAGGAAGGTCAGAAGAGAATCCTACCTGATAGGCCTCTATAAGAGTATCACAGGAGGTAGCTGTCCTGAAGTAGCCAGTTAGGTTAAAAAAGTCATAAATCCAAGCATCGCAGTCAGGGACTCTGTGTGCAGAATTCCCCCAAACTACTCTCCCATCTTTAGCAGGCAACTTGTATCCAAACACTTGTTTGTTCAACTCCTTTGTTGAAACATAAGAGACAGAGATCTCTTTCTCGCTCTTTTGGCAATATCAAATATGGAACATCAGTATAAGAACTTCTCCTTCATGTCCTTAAGCTTCATAGAATTAAGTGAATAAAAGAAGTTTGACCCAAGCTGCACTGCCACGTATGCCAATTTCATGAAGGAAAACACTTCCAGAACAGCCAAGAACACTTTTCAGAATGTTTGTGAATTTCTTATCATAACAAATGTATTGTGATAACCATATTCTCTTAGTAATCTGCTTACAGAACTCCATCCACTTGGCTTCCCTCAGACTAGCCTTAATTGATTTTTACTCAGTTTTTCAACAGCCAGTTTCTCTTCTATGCTGGCATTCTTAAAACACAATATTGTATCTGGCTGCTGAGTTAGATGGAGAAAAACTAAGTACATAGTTAGTGACAAAATGCCATGGCTAACATGATTTAAAATTGCATCAGTATTACAAAAAGAGAGTCTCCTTCATTATGGTATTTCCTTTTTTCTTAACCTTTCACGGTCAGCAATAAATTGAATAGAACTTTTTATCAATTCCAAAACTATCCAGCATTCTTTATATTAAAGTTATCCTGATTCAGAGATACTAAGAACCTATAGGATAGTTTGAAAGTTGTGTGACTTTTACCAAGTATTAAAGCAACTTCAAGAATTCCTACTCATTTGATGAATTTGAAAGTTACCCTTGCACACACACATCAGGATGCCCAGAAAGAATGCCATAAATACTAAGACATTAGGATAAGCTTTTTAGGATAGAGATCTTATTATATTAGCTGTTTCCTTTACTTCTTTTCTTCTAGAAGGAATGAAAACAGTGGTCAGAGATCAGATGTCCTGAAAAGCAGCACTTGTCTTAAAAAAAAAAATACTGTGAAAAGTTCTCAAAGTATCAAGAAGACGGACTCCCATGTGTCCACTCACCAGGTTCAGTGATTATGAATTCATGAACAATCTTGAAAGCTACAGTCACCTTAAGAACCACAAGATAGTACAAGTTCTTT
This sequence comes from Condylura cristata, assembly GCF_000260355.1. NCBI lineage: Eukaryota > Metazoa > Chordata > Mammalia > Eulipotyphla > Talpidae > Condylura > Condylura cristata. The sequence goes on along the minus strand of NW_004567106.1, from coordinate 52,039,771 downwards.
GAGGCTAAAGTTTTCAACATTTTTATCACTCAAAAGTGCTGGTGTTGGTGAGACCCCCTCTTTGTGACAAGGGTAGGAAGCCTGCAGCCTCACCAAACTTGTGTCATTGCTAGTGTAAATTTTACTCTCCATCGCCTCTCATCATGCACATGTCAGCTGCTTTCCCTATCACTTTTCCTCACCAACATTCTGTTGATTATCAGTAAAAAATGAGTTGGTGGCAATTACATTTGACCTCAAATGTGGGCTCTGGAGTCTAAGGCTTGGGCTATCTAGGAAAAAACATCTCCCTTCACCTACACCCATGGGTGACTAACACCTTGAAATTCTGTAAGATTCCTTTTGTTGTGATATTTTTAAACTTGAAACGTATAGGAATGTTTGTCCTTCTCCACACCCACTCCATCTTCTACCCCTTAATTTCTTGGGTGGATTTCCCATATTCCCTTCCCAAGTTTAAGGACATAAGACCATTTTAGTTGGTTTTCCATTCTTGTTTCCTGTTGTTAACTTTCTCCAGATATACCCTTGAGATGACCCTGGAGAATCATCAGCCCTCAAGATTCTGTTAACCTCCCTCTCCTGAGAAGAGGTAAAGAAGCTTAAAAGACTGGTGAATAGAGTCATCATTTGGTTGAGTACCTAAATACAATCACTGTAAATGTAATTATATAGCAATTGTAATCTGATACAGTGGAAAGGTCATGGGCTTTGCAGCTAAAGAGATCCAGCTATCACTCAAATTTACCATATGCGTGACTTTGGGAAAGTTACTTAATTTCCTTGCATCTCAATTTCCTTCTTTGAATATTAGAGATAATATTGTTTGCACCAAGGAGTTACAAGGAAATCAAATAAAATAACCTGCAAAAAGGCCGTAATGTTGAATCTGGAACATATTATATTCAATAAATATTAAACCATGTATAGCATGTTCATTTTTTTTGGTCTGTGTGCACCAAACCAAAAAAATACATTTTGTACATATATTCAGGCATCATCTAAACTTTCACATTTTAGGTGAAATGCTTTTGTTTACATGCAGCTTATATGCTGTTTAACTCTACAGGAATATATAAATTTACTCAGTTTAAGGCTCAGTTTAAAAGGGGCTTACTTAGGTCTCTCAGTCTCTGCTCAGAAGTGTTTATGTTAATCAGTGGAAGCAACATGTGATGGAGAACATGATTAGTGAAAATTTTGAGTTTCACAAAGTCTCAGTCATGACATAATAAGTGTCTGAAATATTGAATTCAGTCTAACAATGGCATAATCAGAATGTCACATTCTTAAATGTTATAACAAGAATAAACCATACTTCTATGCATTGATCTAAATGTAAAGAAGATAGTCTTTAAAGCAACCAACAAAACATTTTATAATTAAGTAGTGCCAGAAGCTGTAGGTAAAATTGTTTCCCAAAGCTCTGAGTATAGATAACTTAAAAATAATTCCTCAGATACCTTATTCATATTTACCAAGAAAATATTTTCAACCCCAAACTCTTGCAGGTTTCTATAGGAATAGAAGAATATATCAGACAGACAGAAAGACATAGAGAAGATTCAAAGGCCAAAAGAATTTCTTCCCTGGACCTAACGATGGTCATTTTGTCCAAGAGTAATTTTTAAATGGCTTTTACTTGGTGGGCATTAACTACAGATTCTTAAGAGCAATGCAACCTGTATTGCAACTCTTTGGGAGACTCTGCGGCATCACTCACTCCCAGAGGCATGAAATGAACACAACAAAAATTCATTCAGATGGTCCTTAACATCCCAAAGCAAATACGGCATTCAAATTTTACTTGTCAATTATATAAATTTTCAACTTGTCATTAACTCTCACAGGTTTCAACTAAAATTTTTAAATGATGCTCTAGTGACCTAAAAACTAATAGAGGACAGTCACACTTGACAGCAGGTAGAAAACATCCCAGATACCATGAAAACATGACAAAGGCTAAGTTTTCAGGCATGGCTTTCTTTCCACACTGATGAAATAAATAGGAGATTGAGAAAACATACCAAAAGAGTACCTTACCAAATTTTTAAAATTTTAAATTTTTGCTTTTTCTTTGTAACAAATTGGTAAGAAGTTATAACATCAAATTACAAACATTCATCCAATTAAATGACAATATTTGGCCTAATTTTTCTCCTAACATCATCTCCTGACATTCCCCTGTTGAATAAAGGCACTGACAAGCTCATGTATTAATAAGATAATGTGAGCTGAACTTAAAACAGAAAGTTTTCTTAATAAATTAATATTACTGAACCCTATTTAAAATTGTAAATTGCTACTTGGGTACAGAACATTTTAGTTCCAAGAAATTTTACTTGTTTCTAAAAGTTTTTTGGTCTTTTTGTATTGTGAGTTGAATTAGTCTTTTTATCTATATAACAGATTAACCTAGTCCTTCCATCATCATAAAATGAACAAAATTATTTCATTCATCATGAATTTACAAATAGAGCCTTACCCCCAAATACAGTAAGATTCCATAGAACATAAATCTCCAGAAAAAGCACCGGCGAAGGGCATTCATGAGTTTTGGGTTTTTCTTTGAAGCCAACTCTCTGTCCCATTCTCTGCAAAAGAATAAAAAGAGGGACAAATAAATTGCATGTCTAAACATTTGAATTGTTCTATTTCCCTTAACATAGTTTTATTCAACAAGTACATCCTAGGAGATTAACCAAAAAGACTGAGACAAAATCTTGTGGACTCCAATGCCCAGTCAGATCAATTTTCAGAGCTGACTCCATGAAAAAGCCACAGTATATCTGCTAAAGAAAGGTTCTGGACTTCAAAGCAATGTGAATGAAATAAAGTATGATTTTTATAATAATGAGTCATATACTATGCTGAACATGGTGAAATATAAGCAAATATTTTAAATTTCCCCAAACATTTGATCTTTACCTATTCAGAATTACAGGCTTTACAAAATGTAGAGCTCAAACAAAAACATATGGTAAAAATCAAGTTAATGTCTCTGTGATTAAACATTAGAAAAACTGCTTTTAGATGCTGTCTATAAATATAAAACAAATATCATACTCCATTTTCAGTTATGAAAGTCATATGGAATAAAGTCATTGATAAATTAAACGAAATTTTATATTTTCTAGAAGTAATATAAATTAAAGAGGTACAGGGGTGGTGAGAGGATTCAACAGAGACAGAGTGGGGTACAGAACAGGCAGATCGACGAAGTACACTGCTGAGGGGAGTGGCAGGTGGGTCAGGAGAGGTCTGTCTTGCCGTGTGGATCACCTCCGAGTAAGGGATCAAACTCGCACTTAAGCAGCAGCAGCTAGCTTGCAGTTCTGCGTCCTAACCCATTGCACCACCGGGGAGGGCCTAAGTGTACATTTTTTTACCTGAAAGTTTCATGAGCCACAGGAAAGGACAAGATAATAGTCTGTATTTCATCAATGACTGTGCTTATTACCATCCATCTACCAGAAATAAAAGTGGTGTTAAATAAAGTAGAACACACAAAAGGGATTTGAGGGAAAGCTCTGCATGGACATTGGGTTTCCCCAAAGCTTACTACCTATAATGTACAGAGATCCTATCACTTCTGTCTACTTCTCCAAATTCTTCCCCCAACAAGATTACTTCCCATCCATACCATTCAGTGATTCACAAAAGGATAAGAAAGCTCGATATAGAGGTAGATTAAGCCTCTCCTTCAAAAGAAGTCAAATGAGAAAAGTGGGAAAGTAAGGAGGTACATAAACCCAAAACAAAGTTGAGAAAAAGAACCATACAGGAAGATGTTATTACATGTGACATTAAGAGGTATCTGGTGACCCTGGTCAATGTCCTTGCAGCAATATCAAAGACATAGAAATCATATTTGAGGAAAGTAAGATGTAGAGAGAAAGAAGTACAGTTCAGGAGAGAAGAGAAATAATAGCTATTAAAGGAAAAAATTATAATGGAGTAGCAGCCAGAGAGGAAGGCAGATGTGGGAATCATTTCTAGTGAATGGGACTTGAAGAACTTGTAGCCCAAGAAGAGCCAGTAGCCAGGGTAGGTGGTGTGGTTCAAGCAGCACAGAACAGGATTAATGAGCATTACAAACAGCAAGAGTTAAATCGTAAGGGAAGAACCTTTCTGCTTATTAAGTTTGCAATTTTGCCATAATCATGAATAGAAATGTGTGGATTTTTTTTATTGTACTAGTATGGTACAGAGAAGTCAACCCACAGCCAGAAAATAAGACAGATGGACTTCAGTATCTCAATCAATGGGTAACCATGTGAAGACCCTTGTCACAGACACTAAGGAAACTGGAGGCCAGGGTCACATGGGTAAAAAAAGTACAAAGTTCTGTACATGAATTTCTCTCAAAATCCAACTGATAATTTTATAATTAAAAAAAAAAACAAGAACAGGGTAAAACAATGAAATAACCCAAAAAGACAAGAACAATAAAGATAAAATCTATGATCTTATGCTTGCACAGAATTCTCGAATTGGAACAAAATATTTTTTTATTGAATTGATATGGTGGACTCAATGAATGTGAGTAGAAAAGAAATGCTACGTTACATAATCCTACAAATTCAAGTGTATGTCTTCTATTTGGCCACAAATAAAAATATATCTGAAGTGCACAGTTTTTTTTTTTTTTTTTAAAGATTTATTTATTTATTCATATAGAACTGGGGTACAGGCCAGAGATGCGGAGGGTGAGAGGATTCACCAGAGACAGAGTGGGGAGCAGAACAGGCAGATCTACGAAGTACACTGCTGAGGGGAGCAGCGGGCAGGCCAGGAGAGGTCTGCCACACCATGTGGTCTCCTCCGGGCCAGGCGGGAATCGAACTCATGCGGAAGTGGCTTTAGCTTCTCAGTGCAGTGCTTTAACCCGCTGCGCCACCAGGGAGGGCCCCTGAAGTGCACAGTTTTTAATTAACCTAGTGCTACTTGATTAACATTTCCAACAACATCCACTCTGAACTTATTCACTATCTACTAGATTATTTTGAATTTGTTGACATACCTAAAATGTATTGTTAATATACTTTATCAGTGCAGTAAAGCTATAGTTTTTTACATAAAGCTAACTTTTCTACATTTATTCATTCTACAAATATTTATTGAGCATAAGTTATGGTCTAGACCCTGTATCAGGCACTTGAAATCAATTATAAATAAAACAAACTAAACCAAAAAACAAAACAAAACAAAATACCTCTGTTTTCAATGCACATTCACAGTGTTCAAAATATGAATTGGTTCTAAGGGAAATGTGTATTTGCTGCTTGCTCTCACTAGTCTAATTCTTTGAATAAACATCGAGAAAGTAGAGTTGAAATTTTACTTTGCCTTGACAACATTTGTAAAACATGGAAAATGAGTATAAGGAAAACAAGGTAAACTGCAAGTCTAATCAACACTTTATTTTGGTACAATAATTTTGTGGCTAGTCTATATTTCAATTTTTTTTTGGGAGGGGGAGGGTTGGCTCTTTCCCCTTCCACCTCTCCCTTTCTTCTGCTCTCTGATCATCAGACCCTGTGCTACTGACACAAGACCAAGTTTAGCTCATTCATTGACTGTGCATGGTTCCAGAAGTGATCATATGACTAGAGCATCGCTAGAATTACTCACATTTGACCAAGGAAAAACAGCTTTTCCTCTGTGCTCTGAAAAGATAAGTGCAATTGTTCCAAGGACCACCTGCACGGCGTAAGCTGGTCTAAGAGAATAAATCTAGCATCAGGTGAATGCCCCCAGGTGGCATTTGAACCCCTGATTCCAGTGAGTCCCTAAAGTCAGTTCCCTACCAGCTACCACATCAAGATTTCCTTCTTTTTTATTTACTTCCGCTAATTGGATTTCTGTCACTGGCAAACAAAGGGTTAGAAATCAGGACCCTAAGAACATTTCTTAACATTATAGCAATTATGCCCAGAGACAGGTTTAGTGCAGATATGAGGTAGAATCATGGCTCCCTCTGTCACTAGCAAATTACATCATTTCTCTGAGCCTCAAGTGCTTTCTTCTCAGATTGGCCAAAAGGAAATACAAAACTTGACACTTTGTATGTACTCAAAAAAGCATGGCTTTACATTCCTTTGATATTCAATAGCCATTACTTTAAAACTCATCAAGACATTTATTTGTATTCACATATAAGATTTTGAAAATCAATATATAAAATTTACTTTATAAAGATGCTATTTCAGTCTTATCGGCCTTATCTTTGGACATTAAGTCTCAAGGACTTTATGTTCTTTAAAGACATAAGTCTAAAGAACTTTATGTTCTTTACCTCCTATAGATTCGCATGTGTATTATTCAGTTAAAAAAATTAATTCACCAAGAAAATGGTTATTAAGAATTGTTCAATTCTCAATTGAACAAAATTTTGGCAAGAAAATAAGATGCTCCTATTTTAAGTGTGCCATTTTAAAAATTAAGTTGTCTAAATATGTCAGTTCTCTGTTACTAAATAATAGTATTACACATCTTCTTCAACTAATAAGCAATGTTCATGAACATACCGTTCCAATTTTTCAGACAAATTGTCCGCAGAATCAGCAGAATGGATTTGGTATATGTCTGATAACTCCAGGCGCTGTCTGTACCCTTTCCTCAAAATTGGTCTGGTCCAGCTAAATGAAGAGAGGAAGGGCAGATATAAATATTGACTTGATTTGATCTGTAATACAGATTTGAACTCTAATATCACTTCAAAAATCCTGGCATGTGGAAAATCAGACAGACGCATAAATATGAGGATAAGATGAAGTCCACATAGGTCAATGTCACAAATTCATCGTATAGGACACATCTGTATAAACACATCTAGCACAAACACTCCTAAACTAATATGCTGCAGGATCTGGAATAATTCTTTTTGACAAAGAGAATTCTTCTCAGAGGAAAAACAAACTATTAAACCTTTTATATTAAAAGTTGTCTTTTAGAGCCCTCCCTGATGGTACAACAGGTTAAAGCACAGCACTATGAAGCTGTTACAGCCACTGCAGCATGAGTTCCACCCCTGACCAGGGAGATGACCCCCACGGCATGGCAGACCTCTCCTGATCCACTCACTGATCCCCTCATCAGTATATTTCAGTGGATCTGTCTGTTCTGCTCCCCACTCTGTCTCAGGTGAATCCTCTCACTCCCCACACTTCTAACCTGTACTCCACTTCTATATGCATAAATAAATCTTTTTTTTAAGTTGTCTTTCTAAAAATAACACATACAAGTATACAGTTTGCTATGATCGCTGATGTGCAGTCTCTTGTACCCTGCAAATACAAGATGATTTGTGAACAAGACAGACACTTAATCAACACCCTATGTAATTTTGTTACTGTAGCATAATACTCTGCAATGAGGTATCTGTTGAATGAACTGACTGTAGCTGGAGGGTTAATGAGTAGTTTGCATCAATTTGTTGACTTAATTATCATGTCTGTATCATTAATTGAGGATAGGGATCATAACCTTCCTAAGTTTTGTCTCCTTACCCCACAGCTGTTACGCACATTGCCTAATAAACAACAATTTGTGATATTTATAACAAAACCTAGTAAAGCTATAAGGTAAATAATTAGGCAGAAAATACCAGTTACTTTTAAATACACTGTTTCTAACCAGTGTAAATAGGTAAAATAATCTTCACAGAGAAAAGAAAATCTAAAAAGAAGTTGAAGAAAAAAGGAAAAGAGGAAGGTGGAGACTTTGTGAAACAAATCACGTACATATAATTTCCAAGCAGAATTCATATTTATTTAAAAAAGGAATTGAACTTGGAATTAGTGATTCCCACCAAATACTTTTCCCCTTAAAATATCTTTTTTCTTCAGCGAGTTCTGAGAGAGAGAGAGTTGGTGTCATTGAGACTCTGGCAATATATCAAAATACACATTAGCCACAAAAAGATCAAAAGCCAACTAAGAGGCAAACTAAACTCATAATAGGAAAAATATTCTAGTAAAAGGGAAATACTGGGCCTCGCTGGTGCATGAGTCAAAGACACAGCACTATCAAGCTATCACCAGCCACCACAGCACAAGTTCGATCTCAGGAGCTGACCCACATGGTGCAGTAGACCTCTCTGGTCTCATCTGCTGTTCCCCTCAGCAGTATATTTCCGTAGATCCACCTATTCTGCTCCCCACTCTGTCTCTGGTGAATCCTCTCACCCTCCCTCCCCCACTCTGACACCTTCCCTTTGTTCTTCACATCTCTACAATACATAACTTCTTTAAAACTTAGCTGAAATAGGGTCTGGCTCTAAAGCTAAGTGATTTAATCAATCATTTCCTACTAAGGTATCAACAAATGACAATGGATTAGTATGTCACTTTTTTAACATTAAGTTCTATTATTTTTATTTTTAAAAGAGCTCTCATACCTTAACTAAGGGTAATAACTTTATGGTCAGTCTGAATCAATGGCACTTTTTCCTGGAGACAAGAATGAACATAGAAGAACCTGAACGAAAGCAGTTAAAATCTCAATACAGGAGGTGTAGTGGACATCGAAATACAAAGTGTCCATGAGATTATGAAAACTGGGGAACATCAATTTTAGGATATAAGCTCTAATCTGTTGGTTATGAACTTTGTGAATTTAAATAAAGAAGTGTAAAGGTGAAGCAACTACTTACTAGTAATAAAAAAAGTGTATTCAGAACTTTCACAAATGTTAGCACATTGTGATTTTAATTTGAAAATTTTGTTAGATAGAACAAAGAGGAATCATTGTCCTATTTTAAGGTCTAAGAAATAGAGGCTCCGAGAGATTAAACTTGTCTGTTACTAAATGGAAAAAACAACTTTTATCACATTCCTTTGATGTTATTCACTCAACTTTCCCTCTTAGCACAGTGGGTTGTTCTAAACAGTTGAGAGAGAACCTAGAAGCAGGGAGACTACAGACTACAGGTTAACAGACTAGGAGTGGGGTGTGCGATGGCAAAAGCTTAGCCATATCTTCTCCAGGAAAAATGAGCAAACAAAAAACAATGACTGACATTTGCCAATTTCTCTGGTGTGAATATTCCCATCAGGACCAATTTAAAAGGACCCACTATGAAGTCACTGAACACAAAGTTGAGAAGACATAGCAATTGTATATTATTCTGTAGTCTGTCTACCATTCAGATATGATATCTGGCTACATATATATCACTATGTAGCATAAATATTAAGAAAATGTAAAATAATTAGTGAGTGATAACTTTTCTGTCTTAATTACCTTGGTTTTGATATAGTTATTTCATTATCATTTCATTTCAATGTAATTTAATTTCAAAGTAATTTAATTTTTAATACAAAGTAATTTAATTTTTAATTTAATGTTTAATAGCCATATCAAAAATTACTTGAAACAGCAATAGAAGATTTAGTCAAAAGGAAAATAGTTCAATCCTATTAACAGATCTTACATTTGTAGTGTTTGAAATTATTAAAATATGACAACAAATTTACAGATAGGCAGAATTTCACTATATGTAAGTACCAAAAAGACTTGTAAAAAGTTTAAAAATAAACCCTTTCATCTCTTCTTTTAAAAATAATATATACATACATATACATATATACATCTTTTAGTCTATATCTAATACATGATGACCATTCCCATAAGTGAGTTTCCAACTCATTTGAAGGTAACATGATTTGGGGCTGCTTGTATAAAAAGTGTCCTGTGCCCATTTTAGTGTCTGTTACATCATGACATACAGTGTTGATGATCAAGACAAAGAGTCTAGTATTAGATCTAACATATATGATAGTATTAAGGTTCATTAGCCATCTGTAATTATTAATATAAGTTACTATTTCCTGACAGGTTCACCAGAGTAAACCTATTTTTATATCCTGAAATATAAATATGGGTCAAGATCGTTATGAGAGCTAAAATCAACTAATCTTTGGCTGCCTGACAATCATGAGAATTATCTTAGTGAATTCATTCTATGAGGTTAGACCAGTAAGACTGAAAGAAATTTTTGCCCCTTTAAGGGAATAACCTCAAAACTAATCTTAAAAATAAAAATAAATAAATAAATAAATAATCCCACTATCTACACTTAGAATCACAATGGAATATGAGTTACTGTGAAACTCTAACCATCACTCCTTTCAAATAATCCTGAGTTAAACATACTCAGAATTTAGCATTGCCCAGCCATGATTTCTACTTTAGTATTTGTTTCATTAGAAATTAATGAACCCCAGGTGCTTCATAAACCAAAGCAGGCACACCTGAAATAACAAAAGCAGTAAGCCCTACTCTTTCTCTTCTTCAAATGTGTCCCACCTCAAATTGATCTTTTCCTTCTCCTTTCCTAGGCTGTTGCTATATATTAATAGTGGCCTTATGAATAATCTACTTATAAGCTGTGACAGTTTCCAAAATAATGGTTATTTCTAACAGAAACTAGCTACTCATTAATTATGGAACAGCAGATAAAAAATCTCTAAGGTCTACAACTTTTTATAATGTAAATTTCAAGTTAACTTGCAAAAAAGTTTAGTACTCCAGATAGACTCTTCTGTTCACCTAACTATAAAAGGCTTTAGGTTTTATTGAGGAAACATGCTATCACTTGCTTTTTTAAACATACACAGAGACAAAAAATAAAACTATTTAATTAGTTTCATTTCTTAAGGCTAAACTCTCAATTTTGCATAGAACCACTAGTAAAGCCACTGTTAAGCCTTGATTCTTTATCCCTCTAAAATCATATAATTAAAGTTTATAATCACTTTTCCTTTGACATTTGGCTTTTTATAATCTAATAGGGGCATCTGACCTTTTCATCTGCTAGCACTTAACATGAAGGTCAGCTATCAGATCTTTTTTAGTTCAGAATATTTTGTTTGTAGAAAACAATCATGCTTCCTCAGTGCTTAATCTTACTTTTCATTTAACTAGCCATATAAAATTGAAGGGCAAATTCAAACCACTAGTTACATGACTCATCTTCCAAATACTGACAAATTAATGCACCCACACTTTTCCATTTTAGAATGAAATAATGAAATAAAAACTACTCAGTGTAAAAAAAATTAAAGTTGTCTTTTTATCATCCAGTATGTCAAATATATTTTTCACCCAATATACCCAGTACATTTATGTGAGTTTTCAGTAATCCAAATAATATGGGTGGTTCTAAGTAAAGAAAATGTTAAGGTTCAGGCAAAGAAAAAAGGGGGAAGATTTGACAGACTTCTAATAAATCAAAACTTCCTACAGCACGCCTTATCCTTACAGCACACCTTAGTTATTTTGCTAAATGTTTATGATGACAAGAATTGATCTGAGGTTGGTAGTAAACTCATTCTATAAGGATTACAAAAAGATTCAGGAGTCACACTTCAAATATCACAGTTTTCTCAAGTTAGGTTCAATGTTCTTATAGTTAGATGTATGTTTCTCAAAGGATTTTAGTGAAAATAAAACTTGAGAAAGTAGAGGCATATATCTCTTAAAAGTCCTATATAAAACTTGTAGGTTTCACTACATCTGAAAATATCAGCATTGTGGTCAGGCTCAAATCATTAAGTCCCTGTTCACTGACTCCCTAAATACTTGGGATTCGTATCTGTGGAATCAGAACCGTGAACAGTGTTCAATGCTTCTCCATAAAAGCATGAACTTATCATCAATAATCACCTCAGTCAGCTCAATCAAACTCAGGAAATACATACTTGCTATAGATCAGTCATTTTTGTATTCAAAAGTTAATTATTCACCAAAAGAAATACAGAAGTTCTTTTTCTTTATCTAGATGAGTAAAACATGTAGGCAATGAATTTTATGAAGTGCTGCAAAGATAATTACTTGCTGCTAAATAAAAGGCCACACACCCATTCTGAAAAATCTTCTGGAGACCCCCAAATTTAAAACTATATAGACTTCCTAATGCAAACTAATTTACCTTCCTGCCAAATGAATCCATTCATGAAACAGAAAATCGAGCTGCCCATTTTATGAGCTACTTCTCAATATAAGGGATATAAGCATATTAAGAAAATGTCTGGAAAAATATTTTCTTTCTGGTTTATCTGAATTCTCTAATTTTAGCTCTTTGAAGTATGGAGGGAGTTCTTAATTACAGAAGAAGGATAATAAAATTATAATCCATTAATTGTTATGGTTACCCTTGCAATGATGACAAACTTCCAGGTGAAATATCTTCTAAAAGGTGATTATCATACAATGTTCACTATCAATATTAATTTCCCATAAAATTATTATTTTCCATTCCTGACATAGTTGTCTGAAGCATTTGTTCATTCTGAAGACTGCAAAACTCCAGTCATGTAACTCCTACTACAATTTTGTGATTTTAAGAAGAAAAGATAATCTCAGGCTTTAATCCTACCTCTATCGTTTCCCAGTCACATGATTTTGGAAAACTACCCTTAAGATCTCCCAGTGCAGCAACTGCTAGAAATAATAACTACCATTATTACTTTACCTACTTTTATGGGGACTAAATCCAGTGTTGCCTATAAAACACGGCAATTATACATTACTACATGCTTCCTTATATAAACTGCATGGATTCAGTTTAAAGTTCCAGAGCACTAGAGTTTATCATTATTGGAATTAAAACAATAATAGTTAATTTTAACAGTGTATTAATACATCCCTGAAAAATCTTAAGTGTCTCACACACACTATTTCATCTGACTGACACAATCTAGGAGACAAATCCTCCATCAAGCTGGAAGGGATCAGGCTGAGTGAAATAAGTCAGAAGAAAAAAGATAGTAATACTGAATGGTTGCATCATAGCAGGAGCATAAGGGAATTGGGGAGGGAGGGTGTTAAAAAAAAAAGAAAAACAAACAAATGTAATAGAGTAAAATGAAAACTTGAACAACTATAAACCAGAGACATTTTACGGGGGTAGAAGGGGGAATGGAATTGGAACTGGAGTGGCAAGAGTGTACTTGACTATGGTGATGGCACTGGATTGGTGGTGGGAATACCATGGGGATTACAACTAAGATGAAAAAATGCACAAAATGAAGAACGATGTAAAAAATAAAATAAAAAAGTCAAAATCTACCCTTACAGTTACAAAAATATCCATATAGAATAGAGCACATAATGTACTTAATAACCTTCAAAAAAAGTAAAAACTAAAAACAAATATTATCTCCATCATACACATGAGTAAGGGAGTTTCAGTAATTTGTCCAGGAAGAGTTAGAATTTAAAAATTAGACTGTAACACCAAAAGCATACAGTTGGATCAAATTTGCCATAAAAGGACTAAAAAAAAAAACCAATACAGTTAGATGAAAAAATAGGCAAGTAGAACATAATCAAAATTTAAAGCTTTTATGCTTCAAAGGACATCATTAAGAGATTAGAAAATAATACAAAAAAAGGAGAACAAGATTTGCAAGTCACATATCTAATAAGGGACTTGTATCTGGAATATTTAAGGGTCTATTAAAATTCAGTAATAAAAGACAACCCAATTAGAAATGGGAAAAGGATCTCAACAGATATTTTCCTAAAAAAGAAGATAAGCAAATACGTAAGTCTCATGAAAAGATGTTCAACATCATTAGCCATTAACGAAATACAAAACAATGAGCTACCACTTCACACCCCCTAGAACAGCTAAAACTAAAAAAAAAAAAAAAAAAACCAGATAATAATAAGTGTATTTAAGATGCAGAGAAGTTGGAACTCTCATACCTGCTGGTGGGAATGTAAATGATTCAGACACTTTGGAAAACAATCTAAAAGTTCCTCAAAGTACTAAAAATGAAGTTACCATATGACCCAATGAGTCCACTCCTTGCCCAGCAGAAGTAAAAATGTATGTCCACACAAAAAATTGTACACAAATATTCATAACATCATTTTTGAATAATAGGCCAAAAGTAGAAACAACCCAAATATCTATCTGAATGAAGAAGTGTATATTCCTACAAATGTAGTATTATTCAAAGATAAAAAAGGAATGATAGACTGACACATGCTACAGCATGGATGAGTTCTGAAAACTCTATGTGAAAAAAAGACAATCACAAAAGACCATATGGTTCTATTTATATGAAATGTTCAAAATAGGAAATTTTATAGAAATAAATTAGTAGTGCCTAGGGCAGGTGAAGAGGAAGAAATGAGAAATATCTGTTTATTAGTGTCATTTCTTTCTACAATAACAAAAGCATTCTAAACCTGATGGCAAAGACCATTAGACATCTCTGTGAAGATATGAAACACCATTGAATTGCATGCTTTAAATGGATGAATTGTTTGGTATTGGAATTATATGTCATAAAGTTGACACTAATACAAACAATGACGGAAATCAACTATCAGTGTCAACTCTGAAAACATTTCCATGTATTTGATATTCCACACCTACAACTGGTGAAATGCATATCAAGATTTTGTTAGTCCCAAGGTTCCAACTGCAAGAGATTAAGATCCTGTGCAAGCCATGAGAAGACCTAAGGATTAGTGACATACAACATGAGTTCTGTAAATTGTTTCTTTCCTGTGTCTCAGAAGCAAGACTTAGCTGTCACAACTACTATGCATACAGAAAAGGTGGCAACGGCAAAATGTATTCTAAAGAAACTGGTTAGCATTGGCATGGAAAGGCTTCTAACAGTTATACCTAATTCAACCACATGACTTGGATTTCAGAGATTCAAATCACTGAGAAACAAGCAATACAACAAACATCCCACCCATTTTGAAAGATAAACATAGAAGGAGCAAAGTATCTTGATTTATAGACCAGGCTTATGTGCTTTAGAAAAGCAGCCTCAGAATATTGTTCCAAGGTTTTAGTTTGAACAAAACCACAATACTGATTGTAGCTGAAACAAATGGCTAAACAGAAAGGCTATTAACTGCCCTGTAAAGATGATGCATCTTGTATGAGTTCACTATAGGAGCACTTTATGAACTAAGAAAGAAAAGTGATACATTGCTCTCTAATTTCTGCTTGTTATTTCCTTTGGCAATATGAAATATATTTGAAAACAAAAAAATAAGGAAGAAGCAAAACGAATTGGTGTTTAGATTTTACGGCAGAAATGCCACTGGCTGGCATTTGTAAAAGCTTATGGCAAGAAACTTGCGTGACTGTCATAACTTCACCACTACTGCTGTTACATTAGATAGTGCAAGAGAGAAAACAGAGCAAAGCAGCAGCTGCCAGCATGCCCAGTGGTAGCTGAGCAAGGAAACAAGGAAAACAAGTTCTACCTCTTCTCTCTAAAGTAGGAACAAAACATACTTCACATGAGTGATAGAAGGATATCTCCCACATAATATATTGATTTAACTTTGCTGGTATTTGTTTTATAATTATCCCATTTATTTGGTATTCCCTCCCTTTTTCTATAACTCTAAATCCCTTCTTGAAGCTCTCCGTTCACCCAGTCTGTTCAGACACCATCATTAGGACCCAATGTAAACACTCTCTGATAATCTTCTCCATCCAGGGCAATGAAATACCTACATCCTTTCCAAAGCCATGCTTGTCATTTTAGAATTAACGCAACATCTGGAATCAAAGTTTCTTGATATTTTCTGCAGCTTTCCCCAAAATTGAAAAAATAACCTAGTGCAATCCAAACCAAGAGCTTGAGGATAAAAATGTTGTAAGATGAAGGTAAGACTCATGCTCCAAAAGTAACACTAAAACATGCTGCATCAGGAAGACAAGGCTGGTGATTCTTCTTAATTCAGTCATAATAAAGCTGGTCTCTAGGGTTCAGCTTGGAATCATCTGAATATATAATGATCAGTCAAACTTTAGAATTTTGTTTATTTGTCTTAACCTCTTCATTCTAATTGGTTTACGTTGTCTGCTTGTTATACTGCTGTTTTTATTATTCATGATTAATTCTCAGAAGAATCCAAAAGGCAGCACGGCATGGAATCCAGATTCCCCACCCTCAACCTACATAGGAAATCTAGGTTTCAGCGGCATTTATCCCTTCTTTATCTTTCATTATTGCTTTAATAATACTTCCAGTATACTTTGCTCTCTAGAAAACAAGTTAAGATGACAGCATTAAGAAGTACAGCTCCTTTAATTCTCCCCCCTCTGGTGAAGAGGAACTGTATGCAAACATACCTAACTCAGGATTTTCTTCAGAATCTGTTGCTGAGGTTGTGGAGCACTATTTCTTATTTTCTCAATGCCTTGACATTACTGGAAGGGACCGTGAAAGCAAAATTCATGTAAAAGGTAAAGGAGGAGACTGATGTTGGCTAACCCTGACTCATCCATATTATGAATCCCAGGAAAAACAGAAGATGACAGAGGCAGGGGACTGAGACAGCAATCAATTTAAGATATATGAAGGAATTAAGACTGCTGAAGTTTCGTTTTAAACCCCCCCCCCCCATTTAGTCTTTGTCCTTTTTTTTTAAGTGCAAGTAACATACAGGTCCACAACATACCTAAGTTGCTTTGTCCTATCAACTTTAAAACATACAATAATGAGTGACTGAATCATTAACTCACCTAATAAGCACCCTAAGAATTGAGAATGGTCACCTCTACAATTAGATCATGAAAGCAGATATAAAACAAATCACGATTTAGTGAAAATTATTTTATATGTATTTAAGACTTACTATTATCTCAAAATGTCATCATCTCATTTCCATGTGCATTTTTGGAAATTGAACTTTAAAGGAAACATCAAACCAGTTTCTTTTCCTTTTGAACTCTGCAGGAGCTCCAAATGATGCAACCATTGATAATAAGGTGGCTCTTAATTTCTTAAAGAATTCTTACTCACATCATCACTTGGCATGGCATTTTTTGTTTTTGTTAGCTGGATCACACTGAAGAAAAATGAGTAACTTACCTGAAGTAAAGCCTGATCTCTATTTACAAGACACCTGAAATGCACTGAGTTTCTACAAATGAGGAATGTGTGAGCCTTCCTGCAACCTCCTCCTGCGTGCTCCATTCTCTTCTGTACTTCTTCTATCTGAGCCTTTACCAGAATTCATAGATTATCTGCCTCCCAATCTTATTTCTAAGCATATGAGACCATCAGCTTCTTGAAGGCACTTACAAGTAGTTTTGTTTTTGTTGCTAGGTCCCCTGCACCTACCATAGACCTTGGCCTACAGTTGTTACTCAATTATTTTTTAAATGTTAAATTAATGTCACATTATATTTGGTTTGCTAACTTACTTCCCTGTATGATTAACTTGAGGACACTGTAGGTATAACTATCCTTATATCCCCATTCTCTTGTTCAGCCCTAGGAAAACATAAAAAGTGCACAAATTAATGTGTTAATTGATTACCTAAATGTGATATGTTTATAGCCCATGTGAGGATACTAACATAACTGCAAGAAGATGTTGTTC
The DNA here is from genome assembly GCF_000260355.1 of Condylura cristata. Lineage (NCBI taxonomy): Eukaryota > Metazoa > Chordata > Mammalia > Eulipotyphla > Talpidae > Condylura > Condylura cristata. The sequence goes on along the minus strand of NW_004567106.1, from coordinate 52,022,392 downwards.
AGTCCTGACTCCTGTTCAAATGTATTACACACCCAAAAAAGTTCAAAACATCTCCCATGTCTCATGTAAATGCAAAGCAAATGTGAGGATGTCTATACTTGTTTAGAGACCTTCCGTCAATAACATTTCTGCCCCTTTTCTGAGTCATAACTTAAAGCCGATAATCCTAAACCTTTCAGCCAAGATTACTTAATTGTGCTCAATAAAATTTTTCATCACCCTTCATTTCCAAAATACTGTACTTAACATCTGCTCTTACTCTATTAAATCTTAGTGGAGATATGACAAAATTTTACAAGTAGAAAACGATTGTTCGGTCTACTCAAGAACAAACACTCCCATCCTTGACAATTCCCATGTCAAGTAACAACACATTCTGCATTACCTCCACAATGTTCATGTACCATCTCAGATGAGGTAAACATAAGCTTTTAAAAGTTTCATAAATTAGGCACTCCCTGGTGGCGCAGCGGGTTAAAGCACAGCACTGAGAACCTGAAGCCACTTCCGCATGAGTTTGATTCCGCATGAGTTCGATTCCCGCCTGCCGGAGGAGACCACATGGC
>NW_004567106.1:52018901-52021726 GCF_000260355.1 Condylura cristata | reverse complement strand
CACTCTGTCTCTGGTGAAGCCTCTCACCGCCCCTGAGCCTCTGGCCTGTACCCCAGTTCTGTATGAATAAATGAATAAATCTTTAAAAAAAAAAAGTTTCATAAATTAGTGTAATTCTTCACATGCATTATACTTTACAGTTTCAAATTGTTTCTACATCATATTCTGTTCCTGAAGACTATTACCAGCACAGGTTGAAGTGTATTCCAGGCCAAAAAGATATGGTTGAATCTTAACTGCTAGTACCTCATAATATGACCCTGGTGAAAAGATCTTTATACATCTTTATACAGATCAGTAAAATGAGTTCATGAGAAGGAGCCCTAGCCCAGTATATCACGTTTGTTCTTCAAAAAAAAAGAAAATGTGGGCACAGAGACAGGTACACAGGGAGAATGCCATGTGAAAAAAGAAGGCAGAGGTCTGGCTAAGCCCCTGAAGGTTAAAGAGCGCCACCAGAAGATAGGAAAGTGGCCTGGAAAGACGGTTCCTCACGCCTCGGAGGCCAAACCTGCTGACCCTTTGATTCTAGACATCTTAGACATCTGGCCTTCAGAATCTTGTAACACTAAATTTCTCTGGTTTAAGCTCCTCAGTTTTGGCACTTTATTACAACAGCCCTGGCAAACTATCATTTAGGTGCTAAGCAACTGGGAAATTCCCTACGACAATGCACACAGAGCGGCATGTGAGCAAAGGGGATGCTCTGAGCATGTAAGACAGGTTTAGGCGGGGAAGCTAAAAGCCACTGGCACAGGAAACGCTGCAGATATGGAGTTAGGCGAGGGAACTTGTACAATTTCTACTTCTGAAAAAGAACCTAATCTAGTGCACAGAACAGGTAGGCTAAATTTAGAGGGGAGAGGTACTTTCCTAGGACCTGGAGGCAAAAATTAGTATTAATATTCATGTTGCTCATAGTGTTTACCACTTAGTAAAGTACTATTCTATGCCTGGTATATTTGCTGTCATTTAATGCATAAAATGCTTACAGAGTAGGATGGTGAATTTTTTGTATTAAAAAGACATTATTTGTATTTAAAAGGTTTTCTGGATTTATGCTTGAACTGATGAGCTTTGGGAAAATAAATTGCTCTCCATAATGTGGTGGGCTCATTCAATCAACTGAAGATCTGAATAAAACAAAAAGGCTAAACTCCCCAAGCAAGAAGAAATTATTCAGTATATACTATAGATATACAGGAAGGAAGGAATGTAGGTAGGCAGGTAGGTAGGTCGGTACATAGGAGATAAACAACCACAGATAGATCTGATAGGCATATATTGCCTATAGGTTTTGACTGCCTGGAGAACCCTAAATAACATACATATGAAACATTCAATGATTGTTATATATTATAATAATGCTGAGTTATGTTAAGATGAGTTTAACTAGTTGTACTGATGAACATAATTTCACCATCAATGTTTAAGTAAATGCACAAGATCCCTTTTAGAGAGCAGAACGAGTAAAATAGGGACTCAAGAGAAGGTAAAAAACACCAAGGTGGAAAAACCTAGTTCAACATCTAGAGATACTCCACAGAGCTCTATAACTTTTTATTTGAAATGTCAATATTTGAAATATGTTTTACTATTTTAAAAATAGTAATAAAAATGGGAAATTAAAAAAATAGTAATAAAAATTACATATCTTCAAATGCATTACATGACAATTTTAGCACACTAACAGCCTAACTCATTCACTTCCCACTATATAGATCTGCTTCCCCAGGCATCTCTTTGCACATATTTAAACATATTACAACCCGTCACTGGTTATTCCAACACTGCCTAAGTGAGCATGTCACTACAGCACATGTGGGCCAAGCTCAGTTACAATCCATCAGTTCTCTGGCACTCTGGCACACACAAGGTTTCATTCCAGTGTAACAGAAAGGTGTGCAAGACCTATAGCTTTGTAATAAGCTGTACACAATATTATCCTGGTCTCACACTATTTCACTATGCTTACATAAACACTATAGTGACACTGGTTATAATATTTACCTTCAATTTAATAACAGCCTTTTCTAAAAGAAATGCTACTTTACTATAAATGGTGTTTTAGAAATGGACAATATTATATGCTTATCTGTTCAATGACCAATCAATTCCTTTTTCAATATCATAAAATTTTTTTCTAAACCTTCTTCTCATTCAAACATATTATTCTAAGTAACTCTGTGATATTATCAGTTATGAATAGGGTAACAGAATTTATGCCATACAGTGTAAATACAGTGCCATACAGTAAATACATTATTCATGCCATACAAATACCATACAGTGTAAATACAGTGGCAAGCTACATTCATAATACCTTCACTTATAGAACAGACAGTGTAATTTCAAGGCATAGTGAAGTGCTGAGCTTGGACAACTACTATTTTAATTGCAAAGTTTTAACTGTTTCCTTTAAAATTAGATCATAGAGTCATCTTTCTAAAAAATTTCAAGAAAGAAACTAAATTAAATTAAAAGTCAACCTAAGTTAAAAGTCAACCTTGTGGCCCTCCCTGGTGGGTGGCACAGCAGATTGAAGCACAGCACTAAGAAGCTAATGCCACTTCAGCATGAGTTCGATCCCTGCTCTGGAGGTGATACATATGGCATAGCAGATCTCTCCTGACCCATCCGTTGCCCCCTTCAGCAGTGTACTTGTCAGTCAGCCTGTTCTGCTCCCCAATCAGTTTCTGGTAAATCCTCTCACTGCCCCTGCACTTCTGGCCTATACCCAAGTTCTGTATGCATAAATTTTTTTTTTTTTTAAAGATTTATTTATTTATGCATACAGAACTGGGGTACAGGCCAGAGGCTCAGGG
>NW_004567106.1:51980648-52018781 GCF_000260355.1 Condylura cristata | reverse complement strand
GGGCAGGCGGGGATAGAACTCATGCGGAAGCGGCTTTAGATTCTCAGTGCTGTGCTTTAACCCGCTGCGCCACCAGGGAGGGCCCTGTATGCATAAATTTAAAAAAATCTTAAAAAAAAAAGTCAACCTTGTGAGGGACAATCAATACAAATAATTCAACTGAGGTCACAGGAATATATGCCTTCTATGTATTGGTAAGTTCTCATAGTACAGTTTATTCCTGGCTGACATTTCTTTTGACATCAATTAAAAAGGGCATTGCAGTTTCAGAAACAAAACATTGTAGAAAACTCAAGCCTACAGAACCAAGAAGTAGAGCATAAATGTTACATGATCATTCAGACCTCATGTTGGATGAAGCAGGAGACTAAGCACATCTTTGTATTTATGGAAGAGCTACTGTCTTCATTGTATGTATTGCAGTTTTACACACACACACACACAAAGTATATTTATATATATAGCAGTTACATGGAATATTTCTTTTGCAAATTAGGATTCAGTGATAGAAGTTATTGCTTTAAAAGTTTGTCAAAACCTCTCTGTTAGTAAAATCTAAGGCCTATGTACAAAGTGTCAAACATCAAGTTGAAGAACCATCTGCCTGGGTCTTTGCCTCTTCCTTCAGCCTCAAGAGAGAGAGTAAATATAGAGTAGCATATGACACGATGATGAACAGGTAGAGGTGTGGATAAGAGACCAGAGCACGGACACCAAAGCAGAGGGGTGTAGTGAGAAGACTAGTGAAGTGGCTGAAACTGGGACACAATTGAGTGAAGCTGAAAAAGGAAGAGTTGATGTAAAATCTTAACAGAAAGACTGACTTAGTAAGTTTGAGAAAGTGAAGAAGCTGTATTTGGAAATAAAAAATGAAGGGTGACAGGTAGTATCTAGATGGAGCAAATAGGAATGAGAATAGTCTGACTCAAGTTTTATGCAACTGAGCCATTTCTGTGACAAGCTGACCAGGTCTTTCTACTGCATTAGACATTTAGAATTTTAAAGGCCTCATTAATCTAAGCCAATGTCCTTCCTTCTCTCCTCAAACTTCCCTCACCATCCTTCCACACTCAAGTCAAGTGGATTATCACATGGACTTATGCATAAGAACAGAAGAGCAGGATTCTGGCAATTCCAAGAATTGAATCTAGTTCTTTAATGCTACTACTTATATTGCTTGTATCAAAAATGATATATTTTGGAGATAATAAAATAAAGAAAACCTATATGTGAAATTATTCAATTCACCAGTCCCATTCTAGGTTTTTGGGTAGTATGATGTTCTGGCTAAAAGCAGAGTTCTGAATTTAGACCAATCTAAGTTCATATACTGACTTCAAAATAATTAACTGAGTGAACCTGTATAAATCCCATTTCTTTCTAAATTACATGTCTTTTTATCATTAAATTCCATATAAATTGTTGGAAAATTTCACTGATCATTCCTGATATGTAAGAAGTACTTAGTAAATATTAGAGGTAGTGGGAAGCAAAACTGAAAATTTCAAGAACTATGTAAGAGGAAATTTCAAATTTCAAATTGAACTGCATCTATTTCTATTGTTAATTTATTGAAAATGGTAAACTTTTAAAATGCTTTCTTAATCCCTCAGATTGAAGATGGATTATTCCACATTTTATGATTAGTGGTAGAATCCTGTTTTTTTGTCCTCAAATCTGTAGTTTTCCAATATTTTATAAAGCGCTAGTTGTGCTATTTAAATCCATTTTAAGATTGGCCTAATAGTATCAGATTTTAGTAGGCAAATAGTATCAGATTTTAGTAGGCAAAAAAGAATCACCTGAAACGGTGAGGGAGAGAGCAGAAATTGTGTTTCCCTTTTCCAGAGGTTCTTTATGTTCGTAGGTTTGTATATTTGTATGTATGTGTGATTTCTAGATTCAAGTCCATACCTACATATACTTACCTCAATATATAGTGTCTTGGGTAATTTTAAAGGTTTATTTATTTATGAATACAAGAACTGGGATGTAGGCCAGAGGTGTGGGGGAGGTGAAAGGATTCTCCAGAAACAAAATTGGAGATCAGAACAGGCAGAACTATTGAAATACACTGTGAGGGGAGTAGTGGATGAGACAGGAGAGGTCTGCCACACCATGTGGGTCAACCCCTGGTCAGCATCAAGCTCAGGTCACAGAAGCTGGTGATAGCTTGATAGTGCTGTTTTTAACCCCTGTGCCAACAGGGAGGGCCCTCAATATAGTTTTAAATCAAGTGGTTGGCATACCACAGTTTAAGAACAATAAGCTATGAAATAATGTTAATTAAAAGTGAGAGCTCCTATTTTGGAATAATTTCTTACTTTGGAAGTAATCTAGAATATTCTACTTGTCTAAATAATGAACAATTTAGCCCTAAAGAGTACTTTACGTTCTGGGTGTTTTATAGTGCCAGGAAGATAAGTGCTTGAAAAAAAAAAAAATCTGATAATAAATTGCTTTTAATTTCAAGGAAAAAAAAAGGGAGAGCGCCTAATTTTCAGAGCATAAGTATTTACTTAAAAAACAAACAAACAGGCCCTCCCTGGTGGCGCAGCGGGTTAAAGCACAGCACTGAGAATCTAAAGCCGCTTCCGCACGAGTTCGACTCCCGCCTGCCCTGGAGGTGACCACATGGCGTGGCAGACCTCTCCTGACCCGCCCGCTGCTCCCCTCAGCAGTGTACTTCGTCCATCTGCCTGTTCTGCTCCCCACTCTGTCTCTGGTACTTCGTCCATCTGCCTGTTCTGCTCCCCACTCTGTCTCTGGTGAAGCCTCTCGCCGCCCCTGAGCCTCTGGCCTGTACCCCAGTTCTGTATGCACAAATAAATAAATCTTTAAAAACAAACAAACAAACAAACAAAAAACCTTTATCCTGGTTTTAGCTAGATTTCCTTTTCTTTAGTGTAAACTTTGGTCAGTTTGCACTAAGCATCAGATTTAGAGGCTCATTGTTTAGAAAAAAATACATGTAAACTAACCCCATAATCTAACTCTATTTTTACCCTACTGTCCATTACTCATTAAGTGGAGTCATGAATTACTTCTCTGGGAAGACAAGAGTTGTGGTAAAGCCGCAAAATGGGCTGAATCAACAAAAGTTAGTATCTGAGTTATAAAGACTGCTAAGTTACCCACAAACAACTAAATGAATCTAAAGACTGTTTTCAGGATTGAATCCAATAAACATGACCAAATGTAATGATCTAATTACATTTGGTGCAGCGGGTTAAAGCGTGACACTGAGAAGCTGGGGTCACTTTCACATGAGTTCGATCCCTACCTGCCCGGGAGGTGACCACATGGCGTGGCAGACCTCTCCTGGCCCACCCGCTGCTCCAGCCTCAGCAGTGTACTTCGTTGATCTGCCTGTTCTGCTCCCCGGTCTCTCTCTGGTGAATCCCCTCGCCCTCCACATCTCTGGCCTGTACCCCAGTTCTGTATGAATAAATAAATTTTTTTTAAAAAAAGTTTCTGTATCAAAGTTACTTTTACTTTAATTTTTATAATGATTATCTTTCTGGCTCTAATAAAATATTATTGCATAGAAACTTAGCTCTGATTTTTAAATGGTTACATCTGTGTTCAATTTCATCAGTTTTATACATTCAATACAATGAACTTGAATATTTTATGCTGAATACTTAGTGTCTAACTATATTAATAATTTCAGTCCAAGTTGGCTCCACAATCTAGTTGATCAATGGGAATTCATATGCTTTGTGCATTTCAGTTGTACTGCATAGACATAAACTACATATTGACTTTTATCAATAGGAGAGTCACCCTAATAGCAGCTGTCACAGCCCCTATGATTCTGCCTATGACATTTAATACTCACATACTAGTATGACTGACACCAGCTTAAATTCTTAGGTCTCTTTTTAAAGTGCTTAGTCTTCAAGAGGCATTTGGGGCGGGGGTGAAGTTAGGTGGAAGGGGCTGGACCTCTGCAAGCAGAGTCCCAAAGCTTTAACATAAAGCTGAGACATGAGCTTTTCAAGAGTGATGAAAACTTTAACACCAAAAAAAAAAAAAAATGGTATTTCATGATAGCAGGTGTCATGTTAGTTATTCAGCCACTGAAGACTTGATGTCCCAGATTTCCAAACCTCCTTGTTTACTATCAAAGAAAGGTAATGTATTTTTGTCACCTGACATAAGAAAAACAAAACACTGCTTTCAGAAGTGATGTTATGGTGGGGTGGGGGCACTTCAGACTCAGTTGCTGCATTTGGTGGGAATGGTAGTAGGAAAGTTCAAAGTAAACTGAAATACCAATTCTGTCCCTGGAATACAGCTTCTTGCTCCTGACACACTCTAGGTCACTGCATCACAATAAGGTCAAATAAGTGGGTACTTTAAATCCCTCCCTAGGTGCCACCCTCTACTTTCTGAACAGTGTGAAGGAAGTATTTGTAATTCTGACTATCACCTCAGACATCTTAATATCTCTTACTTAAGACTAAGCTCTAAATGACTTTAGCATATTTTCAAATAATCTTATTACCTGGCCTTGAGTCATCCGCATCATTTTCTTTTTTATTTTAAAGTAAAGCAGAGGCCTCAACCCCCACCCCCGCCTTCTTCTCCAATTCAAACTCCTCTCTCAGTAAGCTTCACATCCACTGTTACTAAAGTCAGCAAATGAGAACATTCTTCTTGATTCTTTTCTCTTTCAATTCATACAGCTAATGAATTACCAAGCCTCCTAATTTCACATCCCTAATGTCTTTCCAATCCATCTTTTTCTCAGTCATTATTTCAGTTCACTATTTTTTTTTTTTTTTTACAAAACTGCAACAGTTTCTTACCTAGTTATGTCAATTCCCCAGTGAAATAGTGATCTTTCACTTCCAATAGGATAAACTCTTAGAAGCTCACAACCCCCTTAGTATCAGGCCCTTGCTAGATGTCAGATCCATCTTCCTTAAATCTCTGTCCATATCTTATGCCGCAGTCACAGGGAACTCCTCTGAATTCCCAGCAGACGCTCACTCTTACCTACCATTTCTATACAGTCTGCTGGTTCCTAACTTGTGCCCTCCCTCTTTGTCTGGAAAAATCTCCTTTAGGACTATGAAGGAATCCAGTAAACGTGCAGTAAGCCTTCCTTAATCAGCCTTAGACTGAATCAGATGCTCCTGTGGACTGTTCTATAAACCTCTGAGATTTTGGATTTCAGATAACTTTTTCTATGAAGGCAAAACTAAATCTTTTTTGTCCACCTTGACATTCTTAGGGATTCACGTGGAATACAGAAGATGGTGAGTAAATGAATGAGGGCATCCTTCAAGCTGAATCATGACCTATAAAGGAAATACTTTCTGACACAGCTTCTTGAAGCAACCTATAGAATTCTCTGATTACATCAGAGAATGTATGTAAAGCCCAACTTTAGGGTTAAAAATCATAACAATATATGCTTGTCAGAAATATTTAAATCATTTCTTTATCCTACAAGCAAGGAATCAGCAAGTAGGGTTTTCCACAAAAGCTAGGGCCTGACCTTCAAGGAATACAAGAAAATCTAACAGAATAAGTTGTAAGTATCAAGTCTAACCACAGCTCTACTTGCCTTGACCCTTTTTTACAGAATGATGCTGCATTACAGGATGTTGAAGGTCATTGTTCTGGAATAGTCATGGGTTTATAGGTTCGTTCATCATGGTGTCATTATCATCAAAAGACAAGTTTACTAAACTACTAAATGCAAGAGTCCTGAAATACTATACTAAGCCATAGAAGGCCCTGACATCTAGGGCTTTACAATTTGAAAGAGTCATTAATGTCAAGATATAGTAATAAGCAATGGAGCTGCAAGGAGAACAGCAAATCTGATGAGCCTTACAACTTGGATGCAGCATGAAAACTAGATCTTTTAGAGCTCTTTGATAATATATTCATTCTCAGCATTAAGCAATAGAATTAATTTTTAGAGGTTTCTTGCTAAAAGAAGTTTAAGTTTTTCTTCAGACACAAAGTTCAATAGTAGGGCCATTTTATAATCCTTATAATACTAATTTCACATTGAAACAACTATATGGCAAGTTCTTAGGGTCCAGAAAAGAAGCACATACGATCGCTATGCTTGGTTCAGTAACAATGCATTTAACATACTTATAAATTTAAGGACCTTCATTTGAGGTCCCCAAACTAAACCCATAACATCATGTTTCCCCTCCTTGACCTCGTTACATCATATGGGGTTTTTGTCCAGGGAAGTATACCCTACACAGATGTGTCAGAAATCATGGAATCAAAAATGACAAAATTGCTGCTGACTCACGGGTGTTTTAAAATATTTAACAAACAACATATAGCTGCATGCTAAATGGTTAACACCCTTCCCTGATGGTTTTGCAATCCCATACTTACTTGTAGCTATATCACACTGAAACTCCAGGTTCCAGTGATTCCATACTAACACTAAAAATACATTATAGCAGTGTTCATTTAAGGTTTTTTAAACAAGCTTCAACAACCATAATACATGTGGTTCTCTTGAATAATGTCAACACTAAGTCCTACTTCCCCCCATAAAGCATAAATGGAAACCAGAGCTTGACTCACAGTTGGTTCTGATGGATATTTTGATGTATAAAACACAAAATATTGATAAAGCTGAGAAGAAAAATATATATTTTTACTTCTTTCTTTAGGGAGGAGTTAAATAAAAAAAGATATACCATATTATAAATACACAGGAATACTCCTGAGAATCAAGGAGGCAGTATGTTCGGCTAGCATATTAAAACCACTTGAATATATTTAAAAACCAAGGAAGAATTTCAAAATTTGCAAAATTAACTAAAAACCAATTAATAGTCACATAATATTATATAAACTATACATAGCTATAATTTTAGTCAGATGATGCAGAGAATGTACTTTTTAAACTTAATTGAAACAATGAAATTGACACAAGAATAACATATATCTCATAGTAAAAACTCAACTATATCATTTTTAAAAAGCCAGCAAGGCCCTCCCTGGTGGCGCAGCGGGTTAAAGCACTGCACTGAGAAGCTAAAGCCACTTCCGCATGAGTTCGATCCCCGCCTGCCCCGGAGGTGACCACATGGCGTGGCAGACCTCTCCTGACCCGCCCGCTGCTTCCCTCAGCAGTGTACTTCGTCCATCTGCCTGTTCTGCTCCCCACTCTGTCTCTGGTGAAGCCTCTTACCGCCCCTGAGCCTCTGGCCTGTACCCCAGTTCTGTATGTACAAATAAATAAATCTTTAAAAAAAAAAAAAAAAAGCCAGCAAAAGGCAAATGAATAGACAGAGGAGACTGGTGAAGGGAGTCATCATTTGTCAGTGTTTAGGTCTTGTTTGAGAGATAAACCTAATATTGATCAGGGCAGAGGTTATGAGTTTGAGTAACTAGCCTCCCTTGGCAACATTTCTATGAATACCCCCAACAAAGTGCAAAACATAATTACCACCATAATTTTAGGCTTCTTCATCCCTTGCAAACATTTAAGGGAAATGTTAAACGTCACTGTGATGGATGTTTTTATAACATACCACAATGTACATAGCTAAATGCGTGTGGTTCTCTTCATATCATCTTTGTGGGTTTTTCAGCATATAATACTGTAATAAAGGTTCCCTTACTAAAAGTACTTATGTATTTCTTCATCAGAAAATTTCTCTTGAATTTGCAATATATTATGGAATAATAATGTCTACACTTAAGTAGCAATTGGCTGTTAACAAACCAAACTATGCTGAAAAGTCTTTATACTTACAAGGTAGATTTGATTTTGAGATACAGTCAAAAGTCACCTAGAAGCACATATGAGCATCCTGGGTATCATAATCAAAGCAAGCTATAATAATAAAATGACTATAAAGTCATGAAGCTACTATACATTTATGAGAAGAAATTTATATACTGCTTAAAGATATTTACATATGAGAGATCCAAAACTATTATGATCAAAGGGAGAACTTTGCAGTAAAAGTCTGGTTTTCTATAATGGCTATTTTTAACTATCATATCCATTCCGAGATATAAATTCGGGTGCACTTATTTAAAAAAAACTCATTACAGGCCCTTCCTGGTGGTGCAGTAGGTTGAAGCACAGAACTGGGAAGCTAAAAGCTACTTCAGCATGAGTTCAATCCCTGCCCCAGAGGTGATCCACATGGTGTGGCAGACCTCTCCTGACCGGCCCACTGCTCCCCTCAGCAGTGTACTTTTGTCAGTAGGCCTGTTCTGCTCTCCTCTCTATCTCTGAATCCTTTCACCATCTCTGAGTCTCTGGCCTGTACCCCAGCTCTGTAAGCATAAATAAATAAATCTTTTTTAAAAAGGCTCATTACTTTGTGTTTAATAATTTTAAAAGTGTCTTAAATTATCTTATTAGCCTGACTTACAGTATGCAATTCTTTGCTGAATTCCTACCTTCTATCTTAACATTAATTATTCTTTGCTCTTACTTGAGACTTATCTTTAGAGAATACTTGGGACCTCAATATCCAGTCCTATATAGCATTGTACACTTGTACTCTATGCATCTCATACAATTTTTCAAGTGTAGCTCTGGACTTCTGGTTAAATACCATGCCCAAATTCCAATTGTTTCATGGTTTGATATACATTCTAATAACTGAAGAGAATAATAAAAAGTAGGGCATGAAACTGACTACCATACAGGTTATTAGAAAATGTAAACTTGGAAAACTGCTTAAAATCAAGGAGCACAATCTCTGTTGATAAACATTTGTAAGTCAATACCACTAGCACATGAAACAAATGCTATGCAAATAGCTATCATGTTAAAGTTTTAAAACATCTTCCTAATGCATAAGTTTTAAATTAATGTACTTGTCTTCCATGATATGAAAGTTTATCTGCAGTGAAGTTTAAGATTAAGTTTGTAAATCTTACAAACTTACTTATATAAGTTTATTTTTACATAAGCAGTCTGACAGTTCAGTTGTCTTTCAAATTTTATACTGGAAGTGAAACCTAAGCAAATTTAAGAAAACATTTAAATTTTCATAATCTAAATTATCTTCAGTTGCTAAGAGCAGTTATACTTCTCTTCATTAGAAGATATATTTACAATTTGCAATGCATTTTTTTGAATGATAATACCTAAATTCAAGTGTCACCTGATTGCTCACAAATTATACTGAAAAACCTTATACTTTTAAGGAGGTTTTGATTTCAAGATATATTGGTCAGGACAGACAACTTTATAATTCAACTTTACTCCTTTATGAAACTGAAGGGATCATATTCAGTAAGCTAAATTCTAAGGTACTAAACAACATGTGATGCGAGTATATGAATTTATTTGGAATTTATTTATGTGAGAAAGTCATGTTAGGTAAGCTATTACCTAAGCTAAATTTTCATAAGATCCTATTTTAAAGACTTTAAAGGTCAAATTTTAAAGACCAGACCCCACAAACACAGAGAGGTTAATGGACTTGCCTTGGGTCACACAGGTACTAGGTAGCAAGTCCAGAATTTGAATCAAAACACTCTGGATCTAAAGACTCTTTCTTGGCCATTAAGCATTACAGTCTAGCCTGCTACAGAAATTCTGCAAAGTTCTTTTTCTCTTAGAATTACAACCCAGAGGAAGTTTCTAATAAATGGTACTTTAAGCAGCCGTCAGTTCCTATAAATAGTAGGAGTTTAAGTTTTTTTTTTTATAGACCTATTCTTAGAACAACTCATTATGAAATAGTTTGGAGAACAGGAATAAGTACACTCTTAACAAACTTAGTAGTTGTTAAATACCTTTTTTAAATAAACCAACCTGAAAGTGTTTTTTAAACTATATTAAATTTAGAAGATGAGCTGCTTTAAAAAGAAAGTACTTTGATAGATCGATAATGATCTAATTTAAATAAACAATATGCCACCTTAGATATACTTAGCATTTATAAGTAGCTATGGAATATTCATTCTTCTGAAAACTATACTTAAAGTGATTCACATTTACGTTCCCCCCAGCACTCTGCTAAAGATTTACAATTTATGTCAATTCACATTGATAGTTCAACAGATAATCCAACTTTTATAGATGGAGTAACATGAGGTGTTTTAGCCATCAACACAAAAGGTGATCCCAAAGAGCAAAGACTTGCATCCACCGGCAGGAGCTCTCCTGCAATGGCCAATGGCCTCTCCTTAGCACCTGAGGTCCAGGTTTACTGAACATGAATAAAACATAGAAAGATGTGAAAGCAGTCCCATTTTACACATATACATGGGAATATTTATGTTTTTTCTGATACCCAAGTATGCTGATTCATTAGATCACTATGAGTCAAGCGATATCACAAGAGAGAGCTGTACCTATTCATTCATTCACATAACAAGAACAAAGTAGATACAGTATCCAAAGGAAACTTCAAATATGAAATGCTGCATCTAATAACACTTTGCCAAAAACTGAAGTTAGACTCTAATTTTAGAATCTCATTAGATTGTTTGCAAGCTTTTATGTCTCAACACATGCAAAGTAGGGTAAAAGCGCAATTAATAAATGTCAATTGGATATAACTTCAGAATCTATTCTTATGGTTTCACATTTCCATGATAATTTTGATATCCCTCTTTAAACTTATACCTGGTAGAAATGGATTTTCTTTTAAATAGATGTTTGTTTCCATTTGTAAAAAGGAAGATTGATTTTTGACATACATTAGTTAGATTTAATCAGTAGTATAACAATAAAAACTGTAGTTAACACACAAATTGCCCACTTCACCCCTCTCCATAAAAAGCTCAACATTCGATCAAATGTTTCCTGGGCACCTATTACATGCAGGCCTGGCAATTGGTGTATGTGTGCCCAGAAGCCTTCTGAGGAGATGGCACAAAGGGGAGCTCAAACAGCATGGAACTGTTGTCATTAACGAGTTTATAACCAATACATTTCTTAGAAAAATCCAAGAAAACAACTGCACAGCAGCAATTTGAATCTTTGAGAGTATGACTATTCAAATTGGCTTCCTTTTTTTCTTTTCTAAACGTTTTTATTTACAAAAATTCACCTTCTCTTCCTTAACCATAACTGATAGGGCATCTTAAAAAAAAAAAAAAAAAAACAAACTAGTACTCTTTCCCCAAAACCTAGCTCATAAGCAGGCCCTCCTCTTTCCAGGGCACGTGTCTTTCCACAGCTCGGCTGGACACCCTCTCACCTGAAAAAAAGTTTGGAGATGACGCTGGCCTTTTCCAGAGGCGACCTCTGCATGGTCTCTGGGGGAACCCGGGTCCCTGCTGGGGCGGGCTGGGCTCTTGAGCTCCTAAAGCCAAACTCCCTACTCTTCTCTGTGCCTGCCGCTCGCCCCTTTTTCTTTGACCTGCCGTGATGTCATTTGCTCATAACTAAACCCACCCACCCCTATTCCATACACCTCCCCTTTCCTTGTGCTTCTTCCCCGCCTCCACAGCCCAGGTTAAAAGCCGGGCGCAGCCTGGTCCGGCCGCAATTTTGCTCTAGCGGCTTTCTCCACCCCCTCCGCACCTCCCGCCCGCACCCCAACAGCTCCTTCCCTCCCTTTTCAGATTCCGACTCCTTAGTTTTCCTCTCTCACGCGCACTCCTTCCAGGTCCGCGTTCTTACCGTTCAGCCTGGCCCAGCCCGCAGGTGGGGGACAGTCACGGCCGCGAGCCCAGGTACAGTTTTCGACGACCTAGGGCTGGAGTCACCCGCCCGAGCAGAACCAGCCCCGGGGGTGCGGGGGGTTGGGGAAGGTGGAGAGGCGCCGGATTCTCCTCGCGCCGGGAGCACGCTGCCGCAGACTTCCCGGAGCCTTCCTCCTCCCTTTCGCAGAGATTCTGGTCGAACGTTCGCCAGATGCATTTTGAAAGGGAATGAAAATAAGTCTCCCGCGTCAAAACGAAGCTTTAGCGAGCCAGAAAGTTCCGACGCCCGAGTGCGCTGTGCTCTCTGTAGCGCTTCCTTTGAGCGTAGGAGGAAGAACCAAGCTATGTTACTTTCAATCTTAGGCAAAATGCGAGTATGGCATACACGAATTTGTGGTGGTAAAAACCTACAGAGGCAAGATATGTCATTGCTTTCTCCATTACCCGCGCAGGATTTTACCATTATCTGTCCTAAGATTTTCAGTCTGGCTTGAGTTTTTAAGCAAGGCTTTAGCCCGTGTTATTGACTATGACAGGTGAACAGTGTGTAAACTAACCCGCCCTCCTATACATTTCCTAGTCTCGTTAGGCAAAACATCTTGACTAATACACCGCAAGGAATCCAGACTGCCTTTGACGTGAAGAAAGCCTGTTAACTCTAACCTGACTAAGAGAAACGCCATCTTCAATCTCTGAAGACATCTAAGATTTTTCAGGTGTGAGCACCTTTGTTTCTGAGCTTTTGGTTTATGAATTGTGGGCTGGTGTGATTCTTAGAGTCAAGCTTTTAGTCTACTGTGTAAAGGCTAGTGCACATTGAGTTTAAATTGAAAATTTCAGATGAAAGTAAAAATTTTAAGTCTGACTACCTTACTGCCTCAGTCAAGGCAGATACTCGTAAATTTCCTGGTTGTTGACTTATGATCACCCAAATAAAGCACAAATAAAATGTGCATTTCATAACAGAAAGACATGTATATAATGAATTCATTCAGTAGGCTTTTATACCTCTTTGCATTTC
Source organism: Condylura cristata (assembly GCF_000260355.1). Taxonomy (NCBI): domain Eukaryota; kingdom Metazoa; phylum Chordata; class Mammalia; order Eulipotyphla; family Talpidae; genus Condylura; species Condylura cristata. The sequence continues at coordinate 52,006,138 of NW_004567106.1, read as the reverse complement.
AACTTTCCCCTTTTTTTCTATCTTTATGTAAGCTTCATAAAAACATGAGTTTTACTATCCTAAAGTTTAATGGTACAGAAATTTAGAGCAAAGAGATAAGCCAAACTGCAAAGTTAGCTACTAGGAAAGAACATCAGTTTTCTAACTCAGGATCCATTGCTTCAAATCCTGTCCCATGTTTTCCTCCCTCCAGTATGACATAAAATTTGAAGCTCAGTCTTCATTATTGACTTTTCCCAAGTATGTGATTAAACCCACTCCATCCACTTCCCCACCGCCCTTCCACTGTTTGATTTCTAACCGCTAGAGTGAGCTAGCAGAAATAATACACATATTTTGAAATAAACTGGCAATCAGTTCCTCTCTTATCAGAGAATAAGTGACAATAAAGGGATAAAGAACTAAGTTCCAAAGAAGTTCACAAAAGCTGGTCAGATGATGTGGTGTGAAGAAACACCAAACATTTGTCAACCTCCTTTTGGAAAGCTTAAATAAAAGTCACTTTTTGTTTTTAATCATAGTATTCCAGGCATCACCTGATTCTCATACAAACCTTATTACAACAGGTAGTTGATATTATTTTCCCAATTTTTCACTTAAGTAAATTGGCCAGGAAGTTAAGTTAATGCCTATGATGGTAGAAAAAAAAATCAGATTCAGGTCTAACTCTAAACTGTTACTACTGTTTGTAATACTGCTTCTAATAAAATCATCCCTCACATATTTATACACTATCACTTAATTGTCTTCTCGCATTAGTTCCATGAAATTGTAACTGCTAGACTTGTTCAAGAATGAGACCAAAAGAAAAATGTATAAACTATGCGCTACTGCAGTTACATATTTTTAATAAACAACACTTAGTTATACATTCATTATAAGCACATGTAGGTACACATACAAAAGAACACCCTGTATTTGTATCATTAAAGATTATACACCCAACTTTGTCTTTGCTTTGGTAAGACATCACCATTATTCAGAAAGTTAACGCTCTTAGCAGACATGAATAAGTCAACTAACTGAGACCTAACTAACGTTCAAGATTTGCCCACAATGGACTCCTGATGGGATTCGGGAATGTGCCTCAGGAAAGCCAAGCACATGGTTGGTGGTCTAGGCTGAAATCCTAAATGCAGCTTTGAAATGTTTAGGAAGAGCACATAGAACAGGCCAGAATGGTAATTGGAGGTAGTAATGATAAACAATGAAGCTATTATCTATAAGCTATTCAAACCTAAGTCATAAAATCTTATAATAGCCTACATTTTTGAATACTTAACCGTTATGTCAGGCACCATGCAAAGAATACACTTTTCAACACCTTTGTGGGACAGATGACTTTACATTACCCACATATTAAGCTAAGAAACAGAGGTATAGAATATTTAGTAATTCCAATGTGAAACTAATATAAGAGAAAACTGATATTTGAACCTAACTATCTTATTACCTGAAGGCTCCCCTTCAAAATTTCCCAATTTAGCGGATGTTTATAAATATAGATGATTAGGTGGCCATCTGTGTAGATTTTTATAAATTGTAATGAAATATACACAAGATTTACCATCTTAATCGTTTTCAGTGTAAAGTGCAGTAATATTAGATACCCTCCATTGCTTATGTACCCACCACCATCATCCATCCTCATAACTCTTTTCATCTTTATAACAGAGCCACATACCCAATACAGAGTAACTCCTTACTCTCCCCAAGCCCCCACGCCCAGCAACCATCATTACACTTTATGATTTTTGACTACTCATAAGTACCTCACATTAGTAGACAGTATTTTTTCTTTTTGAAACTGGCTTATTTCACTTAGCCTAAAGTCCCAAGTTTGGACTACATTACACAATTTCTTTCCTTTTTTGAGACTGTACACTAAATAGTTAAGTTTGTGTGTGTATGTGTATACATACCACATTTTGCTTATCCACTAATCTATAGTTGGACAACTGACTTTTAACTATTATAACTAATGCTTCTATGTACATGGGTATATAATTGTGTGGCATCATTTATTTAGTACCTACTGTGTGTTCAGCAATGTGCCATGTGCTTCTTCAAATGCTCTCAAATATATAAAAGCTTATGAACCAAACTGTCCTATATTACTCACTGTCAGATGACTGAAGGTTCACCAGTAAATATCATGAGAGCAAAATTGCATGTTTCACTTGTGTAGCATGTTCAATTTCAATTTGTGTGTTCCTCAGCTTCTTTCCTAAGAATGGGCTTTAAAAGTGACAAGCAGACAGTAACCAAGTTGGTACTAAAAAGTCAGAGGAAACAAAAAATCATCCCCATAACAAAGAAAAGCTCTTCAGAAAAGAAAGGCAAGACTTTTATCTGTTTCATGTACACAGGCTGTTTTTTGTTTGTTTGTTTGTTTGTTTGTTTGTTTGTTTGTTTGTTTGTTTCAGGCTGGTTTTGCTTATAAAAATATTTAAGCTACAAGGGTAAGAACAGCAAAGGCATTTACACAGCACAATATTTGATGCCGTGCAAATACACATTATGATCTTAGAAATAGGCCCAAAGATAAGTGTCCTGGTATGTGAGTAGGCCACATTATCATTACTTTTACTGCATCCAAAGCTATGCTTTCTCTGACATTTGTTTATGAAACATATATGGAGACATTATTTATATACACATATAACCTTTCTCTGTAATTTCCTTGATGACAGGAGTTTTGTCTGCTTTCTTTTCAACTTATTTCATGTTTCATAAACAATTATCAGACGAGTTTATATGAACAATAATTTTTCTCTTGGAGTTACCAACCTAACAGTTTAAATGTCATCCTAAATTAGAAGTCTGAAGATGCTCAAGATAGAAAACATTAACTTTTCTGTTAGCAGGAACATGGTGCTGAAGCCGGTAGGTATACAAAATAAGGCAGGTTGTCCATTGCTCAAGACAGAATCTTCTATCAAAGTTATCAAAGTTCCCTGAAGGTTTCAGAGGACATTGGAGAGTTTGAGTTTGAGGCAATGTAGAGTCTGATTTTGATTCTGGCATCACTACTTTACTTAACTGGAATTGGGTAAGTTACTTAACCATTGTGTCTCATTTTCCTTTCTGATAATGAGATTAATAAGACCCACCTTATAGGGTTGTTGAAAAGTCAAGGTATCTCTATCTTAGCACCAGTGACATTTGGAGTTAAATAATTCTTTGATGGTAGAGGGTGGGGTGTCTTGTGCATTGTAGATTTCTAGCTTCTAGCCACAGAATACCAATAAAACAACACACCTCTCCTCCAATTAAAACAATCTGTAAAGTGGCACTGAGTTGAGAACCACTGGATGAAGTCAAATGTAATGCATATAGAAATCAAATGTAATGCATATTAACAAACAAAAAAGTGTTTAGTACCTAACAAGCACTCTATAAACTTCAGATATCTACTACATATCACTGGTGATAAATCAGAAATCAGTGTAATGCAAATAAAGTATTACAGAAAACTGAATTTCTTAAATACTGTCAAATTCTCAGGAACACTGGACTCTCGCATACCCTCTGAAGTTATTTGTATTTGACCTAGATGTAAAGGGAGAACTCCCAGTATCTTTCCAATTTAAGATGATTTTAATTCAGAGGCAGAACTATATTTTATATGGTGGAAATTCATAGGCCTTTTGCAGTGAAGTGCTATCCTGGAAGCTCTATTTGTCAGTTTCTCTTACTTTGCAGTTCATCAGTGGTATAATCTGAAAAACTGTGTCCACATGGAATTTGGCACCCTGATGGGCCTTCTGTAACATAAAGGTACTTCCTTATAAGGAAATCTGTAAGATTCTCAGTCTGTACAAAATGGGAGCTTAGTCATGTTAACAATGAACTGTTACAATGATGAACAGTATTCCCGCAATTTTATCATGAATAGAAAAGCTAATAAACCTGAGATTTTACAAAACTGATATTCATGAACTGTTTAATTATTTATACCACTTCTTTCATTTTCCTGCTAAGCATTTTTAGAAACAAGAGAATTTATAGCACCAGGTTAAATCTTAACTGGTGATACAATATCAGGCTGAAAGTCAAATGTTATCTATAATATTAAAGGCTTTATATATTTGAACTCTAAGAAAAAAGGTGGTAAATTTCCTCTTAGATGCATCCTATACTAATGTACATGCTGGAGAGAGGAGTTATATTTAGAAGGTAGGAGACAATAAGTTGGAAACATTTGTAAAACATGCAAATCAGGAGGATATTTGAAATAAAGAATAAGGAGTGAGAGGACAGGACATTTTTATTGCACTCAGGAACTAAAAGTAATCTGATTTTCTTAGTCCTCAAAGTCTAGTAGGTTATATTATTCTCATCATCTGATATCTAACAGAAATCAGTATGTAGTTTCACAGGAAAGAAAACCTCCCTCCATCCCAATCTTGAGTCTGCCATTCAAAGGATCATACAATTATCACTGTATGACATCATGGACAATATTTTCAAATACATTTTTTAAAAACCTTTATTTGGGCCCTCCGCGGTGGCGCAGCGGGTTGAGGCACAGCACTGAGAATCTAAGGCCGCTTCCACATGAGTTCGATTCCCGCCTGCCCCACAGGTGACCACATGGCGCGGCAGACCTCTCCTGACCCGCGCGCTGCTCCCCTCAGCAGTATACTTCATCAGTCTGCTTGTTCTGCTCCCCACTCTGTCTCTGGTGAAGCCTCTCACTGTCCCTACACCTCTGGCCTGTACCCCAATTCTGTATGCACAAATAAATAAATCTTTAAAAAAAAAAAACTTTTATTTGATGGTCTCTTTACTACTAGCGCATGATTAAGGTAGTGGTACAGGAAATCAGTTACTCAAAGAGGCCATTTAATCCAGAAACCTACAATTTGAGAATTCCCAGGTCAAAGTCACTTTTCTGACTTGCTTTAACTTATCCTATATAGGTACAGCCTATGAAATTTTGTTGTCATAGGACACTATGCTGACCATTTATTGATCTTCAAGTTCAATGTGATTGGTGCAACTATGGTGATTAATCCATATGGTCAAAAGGACAACCCATTCCTGCTTCAGTGACTATGGCTCAGTGGCCTCCACAATCTGCATCACAGAATGATGGGAATCTCTCTCACTTCAAGTTGTTAAGAGGCAACACCGACAAAGTGGTGGTAAATATTTAGGAACACCTACTTACATGTACAAAAATTATTCTTAAAGATATGAATGAAAATTAATAACTAAATCCTTCTTGGAAGGATTAAGAAAACCAAATTGATATATATCATGGCTTTCATATTAAAAAATCTGACTTAAAAATTCTACTTAGAAACAAACAGTATTTCTTTTATAAAGCAAATTAAGTTTCATGTGATCCTGTTTTTGCAAAAAAAAAAATAGATATCTACTTGCTTGTTGCATAATTCATCACAGTTCCATTTTACAAATGAAAAAACTTAAGGTACAGAAGGTAAAATGACAGGCCCAATTTCAAGACATAAATCCAGAATTTAAATGAACCCAGTGATTTGCCTCTAGAGCTGAGTACTTACTGTGTACTATGTAACTGTACTGTGCACTGTGGGCCATGTATCACTTTTTGTTTCTTTAACCAAAAGGAGCTGCTTTTTACAATTTGACCACTAGCTTCTTGGTCACAGTGAAAACAGGGATCTATTACAAAAAAAGATTTCTTTTTTCATCTTTTTCTTCATTTCTTCAAAGCTATTACATGGTTACTTAATTCTAGGATGTAAGGTAAGGAGGTACCTAGAGGGAAGGGAGAAAAGAATAAGATGTTTTTCTTTTGAGGTTCAACATAGTTAGAATCTACTTGATGAATGAAGATTAATGCAATAGAAGTGTTCAAATATGGATAATAAGAGTCCATTTGTAAAATGGAACTTCCAGCTGAAATTGGAAGCTTGCATTTACCTACTTATCATGGAAGGCTGGGTGGGCTTTGGAAATTACTAGAGCAACTTGAAAGTCCAAATGTAATGTACTACTAGCTGAGACAAAGGCTAGGAGAATTAACTTAATCTTCCTTCATCATATACAATGACCTGTGTAAAAATCTCTTCCAGCAAGGTGTTAATTTCTGCAGTGGGCCAGAATATAACAGAGTCTATGGGAGAAAGTATTTTCATTGACATAGTGGTGTGGTGACAAAGGTTCCTGCAGCAGAAAATGGGGGAGGGCCTGTGGTCATGGAGTGGTCATATTCAGATCCTCCATACTCTCCATCACTCTGCTATATGGAAATATAAATGATCCCTTTGACTATAAAAATTTTGAGATTCTTGGGCCCTCCCTGGTGGCACAATGGGTTAGAGCAAGGCACTATGAAGGTATCTGCAGCTACTTCAGCATGAGTTCATTCCCTGGCCAGGGAGTGACTCACATGGACAACAGACTTCTGCCCTCCCACTGCTCCCCTCAGCATCAATCTGCCTGTTGTGTGCCCCACTGTCTCTGGTGAACCTCTCACTACCCCAGTACCTCTGACCTATCCCCCAGTTCTGTATGCATAAATAAATAAATCTTTTAAAAAAAATCTTGGTTCTTAAGACTATTGTGGGCCAGAGTAAGAAACTAAAGGGGCATCTGTACACACACAGATACACACACGCACACACACACACACGCAAAGTTGAAAAAAGGCCTGGAAGGATTTATGTCAGAATCATCTCATGACATAAATTTCTGAACTTCCATTTTTTTTTTTGTTTGTTTCAAAATGAAACACACCATGTGAAGTGACTTTCTGACTCCATTTGACAAATGTGGACTTTAAAAAAAATTCTATAATATACCAGGTCTATGCCAGGAAAGGGGAAACATGAATAAGACAGACCTCTGCTACCACATTCAAAGGGCTTCTCAGCTCTAAATATTTACTCCAACTGACAAAACAAAGTATTAGGTGCCTGACTGTAAAGGAAATTCCCAGAGTCAACATCTCTTTCATTTATTCTTCTCATTAACCCTGCAAAATCCACAATAATTCATTCAACAATTTTTCCCCTCCCACCTCAGGCATACATTCACCCTCCATTCCTGCTTTAGGACTGAAAACAAGATCTTCTCAGGAAAATATTATAAAAGATCACTTTGTCCCGTTAGGAGTGGAATTAAGAATACTTCCATCAGGAAACATTAAACATTTGACCAATAACCAATTCTGTCTACAACTAGTTCACTCGACATTAATAGTAAATCTTCTTATTTCACTCCTCTGCTCAAACACACAGATGGTTCCATAAGTCACTCAGAATACAAGATAAAGTTCTAAGAATGATCAAAAGGCCTGCACTGCCTGTTCCTGCTATTACCTTTATGATCTCATCTTCTCCTCTGATCTTCTTGCTCTCCTCAGAGACACCTGATACATTCCTGACTTGGGTCTCTGCACTGGCTGGCCCTTCTTCCTGGAATGCTTTTCCTTCTATCACATTTCTTGCTTCCTCACCACATTACAGGACTTTGCTCAAGTATCAACGCTCAAAAGGACTTCTCACTCCTTCATAGTGATGGCACATAGGTAAATTGACAGTGGGAAGTTCGCTGGGATTATAGCCAAGATGAAGAATGATGTAAAAATAAATATAGTTTTTCAAAAATGGGTAACTTGCCTGTCCACTCCCAAGGCAGCCTCCATTGGGTTTATTTTGCTAGCATCTATTTCTTTTGTTTTCTTCCATATCACTTTAACTTTTTTTTTTCTTTTTCCTCTGAGGAGTGCCCCAGGCATCAGGGGACTGCTCATCTGTGGGTTTGCATTTTCATTCTTTCCTGGCTTAGGTGCTATTGTCTGCCTGGCAGGTTAAGTTCAGTTCTTGATGCTTCCTCACTGTGACCCAGGATTTTCCCTGTTGCACCCGGTGGGCATTATACTCAAAACTTATTAAGAACTACTGTGGTTCAGTACTCTAAAGCTGTGATTCTCACCTTTTAAAGTGCTTCAAAAATCACTTGGAGAATTTGAAAAAATACAAATTCCTTGAGCTGCCCCCCCACCCCCCGCCCCAGAAAGATGGCATGATACTACTGATTTGAGAATGTACTTTTTTCCCCCTATGATATAGTTTTTTTTCTTCTAACCCTATGAGCTTTATATATTTATCGAAGTGCTACAGTTACTGTACATTGCATTTCTATGTATCAAGAACATTAATTTTCAAGTTCTAAAAATGTTAAGTAAAAGAATTTAAGTACATATTGATGCAAATATTTCCTCTAGAGAAAACACTAGAAATCTCCAAACTGAAAATGTCTCAGTCCTCTGTTTCCCCAGAGGGCTCTGCAAACTCCCCACTGTCTCAGAAACCAGGCAATGGGATATGAGGAGCAGCAACAATCTCTTACCACCATCCCCCCTCCAACCTGAAAGATCCTCCCATAAAGTAAAGCAGGAATTCCACTGCTCTCGCCCCTCAGGACCCACAGGGGTGTTGGTCTTGTTTCCTGACACACACCTGTGTGTCATCAATGCTACAGGGGAACAGAAACCTTGAACCTTTCTCCACCTGCCTTGTGCTTGGCGCTGTGGGAACCTGACCACTGACAGCTCCCTGGAAGAGAGCCAGGCTGAGGAACAGCTAGTCCTGTGCTCACTGCCAGGCTCAGAGTCAGCCACCAGCTGTGACTACCCTGCTGCTTTTGAAGATCAATTTGGTCATGATTTTAATTGCCTGTATGAATTCTTTTTTATTTAATACCTATCAAATAATAAAGCAGATGACACTGTAATGGTATCTGTCTGATCCAATACTGGATAGGGAAAAAACAGCCTAGTGGGTTAATACATTGTATTTTTGCTTGCTTTCAAGAGTGTTCTTTCAAAAAGAAAAAAATGAGGTGAGGGGGGGCTCCCTGCATGTTCTGCTCCCCTGCCTCTGGTGAATCCTTTCACTACCCCTGCACCTCTGGCCTGCACACCAGCTCTTGTAGGAATAAATAACGAAAATAAATCTTTTTTTTTAAAAATTGAGGTGAAATGTGAAGATGCAGGGGAGAAAGTAAACCTCAATTCAGTCACCTGGATGTGTTCTCACATAAAGCCAGTAAATTAGAGGCCTGAGTAATTCAAGAAAAATTTAATATTTTCCTGGAATCTGCTTCTATATTACTAGTAATTAAATTTAAAATGCATTAAATTGCCTGTGTAATAAAACAAACCTTAGTAAAATAGCAGGCGGTTGGAAAATTCAGGACATATATTTTTCTTTGAAAAACAAAAAAATTGCATCATGACTTTTCTGACAATCAACTGTTTATCACACAGCACAGCATAGGAGCTTAGAGCTCCACCACTGAGATTTCTTGTCTTTAAAAGTGGGGGAAAGGAATTTTCATCATTATTGGGTTATTATGAGAATTAAATAAGTTGATATAAACAAAAAATTTAATGAACTGCATAACATAGGGTTAGTGCTCAGTAAGTGGTATATGTTCCAAATGTCATATCACATTAATAATCTACTTAATGATGAAGTGTTTTGTCCATGATTTCTTACATGAAAAGATGGATATATATATATAAGGGATAATTCCTTTTTTTAAGATTTATTTGTTTCTGCATACAGAACTGGAGTAAGGTGAGGGTTGCAGTGGAGGTGAGAGGATTCACCAGAGACAAAGCGGGTAACAGAACAGGCAGATCAACGAAGTACATGCTGAGGGGAGCAGCAAGTGGGCCAGGAGAGGTCTGCTGTGCCATGTGGGTCACCTCTGGGCCTGGGAGTAGAACCTACACTGAAGTGAGTGCAGCCCACTGCAGTGTTGCTCTTTAACCTGTTGCACCACCAGGGAAGGCCCATGTGGGATAATTTCTAACAATTTCTTCAAAAATAATTTTCTTTACTAGTTTTTATTTTTTATTTCCTTCAAAAGTAAAGGGAAATAAAACTTGAGTAATGAGAAAACAAACAACCTGGAAGTAAATAACACATTTCAATCAGCAAATAAGAGAGACAAGTAAGAGATACATCTATGCAATGGAACACTACTCAGTCATAAAAACGAACTGTCAAGACAAAAAGACATGGATGAATCTTTTCATTAGCAAAATGCATACTGCTAATGAAAGAAGCCACTGTGGAAAATTTACATACTGTAACGATTTCAAGTATATTCATTCTAGAACAGGCATATTTAAAGAGATGGTAAACACATTTATCATTGTCAGTTGTTTAAAGTGAGGAAGAAAAGGGTAAGATAGGGGAAATACAAGGAATATTTTTAAACTATGCAGTATAATATTCTAATGATGAATGCATGACATTGTGCATTGTCAAAACCCACAGAACTTTACAGCACAAAGAGTGAACTTTAATGTATATGAATCTTTTCAAAATCATTTAGGAAATCTAAGATGGGTAGAAGGACTCCAGGATGGAATGCAGAATGTGACAGAAGAATCTAACAGTATTACAAATGTATGAAACAATATCACTGAAAAGAGTAGGAGGAAATGTTCTAGATAAGTATCTTTGGAAATGAGTGGGGTCTATAAAGCTAACGGCAAAATGGCTTATATAAATGTATATCCCACAGGAATGCAGGGTTAACAATTCTGAAACCATTATGTATTATACTGGAAATAATGAGTTAATTTTTCATTTATTTAACTTTTAATAAAATTTTTCATTTTAATAAAATATTATATATAAATGAAAATTTAAGATAATAGGGGATTAAGCAAATATAGTCAGGTTTCTCACTGTTAGAGTGGAAAGTTACAGGTAAATTAGAGACAGAGGTTAGAATAATCCTTATGGTAATGAATTAAGAGTTAGAAATACTTTATGAATTCATGCTTAGCTTAATAAACTACAGTTTCATGTATAAATAGTTATAAATGTGCATAATCAAAGTTGCTAGATACACATATATTTCTTTGTTCTGTCAGCTGAGAGGACCTAGGAACAATGACATCTCAATACCAATCAACAGGTCTTTGTCTCTAACAGCATTCTCCAACAAAAGGAACCAGGGTTCCTCTCAGGACAGGGGCAGGACATATACAAGATGAGGCAACCATAGTGCCAGAATGTAAAGAAGTACTAAAATACAAACATAAATACACACACCACAATGATGGGGACATTTCAAAGGACATAAGACAAGAGAGAGGTTAAAAAGTCCCAGTGGCCAAAGCTAGAACAATTTGAGCAATAATATCATCATAACCTATTGAACTATAACCCAAGTATAAGTATCCATGAGTCCACCTTGATATAAATGAGTGTATCAATTAGACAGCAGTGGCAGATCTCATGTACAGAATAATTCCAAATAATTATTTAGATACTTCACTCTCAAGATACTTCACCCTCCCCATTCCTCAAGTATAGAGTGTGCATTGTGATTTCCTTCCAAACAGTACAATATTGGGGGGTGGGTAGGGTGAGGAGGGAAAAATAATTTAACAGAGGAAGAATCTCACAAACATTTTCACATCCGGGTGATCATGATGAACCTCAACAGAGTAAATCATATTGGACGTAACTTGGACGTTACGCGATAAAAATGGCACAATACTTTTATGATTTGTCTCTCAAAGATCAAAAGCTCTAAAATAATCATGAAAAAAATTATCATCGACAAAATATCTGAACACATTCATCAAAACCATCAAGGTCATAAAAAATAAGGGAAGTCTTAGAAGCTGTCACAGCCAAGTGGTGACAAAGGAAACATGATGACTAAGTATGTGTTATGGTGGATGAGATCTTAGAATAAAAAGACCATTAAGTAAAAACTTGAAAAAATGTAAAAAGGTATGGACTTTGGTAGTAGTGTATCACTATTGGTTTATTAAACATGACAGATATACTAATATTTGATGTTCATAATAGAGGAAATTGAGTGTGAGGTATACAGATATACATGATATATTCATATATACATGTTATATTCACATTACTGTAAATCAAAAATTATCTTAAAATAAAATTTGAATTTAAAAAATACAGGAAATTCTTGTACTGGTCTTTGTTGGGTATATTTTCCCCACAAAAAAAAATTACTAACAACTTGGGCCTTAATAAACTTGAATATTAAATAATATCTCAAGTCTAGCACCTTTTATGTTCAGCACTTTCAAATTCAATACTCATGGTTTTTATTTTTCTCAAATAATTACTTCTCTTGCCAGAGTGATCACAGGATCTGGGACTTAGAGCATAAACTGCGTAAGTCTGAAAAACTGGCTTCAAATTGTATTACTCTATGACCTTAAGCTTTCTATCCCCAGTGGGAAATAAATCATGTAAAAAAAACAATAGTCGGCCCTCCCTGGTGGCGCAGCAGGTTAAAGCGCAGCACCGAGAAGCTAAAGCCACTTCCGCATGAGTTCGATTCCCGCTGGCCCCGGAGGTGACCACATGGCGTGGCAGACCTCTCCTGACCCGCCCGCTGCTCCCCTCAGCAGTGTGCTTCGTTGATCTGCCTGTTCTACTCCCCACTCTGTCTCTGGCGAAGCCTCTCGCCGCCCCTAAGCCTCTGGCCTGTACCCCAGTTCTGTATGCACAAATAAATAAATCTTTAAAAAAAAAAAATAGTCAATGACTATTTCTTAAAATAAAACAAAAACTACTGGAGTTGTTGACTGAAACAAGAAAAATAAAATCATGATTCCCTCAGAAAACATGGTCCATCAGGACCATGAATTATTCAATAATCTATAGCTATTACTACAATATTGGAATTCATCAGCTAAAATTTCAAGGTAATATTAGCTTCTATGAAAGCTGTGTGACTTCAAATCAAAGTGAATTTAGGGACCTCCCTGGTGGCGCAGCGGGTTAAAGCACAGCACTGAGAAGCTAAGGCCACTTCCACATGAGTTCCATCCCCGGTGCCCCAGAGGAGATCCACGTGGCCAGGCAGACCTCTCCTGACCCGCCACTGATCCCCTCAGCAGTGTACCTCATCGATCTGCTGTTCTACTCCCCTCTCTGTCTCTGGTGTATCCTCTCACCCTCCACATCTCTGGCCTGTACCACAGTTCCATATGAATAAATCTTTTTTAAAAAAAAGTGAATCTACCACAAATATTATACCCACTGAATTGTGTAAAAAACTTTGGATTCCAGGAAAACATAGATTAAAAGAGATTCAATTTTAGCATTTTATTATTTCCTCTAGGAAAAGAATTTACTTAAATAATACTCTGTCATAGTGATTCCTTTTCAGCTCTCCACTCTGCACTCCTTCTTCTTTAACATTCCTGACTTTCAGCTTTAAGTGTTTATCTAAGATTGCGATAAAATAACAAAAAGCTATCACATTTCACTGAAACAGTATTTCAGAAAATGCTGAAGTTGTCCAGTCATAATGTGTACATAACACACTATTTTTTTATTGAAAATGTGCAGTAAAAGTGTTTTCAAAACGAAACAGCTTTCTTTGTGGAACAACTAATGTTTTAAGAAATTGAGATGTAAAATATGCATCATCACTTCATGTTCCTGCTTGCTTTCCAATCTGCATCAAACTAATTGCATACCCATGGTACACTAAATGCATGAAATTAATTACTATTGAGTGTCTAATGTGCTAAGTCTTATAAGCATTTCCCCCTACTTAATTTACCTACTATCTTTATGAGATATTATACTATTTGACTCCTGAGGAAAATAGGATCAAAATAAAATTTAACACACATACCGATAGCCTTACCTCTACTACAGGTAGTCCTAGACTAGATCTAACTCATCCCAAGACCACTTTTTCCCCCCTCAATAGTAAAAAATACTATATTTAAAATTAACCAGTTGAACTCAGTTTAGATGATCCCAATTTTGTTGGCAACATCTGAAGCATCATCGTCTGGAGCTAGTCAACACACACACACACACACACACACACACACACACACATACACACACACTGCCTTCTTTCCACTGGGCTTGATTAGAGTCTTAGATGTTGGCCACATCAATGTCACAGAGCATCTTCCAGCCTGTTAGATGTGGTGCTTGTTGGCCTCAACATTCACAATGAACATAAGTTTGTTGTTGTCTTCTTCTATCTTCTTCATGGCTAACTCAGTGGTCAGAGAGAACTTGATGGATAGAGATCAAGCTTACTTCTCCTGGGGGCTCTTTGGTTGCCTTTGGAGTAGTGATGACTTGGGCCTCTGGAAAGTGTGTGACGTGATCTTTTTCTTTGGCTGTGGTCACCTTTCAGCACTAATTTCTTGTTCTCAGAACTTTTGCTCTGGCTTCAGCTTTAGGAGGGGAAGCGGTTTCCTCTCTAACTTTTGGGATCATCTTCATAAAAAGTCCAAGACCATTCTTGTTCAGTACAATGTTGCAGGTTACAAGGTTACAACGTCATTCAGTGAACTAATATTATTGAGAATGAAAACCATACAATTAATTACCTGTATATTTTTAACAAGAGACCTTAAGTGAAAATAAGTTTTAATGATTTTTTTTACTGTGTAATACTAGTGACATAATTTGAACTGGAAAATTCAGTTGACTTCTTAACATCACATAGATCTTTGGCACTTAGCAAAGTAGGCTCTGTAGTTGTTTCCTTGTGTCCCAAGAGATCAGTGTTACAGAGCAAAGGGTAAGGAAGGAAGGAATTAAAGAGTCATATCCTTTTCCTACTTTTCCCTCACTCATAAGCCCAACTGATGAGACAGGTCTCATCTAAAAATACAGACCCAGCTCAAACCAATATCCAGCACCTTGACTGATAGAATAAAATAAAAGAAGTTGTGCTATATTTGAAAATGGAATTCCAGTGGTTATCTGTAAAAACAAGTAGTGGGTTTTATGTTTTAGCACTGTTTACACAGTAAACACTGCTTTTAAAATATGACAAATTTGGCCCTCCCTGGTGGCGCAGCGGGTTAAAGCACAGCACTGAGAATCTGAAGCCACTTCCGCATGAGTTCGATTCCCGCCTGCCCCGGAGGCGACCACATGGCGAGCCAGACCTCTCCTGACCCGCCCGCTGCTTCCCTCAGCAGTGTACTTCATCGATCTGCCTGTTCTGCTCCCCACTTTGTCTCTGGTGAAGCCTCTCACCGCCCCTGAGCCTCTGGCCTGTACCCCAGTTCTGTATGAATAAATAAATAAATTTAAAAAAAAAAAATATGACAAATTTAAAATTCTTGTTAGAACCTTTGAAATGATTGGCATTACAATGCACATTTTACAAAAGCATAATTAGTGGAATTTTGCAACAAATAGGTGTGATAATTTCAGGTGTCTAATATCTTTACATATGCCTACTGAACTGAAAAGTTCTGGAAATTAAAAAATTACAGAAAATAATCATTCAGGAATATCTATATACATAAAAAGTATACACTATACCATTATTACCCTTAGATTTTTGTAAATCTTTCTTTTTTCATGAAATCCTGCTTTGATTTTTTTTTAGCATATTAATACCTAGTTATTCCTAAAGTGAAGTTATTTGGTATCTATTTAAAAGTTTTTATGTGTCATACTTAAAAAACATTTAGGTTAAAAAATTATTTTAGCTTTTGTAAATTTTATAATTTATCAAATTGGTAAATAAATATATTTAAAATAAGTTAGTAAACCTGATAAATAATGTTATCTTCCAGATTTTCATGTATTTGATTATATGTATCTTAGGAATGATCCATTATCAATGATATTTCAAAACTAACTGCATTTAGTGTATGTTAATCAAGTCTAACTTTACCACCTGCTGGTTCCAAAGCAGCTCCACTCTTGGTTCTTGAACCACTGACACTTCTGGGAATGTGTTAAATCCCTTAGATGACTGGGAGTAGGAGACAAGATTAATAATGTTTATATAAACAAATTTCCTTTCTTAAAAATTATCATAAGTAACAAGGTCCTCGTCATTTTTTTTTTCATTATAACATAATTTTATAGATTAGCTTCCTGTTAAGTTAGCACAGTAGGGGGATGAAATACATCATTTACTAATTATTCTAAGAGAATGAGGTATCAGGAAAAAAAATACCTAAACAGATACATCTGGGAAAATGTCAAACTTGTGCCAGATTACCAAACCACATCAACAAGTCTACTATGACTTAGTATTTTAGAAAACCTGTGATTATTTTATAAACAGCACAATTACTCTGGGGATTATTTAGGCTATGTATAGCCTTTAATCACATTCATTTGTCTGATTTAACATTTAAAGTATGCCACAATTTTATAACGCTGGCATTTCTTCCATTTTGAATATACTGAGGACCTGAAAACTTCAAATGGCCCTGACCTGTATGATTATATTTGATAGGCTCTGCCATTTGCAGACTACCATGTTAATTTTGAGGAACTACAAGGCATAGTCCCTGCTCTCAACAAGATTACTGATAATGGGGGAAAAAAGAAATACAAAAATACTTATTAACAGATGAAGTAAGAGGAAAAGTATTCTAGAGATGCAAACAGCCATGAGACTCCATGGTACCAAAAACACTGTTCAGTTAAATGTTAAATATTAAATATGTTGGGTTCTCCCTGGTGGTGCAGCAGGTTAAAACACATCACTAAGAAGTTAAAGCCACTTCAGCATGAGTTTGATTCCCGCCCTGGAGGTGATCCACATGGCACGGCAGACCTCTCCTGACCCGCTCATTGCTCTCAGCAGTGTACTTCGTCAGTCGGCCTGTTCTGCTCTCCTCTCTGTCTCTGGTGAATACTCTCACCACCCCTGAGCCTCTGGCCTGTACCCCAGTTCTGTATACATAAATAAATCTTTAAATATATATATTAAGTATCTTTAAGAGGAGGTATCACTAAAGATGGATCTTGAAAGACAAGGAGCTACTGAGAGACATGAGAGAGACATAAGCTTAGAGGGTTTTAGTTAGGAACAGCACTGTGTGGTTGGTGTGTGAAAAGCAGAGGAGGAAGTGAACATAGAAAATCAGACTAAAAATCACATAGCTCATAGTCATAAATGGCAGGGTAAAGAATCTCATTCCTATTATTCATGGCAAAAGGAAGTCATTATGGGTTTTGTGCAAGGAAGTAACAACATTGCATTGCATTTCAGGAAGATAAAACTGGAACAAATACACACAGTAGCTTAGTACAGCAGGAAGAAATGGTACAGTTAATCAATGAGAAGACTCTCACAGCACACTTAAGTCTGAGGATTCATTACTCTGCTTACAGAAAAAATTCCTTTTTCTGCAGACCTGAAGACCCCTCCCATGTTTTTAACTTCCCCCTATTCTCTGAGCTTATCTTCAGGGAGTGGCTGAAAGTTCTATTTTGTTCACAAATGGATGTGGTTAAAGTATATACCTACCCCAAGATCACACCAGGAGGATTGCTCATCAAAGATAAACTTTCCTTCCTCACCCAGTATGGTTGTTTTAAAAGAACTAGATCCTACTGTATCACTTACTTATCATGCATACTCAGGAAGCTCAACACCAATTCATAACACCAGGAAGCATGACAACTAAATGACAAACAACTTTCTCCAATTTTCTCAATGTAGTGTTAAGAATCACTTCAGTCCAAGTTTTGTTGTTTGTTTTCCACATTGAATAAATGAAGATTAGAATTAGAACTTCCAAAAATGAGGTTACATTTTTGTTTTTTTTTCTTTTCCTGAAGAACCAGTTTTTTTAAAACTGTAAATGAACCCCCAGGCTAGTTCAATAACTAGACTAAACTTAAGTAAATGATATAATAGTCTTAACAATAATAGCTAACACATGCATAATAGATACATGTAATAGTATACAGTATATAATAACTAACACGATAATAACTGAAAATTTTCTAAGCACTAGATAAGACAAAAGAAAAAATATATTCTTACAGATGAGGTTCACAGTAAAAAGAGGAAAAAGGAATTCCTAGCACCTGGAAAAAGCAGTATGGAGATTTATCTTCCCAATGACAGAACTTAATCAGTTTCTCCCTGCTCCTGTACTTCCAGAACAATGACATTATTGAAGGAGAGAAGGCAAAAATCCAAGTTGCCGCTTGACTTTTGATTTAACAAAGGTTACATGCAAGCTGTCCTAAGCTGTTGAATTACATAGTTTATCATACCATCTAATGTTTTGAAAAGGAAGTTTTATTACTCATTAAACAAAGTTAAAGTTGCAAGAGACATCTTGATATACCTGCTAAAGCTGTACTTAAACATCCCATGGTGTGTACTACTGCATAAAGGGGAGGAAAAACCTCTACTGGACTTTACATGGGTTTTGTACAGCCACATAATTGAAAACACATTAATTAATATAATTTCAAATGATGTTTGATAACAAATTAAAGAAATATTCAAATGGCTATATTGTGATGTATATATGGAAAATATATATATATAATAATTAAAAATTATTTTTAAATTAATTGAATTAAAAAACCAATATAAAAGGATTCCAATTAATCAGCATTACCCAAAATAAGAGACATTGAGCCTAAAATGTGTACAGAATATTCATATTTTGCAATATAATTGTAACAGGGTGGTCCCTAGGAAAAGAGGAAGTTCCAGGTTCCCTGCCCCACCCAGGAAGGTGGAGCTGAGCAGAGAAAGGAGAAGAAGAGAAGAAAGGAAGGAAGCAGGATGGAGAACAAGAAGGAGACCTGAGGAAGCCAATGGAGCAGCAAACATGTGATGAAGAAACCGGGCTTGTTTCCTGACCCTGGACTGGTTAAGGCAGATGTGAGTGATAGAATTGTAGGGAGGTAACTATGGTAGTGTTTATACTGATTTTGATTTTGCTTTAGGGACCACCCTGTTACATAATCACTAATTTACAAACAACTAAAATTGAAAGTTCTAATCTCATTTGAAATTTCTTAAGTCAAATGTATTTATAAAATTAAAATTTATATTTAGGTAAAGTCTTTTCAAAATAGATTAAGGTAAAAATAAAATAACCTACTTGTATATATTTCAGAGAAGTATTCTATTTAAATCAAGTCCCAAAAGCTAGGCCTTTATATTTTCTCTCTCTTCCTTACCTGCCCTCTGCTGGCAAAAAAGTGAAAAGTAAAATGTCATATACTGAAAAAAGCACATTTCAAAATTAGAAATGTACAGTACTATAAAATCTTTCATGAGGACAAGTCAATTTACCATTGTACTATCCTATCACTCATAATGTAAATTAGAATTTTTTTTTTTTTTTTTAAATTCACAGATGCTGTCTGTCCTCACCTGGGCCAGACAGGGTTCTCTAATTTGGGAGCCGCAGTCTGGATGTTGGTTTGAGCGTTGGCCTTTGGCTGACAAGCCTGAGAGTGTGGCCAGGCAGGCCTGAGCAAATTTCCCAAGCACAGGCTAAGCAATGGGGGCGAGTCGACTGAGCCTAAACCTCTGGATGTGGGCTTGACTTCTGTGGGTTCCACAAGGGCCTTCACAGCCTCGGCATGCACACTCATGGGTCTTTGGTGGCTTGCTTCTTGTACTATGTGGCAAAGCACATGTTCTTCAGAAACCAAGGATCTGCCATGATGAGAGTCATATTTTTGTGACAGAGGTTTCCTGATGTCATTTCCGTGTCAATTTTAGGGTGCATGGAGTAGTTCTTGGACTTAGCTATGACTGCACTAAATAAAGCCCCAAGCATCTAGGACCAGAAGAGCAAGATTGCAGGTTTTTTAATGTGGAATGGGAAAATATTTTACTACTTAACATAGTTCAGGAAAGTGGAAATAACATCTAAAAATCTAAAAGTACATTAAAACAAGAATACAAACCTCTGAAAATACCAGAAATGTCATTTCTATGTTAATATCCTACTGAGGACAATGATAATTTGAGTCTTTCCTGCCTTATAACTGATATAGTTAGCCTTACAAAGTTCACACCAAAGTTTTCTCTTTCCAGCAGTCCATACTTAAAAAACTATTTGTTAATTTTTTCACATCCATAAAGCATTTGTTATGTGATTTTGAACTCAGATATTTAATGTAAGTACCTGATCTATAAAAAAAAATTTAATATCAGCACTTACTACTAAGATAATTAACTACCTACCTTTTCTTTTTAAGTAACTGTCCTGTTGGCTTGCTAAATAAAACAAAGTTTTTTCTCTAACTCTTGTAGTATGCTTGCAGAAATTGCTTCTGGTGTGCGTGTGTGTGTGTGTGTGTGTGTGTCTCGGGTGTGGGGGCAGCGGGCTGTAGGGCACAACACAGAGAAGACTTTGCCAGAGATATATTTTCTAATGTTAATAAGTTACATCTACTTGTTCCTCTTTTTCAGATAGTTATTTATCATTTCATTGAACTGAACTTGATTGGATAGCATAATTTCTCATTTCGCAAAGCACAATGTTCCTCTTCAAAAGGATTGTTTGCTTAAATGTTTAACAATTACACTATTCATTACAAATTCTATCAGCTTCCCTGACCTTGAAGTAAAAGTAATCTGTAATCAAAAGGACCCCCTCTGGAATGATTTGTCTAGATTGATTGCACAGAAGTTGTTTGTAATGATAAGACATACATTCTGGTTAGCAATGGTAGTACATTAATCTGTGTTTGGAAATGACGTACTTCATGTACACTGCCTAATCAAATTATTTTATTAATCTTCTTTGTTATTCTCTATTATTTCCAATTCCAAGTCAGACATTTTATAATACTTATTCCAGTATACACAATTAAAAATCCTAGATGCATATTCAGTTTGCTTCACAAAATCCATTATTTCCAGAAATTAAACTGACAAGAAAAGACAAAGGTAAAACCCAAAAATAATCTGGAATAGAGAAAATACATGTTCTTTCATGGAACATAGTTTTCTGTTATCAAAATGTACCACAATTTTATTCTTAGTGATAACACTTTCATTAACAGAAAAATATGAAAATGTTAAACCCAATTCTACCCAGAGGGGAAGCATTCTTAAATTTCCAAGGGACATGGCTGGGCTGGCGGTCCATAAGGCTGATTTTAAAAATTACAGTTGAAAATGCAAGCAACATGAAAAAAAATACAATCTAAGAAAAAGGCCCCATTCCAGTTAAAAAGACTTTTAACTTTTCCATACAAGTAAATTTACAGACACTAATCACATTCCTGCTAAGCTTTTGTTAACAGATAAATGACATATCACAATGACAAACCAGACAGCCCATCACACGTGGATGACTCCAGCATAACAGGGTAACTGCTAACAAGAGTTTGCAAAAAAGTGGGGAAAAAACCTTCAAGCAGAAACCCACTTTCTTCTGAGTCAAGACTCCCTTACAAGAACTCCCTTACTCTAAACCGTAAGATTCTTTTTTTTTACTTTTTATTTACTTACTTTATATATTTTTACATCATTCTTCATTTTTGTACAATGTATGCTTCTTCATCTTGGTTGTATTCCCTGTGGAATTCCCACCACCAGTTCCCCTGTATGCCATCACCATAGTCCCTTGTGCTCTTCTCATTCCTGTTTTGATCCTACTCCCATTTCCCCCACCCTGCAGAATGTCTCTGGTTTAAAGTTGTCTGTTTATTTTTATTTTTACTTAATTATAATTACTTTTTTCCTGCTCCCTTACAATTCTCCTAAAAGTGCAACCATCTGGTATTTTTCTTTTTCTTTCTGGCTTATTTCACAACAAGCATATGAAAAAATGTTCAACATCACTGATAATCAGGGAAATGCAAATCAAAACCACAATGAGATGCCATCTCACACCAGTGAGAATGGCACATGTTAAAACAACTAGCAACAACAAATGTTGTCGAGGATGTCGAGAACATATCCACCACTGGTTCAACCACTATGGAAAGCTGTTTGGAGGTTTCTAAACCTGCTAAAAATGGAGCTTCCATATGATCCAGCAATTCCACTCCTCAATATCTACCCAAAGGACACAAAATCAAGAATTCAAAAGGTCACCTGCACCCCTATGTTAACTGCAGCACTATTTACAATAGGCAAGCTATGGAAGCAACTCAAATGCACAAAAACACATGACTGGATCAAGAAGATGTGGTACATATACACAATGGAATATTACCCAGCAATGAAAAAGATAAATTCATGTCATTTGTGCAACATGGATGGAGCTGGAAGGGACCATGCTCAGTGAAGGATTCTTTTCTTTATTTTTTAAGAGTCTAGTCTGGCCATCTCCTTTGGCCACTGATTTCTTGAATAAACCTAACTTTCCTAACCCTAACTCTTATCAATTTTGGTTGGCTTGAGAGTGGCAAGTGGCCAAACCGGGGTTTGGCAACACATTCAGCTTTAAAATACTTTCAGTGTAATGAGTAAAAGCAAATGAACCTGATCACAACATGCATTCAATTTGGGAATGCAAGCTATTGGACTATCCATTTTTATGTACAATCTTTTGGTAGAGAATTTATACTAAGGCAAGAGAGAACTGAGTAAACCTTATCAGTCTGTAAGTAAATGAAAACAGTGTACTACAGTAGAAAATGGCATGTGGCGGTTTCCTAGAAGAGCTTGAGGTGAGTTTTTTTTTTTTTTTTTTTAAGATTTATCTATTTATTTTTACATACAGAACTGGGGTACAGGCCAGAGGCTCAGGGGTGGTGAGAGGCGTCACCAGAGACAGAGTGGGGAGCAGAATAGGCAGATGGACGAAGTACACTGCTGAGGGGAGCAGCGGGCGGGTCGGGAGAGGTCCGCCGCGCCATGTGGTCACCTCCGGGGCAGGCGGGAATCGAACCCATACGGAAGTGGCCCTAGTTTCTCAGTGCAGTGCTTTAACCTGCTGCGCCACCAGGGAGGGCCCGAGGTGAGTTTTAATAGGGCATGTTCTCAAAGGTGAAGGAAATAGAACAGGTGAGGGGAAACAAGAACATCACTCAGACAGAGACTAGTTTCAGTCTGATCCTTAAGGAAAGCTCAAATTGTACACAAATTATACCACAGAATTAGCCTCACCTTCAAGCAAGTGGTGAGCCTTCTATAAGTCAAATAATAGTTACTGGTCAAAAGCTTGTGGTAGAGATAGGAGGCATCATATCTCCCAGGAGAAAGCAAGTCACTGAGTTGTCATGTCATGACACAGTCATTTCAGCTAGAGTGTGGATGGCTAGCAGAGAAAAGTAGAGCCAGCTGCAGCATCAGGAACTACTACAGGATCCACTTGATCTAGGTCTGAATGTTAGCTACCATGTATTTATTAGTTCCACAACACATGAAAAATACTGAGCTTTTTCTGATATTGAGTTCTTCATCTAAAAAGCTGTAGAATAACACTTACCTTTAAAAGTTGTTGTGAGAATTAAAAAAAAAAATGTATATACAGCTGCGATATACAAAGTGTAATAAATAGAAGCTTTCAAAAACCCACTACCCAGAAGGCAGGACTGATTAAAATAGTGTGGTTTCTTTCCATAAAACATGGTGCTTGACAAAATATTGCAAGTAGGGATATATTCTGGCTCCTTTAAGCAGAGCATTAGAAAAGAAAAATACCTTTGCCTGTTTTTTACACAGGTCTGTGTAACTGACAACTCTCCAAGAATTCAATGGTAGCACCCAGTGAAACAGCAAAAGAGGTAGGATGAGTGCTGTAATTCTCATGAAAGCAAAGGCTTTGCCCAGACATGGAATAACCAGCAGAACTAGAGCACCTAACAGAAGGGAACTAAAATGGGAAGACAAGAGGAAACAGCTGACCCCATGCAGTAGCTGACCAGACTTGTTTCTGAGGACATTTGACACATGTGTATGTGTTAGGGGTGGGGGTTAGGGGGGTTAGTCTGTACAAGACTCAATAGAAAGGGAGAGGGTGATGAGATGTACTCACACAAGAATAGCAACTGGTCCCTATAAGCTACTACTCTCACTTCATTGATGTTGGGTATGTTTAAATGGTTTAAAAATTCAGGAATGACATTTGTGATTGCCATTAACTTCTATAGTCTTGTCTGAAACACTAGTCTAAGGTCTTAAGATATGACGGAATAAAACAGTTAATTGCTTAGCTTATATCCTAGCAAGATAAATATAATAAAACAATATACTGTAGTATGTAGACCATGATAATTGTTCTGGAATGAAAAATAGACTGTAGGGAAAGAAACGCCAAAGAGTGCAGGAGTAAACTGGAGTATTAAATAGGACAGTGGACCCTCCCTGGTGGTGCAATGGGTTAAAGTTCAGTACTTGAAGCCAGACACAACCATCACAGCACAAGTTCCATTCCCGGCCAGGGAGGTGACCCACTTGGCACAGCAGACCTCTCCTGTCTTGCCAACTGCTCCATTCAGCAGTGTATTTCAGTCAATCTGCCTGTTTTGTTTCCAACTCTTGTCTCTCACCCTCCACATCTCTGGCCTAAACCTCAGTTCCTATATGCATAAATAAATACTTTTTAAAAAATAAATAAATAAATAGGGCAGTAATGATAGGCTTGAGGAAGAGGGTAAGATTTGAGTTGAGGTGAAAGAATTAGTTTCATGGATTTCTTGGAGATAGCATTCCAGTCAGAAGAAACTGCAAAAAAATATGTCAGAAGAGAATCTGGTGTGTTTAAGAAAAGTAAGGAGAGAAATGAGCACAGAAGAAAGTGGTGTTAAAAGTCATAAGCTTAAGAAGAAATAGACATGCACAGGGAGGTACAAGAGGAAGGACATGGAGGGTTGATGACAAGATGCTCAATAATAATTCTATTACTCTCTTAAATGTTTGCCTCATCATTGTGTTGTTGTTTTACTTTGTCTTACTGATAAAACAATGAAGTTTCAGTAAGTCTGTCCTTTATCACAGAGCATTTTAATAACTCACTCACACAGGCTCAGTCAATCTGGATACTATATGAACATAAGAAAAAGAATGGCCATAAAGCCAGATCAGAGGTAGGGAACAGCTGCTTCTCTCCAAGAATAAATATGAATGCCATGTACCAAATAACAAATTATAAGAGATACACACCTAGAATTTTTCTTGGAGTTGAAAAAAAATTCCATCTATTCCACTGGTCTATTTCAAGGTGACAATTCCAAAAATAGCTTTAAGTCAAATATATGTGGGTTACTACTAGCTTAATATATACATGTAAACTTTTTTATCATTTAGTAAAAATGATAGGTGTATATGTAAATGAGATTATTTTCTGTAAGTATAAAATAATTGTTATATGACAATTCTAGAGCAGTAATGACTGCATAAATCTCTTTCCATATCTTTGCAACAAATGAAAAAACATTTGTTTTTGCCATGGTAATATACATATAGGAAGTCTAATAAGGGAAAAATCATCTCACTGTTGTTTACTTAAAAATCAATATAAAAATTTAGAACAGGTGGGCCCACCATGGTGGCGCAGCGGTTAAAGCACAGCACAAAGAAGCTTAAGCCACTTCCACATTGCGGGAGACCTTGACCAGCAAGGCCGAGGATTGTGGTCCCAGGGTCGACAAAAGGAGAAGGCAGAGCCTTGACCTTGTGGCGGGCCTTGACCAGCATGGCAAAGGGTTAGAGCCCCAGGGACAGCGCGAGGAAGAAGGCAAAGACGGAGACACGTGCGAGAGTTCTTTATTCTTACAACAGCCATATATATATACTTTATATAT
>NW_004567106.1:51843503-51980340 GCF_000260355.1 Condylura cristata | reverse complement strand
GCCCGCTGCTCCCCTCAGCAGTGTACTTCGTGGATCTGCCTGTTCTGTACCCCACTCTGTCTCTGGTGAAGCCTCTCACCCTCCGCACCTCTGGCCTGTACCCCAGTTCTGTACGAATAAATAAATCTTTAAAAAGAAAAAAATTTAGAACAGGAAAAAATAGCAAGAAAAGTAGTTTGATTACCAGCGGAGAAAAACACTTGGCAAAACTGGTATCAGTTTTCAATTTCTTTCAAGCAGTAACCACAAGTTTCCTGAACAGAATTTATAATTATTTGGTATTTTACTAAACTATCACCCACAAAAATAACAAAATTTTAGTGGAAATAGCTTTAATAAATATGGTACCTCAGAGCTCATTTTTAAGAAAATAAACTGCTACAATATATATAAATGCTCAATTTTAAAGTTTTAAACCATTGTCTAGTTGGGAAAATTTGTAATGTAATAATGGTTTCCATTCTTCTGTAAACTTCTGT
Source organism: Condylura cristata (assembly GCF_000260355.1). Classification (NCBI taxonomy): domain Eukaryota; kingdom Metazoa; phylum Chordata; class Mammalia; order Eulipotyphla; family Talpidae; genus Condylura; species Condylura cristata. The sequence continues at coordinate 51,979,861 of NW_004567106.1, read as the reverse complement.
AGAGTTATAAGCCTATGACCCTACAAAATACTGTGATGTAAGTTAACATTATTTCTATTAAAAAACAAAAATGTAATGTACTTCTCAAATTAGTTATAAAAATGACAAATTAACAAAATTTGAGAAAAATATGAGTTCAGTTAAAAAGTATATTAGCATGTGTCTAATGAAGCAAGCATTTCCTGGCTCGATGAAAATCTGAGTTTAGGTCTCTGATCTCTCTGATACAACACTGTTTTAGTATTCTCAATAATTAACTGCAAAAACAATCATACCGGGCCCTCTCTGGTGGCGCAGCGGGTTACAGCACAGCACTGAGAAGCTAAAGCCACTTCCACATGAGTTCGAATCCCGCCTGCCCTGGAGGTGACCACATGGCATGGCAGACCTCTCCTGGCCCGCCCACTGCTCCCCTCAGCAGTGTACTTCGTAGATCTGCCTGTTCTGTATTTTACTCTGTCTCTGGTGAATCCTCTCACCCTCCACATCTCTGGCCTGTACCCTAGTTCTGTACAAATAAATAAATAAATCTTTTAAAAAAATCATACCTATTTCTGCCTGTTTCAGAATTTATAAAGAAATCACAGCCATGGCTGTATGTATGAAAAATACTTAAAGAGTTTTTTAAGTGATTATATGAGTTTGAGAGGGCTGTTGATTATTATTGGTTAAATATAAAAGTAATAGCAAAGACTTATTTATTCTGAGGTACTACGTTACCTATTACAATAAACTCTGTGTCATCCATAAGCATGTTAGGGATTTTATATGAAAGATCATGCCAAAAAAGCACAATATTAAGTCTAAGACTTTCTTTCCACATTCTAGTGAAATGGCTGAGAAGAGGGTAGACTCTAGAGACCAAGGCCCTCTACCCATTCCTGGTTCTATTATCTTGTAGTTGTCTGACCTTAGTTTCAAGTTTCATAACTTCTCTATGTTTTAGTACCTCATTTGTAAAATGATGATAATTTGGTAGGGTTTGATAAAGATCAAATGGAACTCTGGCCACCACTACTGTCTGCACACATAACACTCATTCATAATCTTCTTTTCCCTTTTTCTGCACCATTGTAAAGTTTGAAAAAGTTAATACATGATTTCACAATCTCTCTTTCAACTCAGGTACTAGGTGACCCTGGCAGCAAAGAGGACAAAAACAGAATGCTATTGGAGCTTCTAAGGAAGCTTAGGTTGACAGATGTGCCTAGGGCATCCTTTTTCTAGCCTACACTAGGTAAGACATCCTGAAAATATAAGGACAAGTACAAAAGAGTGAGACAGACACTGCCAGGAACCACTGTGCCACCTCTAACAGCTGCTAGATTCCTTTCAACATGAAAAAATAAGCCACTGTGGTAAGTGACAAATATTTAATACTGTTATTTGTAGCCAAAAGTATTCATAACCACTACAAACTTAATACATATAAAATGCTTACAATAGTTCTTAGCCATGGCAAATGTTCAATAAATTTTAGCTTTAAGTTTCACTTACCAGTTAATCACCTGTTGGTTGTATGTCATCAACTTTATACATTAATCTGTAATATGTATTTATCTAGTTTATATAGATTATAGAGTTGTAAAACTTCTAAGTTTGTTTTATTTTAAATATTTCATAAATTCTATCATTTAATATAGCTATTGATCTTCTAAAAGCTCACCTTTGCTATCTGCTTTAACTCACAAGCCCATTATCTGTTGAACTCTTTTTTGTATTAATTAGTGTTACTAATTTACGCATGACCTTTATTTTAGTCAAGTAAATTTTGGAAATGATACTCTGGAAATTTTTATCATTAACTACCCTGCAATCCATTTTTAAACTTGTCTAATTTTGCAATGTTTTTAACACAAAATAGTTCAGGCATTTAGGAGCTTCCACTATTTCCCTGTAATCACTACTATTATGTTTGGTTGGAGGTAACACTACTGAGGCACTCTCTTCCACTATACCTGTCTGCTATGTAGTAGTTTTGTGGGTATATGTTAAAATTCTAGGAAAAAAAGAAAATAAAATTACATGAGCAATAAAAATAATTAGAAAAGCTGCCAGCACAGGTAAATAAATGAGCAAATGTCTTAGTTAATGCAAACAAGAAGCAAATATAAGATCAAAGAAAATTATTCCAGGAAACTAACCACTCATTTGTCAAATTCAGTTTATTTGCACTGTCTACATTATGAGGTTTAAACACAGATACCCTTGATTTCAATAGCCACCCACACCTGCACACCCACACACAAACACACACCCACTTTCCCACCCACTTCCCCTTATCAGAGTAAATTCAATAGCCAGTCACCCAATTCTTCAAGTCTAAAGTTTGTATTTTACCCCCAGTCCCCTCACTCCTTCTCCTTATACTTTCATCTGTCAGCAAGTCTTACCACCATCTAGACATCTAGGTATCTTCAAATTTAACATCTCTATATCTAGCCTCCCAAAATCCTCTATAATAATTTTCAAATCTGGGATACATATTAAAATATTTGAAGAAATAAACATGATACAAACATTTTCATCAGTCTTTCTTGCATAATACTGGTTAACGATTTGTAAACTAATATAAATTTTCAACATTTTCTAATGTTTTTTTCTGCCTTTTTCAAATGTTTGCTTTCTTCGATCTAACTATATGCCTAAAGGAAGAAAATATGTCCAAATAAGAATTCATTCTTGCTTAAATAGATCAATTTCAGCATTCTACTTACTCACACCTTCCCATTGGATATAAGTAGTTATATCCAGTATAGATAACTGTCCTAACCCCAGCACCCAATACTGTTCTTCCACAACCTTTCCTAACACTGACTACATACTAAAATTGCCCGAGCAATGCCAACTACTGGATCCTGATCCCAGACTCATCTCCAGAGGATCTCAATATCAAGCAGGGTTGAGAACCCATACACTTTTAACTTTTAACTAGTGGTGTTCCTGATTCTACCCTTGCTCCCCTTACAGTGAGAGCAACATTTTAAAATACGAAATCAAATCATTGTAACTTTCTGTCACACTAAGAAAACTATATCAGAGAGACTTTCCCTAAAATTCTTACCATTACATTTGCCTTCATTATTCATCTTCCCTTCATCTGGTTATATGTTCTTTATTGAAATTATCAATACCTGACATTTAATTAAATTTATTTGTTTCTCAAGCTACACCAAAAGCATTCTGTGATCAAGTATCTTGCTATCTTCAAGTTAATCTGCTATGCCCAGAAAATGCAATATAAGTTCTTAATTATATAAGAACACAATAATTATCTATGGAATGCTACACAATCTTTTAAAATAATTTTGTCTGCCTGTGACTGTCTTATCATGTGCACATAAATTTTAATGATTAAAAAGAAATCTATTTGCCATTTTTATACCTTCAGAAATAAAAAGGGACAGTTAACCCTACTGGATCCTAAACATCATAACGAAATAAGATCTTAATAGGATATTTTGAAATTATCAAAAGTAATACTATACATGTTACTACAGAAAATAACCAGTAAGTTCCCCACAAAATAAAGCATGTGTAATAAACTGTATTAGCTAATCATGACTAATGTCTGAGTCATAACTTGTAAGTCAAAAAAAAAAAATCCACCAAAGAATGAGGAGAGCCTAAATTTATGTAATAGTACTTCTTGGATCCAGCTGGTTTCTTGCCATCTTTGTTTTACCAATCTCCTGTCATCAATGACCCAAAGCAGAACACTGCATTAACAAGTGGGTAGGTGACCCACTCCAGGAAGTCACAGGTAGCAATTCCCAAATCTCTTTACACAAAGACAAATTACTGATTTCTTATCTGACCAGGAATAAGGCTGTGATTTACCTGTACATGAAAATTATTATTCTGACTTTATTTTACTTGTCAAAAAATGAAATCTGTTTTGAAAAGGAGTGCTTCAGAGAAAGTGCAATAGTGAGAGTAAAACACACAGGAGAAAACTCCTCTAGGGAGTGTTTTAATAATGCATATCATACATACTTTTAGATAAACCTGAGTCCCACTCTGGAGAATGAGAGTCTGCTATGATTTCTAACCATTCCACTCAACAGTTACATGATCTTAGGCTATTTAAATAACCTTCCTCATCTGTAAGATGAAAATATATAATGGCATTTATCTCAAAATATTAGAGAGGATTTTATGAATCACTGGACGTATCTATTTAGAAAAGTGCTCTGGCACAGAGGAGTATCATGTATTAGATAGTGTAACTAAAAGCAGGGACTCCAGAGCTGACTTTTTCCTGCTGTTTGAACCCCAACCCTCAGATAGATGACCCTGGGCAGGTGCCTTTATCTCCCTGTGTCTCCATGTCCTGTTCTGTAAATTAAGGTAGTATTTCTGTAATAGAGCAACCTAATACAGGTAAAACCTTAAAACAGTGATTGGCATATAGGAAGTAGTATAAACTGAACTGATTATCACTATTGCTATTATTTTAGGTTATAGTTATTACAATATTTTGAGCAATTTATTCAAGGTTGTGATCTCTTCTTCCTCCTTCTCTTACCCCATTCCCTTCCTCCCCTTCTACTTTACCTGAATATCTTTTTCTTTTAAAACAATTTTTTCTTGAAGTAATGTTGCTTTAACATTATGTAGGTTTCAATGCACAGCACTATAAATCAACAATTGTATCTATCATAGAGTATCTACCAGCAAAGCCTGGTTTCTATCCTTCCTCATAGATACTGTTATCCCCTTTTTACCCAACTTACCCTCCTTCTCTTTCCCCTGTCCTCTGGTAGACACTATTTTGTTCTTATAATCTAATATTTGGGTTATTTTGTTCAATATTTTGTTCTTATCACCTAATATTTGTCTGTTACTTTATCCACACACAAGTGAAACTGTATGATATTTGTCTTTCTCTGATTCATTTCACTGGGTGTAACACCCTCTAGGTCCATTTATGTTATTGCGAATGGCAATTTTTTTTCTGTTTTTTTACACCTCAAGAGTATTCCATTCCTTCTTTATCCAATCACCTATTGATGGGCACTTAGGTTGTTTCCAAGTTTTGGCTATAGCAAATAGTGCTTCAGTGAGCATCAGGGTATAGGTCTCAAATTAGTGTTTTCATAGTCTTGAGTAAATACCCAACTGGTTCATATGGCATTTCCACTGTTAATTTTTTTAGTAGTCTCCATACTGTTTCCCATAATAGCTGTACCAATTTAAGTTTCCCACCAATCATATTGTAGGGTTCCCCCTTGTCCATCTCCTACTTCTTTGATCACTATTTCTCAGGTCCTTTCATTGCCTCCTTTCCTTTGGTGGCTTCCTAAAATAGTCATTCCCTTAGGATATAATCCGAACACTTCTAAAAGTTCAACAGAGGGCCTCTGTGGTGGTACAGGGGGTAAAGTCCCTGTGCTATCAACCTATTTCCCAGCCACTGCTGCAAGAGATCTATTCCAGGCCAGGAAACTAACCCACATGGTACAGCAAACCTCTCCTGATCCACCCGCTTCTCTGCCTTCTGCTTCCCACTCTGTCTCAGGTGAATCCTTTCACCTCCCTCATACCTCTGGCCTACACCCCAGTTCTTGTATGCATAAACAACTAAAATAAATCTTTAAAAAGTAAATAAGGGACCTCCCTGGTGGCTAAGCGGGTTAAAGCGCAGCACTAAGAAGCTAAAGCCACTTCCGCATGAGTTCGATCCCCGCCCACCCCGGAGGTGACCACATGGTGCAGCAGACCTCTCCTGACCCGCCCGCTGCTCCCCTCAGCAGTGTACTTTGTAGATCTGCCTGTTCTGCTCCCCACTCTGTCTCTGGTGAATCCTCTCACTGCCCCTACACTTCTGGTCTGTGCCCCAGTTCTGTATGCATGAATAAATAAATCTTAAATAAAAAGTAAATAAATAAAAGTTCGACTTAGAGCCCAGGCCTCGCTGGAGAGCTCTAGACTATATGGATTGGGATGTTCCTCAGGCATTTCCGACTGTTTCTGTGAAGAACAAAACTTATCTGTGTTTGCACAAATATTTTCCTCTTCCTGTGTTCTTGTCAAAATAGCATTGACTACTCTCTCCCTCTTATCTTTCTTATACAGTCACCAAATCCACTTAATTCCAAAAGTATTGATTTGCAGTATATTTTAAATGCAGACCCTTCTCTCCATTTTTCCTGCCACCTCTCTTATCACTACAACAGCCTTCTAGTGCATCTTGCTATCCTTCAGTTTAAAAAGGATTGAAGTAAAGACACATGCTACAATGTGCATGATAAATACATTATACTTAGTCATAAATACGGTGTACAAGGTTGAATAGTATTCTATCAGACTCATGTCCACCAGGAATTTGTGAATGTGATTTTATTTGGAAATGGCGTCTCTGCAGGTGTAATCAAGTTAAGATGTAGGCATACCGAAATTAGAGTAAGCCCTAAATCTACATGCCCTTTTAAGAAGGACATTCAGACACAGACACAGACACACAGGAGAGAAATCGCTGTAAATACAGAGGCAGAGACTAAAGTGACATATCTACAATCCAAGGAAAACCAAGGCTTGCAGCAACCAACCATCAGAAGCTAGGAAGAGGCAAAAAGGATCCTCTTCTAGAGTTTTCAGTGAGAGCCTGATGTTGCCAATCTTTATTTCTAACCTCCAGAACTGTGAGAAAATTTCTGTTGTTATAAGTGACAGTTTTGAAGGACATATATAAGTAATCACAGGCAATCAATACCTGTGGCATGCATATTGTTTATCCATTCATCAGCTGATTGGAATGGATTTCCTTATTTTGATTAATATAAATAATCTTTTTTGGGTTAATTTTTTAAGTCATGAAAATTAGATCAAGGTTCATTGTTTAACCCATCGTTATAATGTTGCTCCAGTATCATTTGTTCAAGACTACTCTTCTATTGAATTGCTCTTACTTCTTTAGCAAAAATCATTTTGATTTTTGGGGCTACTTCTAGGTGCTCTGTTATATTTTTTTTTAAGTTTATTTTTATTTATTTATGCATATAAGAACAGGAATCCAGGAGGGGGGTGAAAGAATTCTCCAGAAAGTTCCACTGTATGAATTCTGGAAGGAACACAAACATTCATTCTATAGCATCTACATTCACAAAGCATCTTGCTGGGTAAATCCCAAGGTTTCAAAAACCATTATGTATGGCTAACTCTTAAATTTATATCTCTAAGACTAGTCTTTCCCTGATCTCCATACCTGAACATCCAACTACCCACTTAATAGCTACACTTGGGTGTATAGTTTTGAATACTGACTCTGAGAAGGCTATTTCATATTCAAAGTTATTCTCTGGTCTTCTCTCATCTTAGTAAATGGCACCACCACTTAGATACTCAAACCACTCTCTATAAAAGAACACACATGCACACACACATACACCAAAATGTCTTTCATTAGTTTAAATACATTTTCGTTTTCAATTGCATATAAAGTAAAACCCAAGTTGTGTACTTAAGGTCCACAATATCCTCTTATTACCCACCCTTTCCTTCCCTCACAAAGCTCCAGCCTCAGGCCTTCATTCTGTTTCCAGCAAGTGCAAAGGTAAAAGTGAAGTAATATACTTAGGGTACAAGAAAAAGAAGAACCTCCTGGGCCCTCTCTGGTAGCACAAGGAGTTAAGGCACAGTGCTGTGAAGCTATTCACAGCTACTGAGGCTTGAGTTCAATTCCTAGCCAGGGAGGTGACCCACATGGCGCAGCAGACCTCTTCTGTCTTGCTTGCTGCTCCCCTCAGAAGTGTACTTCAATTGTTCAGTTGATCTCCCTCTTCTGTCCCCTACTCTGTCTCTGGTGAATCCTCTCTCTCTCTTTCTCTCTATCTCTCTCTCACTCACACACATACACACACACACACACACACGCACGCGCACCTCTGGCCTACAACCCAGACCTTACACACATACATAAACAAATCTTTAAAAAAAAAAACAAACCTCCTTAGAGTTTGCTCCCTAGTGCCTTACTTGTGTGACACCTAGGGGCTCACTGGCCCCAGGCAGGGTTCAAGTTTTTTTATGCCTTAAGGTCTTGTTGCCAGCCATCATCTCCTTAGCCAGGAAAACTCTGCCCTCTCACTTTGTAAGGCTGTCTCCTTCATGTTATTCATGACTTTAATCAGTTTAATTACCCTATAATAATAAATGATAATACAAAAATTATATAATAATTGTTATTATAATTATATATAAATTATAATTGATAAATAATAAATGATAAAACAAAAATAATAATAACAGTAGTAGTAACAGTTAATATTTATTTACTTCCTACATTGAGACAGGTCCTATTCCAAGTCCATTATTTTATTTAATCCTCACCCACAATGTGTTCTATCATTATCTCCATATTATAGATAAGGAAACCAATGCAGGGGAAAATACACTAAACAAAGTGCCCACGGGTACACAGTTACTGGTTTATGATTTTGTCAGAAAATACCTCTGGTGGCTAATTTCAGCAACTGAGAGCCCTTGTTTAAACATTTCCTTTCCAGCACCTACAATCTGCAATACTCTTGTTTGCTAATTCTTTCCTCACTAAAATGTGAACTCCACGAGGCCTGCTTTTGTTTGATGTTGTCTCCCCAAACCCAGTTGTGCGTGGCTGTGCTCAATGACTCATACATTTATTGAACGAATGCATTTAGACAGGTGTGGTTCTCAAATAACCAAGCTACTTAGACATTTGTGCCTGTGAAGTCTCTGACGTAATCTTAAAATCTCATTTCAAATATTAAGAAAAACAATTATTGCAAAATATTTCAAAGAATGCTAAAGTCGCCTTCCTTTTAAATCACCATGTAACACATAAATGCGCACTATTCCTTGATGGATCTGCTTCTCTGGGGTGGCAAAAATCATCAATGGGTTACCAACAATTCATTTAGAAATTACATACAAAAAAGTGATTGAATTTGGGTTGCTTTCACCCAACTGGGTGGAGTTGTTTGTATAAACAGTCCATCATACATTCTGTATGCCTGCCATAACCTTCCATGGACACCAAAATGCTGGGCAAGTATCGAACTCCAAAAACACTGTTTTTTTCCTGTACATACATACCTCAAATAGTTTATATTAAGCACAGTAAAAGGTTAACAGCAAATGATAATAAAATAAGACATCAGGTAATATACTGTCATAAAGATTTTGTCAAAGTGGTCTCTTTCAAAATAACTTATAATATGTAGTATTTTCAATCCGCAGATTCTGGAAAGTTAAACCAGGAAGGGGGGGGGGGCAGTGTCTGTTTTTACCTGCTCTCTGAATCATTTCTTTTCCCAGCTCTTGAGCCACTCTCTCCCCACCACTCTTCCCTCTGGGACATCTACACAATATAGTAGTTTAAGGATCTTAACTTTCTGAATCTATGCACATTTCAAGGAAGAATTCTGTGGGATGGCATTTTCTCTCGGCTTCCACTAGTCTTATGGCTTCTTGAATGTGAAGATGACGCTCCTTAGGGATGTATACTGTCCAGTACTTGTGTTCCCCTCCCAAAAGATGCACTGCCAGATCGACGGTGGCTTGTTAGAGGCAAGATGGTAGGGGTGAAAGCCTGTTCATTTTGTTCTGCTACACGCTGGGCATTCTCTAAAGAGCAAGAAATTTATCAAAAAAGTACCTTAAAACAATGGCGGGTGACTATGGAGCTGGAAGCGCAGACCCGCGCTGCAGAGTGCCCGTCTCATCCGCCACGTGCTAGCCCAGAGGCGCGGTACTAGGCCTTGCACCTGCGCAGTAGGGCCTAGGCCGGGCACTAGCCTGTCGCACAACTCTACGCAAGCTTTCCTCGCCGCTCTACAGCCCCCCAACCTACCCATTGCGCAGGCGCTAGGGAGACGGTCGGCGCGCAGTGCTGATAGGAAGCGGCCAGCGGGCATGGCGACCAGCACGCTGCGAGGCCTGGCAGTGGCCGGAGGAGGCGAGAGTAGCGAAAGCGAGGATGATGGCTGGGAGATTGGGTATCTCGACCGAACAGCTCAGGTAGCTGAGGAGGCCTTGTCTTGAATTGGATCGACCTCGCCTGTGTGTCCCCTGCAATGGAAAAATGCAGTCTTTACAGCTGCAAACAAACTCGCCGTGTTTTCCTCCTGTACTTTCCATCACATTGTTGATGTAGCTCTTCACTTGGGTTTGAATCCATCATTACCCGTTCTCTTTAAAGATAAAGATAATTTTAGACAGGAATTCTTTATAACCTCTTACGTTACTCCCTTCTGCCCCTACGCCCAGTGTACCTAAAACCAAACATCATTGTTTTCTGATGTCGTGGAAATGAAAATATGTGTAACATGATTTTTTTTTAATTTTTAAAAATGTTCTGCTTTTTCAGAAACTAAAAGGGCCATTGCCCACCGAAGAAAAGAATGAAACATTTAAGAAAGCTTTGACCACTGGAGATATTTCATTGGTCCAGGAGCTCCTCGATTCTGGTGAGAGATAAGGGATGGTTTGAAATCAGTTGTCTGAGTTTGCAAGGGTGCCTTATTTTAGCAGATGGGTTGTTTTTCTAATGAAGGTACAAATAAATGCCATTATGTCAAGTGTCTTACATATCTTAATGGACTCAGTTGTGATCTGCCTACACCCTCATAGTTGGAATGCCCCTCTACTACCTTTTGTTCCTCCACCTCCTTCCAAAGACCTTTTATGATTAATCTTACAACACTTAAATTCTTTATTGTTTTTAGCATTTACTGTGTGTGTTCGGGTAATAAGGCCTGAAGTAGTCAGAATACCTGGACGTCTATTCCAACTTTATTGCTACACCGTGTGGTCCCTAGGAAAGTCATTTAAATTTTCCAGAACATAAGTTTCTCTATCTGAGGTATCATAATTCTGTTTTGGATCTCATGATGTTTTCTGTGGATCAAATTTAATATTTTTTTTAAAAAAATTATCAAGACAAAGAAATGTGAGATGTTGATGATGGTTGAAATGATCCAAAGGAGTAGCAAGTATATATTATCTAGTTGTAGACAAAAACATTCACACACATGAGTAGTTAAGTGGGACTGTATATGGACTGTATATAGCAAAATATTTTTTTCTATACTGGAGCTCTTGTATGGTTTAGTAGAAAGTAAATAATTTTGAAAACAGTACAGTGCTGGCTTTGATTACTAATCGTGCCACTTGGTGGCTATAATCTTAAATTCGGGCTTCCTAAATTTCCATCTCTTCCTTTTTAAACTGGATGTGCCATATCAAAGGACTGGGGAAGAGGGAGTTAAAATGAGAAAGCACAAGAAAGTCTTATAATTGATAGGCATTTTGCAGATTTTACCTGTTAAAAACAAATGAAATGAATCTCTCTGTGGGCATGGAACTTAAGTTTGTAATAGAATAAAATTTGAATGATAAAATTTGAAAGAGACCTGGATACCTAATATGAATACATCCCAAGAGAATGTACATGTTGTTAAATGGGACCAAGTAGGCAGAAAGTTGTTGCAGAAAAGAGAGTTGCATGGGAGTAGTGGTATGAGGTGCAAAGACATGGCATCTCCTGAAGGATTAGGACTTGAAAAGAACCTAATGATAAAAGTATTTAGTCAGTTTTTTTATAATTTGGTTTTAATTATTAAAAAATGTATAAGCTCAAAAAGCCACTTTCATAGGTAACTGCTGTTATGATTGCTGGTTTCCTTCCAGAAGTTATTTAAGTGTTTTAAATGGTTTGAGTTTTTTGCCTTTCAAATTGTTTTTGATATATATTTGTAACAATAACTTCCTTAAAAATGAAAGTTTCCTTTAAGCTGTTCATTTCAAAAATCTCCATTTTTGGTTATTCTGCCATGTGCTGGTATTTTCAGTTCTCTTTAGGCTATCAAATATTTCAGACATTGTACAGACTTCTCTGTTTCCCCCTAGAGATTACTGTTCTCCTGTAGTTGGTATTTATCATTCCTGTGCATATCTGCGTACTCTTACTAAATATGTATATATCTCAAAGTAATATAATGTTATTTTGAACGTTTTTTACTTCTGCACTTTATATCAATTAAGGTTAGACAATTTGCCATAAAATAATCCTTCAGAAACTTAGGTTCCATACAGGAAAAAATTGTTTTCCGCTCTCCACGTTTGCATTCCTTCAGTGATAACATGACCATCATCTTTGAAGCAGAAATCTTATTGCCAGAGACTATAAAACCAGTAATTAGAAAGTGTTAAAGGCAGATTTGGATATTCAGAGTTTTTCTCATACAGGTTTTCCTTCTTGAAAAAAAAAAATCTATTTTTGTAACAACAGCAAATACTAGGTTAAAGAGCAAGAGTGCCATTTAAATCTTGATCTTTTCATTGAAAAATCTTTACATAATGTAATGGTTTGTGATCACTGCCTCAAGTGTTCTTGTCCTTGTATCACATCTTCCCTACTCCACTCCAGTGACTAGATCCAAACCTAGGTCAGTTCAACCATGTTTTCTTTTCTGTGTAGCCAACACCAGTCAGAGCTGTTAGAGTGCGTCAGATGACTACAAAGATTTATGCCATTAATGATAGGAGGATTTTTAAACTCAGCTGGCTCTTACTCTCCTGTAATAGTTATTTTCTGCCCCTTCCTGACCCATTTTGACTACTGAAAATTCTATTCTTTTACAGGTCTTAAAGCTCATGAATGTCACTGTTATTTCTGGCCTCCCTATATCCTGCCTCACTCCCAACAGCAGTATCAACCTTGTCTCTTATACAAATATAATGATGTAAACCTTGGTTCAGAAATGTAGACTGGAAAATAGTCTCCATTTCTTAACAGATCTTTCATAATCCAACACTATCCTACCCTTTTAGCCTCGTGTTTGGCCAGTCCTCCATGGGTGAGTTTTATATTAGGAAAGAAGTTAAGGGGATCTGGAGAATTTTTTGTGGTATTTAAATATCTGATAATAACCTGGTAAGAAGAAACTACCTCTGTAAGATTTTTTTTCTAATTCCTGTACAGATAAAAAGGTAACATGTTTTAAATAACATATCTTATATATGATAAAACTTCATATATGGAGCACAGTGCCTATAGAGAAACTGAAGTTAGTTAATTTTATTAAAGTCTAGGCATAACTATTTTCTTTTTTCTGGAACCACTATTACCAAGAAATTCCCTCCTAATATCAAGTACACAGTGATGTCACTATGTGTAGTTAAGATTGTTAAGGTGACAGCAGTTAATATATTTTATTTTTTTGTAAGGGATGCTTCTAAAAGTTTGTTTTTATATTAACAGGAATTAGTGTAGAGTCCACTTTTCGGTATGGGTGGACTCCCCTCATGTATGCTGCTAGCGTTTCCAATGTAGAGCTGGTTCGGGTTCTTTTGGACAGAGGTGCTAATGCAAGTTTTGATAAGGGTAAGATGTTTTATTTTTTTCAGATTTGTTTTATTCATTTATGCCTACAAGAGCTGGGGTTCAGGCTAGAGGTGAGGGGTAGAGGATTCACCATAGGCAGAGTAGAAGCAGAGCAGGCAGATGTAATGAAGTGCAATGCTGAGGGGAGCAGCAGGTAAGACAGGAGAGGTCTGCGGAGCCATGTGGGTCAACTCCTTCCATGTAAACAACATAAAAAATCAAATTGGAGTGGGTAGTGGATGTGGTGTGGTTACATATATCTGAGGAGGTGGGTCTCTATTTCTGAATCATACACAGCATTATAAACCAATGTTACCTTAATGAAAAATTATTTTAAAAAATAAAATTAGAAAACATAGGCGATTCCATATATATTGTTTTTATAATTGGTTATGTTATTATATAGCTTTAATTTCTATGCTTGTAGTTTTTGCTTATTACTAATGGAAAAATACATTGAAAGGACACAGCAAAGAGATGATAATTTTGTGGGAAATTACCTGAAAATCAGTGGTTGGGATTTACAACCCATTTCTGCATTATCTATCCCTAAAAGTTATTTTAAAGGTAATTTAAAAGTTATTTTAGGGCCCTCCCTGGTGGTGCAGCGGGTTAAAGCACAGCACTAAGAAGCTAAAGCCACTTCCACATGAGTTCAATTCCCGCCTGCCCCGGAGGTGACCACATGGCAGACCTCTCCTGAGCCGCCCACTGCTCTCCTCAGCAGTGTACTTCCTCCACTGCTCCCCACTGTGTCTCTGGTGAAGCCTCTCACCCTCTGCATCTCTTGCCTGTACCCCAGTTCTGTATGAATAAATAAATCTTTAAAAAAAAAAGTTATTTTAAAGTAGTTTAGAAGCCATGTTTCTTTGTTATTAATTTCTAGTGAGAAATTGTGCTTTGAGTTCTTTTGAAGGATAAGCTAATCACTGAAAATTCAGCTTAAATATGTATAATTACCAATTACTAATTTTTAAAATGTTTCTTATTTTCAATTCATTTCCTAATTCATGGATAAGATTCATTTTAAAATTAATTTTCACACTGAGTACCTGTGTTAGAGAATTGTAAAATCGTTTGTTTTCCCATATATTTTATATAAATTTCTATCTTATAGCAAGTTTCATAGTTAATCTGTCGCCAAATAGTAGGCTTTTCTTATGTCATTTTAAAAGAGTACCCAATTAAAGCCATACCTAGGAATGGGATTTTTGAAGTGTATAAAATGTTCTTCTGTGGAAAGAAATTGAGTAATAGTTTTCTGTTTCTTGTAATCAGAGGAGTAACTTATAAAACATTTCATATTTTTCACAGCGTACTCATATAAATTCTCATATGCAGTCTACAATAGCTCCATCAGCTAAAGAGGGCAGATAGTAGATTCCTATTGGGATATTAATCCTGTTGGTATATTGATCCCACCAGACCTAATTTATAGAAGTAAATTATCACTACAGTCAATTTGCCAGTAGCAGAATTGGGACTAGAATATTTATCTTTTACTCTGTCAATATTAACTCTGTACCACTAATGTAAACTATGACTGCCATGACCTGTTTTGAATTCTCCTATTCTTACTTGAGAAGTATTTTTATTTTTATCTATCCTGATATATACTCACACCTAAGATCCAAGGGAAGAATAATTTTAAGAAATAGAATTGTTCAGAGATCAAGTAGCAGAGGACTGAAATCAGTAGACGTGGCAGTTAGATCACTTTCAGTAGGATACGTAGTGTATAACTAGATTTTATTGAGCTGTGAAATGAGTGAAAATAAAGTGAAATCAGAGAACAAGATAAGCTATATAATTTTAAGAGTCCCATAAATACAATCTTTTGAATAATGAAAAAAGTCAATAATACACATTTCCTGATGTGTGATGAGTTTTTTTTTTTAACTTTTTTATTCATTATAGATAAGCAAACAATTTTGATAACTGCATGTTCTGCTCGTGGTTCAGAGGAACAGATCCTGAAGTGTGTAGAGCTACTACTTTCAAGAAATGCTGATCCAAATGTTGCTTGTAGGTAAGAGTTACAATCTGATCAACAATGGTGAAGATACATTTTCTGATTATCAGTTTGTTAAATATTTGATGATACAATTTTTGATAGTTATAAACTGTGTTTGCATAACCAGTGAAGGATATGTGGCCATAACATCGTGGTCCCAGTGGTATAATATTACCAAAGAAAGGGTAAATCATCAAAGTAGTCTTTTAAGGTTTAATTTCTAGAAGCATATTCAGAATATGAATTAAGAGTGAAAGGCCAGTAAATTATTTTATTTCTTATGAATCATCCAGTCAATGTAATAATTGGGAAAAAATGGTAAAACTTCTTAATTTAATAATTTAGTATGACCCACTAAATAATTTCTTACAAATGCTAAGAATGCTAAAATTTGTTAAAATATCCCTATTTCCCTAAATCTTTTCTAATTAATTATTTTACATATTTAATAGTGCCTGGATCTACAAAGAACAGTCAGTACTATATCTTTCATCTCTAAATGTCAGTAATAAAAACAAATTTCTTAAAATATCTATTTGACTTGTTCAATTCCATCTGTTAAATATCTTTGTTTTATTTAATCTTCAAAATGAAGAGAGTAGAAATAGTCAATACAACCAAAAATGTCTCATATAAATAGCATTATATTATATTTATTAATCATAAATTATTAATAATGTATGGAAATAACTAGGCTTCACTCTAGAAATTTTTTCTAATTTAGTTTCATTTCTCTGACAGAGACTTTGGAAGGATTGTACAACTTTAGACAATTCTCAGACCTTTCTGAGAGATGCATAGATGCTGATATGGTAGAAAGTTTCTCAAACAAAAACTAGGACAGAAACTACCTGCAAGTTTTTAACATAACAGTTCACCAGAACTTGAGTCACATAATCCCAAGTTAAGTATAACTTTCAGATTTGATTTGTACCTTGGACTTGAAATCTCCAGGCACTAGCTGAAATAAACTTTAATATATGCTATAATTTTGATTTGTACCTTTAGAAGTAGCTAATGGTAAGACTTGCTTTTCTCAGCTCAGTTGAAAATTGTTTCTCACTTGGTGATCTGCAAGTTATGTGTGCGTTACTATTTCTTGAAGGTATTTTAGGTTGCAAAGTCCTTGGCAAGAAATAGTCAAGCAAGTCAATTTACTAAGTTCTAGACTTTTTTCCTCAAGAACTCGAGGAAATCTTTTTGATATTTTGGATACACTTGGGAAAATTTGCTCCATTTTAATTAATGTAATACAAGGTTAGCAGTCTCTCAAGCTAAAACTGTAAGGCAACCATATATCATTAAGACTGAAAATCCAGGAAAAGCCGCTGAACACAAAATTTATATTGGTATGTGTGAACTCAAATTAATACACAAATTTCAGTATAGCTGAAAAGTGATCTGCATTTTATTAACAAATGAGAAATACATGAAAAAGAAATCTTTCAAATGCTTTTAATGCTCAAAGCATAAGCAATAAAATGAAATTACTGCATTGTGGTGTTTTCTTGCAAAAAATAAAGACCTTAATAAAGCTGAAGAGAATACAGTGGCTTTTGGGCTGTAAATTTTATAAGAAGGGTTGTATTAATGGACTTATAGGTGTAGTCTGCTCATGGTGTAAAAAAAATTGAGAATATAAGGAGAGTGCAAGAGATTTGGGGGAGGTTATAAATAATTCATTAGCAATTACATAAATCGAAACCTATTAGGAGATTGGGAGTTTTATTTTCTTCAGAAAGTGCCAAAAGTTATCATGATACATGAGAGAACTACTTAAGATATACAGAAGTTAATTTACTTCTAAGCTATTGACATAGTCTCTTTTGTTGAACAATTCTCCTGCCAAGAAATTCTTAAGAAAAAGAACACAGGAAGAGTTGGTGTTAAAAGTTATACATGGCTAGTTTTTATAAAAACTTGGTCACTTACCTGCCAGGTGCTAGTTGGTAAACTTTAATGTTACTTATAGGAATAATATGAGACTTAGGATGATCCATCAAAGTGGATTTTGTGTATTTATAAAAGGTGTCTAGGGCAATACCAATATAGGATTCATCTGGTGGAAGTTCACTGAACCATTTGGCAATGGAAACATAAAGAGCTAGTTCATTTCATGTTCATCCTTACCCTAGAGCCTAACTGAATGTGTCCTGAATGTGGTTTAGTAAACACTGGTTGAATTTTGCTCCTCTTGATTTTCACTGCTGCCAAGTCCACAGCTTATTTACCCATTGGGTTCATAGAGCTGGTGGATTTCCTCAAGGCAAAAGTGAATTTGAATGCTGACTTTATTTACCTCTTTGAGGCTTTGCCATCTAGATTTTGGTTTAGGACTTAAATATATTATTAGTTTTCAGTTTAAAAAAATTTAAGTAATTTTATCTAGTTTTCAGGTGCCTCTGTGGTATTGGAAACAATTTCTAAATTTTTAAACAAATTTTAACTTGTTTACTCTTTATTTCTGTGTATTCCATATAGAATATTTTGCTTTTGTTGAAAGTAACATTGATTTAATATTTGATGATTATTAGCTTTTTATACTAATACATATAGATCTACCATATTCTTTTATTAGTTTTTAAAAATGTTTCGACTTCTTTTCCTTTCTTTCCTGTGGAAATAAATGATTAAAAACTTTGACAACTTAAAAGGCATTTTTAAATTAACACAAATCAGATCTTTTGTTGATTTTGAAACTTGCTACTAGTAATAGCATGGAAACTATCTAGCAAATATGAGAATTTGGTGCTTTTTTTTTTATTTTGACTTTATAATTTGTTTGTGGAATTAGGCTCTTTATTTTGTTTTTAAATGAAACACTTATTGGATGTTTCTTGTGTACCAGATACCATGTTAATTGCTCTTAAAATGTTACTTAATATATTAAGTACGTTTTATGTTTAATATAATCCTTACAACTCAATGGTAGATGGTATGTTATTTTTACACAACAGGAAACTGACCAGGAAGTATTTAAGCCTTTGAATGTAGCAGGGGTTTGATAAGGGAAAAGATCACAGTTTAATCCAAACAGAATCCCCCATTGGAAATGTTTCTGTTTCCCATCTTGTCCATATTCAGGATTTTTTAACCAATTTAATGTGTGTCCTTTCTAATTCTTGCTAAGTTAAACTGCCTAAAATCTTTGGAGAATTTTTTCTGTCTCTGCAATGTATTTTTAACTAATTTAATATTTTAACTATACACACATTGCAAAAGGAAGAATATAAATAAAAAAATTATTATCACTTTAATTATCTTACTCATATTTTACTTTGACAACAAGGTAGCCCACAAACTAATTTGAACTTATCATTATTTTTATTTTTATATTGATAATGTAATAACAAATAATAGTAAAATTACTGAAGCCTGTTATTGGAGTCATGCTAAAATTTGAAACACTCGTCAGTCTAGTCTTAAAGTTGACAATTTATTGTTAGAGAATAATAACCTTTAAAAAGTGTGTTTATATGTTTGTGATTCTGTTTTTAGAAATTCTTCGTTTTTTCCCCCAGTTTGTTGGAAACTTTTCTTATAGTAAAAATATGTATGTAGACGAAGCAGACCTCTTCTGTCTTTCCCACCGCTTCTATCTCAGTCAGTCTGCCTGCTCTGCTCCCCACTCTCTCTGTTGAATCCTCTTACACCCCCACTCCTCTGGCCTACAATGAAACTTTTTACTTTACATCTAGAAGGCACTTTTTTCTAACAGAGGAATTTGCTATATTCGGATTTCTTACTCAGAGACAAGGGTTCTGTAAAATGACGTAAGATTTTTAATTTCAATAGAGGTTTTATTACTGTTGATAAGACAGCACACATTAACTAATGTCCAAGGTTTTGACGTAATCCTTGTGTGATTGTTAACTTATTGGGTGTTATTGCCTATTTCAATAAACAAAATGATCTGGGAAAAAAAATGTTGTTTCTTTCTCAGAATATAAATCTAGTTGTAAATGTCACTGAAGCAGTTTGATGGAAAAGTTTATTTTGGATTACAATACTACCTTTTTTTCCTAGTTGTAAATAAATATATGAGATATCCTTGCTCTAAAATCAGGCTTAAGCCACAATTGATATTTCCAAAACTATTTTTGGAAAAATAATTTTTCAGTAGCTTATTTGGAAAACATTACTAGAAAATAATCTATTTTGTGATTATTTTCTTCCTATTTGTTAATAAAGTGCCTGTCCATATCCAGTGCTCTTTATCTGGATTTACTGTGTTTACTAATTTACTGTCTTTATCTACATGTAGGATATGACCTTTATCTTTGTTAGCAGTTATATGTGTACAGTGGCAAATACCTTAGTATTACTTTATATATTTAAGGCATATTATTAGTATTGCTATTCACATACCAGCAATCTACATGTTCCTCAATTTGAAACTTTCTCTCTTTCACTCCTTACATTCGAACTATGCTTTCAAGGATCAAATTAATTATCTATTAAGCTTTGTTATGTTAACAGTTTACAGGAGTGGATTTTGTTTGTAAACTATGATTTTGGATCAGTATTAGCTTGTTTTAACACATTTGTACACATCTTATGTGTTGTTCTCTCATGTATCATGTAGGAGTGTCTTAATTTCCCATGAATCACTTAACTCCTATAGTACAATATATACACAGTTCTATCTTGTGATAATTCATCAAGTTCTTATTGAACTTAAATAGTCAAAACAGAGTGATCATTTTTCTGAAATATATAATTGGGGGAACTGAACATGTTAATACATTGACAACAGAAAGTATCAAACATTGTTTAGAATGTAAAGATCTAAGCCCAAATACAATCTCAACTGCTTGTCCAAGCTAAAGTAACTGTTAAATCTTTTATAAAATCTTTGATATTCAGTTTCTTTAGTGATGGATAGATATGATAACTAGCTAGCTAGTGGAGTGGCTATAAAGACAAGAGTGAATGTGAAAGTAATTACTGCGCTGCCACTTCATAGTAGGTGTTTATTAACTGTTACATTCAGTTAGGTTGCTAATATTTCATGTGCTGTGTTAATACAGCCATCATTCTAAAATGCACAATTCTGATTGATTTATAAAACTAAGCTAATATGTATGCATATTATTTTTCTTTAAATATTATCATTTTAATAAAATATACTTATCTGTTGTTTTTACTGAAAATGGAAAATGATTATTTCATGAATTATAAAAAAAATCTGGATTATTATTGCAGGAATATAGTCAGGAATAAATGAGAGTTAGGAATATGGAAAGAATAGAAGTAGACTACGATTTCCAATAGTCTAGCAATCAAGCAATCAAGAAAGGAGATATAATAATTAAATGGTAATATCAAATCTATTATTGACTTAATCTTTCATGCTTTTGAAACACTGCTGAAAGAATAATTTTTTTGAAAATGAGCTTAACTAACATTCCTCAAATAGATAACTCAGGTAGTGAATATTATTTCAAGTGTTTTATAGTGGAAATTATGATTCATCCTTTCCACAGCTCTCTCTTTGAACTTTGTTATTCTTTAGACTTAAGTTGCCATATACATTTTTCACCAGGAAAAATATTGAAATGGAAGACCTGCCATATTTCATATATTCTAACACATATCTGTGGCACATATTGTTATCTCTGCAGTTGGCATTCCCTCTAAAATTTATTGTATCATACATTCAATGAAATATAGATTTATTACTTAATATTTTAGTAATTTTATCTTAGCTTATAGTTATGTAGCCAGGGATATCCAGTGCTACTAGAATTCCTGGAAGAAGTGAATAATATAAAATAATCTGAATCCTCTTTCATGATTGCATGTTTCAAAATCTTAAATATTTTTCTTATGTAAGTGTGCTGCATTTCAGCATTTTCCCACCAGAATGTTATAGTCTGTGCTAAAAAATCTTAGAAGGATGATTATTGAAGCAAGAAAGTATAAGATATGAGGAATTGATGTATTTCTACATTGTGCTACCTTGAATACACATAAATATGATATTTTCATTAATAAAAAGCACAGTGCTATAATTCTAACATTATAACATTAAAGTTATCATTTCGTTGTCCCCTGGCTACCATTGTTTCTGTTGAATAGCTGTTAGTCTTACTGTTGATCCTTCAAAGATATTTTTATCCTGAGTGGTTTTATGAATTTTCTATTTGTCTTTGACTTGGGGCAACCTAGTAAATAGCCCTAGGAATAGTTTGTTTAGCTTGGAATTCATATGACTTCTTGATTCTGTTGTTTGTTATATTTGAAGAATCTGGGGAATTTTTCATTTTGTATATCTGCAGGTAATACTTTTGTCGCATTCTTGCTATTGTTTCCGGTTGAGTTTTAGATAATAAATCATGTCACCTATGTCTCCTAACATTCTTTTTCAAAAAGAAAAAAATATTTTATTTATTTTTGCATAGAACTAAGGTGTAGGCCAGAGGTGCAGGGGTGAGAGGATTCACCAGAGACAGAGTGGGGAGCAGAACAGGCAGATGGACTGAAAATGCTGCTAAGGGGAGCAGTAGGGGAGACAGGAGATGTCTGCTGTGCCATGTGGCCAGGAATGGAACTCGGGCCATCACACTGGGCCTTCTTGGTGTTGGCCCTCATAGTGGCAGTGCTGCCCCTTAACTTCTAGGCCACCAGGGAGAGCTCTGTCTAAACATTCTTTTCTTTCTTTCTTTCTTTTTTTTTTTTTCTTGTCCATATTTCTCCTTGGGTATTTTCTCCCACCAGTTTTGCCAGGTTAGTAATACTCTTCTGCTGTAACTAGTCTGTTCTTAAATCATCTGTTAACTTCTTATTTCAGTAATCCTATTTTTCAGTTCTACAATTTCTACATACATCTTTTGTTCTAAAATATGTCACTAGTTAAATTTCTCCTTTTGCCTTCTTTACTAGAGCATATAAATCACATTTAAAGCTTGTTTCTAAAAACATACATAGATCTGATTTGAGTATCTGTATTTTCTTTGCTTAGTTTTATCTCTTAATTGCTTAGTAATTTTTTATTGAAAACTGAGTGTTATATAGAAACATTTGTGTAGGTCTGTTTGCTTCCAGAAAATACTTAATTTTCAATTCTGGTAGTTAGAACGGGGCAGGTCATCTTGCTATAGTGAGGTGTAAAATGACTTATGGCTCAGTTTCAAGATTTGTCTATTTCCCCTCTAACTCAACTCAAACTTGAGATGTCTCAGCCACTGTCCCTCTGAGGGTCATAATACCATATTTTGTTTCCTTAGCTTTGTGGAGACCCTAAAAGCACTTCTAAGCTTCTCTGAGTATTAAGTATATAAAGCATACTAGTAAGAAGCAGTCTTCCTCCCTCCTTTTTGTCTTCCTCCACTCATATTTATCTATCTTAGAAACTGTTAAATGCTTTGAAGGCAAAAGTCCAGCAGAATATCACTCCTCTGCAGGGTCATTTTTCTACCTTTTCCTTTTTTCCAGACTGTCAGTACTTGAGTGTGCTATACTAAGTGCAGTCTATATGAGATCTCAGTTGATAGCCATGAATTCTAATTTTTTTTTTTGTTTCTAGACCAAAAAGGCCTAGCTGCTTCTTTCTGTTCCTCCAACCCAAGAATAGGCAAATGTCTCAAATGTGTCAGAGAATGTAGGACTTAATTTAACAAATGTTCTCAGTTTAACAAATAAGAAGCACAACTTCTTGACTTCTTATGTTCTAGCTATCTTGATTTTCTATTTTGTATTTTATCAATTTTGATAGCCTTTGTTAGGTTTGATAGTTGGAAATGTTTGTCTAATTGCTAGGGCTTTGTCATTGTCATAATATACTTTATCAAATCAACTAAAATCTTTTTATGCAAACTAAAAATGTAAATATACTGAACTGTAAAAATGTTACATGATGACAAACCAATAATTTTACCTTTGGGATGATAAATACATTATTCTAAAGCTACATTTTTTGTCAGACTGTTTTGTTTCTACTTATCCTGGACTGCCCTCTAGTGGTAGTTTCATTGAAATGTAACAATCAGAAAATTATCAGAGGGCAAAAATCAATATGGGTGTATAATGTACATAAACTTTATAGTTTTTAACTCATTCTTCACCATTAATAATTATGAATAAGTTTCATTGATTGCATAATATCAGTATCACTAGTAAATTCAACGAACTTTTGTTGAACAATATGTTAAACACAATGAGATATAAAAGACACCACCCCCAAGCTAGTGAATTAAACAACATAGAAAAAATTACAGGACTGTAAGCATTTTAGCATAGTTTGATGGTGTCTCCTAGGAAAAGAAATTAAGAGAACTTAACTGAAATAAAGATGACAAGTTGAACCTTCCTAGAGTTTTTGAACTGAGATTTAAAAAATGATTAGGAGTTTTAAAACAGATAAAGAATACTCAATGCAAGGAGAAGTACCACTGCAAGCAGAGAAGAATGAGAGGACACATTTCCCCATGGCATATAAAACTTATATAATGAGATCATATGTTAGTAAAGTAAGAAAAATGATCTAGAATTCAGCACTGCTATATAAAAACCTTTGTGATTCATTTTAAAAATGTGAATTTCATTGTGAAAGCTGTTGAACAGATTCAAGAAGAATGAACATATTAGTATTTTATATGGTTTGTTCTGGCAACAGATTGAAGGTGAATTGGAATAAAGAGATCCAAAAGGCTACTACTGCTTTTGCCAAAACCATGGAGTGTATATTCAGAATTGAAGATAGCAAGTAATTTTACCTAAATTTGGAGAACACTGGTTCCATTGTACCTCATGATTGTTTACACAAATTTATTTTGATTCAATTAAAATTCTTATCATCAGAGATTCCGTTTTAAATCATTTTAATATGGAACTTAGAAAGGATGCCCCATAAAATTTAAAATATTTACTCTCATGCCACTTACAGAAAAAAATGTGGCCAGTTCCTATTCTAAATCATTGAACTCTGCTGTGTTTGATCAAATTGCTAGGTTTTTTTTAATTAGAAAAAAAGGTACAAAATCATAGGTTATAATCATAGTGTGTATGTTCAATTTATTAAAAATTAAATTAGATGACTATGTACTTGGTAAACTCAAGGTCATCCACTCAAAAACTGTTAGAAGTAATAATCACAAAGTGAGGAAGTTAAAAAAAATAATGTGCAAAATTAATTTAGTCTCCACTTTTAGTGTGTGTAGAGGGAGGGTTATAGAAGGTGGAGCTTGATCAATCTGACAAGGCTGAAAAAGAGAAATGGCAGCACATGTTTACCATGGAAGCATGGGAAATAAAAGTACAAAAAATTGTCATTAGTTCAACCGTATTAATTAAAATGGAACATTTTACAATTGCATAGCTCACTGATTAAAATCTGGAAACCCTTATAATGGCTAAAATCAAATCCAGTGATGTCACACCTAAAATAAAAAGCATGAGATAACTAAGTGTTATTTACCAGAAATGCTGAAGGAAACGTGTATAAAAGACACGTTTTTTACAAATTAAGGTAAATCAATAGGAAACATGATTGTCAATATCAGATATTTCTGATACTGAGTGGAGAAAACAAAAAAAGAAACATCTATATGACGAGGTAAGGGGAAAAATAATCAAAATATAACTGGCATAAACCTAAACTGCATATCTACTAAATCTGTAAATCAAAATCTATTAAAATACATGTTGATCAAAGTACAATTATAGTGGGAAATTTCAACACACCTGTTATTAGTTAGAGCTAATATATGTAAAATGAGTAAAGACCAGATGTATTAAATAATACAACCAATAAAAATGTGGTGATGTAGGTAAGAAAAACCTGCCAATGCTAAATGTAAGCATGACAAAAACATAGTAGACCATTGTACTATACTAGTTGCTGTAGGGATTGTGAGAGGTGGACACGGGAAGGGCACAAGGTCATTATCTTGAAGAAACCTACAGCCACAGTGAGAAAATAAGTAAATAAATAGTTTGGTATGATTGGTGAACTGATGAAAAGAAGTACAGAGTGCTGTGAGAACACAGCAAAGATGGGGATTGCTATCTAGATGAAGGTGATGCATCAAAAACTTGGGGCATACTGGATTCTAAGATGAAACCACATGGTAGGTTATGGATAAGCCTGTTGAAGAGAAAAGTGTGGAGGCATTTCAGTACTCATTTACTCTGAGTACGGGATACCAAAAGAAGAAAAAACATGAAATCATGACCTGCAGATATGACTGAAGTCTAGTACTAGAATGGAGTGAGACTAGATTTTAAAATGGTAAATGATTCTTGTAGGTACAACCTTGAAATTTTTAAGCAGTGAATAATTACGAGATTTGCAAGTATGGAGAAAAGCTCACAACAAGGAGGCCAGTTATGCTGTTGCAGTAATTTAGTTAAAAAGCTGCAACAATCTAAACACAGGGGAGAATTTTTTTTTTTTTTAAAGATTTATTTATTTATTCATACAGAACTGGGGTACAGGCCAGAGATGCAGAGGGTGAGAGGCTTCACCAGAGACAGAGTGGGGGAGCAGAACAGGCGGATCAACGAAGTACACTGCTGAGGGGAGCAGCGGGCCGGTCAGGAGAGGTCTGCCACGCCATGTGGTCTCCTCAGGGGCAGGCGGGAATAGAACTCATGCGAAAGTGGCTTTAGCTTCTCAGTGCTGTGCTTTAACCCACTGCACCACCAGGGAGGGCCCACATGGGAGAAATTTTAAAAAGATACACATGTTGGAAGGAGGTAAATTGATAAACATGCTTAAATATAAATAAGGATTCATGGATGAATTCTAGATTTCTTTTGCAGGGCCAGTATATTCTGTTTACAGAAATAGGTAATAGAAAATATTGTGTTTTGGAGGGAAGATGGGCACTTTGGATTTGAATGTATATTGATTTGGGTTTGTTTGTTTGTTTTTGAATATCCAGATGAGGTGACAGATATGAAATTCAGGGCAAAACCTGGGGTAGAGTTACAGTTTCAGCAGCCATCAGTATGTTGACAGTAAAGTCATGAGAGTAGGTAAAATCGTTCAGGAATTGTATTCACATGGGGGAAAGGAAAGAGCATGAGGACAGAAGACTCTGAAATGCATACTTTTTTAAAAAGCATATTAGAAATTCAAGGAACTGTTTGTTGCCTTTTCTCTAAACCACTGTGTGAGGAGCAGGCAGAACAAAATTGCAATAATTCAAAAAAACAAGAGGAAGTAAAAAATTTTTACATTATATTTCATGAAATAAATAAGATAGAAATTAATATTGAAACTAAAGTTATTGGTAGCACATAATAGTATATCATTTGAGTAGGACAGTTATATGAAATTTTATAAATCCCTAGAGTTCTTAAGTTTGTTCATGAGTTGGTAAGAATTTATAAGGTTGAAAAGTTCATTTAGATTTCATTAATCAATAACAAGCAGGGAACTGCAGATCTTACAAGTTTCTACAGATGTAAAACCACTGGAATAATTGTTCTCTGACCTCTCAAAACTGTCATGCAGCATAATTGATGGCATCACTTTAATAACTTTAGAAACTTTACCTTCTAGGTAAACTAGATCCTATTGCAAGAGTTTGTTCCATTCAAAAAACTCAACTTCAGTTAGAAACCAATGCAGCATTCACTTATAACACATTTTCAGTAGTGATTGGAAACTAAAGCAAACTATGTATATATATAAAACTATAAAGTGAACTGTACTAGCCTAGCAGTTTTCTTATCTAGCAGGAAATAAACATCTATAAGAAGCCATTTATGCCCATGTGAATTTATAGACAGAAAATTATATCCTGGCTTCTCAGATTCTAAGACAAATATGTGTAATAGAGGCTCAGTTTTCAGTATACTTTCAGAATGAATTTTAGTAGAAATTCTAAAAATTTCAGTCACTGTTATAAGTAGTAAGATTTCAGTAAATGGGAAACTCATACTTCTATTCTGGCTTTGGGTACTCTGCCATGGAGCAAATCTTCCTTGAAATTATACTTCACCCAATTTCAAGTTCATGACATTTTTCCCATACTTCATGATCAAATATATGAAAACTTAGGGAATAACTTTAGATTTTCTACATCAGGATACATTACCAAAAAAGCAATAATTCCGAGGAGATTCTTTTGGAGATAAACAGTCAGCTAATTTTCATTCAGGCACATGCCATCAGTGATCCCTAGGCAAAAACTTCTTATTCCTGAATCCCTGTTCTCTCATCTCTAAAATGAGAGTAACATTTACTTCATGAGGCTGTCATGGAGCATAGAATGAGTAATTACCTAACCCTATACAGTGTTTTCATTTCTCCAAATTTGCCAACAATGAAGTCTGAAGTTACCAAATTTTGATGGTTCTGTGCTTTATTTTTTTTTAACTGGGATTATATTAAAGCCCAAATGTTATCAATTTGTCAGTTATTTACCTAACTATAGAATCTGGGGAGGACAACTTCACACCTCCACCACCTCACCCAAGCTCCAGTGCCCAAACCCTGCCCCTTTCCTGTGCCCTTCTCTCAGTTGACTAATACATTTTTCATACCCTAACACTTATATGTGCTAGCTTGGCCAGTTTGTTTTATTTGGTTACTTATATTTCACAAGTAACTGCGAGTATCCTGTCACTGTGTTTCACTTTCTGACATTTCACTTAGTATAATCACCTCAAGAACCACCGTTTTTTGTCCCAAGAGACACTATGTTATTTTTAAAAGCTGAGTAGTAGTCTTTTGAATATATATTCCAGTTTCTTTATCTAGTTGTCTGCCATTAGGTATTTAGGTTGTTTTCATGACGAATGCTGCTATGAACATAGGAATGTATAAATCTTTTTGTATTAGAGTTTTCATATTCTTTGGTTAATTGTTAATTAGGAAATAGAAGAAATATAAACATGAATATTTTTGTACTAAAGATACTGCTGCAAAGTTATCAGATTCAAGGTCTACTTTATGTTAACAAATGGTACCGAGAAATAGTCTATAGGGAGAATATATAATGTGGGTAAGCAAGATAAACTTCCTTAATAAGATCAAAACAGAATTCTGAAATTATTTAATTCATTCTTTTGTGAAGTCTTCCTGTATATTAATCAGAATTTCAGGCAACTCTGAAGGCTGGACCTCCTTTAAGGGGAGATGAGGGAACCTATACTTCCAAAATACAAACATGATGTAAATCAACATTACCTCAATAAAAATCAGTCAATCAATCAGCCAATCAATCAAACCATGATGTACAACTTTTGATACAACGAATGGAATCTTTCTGATGTCCAGAAACTAGCTTGCACGAGTAAGAGGGACTAAATCTCTACTGGGAAATGATGCTCTAGAAATAAACCACTATGTTCTTTCAGTTTGACTGTACTCCTGAATTAATCTCCTTCTTGATTAAAGTTTCTAAGTCATTACAAAATTCTTTGTCTTAAAGTAGGATCATAGTGAAATACATTAAGAGACTACTTCAACATACTTTTATATCAGCAATCTTTGAAATAAAATGTAATAAGTATTTAGTATGAGCAAATCCTGAAGGACAGAATGGTATTCTGTCATTAATCATTGTAGTCCCAGCATAAGCATTTTGTGGCTATCTACAGAATTTTTCTACATGAATATATGAATTAAAAACTTCATAACAGAAAGCTTGGCTTATTTAGGATTTTTAGCACACTTCTTCGCTAGAGGGTGCTATGTAAGCATTGAGTATTTAAAATGTCATCTTTGCATTTATTTGCTGGGTGATTGGATTTTTAAGTCACCTAATGTGTTGAGAATGTTAATTTCTTTTTCTTTGCTTTCAGAATAATACTGATGGTATTATGGATGGTTAATTTCATGGAATTGAATAGCTATTCATGGTAGCATTAACACGAGTGTTTCGTTTCTTCCTTCTCTTTAGGAGATTTATGACTCCAATCATGTACGCTGCGCGAGAAGGCCACCCACAAGTGGTGGCTCTCCTCGTGGCTCATGGAGCAGAAGTTAATAGCCAGGACGAGAATGGCTATACTGTGAGATAATTTTTAGTGTTCCTTTTCATTTCTGAGACACTGATAGTGATCAGTAATTCATTAAAAAAAATTTGAAGAAGCTGGGATATAATTGTGTGACTCTTAGTCTTTACAAACTTGATGTAAGAAATTGTTACACACAATAAGGTCTGTCCTCTAGAGTACATACAGAATTCTTTTTTATAAAAAACAGTTGAGTGATAGGCAGATAAATGGTTTTATTTTACAATGTCACTTGACTGTGTAAAATTTTATTTGGTTTCATAAAATTATTGAGCACTGGCAGTCTACTTTATAATTACATTAGAAATGTGCTTACATTATATTGTGAAATGAAGAGATTGCATCATCCCATTAATGAACCATGTTCACTTCTTTTTTGTGTGCCATAAATACTGTTGAAAAGTTTTCTTCTCTGTCTCATATATACTCCCTCTCTTTAAGTAATTTCTTTTTCCCAATTTTACAGGCTTTAACATGGGCAGCACGTCAAGGTCATAAAAATGTTGTTTTGAAGTTGCTTGAACTTGGAGCTAATAAAATGATACAAACCAAAGATGGAAAGACACCAAGTGAAATTGCAAAAAGAAATAAGCATCTAGAGGTAACCTTCTGTATAATACCAATTTTGTACATCATGTTACATTATTATTTGTAGAACTTTTATTATTTTGCCATAATTTGCAACGTTAATAATAATATATCTGGCCTTCATTAATGTTTGAATATATATCTTTCTTCTAGCCTGATAATGAAAACTTGTATTATTAGAATATTCATCTTTTACTAATTAAGAGGCATTTGTAATGTGGTAAATGAAAAGTTATGTAAAAGAGACAATAAAGTTGTATTCTGCCCCTAGAAATAAAATTGTAATAAACTATTTAAGCATAGCAAAGTTGTTCAGATTCTCAAAGCTGTTGAGAAAGCTAGTAAATATACAAAACTTGAGCTTATAGTTTTTTATTTTAATTAATAAATATTAGACAATTAAAAAATTAAATCTGTTAAGCAACATTTACTCTTATATGTATGACAAGAATAATGAATTCCTATATGAATGATTTTAGTCATTCAGTGCTGAAGTACTATATGTACTTACATATGTATTTACCATATATTAAATTACGGATATAAATTTTTGGTATTAATATTAAGACTTTGGCCCAACATCTATCACTTCTAAATACGGATCAAATATACTCAATTACAAAAATAATTTATATCATTCAAGAGCTTCTAAAACTGATTTTCTGAATTTGGAAGCATGTTATACTCCAAGTCCTGTTATATAATAAGAATGACATTAGAACTTTGTTGGCACTAAGCTTCCAAATGTAAGAAGGTACACCAAAACTCATATAGCTTTGTAAATAAATAATAAATCAATAAAATCTTATTTAAAAAAGCAAAAAACAAAAAGATCTAAAATTTCATTATATAATAATCAGACCACACCACTTTGCATATAAATGAACTACCTCTGATTTTTAAAATGATCTAATAAGGATGTCTGTCATTTTCTAACAAAATCTATTATTCCAAAATCATATAGAATATTAATCACAAAAATCCTTTGAAACTTCAAAATTGATATTATATTTTTTTAAACTTTGAAAATTTAAAAATGTTTTCCTGCATTATAGTTTAGTGTAGACACTAAATTCAACACTTAAAAAAATTTTGAACATCAAAGATATGAAAATGTAGTTTTTAATGTTGTCTTACTGAAAATAAATTAGTATTTTTCCTTAATGTTTATTATTTTGAATTAGATGTACGTTTTTTTTCTTTTCTGATTATTATTTTAGATAAAACATTCAATTGATTTTATAGAATTTATTTTCAAGGTAGTAAGTTCTAATAGCCTATCCTCACCTTTTTAAAAGGTGAGATGTTTCCTCTCTAAATATAAAATAGTTACATCTAGTTTAGTGTAAGTGACAATACATATAAAATACTAACTATATTTGAATGGTGTGTTTGACTCTTCAGATCTTCAACTTTCTTTCTTTGACTTTAAATCCATTGGAAGGAAAGCTTCAACAGCTAACTAAAGAAGAAACTATTTGTAAGCTACTGACAACAGATTCTGATAAGGATAAAGATCATATATTTAGGTAACACTATTTTAGTTCAACAAAATACCTTTAAATGAGTAAAAATCATGTATGTTGTTATCACTTGTAATAAATCTGATGACTCATTAAAAATATAATTTAAATGTTTATATGATTTTAAATATCTCAGAAATGTCTGCATTCTAAGTACTTTGTTCTCCAGAATTTTAGAAAAGTTATGCATATGTTAATGGGATGAGAATAATTTTTTACTTTCAATGTAAACTTTAAAGAAAACATCTAAAATGTTCTTAATTATATTTTTGTTAAAGTTCAAACTATACTGTATCTTTCTAATTCTTTTTAGCATGTTTCTAATTTTATAAGCTAAAATTAAAATTATTTATTCCTTGAATACAGTTGTTCAGCACAAGACACAAAAATTTATCCTGTTAACCCACATTTAAAATTGTTATTAAATCTGTATTTCTTTCAGCTTAAAGAGATTTGTGTGTATATGTGTACACACACACATAAGCAAATGTTTTCTTTGGAAAGATAAGCTATATTTAACTGTCATCATTTTCTGTCTTCACTTAATATCTTCAGTCAAGAAATCTTTTTCATTTCCTTTCATAAAATATAGATCTGGTGTGTAAATTTGCAAATATATTCTATGAGAATTCATTGATCCTCATTCTCATTATAAATACGTTTATAAATATGTTTATTGCTTGTGCACTTATAGTCTACTCTAAAATTGATCTTACTATTAATATGTATAGTTCATATACAGCATTTGGAGATCTGGAAATATTTTTACATGGTCTTGGACTTGAACATATGACAGATTTATTAAAGGTAAGATTTTGTATAAGCTACAGTAAACTTCATATGTATGTTTGTTGATTAACATAATAGTAATATTTATAAGCATACTTATGAAAGAATGCCGATTTTAGTTTACCCTTTAATTTCTTTTATATCCCATTTTAAACTTACAATAAACTTTCAAAACCTGAATATTCTAGAAATGTACATAAATTAAAAGCTGGTTGTATTAACTTCTACCTGCTATTTAAACCTTCATGGAGCTCTTTGCATACCTAAGTTTTAGTTGTTTATATAGTCGCTGGCATTGTATCACGATAAACTGAAAAACCTGCTATCTGCTTTTAGCTGTAATGATTATTAGCTGAAATATTTTACTTAAGTCTCTCTCTGATAGGGATGATAAGACTCAGATAGAGTTATCATAAAGTGTAAATCATATTACTGTTACAAGTTACTGTTACTGTTATAAGTCCTTTAGGCTGTGTTGTAGAATTTGCATAAATGATTATTTCAACTAAAAATTTAGCTGATATCAAAGCAGTAAAGCCACTATTTAAGATTCCTTAAAAGTGCATGTATTCTAGTTAGGTAAATAAAAATTGGATGTGCTTGTACAATCTTGAAATGTCTTCCTATTTGAAAAATATTGAATAAAACTAAATATAATTGATCACTTAATGTGATGCACTTGGAAAACTTAACCTTAAAATGTAATTCCTGTCAATTTTTATAGAAGCTGTTTTATGTAAGCAAATATAAATAGTATTTTCTTTGATTCTGGAAAACTGGCGATTTATAGTTTTTTTTTGTTTGTCTGTTTGTTTTTTTGGCTAATTCTATTGTGATGCTCATTGCTATCTACCCAGTTGTATAGGTCTGTATCTGCATGTGCTGTGCCCGCTAGAAAGCTGCAAGGTATTTAGGCGGTAGTGTGTGGCTGACTTATATATACTCGCCTTCTTCCCTTTTTACTCTTTTATTCATACTGGAAGGTGGTGTTTTTCCTCTTTTACAGGAAAGAGATATAACTTTAAGGCACCTTTTGACCATGGAGAAAGATGAGTTTATAAAGGTTAGTATCAATTTTAAAAATGCAAACATTTTCATGTTTTTAAAATTGTAGATCCTTTTATTTTCTATTTAAAATTATACTTTCTATAAAAATCCTAGGGCTATAGACTGTAAGTGATCTTTTACTAAACTCTTAATTACATGTAATTATGAGTAACCATAACATCTTCTGTTACATTTTTTTCTCTCTTTTTGTTATATTTTTAATTGGTTTTAGAACATCTAAATTTAGATTTTTTCCCTTCATATTGTCATGACTTCTCAACTAAAACTATTGCTTCATTTCTAAATGAAAACTAGATTGTTAAAACAATACAATATAGGTTACTTAAAAAATAAGAGGTAGTTTTCTACAGATGTGGTTGTGCACCTGTGTTATCCAAATATGCTTTTTGCTTGAGTCACAAAACAAGACCTATTATTTTGTTTTCAGAAATTATAAAGTAATACTTTGAAAATAGCTGTAGAAAATAAGAGGTACTTTGATAAGATACTTAAAATGTAATGATTTTCCTGCTTGAACACATTGGCAACTTGAAATCTTTACTATGACTAAAACTCAAAAGTACTATTTAGCTAAATTCAGGATGGAAAGTTTAGTTAGAAATGCAGATAGTTTAAATACTATGTTTTCGTGAAGATGTATTAATTTGTGATTTAAGTTCATGGCAATTATATTACCAAAATAATTTACAATGATCACTAAATATTTTAATGATGTAACTTTATGAAAGTTACATGCAAAATACATATTTTCAGTAATTTATTATTCTTCTAATATGTATTTTTTTCAAGAAGTCAAGTAGGAAACTTCATTTTCAATATTAAAATATTGAAGTTCAACTATATTATTGCATCTTGGAATTATTTCTACTTAGCATGGAATTACCAGTAAAGATCAACAGAAAATTCTGGCTGCTCTTAAAGAACTGGAAGTAGAAGAAATAAAGTTTGGAGAATTACCTGAAGTGGCAAAGTTGGAAATCAGGTAAAATTAACTTACTGGTTTACATTAATAATGTTTTTTTTTTTTTAACTTTAATTTTGATACCATCTACATAAGTTTACTTGATGCCATTATTTTTCAAGGGAAATAGGTATTACATTTTGCTATGTTTTGTTTTCTGGAGTGAAAATAAACTGTATATTTTTATAAAATCATTTTTCCAAGAAGCAAAGCAGTGCATCTTCTCATTAACACACATAAAGACTTTTTATTTTTTCACTTCATTTTGCTAAATGATAAATGCTTTTT
The DNA here is from genome assembly GCF_000260355.1 of Condylura cristata. Classification (NCBI taxonomy): domain Eukaryota; kingdom Metazoa; phylum Chordata; class Mammalia; order Eulipotyphla; family Talpidae; genus Condylura; species Condylura cristata. Next base: position 51,945,293 of record NW_004567106.1, on the reverse strand, counting down.
TCCCCATGCTTTTTGTAGTAAATATCTAACTCTCTTAAATCATTTTAAACGTCAAAATGAAAGCTTAAAGTGCTATTTATGCATAGAATAGTAAGAATTATTCATGTAGCTCAGCTCTTTTTTCAGCCTTATTGTATAAAAATGTTATCATTAGGTAAAAGTTATTTTCAATATTATAAATATATCAAACCCTGATTATTAGTAATATCAGTACTTGAATTATTTTGAAAATATTTTATCAATATGTTATATAGTATTAAATGATATTTTTACTTTATTTGAAAAAATTACAGATTTATAGGAAATTGCAAAGAGATGCACAGGGGAATCCCCTTCATACCATCTGTTAAGATTTTCTGTAACTATAATATATTATCAAAAACAGAAAACTGCAATTGCTAGAGTTTACATGCCTTATCTTTATCTCATCAGTTATGTATGCATTTGTATGTAAATATATACCTATGCAATTTTACCACATATGTGGCTTCATATAATCACTGCCATAATCAATATACTTAATATAATTTACTACGATGCTTCCTTATACTACTCCTTTTATGAGCACACCTGTCCCTGTCCCCTAGCAATGAATAATTTGTTATCCATCTTCATAATGATAATATTTCAGAAAATTCATAAATAGAATCATACCATATGTATTCTCGAGACTTATTTTTCAGTCAGCTTTTTTCTTTGTATTTCTCAATGTTGCAGCATATTATCATTCCTTTCTAACAGAATCAGTATGTAGTTTAACCATTTACCCATTGCAGGACAGCTGGTTAGTTTCCTTAAATAAAGATTGTCCATTTTATTAATACAAAGATATCCACAGTAGTCTCTGATGATCCTCTGTAGTTCTGAAATATCTACATATAACTTCTTCACTTTTCATTACTGAACCTAATTATTATTTTTCTCTTTTTTTCTAGTGGGACTGGCTAGAAACTTAATCTATTTTGTTTTCCCTTTCAAAGAACCAGCTCTTGACTTCATTGATTTTTTTTCTACTGTCGTTTTTACTTCTAATTTCATTTATTTCTGCTCTAATTTTTTTTTTTTCTCCTTCTTTCTGGTGACTTTTGGTTCCTCTTGGTTCTGGCCAGTTCATGTCATCATTTTCTTTTTTCCTCAGTTACTTTTTAATTACTCCTTTGATTTCTAATTAACCCAATAGTTACTCAGTAGCGTGTTGTCTATTTGCTTCCTTTTTGTGTTTGATTTCTAATTTGTTAACAGTGTGATCGAAGAAGTTATTTGATACAGTTAAGTCTTCCTGACTATATTGACACTTGTTTTGTGGCCAAACATATCCTGAGGAATGTTCCATGTGCACTTTAGCTTGGGGGTGGGCTGTGTAGCCCCCTATAAATACCTGTTATATCCATCTTGTCTAATTCCTCATTTGAGGCTTTGTTTTCCTGTTGATGTTCTGTTTGGTTGATATGTCCATTAATGTAAGAGGGGTGTGGAGGCTGCTACTATTACTGTTTCTTTCGATGTTTTTTTTAAATTTTTTATTGTTGCTTTACATATATTAATGCTGCTTTGTTTGGTGCATATATATTGCTAAGTGTCATGTCTTTCATATGTGTTTGTCCCTTAATTGTTATATAATGTTCATACCTGTCCCTTTTTACTTTTTTAGTTGGGTTGTCCGTTTTACCAGATATAAACATGGCTGGCCCTTCCTTTTCTTTAGGATTACATGTGCTGTAGGTTTGTTTTCCACCTTTTTACTTTGAACCTGTTTATCTTTGGACAAGTAAAGGTTTTTGAGTTTAAGTCTCTAAAGTACATACATGTTCCCTGTAACAGGACTCACAAACATTTTCTACTTCCTCCACATTATCTAATCTTAATTTTAATGCCAACTTTGTGCCATTTTCTAGTTTCTTTTATAGTTGATTAAAAGTGTGGCAACAATTTTATTTTCCCAATGACAAGTGCCATAATGACCATACATACTTTAATCAAAAAATATTCCAGTTTGATTTTTCCTCAACTATAGTATTGTAAATGAGGATTTTATGCCCTATTAAAAGTGCTGTACATCTCAGTAGAGAATTAATTTTTACACCAGTGCTTGTAACACATACTGGGATTTATAATCATGATTTATATTAATGGTTCCCATACCTGCAGGTTCCCATGATTTATGCTAATGGTCCCCATACAATACCAGTGCTGTGTTGCCCATACATATTCTTGAAGAATATTTGAATACATGAAGAACTTGACGTATATGTTAGTCATAATCCTCACTGCCTGGTACTTGACTGTATATATACATTTTATTAAATGGATACCTACAAATATATCAACACTAGGATAGCCTACCCTTAAAAATAACACTGCAAGTGTTAGAAACATTAATTAAGCATACAATAAGTAGCTTTCCACACCATTTAAATTTAAAAAAGTATTCCAGAAGATAATTTAGATGAACCAGATTTCTTAAAAACCTTTTTTAAAAAATTTAAGTTATTTCTCTTCCTCTTAATATATATCCTTATAACAAGAAGCTGTATACTCAAAATAATGCCTCAATGTTTCAAAATAACATAGCTCTAAAATGCTTACATATATTGTAAAGAATCTTAGTCCTCAGTACTCAATGTCAGCAAATCTTCTTGAATCTCTTTGTTTATTTTCTTTACTTTTTTATTTATTATTTCTATGAAGGAATATTTTAAGTTTTACAGAAGTGATTTGTAGACTTAATTTTTTATTATAAATTACTTTAAGGATTGCCTTATGAATTTACCTTGTGGAATTTAATAGACTTAAAGAATGTGCAGAATCCTGAATGGTTCACTTATTAAAAATGTTCATTTTTGTAAAAAATAAAACTGGCAGACATATATTTCAGGAATTTGACCTTGTTATTAAATGACAGACATTGTTTACATGCTGTTATGGAGAAGGTTTTACTTCCCATTTGTTCAAAGTCATTCTTTAAAGAAGAAATTAGTCATTAAGTCATAAGAAAACTAACAGCAGGAAAAGTTGAACTGATTGATTATAATCTCCTGTTAATGTGACTTCAACAATTCAGCTACTGATTTATTTTAAGATACATTTTTCCTGTGTGTTAAATTTTCTAAGTCTTTTACAGGAATGTGTAAGTAGTACATTTACATTTTTCTACACTTAGTCTTAGCATGTTTGCAGAATTAAAGGGTGCAATTTAAAAATATTAGTAACCATTCACTGTACTTAGAGCAGGGGAATAGCACACACAGAAACAATGAATGGCACACTATCACTGTGCTTTTGAGTCACATATTCATATTTAGTGGCCCTAAAATTGTACATCATAAGAAAGTATATTTTCTTTTCATTAAGACTATATATTTGTTAATATTGTTTGCTTATTTGAGCCGAGTTGTAAACTTTATTAGTCTTATGTTTTCAGTATAAGAACTGGTAAGATATATGTGAATAAGAATAAGAACACATTCAATATATGTGTGGGTGTTGTCTAATTATATCCCTGCTGTTAATTGATACTTTTTATTTAACATGTAGATGGGTTTATAACATACAGGTTTCAGATGTACAGCATTATCAGTTGATATTCCAAATGGCAGTTCTCAGTGGATCTTAATCATCTTGAGTTTAATAAAAAAGATATAGGACACTCTACTCATTGCGTATCAGCTTATTCTTTTTATAGGTAATAAATACATTTGAATATTTAAAGGCAAAATCTTTAAGTTGCAAATTATGTTATAAATATTATGCAAGAACAGAAAAATTAATACAGGTAATGACTTACTTTGACAGAAATATGTTTTGTTCTTTTAAAGTAAATGCCAGAAAATGGAATAAAGAATTACCTTGATTTGATAATTCTTTTGTCTGTATCACTTCTGTCCAGCAGAACAAGAACTTACCAAAATTTTACTTCGTTATATAAACAACCCTCAGACACTTTACGTTGTTGGTGACTTGATTATAAATTGTGTTCATAAATTGTTTATTTTATATAAACTGCTGTTTATATAAATAGCTAATAGTAGTTATGTTAAAATACTAGCGATAATAAGTTCTAGAATGTGTCTTGCAGGGTTTTCTAACAATTTCATTGGAAGCTGACCCTACTCGCTTTTTATAACCTTCCCTCCTAGAAACTGTATAAAAGAAATTTTACATAGTCGAATATTCTGCCTGTAAAATTTCATTTGAACTCAGAAGTAAATTTTGGTACCACAGTAGTAGTTTATGCATATTTATTTCAGTAGATACTCCTAAATGCTTCTCTAGAAAGGTCGTCTCACACATTTCTCAACTCTAGAAATTAATGATCTGTCTAAAGTTTATCATTCCACCAGATGGTAACATCTTATTTTTATTATAGTCCCATATTTATTAGCTATTTAAATTTTATTTTCTCTTTTCCTCTAAAGAGATCTGTTCATAATCCTTGGTGGTCCATGTTTCTATTGGGCTCTATGTTTAGCATTCACTATAAATTGACTTCTGTCACTGAAACTAATCCAGGCACCATGTCTCCTCATTGCCAGAACCAATGAGCATATTAACATACTTGACCATTTCCTCCTTCCTGAAGCCATCCCTTCAGATCTTAACTCCTGATCTCTTCTCGGGCTACTTTTCCTTTGATAGCTTTTTTTTAAAAAAAAATTTCTACTCCTGTCACCTCTTCCCCTTCACTTTTTATGTATGTCCTTTTATTTTGTGATCTTAGCTAATCCTTCCACATATACCATGTTTTTTATTTCTATTGGTGATCAAATTAGACACTTCTAGTACCACTGTGGTTTGTGTCTGTATTCACAGTTCAAGGAAATACTGAATTTCTGTTAGAAGTTAGTCAAAATAAAGATGTAATTTTGGGCTATCTAAATTCATCAACTCCCTGAATTTTGTATATCCCAATTAGTCTGTGGATCCCCTGGGATAATTACCCTTACAAGACATATTTTCTACTACTTATTTTCATTGCCCCTAAAGATCTGATATTATTGCCATCTTCTTCATAATTAAGTCTGAGTAAATGCTAGGTGCATGTCTTATACATTACCTCCTTCAGTCCTGACAGTACTTTTATCTCAGTTCTGAAGATAATCAGTTGAAGGTCATCAGACTGTTCATGAGCGTGAAAGCTGAATTCAAGCTCTTTTGGGTGTAGAGTCTGCTTAAACTTTGTTATAATGTTATCTCTTTACACTTTTCCCTTCTCTGCTAGCCACAAAATTCACTTCCATTAATATCAAAAAACTCAGAAGCATTCTGGACTCTTTTCCATTACATATAATCTGTGACCAAGTTTTTCAGTGTATTCTCCTAAATGTTTCTTAAACCACCCAGCTTAAACATAATCTTTAGTTGATGCTTTTCTTCGTCATCTCGGATAGATTTTTCTTAGTATTCTGATTATTCTCTCTTAGATTTTTGTGTTCCTTTAAACCACACCACTCACCAAATAAATATCTCAGACAAAAATCTAATTTTCTACTTTTTGTTATCAAAATCCAATTCCTGTACATATCACAAGAGTTCTTTAATTCATTACAGCCAATCCTCTTTTTTACAATTTCTTTCCCATTGTAATTGTGCTTCATTATACGTCAATGACCTCTTAACCCTTCTCTTTTACAACAGCTATTTTCTCCTTTCAGAACCCCTTCTCTTCTTTACTTACCTGGCAAACTAATTTTTAAATTCCAGACTCATTTAAATAATCATTTCTATGAAGCATTAGTAATTACCCCATTCCCATTACTCAGTTCTTTATTTCTGAGTTTTAGCTGTCTCGGCTATGGAGGAGAGTGTTAACAACATTCACCTTACAGTGGATGTTGGGAGGAACTGAAATCACTTATGTGAATAACTAGTGTAGTGCCTTCATTTTGTAGCTGCTCAGATATTAATACTCACATTCCTCCTTCTTATGTCTCTGAACAACTGTGTTGAACTGCAAGATCCTCAAGATTGGAACTGAAATCTTTGTATACTCAAAGTCTGTTTCAATTTCTAATTCAAAGTAGCTGTTCTATTAAGTATTATTTGAATGATCTTATAAATGTTATGCCTATACATTGTGCAACTAACCCAATAGAATGAAGTAAGTTGCTCATACTAGTGATTCTGTATGTTTGTTTCCTCTCTTTAGTGGTGATGAGTTCCTCAACTTTCTTCTGAAATTAAACAAACAGTGTGGCCATTTAATCACAGCTGTACAGAATATCATTACTGAGTTGCCTGTAAATTCTCACAAGGTAGTCTACAAAAGCTATTGAAGTGAAGAAAAGTATGAATACTGAAGTTCATTGCAGATAAGTCAATGATAATTCAGTAAATTGTACTGATGTGATAAAATTGTATCCTCTTCTATAAAATCTAAATAACTTAATTTCTTTAATATTATTCCTTTTTATATACTAATAAGTTGAAAAACTTTGTGTTCTAATCCTCAAGAGAAGGAAAATGAGTTCAAGCAAAAATAAACTGATTTGTGTATTGAATTTACCATTTGTTCTTAGAGGGATTTAATTGTTTAAAATATAAAGTGACAGGGGACCCAAGTGAAAGTTGAAATAAAACAGTGTGTTGAGTGTTATTCAAACCATATCAACATCAGGGTTTTTTGTTTTTTTTTAAGGAAGGAAATTCTATATAGACAATGTGTAGGTGACCTGTGAAAGCACTTATCCTATAGAATTTTGTATATGATTTGGTTTTTGCAATTTATCTGTAGTGAAAAAAATTCTAATGCCCTGATTTTCCTATGATTTTTTTAATCATAAAAATCAGACCACTCATAAAACCTTCATGAATTTTCTTGTTCACTATAAGTATTATTTCTAATACTACTTCTGTGAGCCTATACATAAATATATTAGTCACTGCATTCGACTTAGAGAACTAATTCGACTTTTTGTATAAATATTGACTCCTTTTTGGTCAAGAGAGAATACCAAATTTTCATTGGTATTTTATATAAAAAAAAGTTAGTTCTCTCCAAAATACTTTTTAGACATAGTCCAGGTAATATTTTATCTATTACATATGTTCAATAAAAAGGGATCTTTTAAAAAAGTGAGCAGTAAAGTCATAATCATATGGAAATGGTGTGGCAATAAAGACAATTTATATGGAACAAATGAACAACAACTTTTTAGAACTTATCCTGAACACAAAAATGTTTTTCAGATGTAAAATTTAACGTTTAAGAATGTTATATAATGTTTGTGGACACAAAGTTGTGAGTAGTTGTTTTCTATTATTTAAAATATAACTTTTGAAAATATTAACAGATAGTCCTGGAATGGGCTTCTCCCCGGAATTTTACTTCAGTTTGTGAAGAACTTGTTAGCAATGTTGAAGATTTGAGTGAAGAGGTCTGTAAGCTAAAAGACTTAATTCAAAAGGTATATATTTAACATTAAAAGTGGGGGGGGGGATAATTTACAGCACAATAAGTTAGATAATGAAGCAGTTCTATGGAAGAACAGCTTAAACTCCCATTGGTCAGTTTCCAAAAAAATACATGGAGGAAACAAACTTTGTTGGTCATTAAAAAAAAATGCATACTGAAAAAAACAATGCTGTATCAGTTTCACTCTTTACAGGGTCAGGGAAAATGTATTACTGTACACATTTCTGGTTAGGATTCACCAAACTGATATTCTCATGTGAGACTGGTGGACAACCTATTTCAAAAATAATTTGACAAGGTGTGCTGAGTGCCATAAAAATATTTTTATCTTTCAATAATAGTCATTGATTCTGAAATTGTATGTATCTGTAGTGTCCTACTCCAAGAGAATGATATAATAAATTATGGCACATTCATATGTCATGATACTCAGTGAGTTAAAGAAAATAATGAAATAAGTATACTTCTTAAACATGTGAAGTGATATTTGTAAGTTTCCCTTACATGTAAATGTGCAAATGAAAAATACCAAAATGAAATGTTTATTCACTGTGTTAATGGTGAATTCTGGTTGAAATATTCCTTCCATTTTGCAAACTTCCTGTGATATGTTTAATAATTTAACCTTTGTAAAGAGTATGGACCTTTTTGGTTCTTATTTCTATACTCATATAGAAATATAATCTGGATTTAGGGATAGGTGATTTTTACCCCTTTAAGAAAATTGGCTATGATAAAATTAAACAGCTGAAATAGGGAACTCTACTGATGGTAATAAAGGAAAAACACTTTCACCTGACTTAAGAATGTCCAACTTTTCTGAGTCTACTTAATAAGTAAATTTGATGACTGCAAAGTTTGTGAAATATGATGTGAACATCAGAGTATGCATTTAATTTGTATGGCATTAAACCAATCGGTGACCTAAATTTTCATTGGTATTTTATATAAAAAAAAGTTAGTTCTCTCCAAAATACTTTTTAGACATAGTCCAGGTAATATTTTATCTATTACATATGTTCAATAAAAAGGGATCTTTTAAAAAAGTGAGCAGTAAAGTCATAATCATATGGAAATGGTGTGGCAATAAAGACAATTTATATGGAACAAATGAACAACAACTTTTTAAATTCTGAGAGAAGATAACTTCTTTCCAGAGAAAGGATTTAGAAGTTGTATTATCTCTTAATCTTTATTCAGACAACAGACATGAGCATGCTTGCTGGCTATCAGGGCAACTGTGCTCTATGCTGCAGAGGCTAGAGTCTGAACTTGCTGACAACGTGAAAATGTAGCAACATTCATCTTTGCTACCTATATCTCACCTGGAAGAATTGAAGGGAAAGTGTATGATTCTTTTAACATAGTGTTTTACATAGGAGTCTTAAGAATATCTGGGCAGATCTAAATAAAGATAATTCCTACAAAGCATTCATCTTTAGTATTTGGTGTTAAGGAACTCCCTGAAATGTCTTTGCCTTTAAATTGGTAATTATTTTCTTTTTCCAAGATGAACTAAAAATATTTTTGGGTTGTGAATGGAAGATTGAAATAAAATTTGAGAGAGACCAAATGTTGCTTAAAGGAATAAAATTAAGATATACTACTTTAGGGGTAACTTTGACACTGAACCAATTCAAAGACTATAATATTTTAATAATGTGTGTCTCTAAAGAGAAATGTCAGCTTTCTTTAGTTAAGTAGGAAACCTTTTCCAGTGACCTTCTCTACCTTGATCTCTACCTTTTTATCAGGGCTGGCCTTGAAAACCATTTATTGGCTTATAATAATAGCAGATATGAGAGAGTTTTTTGGGCAGGAGAGTCTTCATCTTACAGCAAGCTGTTGGACTGTTTTTTTCTCAATCAGTCCTAAGCAAGTAATAATAACCATAATGAAATTTTATTTAGAGAACTATGAGAACTTCCATTTGGAAGTATCATATCATGCCTTTAAGCTTACAGCATTTCAGAGTTTACCAATAATAACTGAAGGGAATTTTTAAAAGAAACGTTAAGTTATCAGAGATAAGTTTATGGAGGAAACAGAGGGTGGGATAGGTCAAGGCTAGACTTTAACACCACATCACTCTCTTTCAAACCAACACACTGACAGGCTCCTGTCAGAAAGGTCATTCTAAGTAATTGGTTAAGAAAAGAAATGAGTGTCTCAGGATTCAGTAAATGGAGCATCAGTGTCAAAAAGGAATCTGTTGCTGAATGAAGCCATTTGGAAGTTAGAACAAGAATACAGTAATGAGGTTGGCATTGAAGTAATTTTCTGCTTAAATTTAAAATTAATTTTGCAGGATTTTAAAATTAAATATTTATACTGCAGATTTTAGTAGTTATTCCTACTAATGTTGGAAGTATTTATGTCACCACTCCAACAACGGATGTTTCGAGTAAATATCACTCTATAAATGTGCCAGATTCTTTTTATATTTAAAGGATCTTTTGGTTTCTGTTCATGTTCCTTCTTTCCCATCCCCAACAACAAGCTTCTTCTTTTCTTCCCTTCTTCCCCGTTCTCTCTCTCTTTCTCCCTCCCTTTCTCTTTCTCACACACACATGCACATGTACATATACACACACACAAGAACTGTGAGACCATTTTTACCATTTTAGCTAGAAACTGTTCTTTAAAAACTGCCCATTCTATTTAAAAACTTTACAAAGCTGAGAAGTGCTAAAAGAACAATTAAGTTGTTATTGACGTTTTTCCTATAATTATATTTAATATAGGGTTATATTTCTAGCATCATCATTGAAACTTTCCAGTTTTGTTCATGTGTTGTAAGTGTTCTGTAAGAATAGTTCACATTTTGATGAACACTTGGTTCAAAACTAAACTGATATTTAATAATAAAGAAAAAACTAATATTTTTGTCATGCCTTTTAGGTAGAACCAAACTAATATTAAAGAAACTTACCTCATGACATAAAACATGATTCTAAAATTCTAATCTATGAAAGCATTTACTTTTAACGTGAAGCTACTAATTACTTAGTTGGAGTTCTAGTGCAACAAAGACTATGAAGGTGTGTTCACTTCAGTCTTTCATGTGAATCCTGAACTGCCTACATCTAGATGAATATTATTGTATTTCTAAAAATCACAACTCTTTATTTTCATTGTACTATACACTAACTCGTTTCTTTGCCTATTAAATATTAGTTGCAAAATGAACGAGAAAATGATCCAACTCATATACCATTAGTGGAAGAAACATCTACATGGAATAGCCGAATTTTGAAGAGAACAGCTATTACAGTATGTGGCTTTGGATTTCTTCTCTTCGCTTGCAAGCTAACTTTTCAGAGAAAATACTTCTAATATTTGTTTTTATAATGTATACATATCTTATTCAAATTATCTAAAAATGTTGCTTTTAGCCATTTGTGCAAAATATAATTGCTTTCTTTGCCAATAGGCCATGGGAAAAATTATGATAGCATAGAACAAAAAGTTTTTCTTTTGTAAGAGATTTGTCAGTTTGAGTTGAAAATAAAATGTGTTATATTTTTGTTAATTTTGATCAAGCAATAAATCATAAATGATCTGACGTTTGATCCTATGACTGTAAATCACATTAAAATAAAAGTTTTAGCCTATGTTCTCTGACACTTAAAAAAGTGTGTTCTTTTGTCACAGTGAATATAACAGAATTTGTAAAAAGTTTATGAAAGTAATATAGTAGTTAAATTTTGTTGATCTGGAACAGAAACAGTTGATCTGCAATTGTTAAACAGGAAACATCAAGCAAAGGGGGAAAATAGAAAGGAAAGAACTATAATGGCAAGCAATTTCTGCTCTTGCTTACGCAGTAAGACTCAAAACATAATTTTTTTTTCCTGAGAATATATCTTTCCATATATCTTTGGAAAGAATTGGTATCTGACATTTTAACCTAACTGCTGTAACAAGACATTTTTCCCCTGCTATCCATCATTTAAATGGATTGAAAACTTAAACTAGAATATGGATAGGAGAATACATTCTTCTCTTTAACACAGATCATGTTTCATTAATAGCAAAGTGTCTCAGCAAATGGAGGTATTTAATTAATGGGTAGTTTTAGTTTCCTAAAAAAGAAAGTATGAAAATGGCAGACATGCTACTTGATTGTCTACTTATGATAGGCTTTCAACTCAGTTAATCTTATTTTTTTTAAGAGTTATTTATGAATTTGTTTGTATATATAGAAGAACTGGGGTATAGGGATGGAGTGCAGAGACAGAGTGGGAAGCAGAACAGGTGAATCTACTGAAATACATTGCTAAGGGGAGCAGTGGATGACACAGGAGAGATCTGCCTAGTCCTATGAGGGTCATCTCCCTGGCCAGGGGTCAGCCCCAGGGGAGATAGTGCTGAAATTTAACGCTTAGGCCATCAGAGAAGCCCTCAGATAATCTTAAAGATGATTACATTCATTCTATCAACTGAATTGATCTATGTTTTTCTCTTCTAACCAAACTATATGTAGCTCTCAGATATTGAAATAAACCATAAAATGTGAATTAAGGAAATATTCTGAAAGTATCATAGAATTCTTCAAAAGTGATCTGTCCCAGTATACTTCAGATATGATTCACTGTTCGGAAGGGACGTTTACTGAAGTGCATGGCTTTCCCGTGTCCTGAAGACATTTCACTCTTTTGAATAACTACACTATAATTTTCAGATTGCAGATTGAGATAAGTAGGGCAACATTTGTTGTGATGAAATTCTTTCCTCATGGGTAAAGTATGAATGGAATAAATATTTTCCTCATGGTTTAAAATTGGCTGTCTAGAATATAGCGCTCTCCCTTGTCTATGACTTAATTTGACTTGATTACAATACTTGACTACAAAGAATAGTCACCACTTCTGAAGTATCCATTTCTTTATAAGATAATGCTATACAAATCATTTCTTCTTCTCAAAACAAATTCCATAGAGAGCTCCCTAAACACACAAATGTTATAAACAAATTTTAATTCTATGCAACTTAAAAGTAATAAAGTTTTTTATTAATTTGCATTCAGTTTTTAGCTACTTGGAATCAGAAAATGTTTACCTTTGGAACCCAAATAATCCATTATAAACACCTGTTGGGATACAAGTATTTGCCATGCCCCTTAAGTAGGGTTCCTAATGCTGCCTGACAACTCTAGTATACTTACTATTTACTGGGTAACAATTTATGCTTCACTTCCTCAAACTTGTGAGACCTTCACATCTCACTTTTAATTGATAGCCTTGTTTCTTACTCCCCTGGGAAACAGAATTAGTTAAAAAAAGAAAAAAAAAAGAAAAAGAAACAGCTCTCCACACTGAGTTTCCTTTATTAAATAAGTACTTTTTGTAAAGGGTCAGCTAGTCAAAATTGTAGGATCTGCAAACTGTACCATCTACATCACAACTTCCTAACATTGCCATAGTAGCAAAGAAGCAATATGGACAACACGCAATTAGACAGATGCGGCTGTGATACAATAAAACTTTATTCACAAAACCAGGTGGTTGCCCAGTTTAGCCAACCTAGCTATATGTCACCCACCATAAACAGTTACGAGGGTTTATTTTTAAGTTTTTATCCAGTCTGACAATCTCTTTTATTTTTTAATTCACTCACACTCAATGTTATTTGGTATATTATTGTTCTGTTGGTTGTTAGACCATTCTAGGTTTTGTTTTCTAAGTCCCATGTTAAATTCAAAGGTTTTTCACTATGTATGTATTGAATTATTTTCTTGGAGGTCCCCTAGGCCATATACTTTCTAACTTACAGGAATTTACTTCATATTTGCACCAATTCCAGTGAGATATAGAAACATAGCTCCCATATTGTACTATTTCTGTTACGCATATTACATTTATATATGCTACAAACCTAACAACAGTGTGTTATAATTATTACATTATGTAATTTGTGTCTATAAAGAAACTGAAGAAAGAAAAAATCAAGTTTATAAAGTAAGTTGTATTTATATTCTTTACTATTTCTAGTTCTCTTCATTTGTTCTTGTGGGTTCAAGTTATTATCTGGTATTAGCTCCTTATTACAGTACAACTCTGCTCTAACCACCTCCTTTTTGCTATTCCCAAGTATAATACATTTCTATTGGTTATAAACCCAACAGTATGATTATCTGCATAATCCTTTGTATAGTTGCCTTTTGTTTGTAATCACAAAGCAGTCTTATAGGCTACTTTAGTAGGTATTACACTCAACCCTTAGGTTCTACTAATTACCAGTGGACTGCTCTATTGATCTTTGGCAGTAGTACTCTGACCTGCCATTCCTGGACAGAGTCCTCATGCCAGACTGCATGTCAGTGGAAGAAAGAACTCTCACCCTCTCAGCCATACTCACCAGAATTTAGCCACTTAAGCTTATAATTGAAGGGAAGAAGGTGAAAACTTACCATTCAGATGAGCTATGATAACCTTTGGAAACTGAGAAGAAAGGGAGCCCTATCTTCATGGCCATACCTGAACAGAGTGGAACTTTTGCCAAGCTGAGCAATCTTGGGTGCTATGGGATAAATGGTAAGGGAGGGAATGGGAATGGGTCATAACCCAGTGTTCTTATTTAGTGTGGGTGGGTTTTCTTTCATTTGTTCTGAACCCATAGGACTCTTTCTAGAGACTTTAAATAAAGGTTTATGTAATTTATCTTTCTTTAACTTTCTCTATTTCTCTGGGGAAAGTTGATTCATGGAACCTAGTAGTTTACTGGAAGTCCTATTACTAGAAGTAAGTAAATCACCCCTCCTAGTAGTAAAACTCCTTAAATCAGTATTTCTAAGTGCTGTGTGCTTAGTATAGTGCTAAGCTATAGAACAGTGCAAGATTTTTTAAAGCCAAAAACAGTGGAGATCCCTAAAAAAATTACCATGTAATTCAGCTCTTCTGATTTTGGGTATTTATCCAAAGGAAATAAAACCACTCATTCTATATATATATATATACACACATATATATGTATATACATATATGTATATACATATATGTAGATATATATACCCCTAAGTGTATAATTTAAAACTTATAATTTATAAATTTATATATAATTTATAATAGCCAAGATATAAGCTATGGAAACAACCTCGATGTTCACTGACAGCTGAATGGATAAAAAAAGATATGGAATACTACTAAGCTATGAAAAAGGATTTTGTCTTACCATTTGTGACAACATTGTTGAGAATATTATGCTAAGTGAAGTAATTTGCATACACAAATACTGTATGTTTTCACTTGGATGTAAAATATAAGAAAACAGCAAACAAGCAAAACAAAACAAAAAATGCATATACAGAGAAGAAGTTGGTCACCAAATGGGAAGGATTAGGGGTACAGGGTATTAATTACATGATGATGGGGGCAAACTAGACTTTTGATTGTGATCATGATGCATTACACACAGATGTTGAATATGACGAGATGTACCAAATCTTCTATATTGTTATAAAACAATGTTACCTCAATAAAATTCATTTTTATGAAAGACAAGAAACATTAGCTGAACTATTCCATGTAAGCTTTGCCTCATTCTAAGTTACAATCACAGAATGCTGAAAACTCTAAAAGCATCTCATGCCTGTCAGCAGCAAAAAGGTAAGACCTAGTTTTGACCAAGATACATTAGGCTAATGAAGGTTGCATCAAGAGCAAGGCTACAATTCTCAACTTTCAAAGCTTTTCTGTAGAAGTTTAATATCTAACTTAATTATATTTTAAACAGGATATTTAAAAGTCACTCAAAAGCAAAGCTACAATTTCAAGTGCCAGAATCAAAATCGAGGGGTTTTTATTAAAGGAGCATTTTAGAGTGCCAGCCTCTTTTTTGAGCTTAGCACTATGATGAAAGCTAATCTTTAAAAACACAGATAACCACGATGCCTTCTGCTCTGTACTCCAAGTCACTCTGTCACTGTTTAATAAATAATCATTTGTAGTTCTGTGGGGGTGGAAATAGGGTGGGGATTTTCTTTTTGGCATGTCCACTAGTGAGTAATACATTTATTTCAAGTGCCAATAAAAATGTTATACTGGACTTATGTGACACATTTGTTAGTTATTAGAGAAACTAATTCTAAACCATTTGAACTATTTCTCTACCTACAAATTCAGATTATTTTATCAATATTCTAAACAAAAGGAAGAAGTTTGTAATACTATAACATTCTGGGAGGAAAAGCAAATAATATTTTTAGGAGTGGCACCATCTCTGGACTTAAGACAGTATTATTCACCTTTAACCGATCTTTTATAATTGTTTCCATGAATACCCTTCCTTTCTGGAATCTTCCTAACACTATAACCATATATTTTTGTCCTTTGAAGTCCTTGTCTAGAGATGCCTGCTGCCTCTTCCCCTCACACCCCTAACCTGCCTCTCACCTCTACACTGACAGCAGCTAGAGCAGAAGGTAGCCTGAGCCTGGGTTCTGTTGGCTTCAGCTTATATATTCTCTGGGTCTTAGATTCCTTATCTGTAAAATAGATTATCGCTAAGTCTAAATGCCTCAGAATCCTGCCATCCCCAGAAATAAATTCAATTTGGAATTCTGAAATTACAACAAAGGTATCCAGGCCTTTTTATAAAAGAATTCATGCTTACTACGCAGACGGGTCTCCCCTGAGTGGCTTTACTTTAGATCTCATGTTCAAAGAACTGACAGAACTGTTCTTCCTATTTGATTATTGTCGATATTTTGTATTAGTATTTTAATTCAACTACTGAGCATCTAGTATGCATGAGATATTACATGCATGCATTATTTATCTTACATGAGATCAAAAAACCTAAATAGTAAAGACAATGAGAACAGTGTTGCTTTAAGAACATGAACTTAAAAAAAATTCAACCTACCTTGTAAGACCATTTCATAGGAAGGGATGTGGTTGGACAGTTGTTTTTTTGGTAAGTTTCTATAGTTAAGAATTTGGTGGTAGATTCATTTATGAGAACAGAACCTCAACCTCAATCAGTAGCCTCCTATAAAAAAAAAATAGCAAAGTTTCCCAAAGTGTGATCTCTTTTAGAATAGATTTATACCAGAGTTAACTTCTGCTGCCCATGGGTTTAAGGTTCATTAGTGTTAGGTTGATTTCTGTAGTTGCATATGTATAGTTTCCAATGTAAGGTATTAAAATACAAAACCTGGAATAGCCCATAGTCATACTCTTAACTAGCCAGTTAGTGATAATATTGTAATTAATTCATTTCAGTGGTAAAATGACAAGTAATTATCCTATTAGTGGCAACATTACCATAATATCTATGGTTAACTGTGTTATACCAAGATTGGACTTAAAATAAAAAAGCAAAAGTTTAGCACTATAATAGAAAGTTCTTAAATTAGTTTCTAGAAATACTTCAGCAGCATAGAATGATGGAAAAATTGTGATTTCTGTTCTTTGTAAGATTTTGTATCACAAAGCAGATGCTGTAACTCCAGGTCTCTTTTTAGGAATAAAGGGCGTATTCTCCCAGTTGCTGGGAATGCAACTTGCAAAGAGCCCTAATAGGGAGTTTTCTCTGCTAACAGATTTGCCTTCCCCAAAGCATGTCCTTTCCCAGCAATGACTAATCAACATAAGAAGTTTTAAGCCCCCCATTTCAGGGGCCCTTTTTCCCAACTCAAGAAAACTTGAGGGATCATCCAGCTTCCGAGTTCCTGATGGGACTGCCTGCAGGCTGTATGGAACTTATTATCACAGCCCATCTTTTCTGTTCCCAATCCTGCTTCCATACCTTCTTCTGCACAGGTACAGCTCTCCAGGGCCCTCCCTAAAAAAAACTCTGTGTGCTGTTTTCCACCTCAGGATTCACATCCCCGGAGCCCATCTCTGTCACTGACAAGCAGTGCTTTACATAAGTCGTGAAACGTGATCAGTATTATTTTCTCTGAAATTTAGTTTCTTAATCTGCAAATAAAAGTGCATCCTGAGCCAGAATTGCTGGTGAGTGTTAAATGCAATAACAGAGAAGGGGATGGAGAGTTTTATAATTAATGCAGACTTGTGGCAAAACAGGCCTTGGTTTCAAATTCAATTCTTCCACTCACTGGGTCTGCAATGTTTCAAAAGCTACCTCAGCCCTCCAGATCTCTGCCTCTTCATCTATAAAATGAGAATAATAATTATACTAAAAATTATTATCTTAATTTGTTTACTATATGCCTGTCACTTAACTCATTTAACAAAACTGGTATTTTAATAAACCTGTTTAGTTAAAACCGTAAGGTTAAATGAACAAAGACAAAGGATTTTCTACAATGCCTGGTACCTGGTGTACAAGTGAGTAGGTGGAAGCCAGTATAATTTCTGTTACTGCCATTCATCATGAAGCATTTGTAATGGCAATTTGCGCCAAAACTGATACTCTTCATAAGGAAAAATAAAGTTCAGTTTTTTTATCACCAAGATGATGATGTTTTTTCTGAAAATATTAGCAGTGTGACATGTAATTAAAAATAGTGAAATTCACTAAACTGACACAGATGTATTCCTAACCCACAGGGCAACAGTTAATAGGTCAGCAGATAATAAATTATCTGATAAGGCAATTTCCCAGCTCCCTTGCTAACGTAGCATGCTTAAATTCCGAGATGCACAATCAGCTGTGGATTAGTAGAAACTAATATTCTAGAAAACCGCACTCGCTAAAGCCGCCTGTGACAGAGAGTTAGAATTCTTCTGGTTCCACACATGAAGACTGGGGTGGTGTGAGGAAGTCGGCCACTCGGGATTCGGCTGTTGGCTTATCCCTACTCTTAACATCCACTTAATTTTTGCCTCAAGTTATCTCTTTGAAATGTTTTAAAACATACCATAAGGAGCACCAGAGTTTATCTACTGGATAGAGATATATTTTCTCAGTGTTTTAGTCATCATTTTACCTGAATTTAAAGTTATGCACACAGTCCTGTCTACTGGAGTACTGGTACTAAAGACATGGCAAAATTCAAGTTAAATAAATTGGTGAGTGACTCCATTTTTTTTTTTTTTTACAAAAGTTTATTTTTACATCATTTTGTACATTTTTTTTTCCCATCTCAATTGTAATCCCCGTGGGTTTCCCATCACCAAGTCACCCATGTGCCATCATCATAATCCCGTGCATTTCCCTCCCCACCGCCCCACCCCCCGTTTTTGATCCCATTCCCCACTCTACCCCCGCAAAATGTCTCTGGTATATGGCTGTTCATTATTCTTGTTATTTACTCGCCTGGTCCATTATACTCCTGCTATGAGTGAAACCATCCGGTATTTTTCTTTCTCTTTCTGGCTTATCTCACTAAGCATGATCTTTTCCAGCTCCATCCAAGTTGCTGCAAAAGACATGTGTTTCTCTTTTTTGGTTGCTGAGTAATATTCCATTGTATATATGTACCACATCTTTCTAATCCAGTCATCTACTTTTGGGCATTTGGGCTGCTTCCATGTTTTTCCAATTGTAAATAAAGCAGCAATAAACATGGGGGTGCATGTGTCTTTTTGAATCAGTGTTTTTGTGTCTTTTGGGTAGATACCTAGGAGTGGGATTGCTGGGTCGTAGGGAAGCTCCATGTTTAGCAGTTTGAGGAACCTCCAGACAGTTTTCCATAGTGGTTGTACTAGTTTGCATTCCCACCAGCAGTGCAGGAGAGTTCCTTTTTCTCCACATCCGGTGAGTGACTCCATTTTAAGCAGAGATACTAGGCTGCTACCAAGTACCTAAAAGCCATACGACAGAGGTGGACACTGAGGACACTGAAAGAAGCTTTTCTGTATGTCCTGGAGCAGCCACACCAGCTGTACATGATCTAACTCTGCCACATCAGAAAAAGAGAAGCCCTGTGTGATTCAGCCACTGTCGTTGGCTTTTCTGTTAATGGTGCCAATGTCACTCCCAAATAATACCAGGTGATGCTTATGTTACCTCATTCTGCAGTTTACTTTATCCATCAACATTTTTTTGAGAGACATTCATGTCATAAAGATGTAATTAATTGCTTTTAACTGCTCTAGAGTCATTCATCATCTGTCCATCCCACATCATACCTACCTGCCCCCACTGATCAAATTTCAAGTTATTTTTTATTTTTCAAAATACGGCACTGTACTCACTTGTACATGTGACAGTTTCTTAGCTGTTTTAGCGTGGTCTAGCCAGTTGCTAGGGCACAGCTATTTTCAGTTTCAACTACTGCTGTTGCCAGTTATTTCCGTTTGCCCCTTCGGATCCAGTGCCCACCCACCATGCTCTGGGAAGTTTCTGAATTATTCAGGGGATGTAATTCAATACCTGATGGGTTTTATCCAGAGGGAACCCCAGCAGAATGTCCGAGGCAGAGTGGGTCCTGCTCTGAAAGACTGCTCCCCTCCTCTGAGGAGCTCTGCACCACCCAAGACAATCCTACAATCTTTGATCCTCTGGGTTCCAGAAACTTGTATTCCCTCCCCTGTTCCTTCTGTTCACGGCTGTTAACAGATTCTTTGCCCACACATTCAAAAATAGTCTCTGTAAATCAACCTCCCTTGAATAATTCTACCATCTATTTCTAGGTGAAAGTCTTGACTGCATGGCTGCTGTCCTGTGGTCCTTTACAGACTTTCACAGGGCCTAAGGGTGTTCATCCCTACAGAGCTGAGCGGCACTTAATAGCAACTGGCTTAAATTATTTCCTCTCTGATTATTCAGTAAAGTGGATGTTTTGTTTTATTTTGTTCAACGATCTCTTTATGTATACAGGTTATTTTTTTCTCTGTAAATTGCTTTTTATCCCCCTCTATTTTTCTATGGGATTATCTTTTTCATGTTGACTTTAAATTTTTGAGCTCCTATTCCTTTATATTACATGTGCTGAACTATCTCCTAACTACACTTATCTTTTGTGTATGGTGTTCTTTGTGTCAAACATGTAAAATATTTACCTACATTTTCCTCTTTTAAAGTTGTACTTCTTTTGAAGTTTATTATTTTTGAAAGTTATTTTTTGCACAATTTGAAATAGGAGCTGTATAGCATTCCCCTGATAGTCTGTTTTCATGGCACATTAGTTGAATTATCTATCTTTTCCTATTTCTATGCCTGATTTCTAATACACTGATGGATCTGAGTTTTATTTACCTGTTCGTTACTAATGTGCATGGTTTAAAATAGAAGCTTTATGTCTTAATAGTCAGGGACACAATAGTAATTTGCTATTGCATTTTCACTTGTCTGTTGCTGATTTAGAACTGTAAATTATTTCTATACTTATATTGGATTCAGATCAAGATTCTGAATTGCTTAACTGTCTTGTTTATTCTAAGAGATTTGATAGTTTTAGGTGTTGTATGTGAAAATTTGATGGAAATTTTATCATTTCCATTTCATAATTATTTTTTTCTTGTTTTATTAGAACATTTAAGAATCTCCGTCTGATTATGATGGATGTTATTGTTTTGTTACTTTGGAGACTATATCTAGCATTTCATTATTAAATATGATCTGTTCACTGTAGGGCTAACAGATTGATTTCAGTTGTTCAAGAAATATTTCTTTACTGCTCTGTGAAATAAAATTTTTCAGTGTAATTCATGTCAACTTTTGAATTTTGCCAACTATTTTTTCTGTTTATTTTGTGAAGATAATCATGTTTTTATTTCCCTTCTCATGTATTCATAAGATAAGTACATTGACAGTTCTTTAAAATATTGACCTATTCCTTATTTACTGGTTATGATTCACATTTACACATGGTTTTATATTTATGATGGTTTCATCTACATGCATTAGTAATATTATTCCTTTCTTATTTGCCCTTGTCTAGCTGTATTATTAAGTTTATAGTGTCTCATAAAAGTGAATTTTGTAGCTCTCTATCTTTGAAATTTTGGTGAATTATAGTTGTTTCCCTTTTTCTAAGTTGTGTATGCTTTTGTTTTTTTTTCCTTTCTGGATTCATCTTGAAAGATGTTCTTCTATTTTGTTAATCTTTTCACAATAATAGCATTTGCTTTGTTGAAATTTTTCATTTTCTTCCTTCTATTTTCCCTATGTTTATTCTGTTTTTTTCTATTTGAGGGGATGTGTACAAAAATTATTTTGCATCATTCTCCTTTTATAATGTAAGCAATTAAAATTTAAGTTTTCATCTAATTATCACTTTAGCTACGCAACCATTAGTTACATCATAGTACTATTATTCCATTCAAGGTATTTTCT
Organism: Condylura cristata; assembly: GCF_000260355.1. Lineage (NCBI taxonomy): Eukaryota > Metazoa > Chordata > Mammalia > Eulipotyphla > Talpidae > Condylura > Condylura cristata. The sequence continues at coordinate 51,923,692 of NW_004567106.1, read as the reverse complement.
AATTCCTTTTATGAATCTTCTTTGAATGACATTTTCTAATTATTATTATGAGTTCTACTTAGAAACATTTAAAATTTTCCAAATTTGACTTTTTGGAAAAAAATAATCTTTTAAGAAATTCCTAGCTTAAGTGAATTTTGACCTGAAAATGAAGTTAGTGAAAGGTAATCAATCAATTCTGTAGTTTTTTGGTGATATTTGTTTTTACAACCTGGTATATATATTATCAATTTTTGTGTCTCATATCTGCTTTAAAAATTTGTTATTTTCTAACAAAAATAATGAACAACCATATACCAGAGACATTTTGTGGGGGTGGAGTGGGGAAGGCGATCAAAAACGGGGGGGGGGGGGGGGGGCGAGGGAAATGCACGGGATTATGGTGATGGCACACGGGTGATTTGGTGATGGGAAACTCGCGGGGATTACAATCGAGATGAAAAAAAAATGTACAAAATGATGTAAAAACAAACTTTTGTAATAAAAAAATTAAAAGCAAAAAAAATTGGTATTTTCTAATGGTGGAGTACAAACTTTTTATATATTGATGATATAAAATGTGTTGCTCAGATTTTGTAGCTCTAATAATTATTATATCTTCATGACAACATATAGATTGGAAAATGCCCACAAAATCTCTTCTCCCTGTGTCCATGCAATAGGATGGCAAATCATGAAAAAATGGAGTTCTGTTACCAGTTCATGTATTCATGTTGGCTGAGTGATTTTTTTAAATGGTACCTGAGCAAATGTGATGCAAACAAATACTGCAAAGCTTGTGCTCCTGTATTTGCATTCCTCTCTCTCTCTCTTTTTAGATTTATTTATATATGCATACAAGAACTGGGATGTAGGCTAGAGGTGCAGAAGGGAGAGAAGATTCACCAAAGACAGAGTGGGGAGCAGAATAGGCAGATCTAATCAAACATACTGCTGAGGAGAGCAGCAGGAAAGACAGGAGAGGTCTGCTGCACCATGTGGGTCACATCCCTGGGTAGGGATCAAACTCATGCTACAGTGGCTGCCAGTAGTGTGGATAGAGCTAAGACTTATTCCTGCACCACCCGAGAGGCCCTGCAATTGCTGTTTTGCTGCTTTTCAGAACTTCCATCATATGAACAGTTCACGATAATTTAATAGAGGGTGAGATAAACATGGTCCAGTCATCCCTCACACCAACAAAGGCATAAGCATTGAGTGAGGCTTTCAAACATATGCCTCCCCAGGTGAGACAAAGAGGAAGACTGACCAGCTGAACCCAGTTGAAATGATCTGAATAAAAGTGAGGTGGTGTATGGCTGTTATTTTAAATATCTAAATTTTGTTTATTGTGCTCAACTATGTATTATATAGCAAAAGCAAGTTGATCAAGTCAATTACTGAGCGAAATGAGTTAAATATTTCTAATATTATCGATTTGTCAGTTAATCTAGTATTTCAGTTTTGCAATGAAAATTTGAGACTGCGTTATTAGAGGAATTTAAGTCTAAAATTATTGTCCCCTTCCAACTAAATTGTGTCTTTTATCATCATGTATTCAACCCTTTTACTTCTACTGATGTTTTTGCCACAAAATCTATCAATGTAGTACAGGAAGTTCTAGTCAAAGCAGTAAGAAAAATAGATAAACAGGTATCCAAATTGGATAAATAAATAACTGGGGTACAAATTAGAAAGGAAGCCAATTAGAAAGGAAAACATTGTATTATTTCTTTAATGCAGAGATTTATTATATATATCCTGGACTTAGAATATGTATAAGTACAGTTTCATGATAGTGTATTTTTATTTAGCTCAGATTAATATGTCTTGAGAGTTCTTTCACCCATAGATTATTTAGAAGTATGTTGCTTAATTTTCAAGGTTGGAGATTTTCACTATTTCTTTCTTATTGATCTTTCCATTTCATTCCACTATGATCATTATTTTGTATGATTTCAATTCTTTTAACTTTTTAAGGTTTGCTTTACTACCCTGCATACACTCTATCTTAGAGAATGTTTCATATTCACTTAAAATAATAAATATTCTGCTATTATAGAATGTCATCCTGTAAATGTCAGTTAAAACCATTTGGTTGGTGGTGATGAGTTCTATGTCTTTCTGATTTTCAGTCTAATTAATCAGTCAGTTACTGAGAGTGGAATGTTGACCTCACCAACTACAGATGTATATTTGCCTCTTTTTTGTTTAGCTAGCAATTTTTGCTTCCTATATTTTAAAAGTCTATTGTTTGGTACACACATATTTAGGACTGTCTTTATTCGTAGTGAATTGATCCTTTTGTCTCTATGGCATGTCTCCCTTCCCAAGTAAATCTTTTTGCTCAGATATCTATGTTGGTAGTAATATATTCACATCAACTTTTTTTTTTATTGTTTACATGATTTATCTTGTATCCTTCCTCACTTAAATCTACCCATTTTATTACATTTTAAGTGAGTTGTTTGCAAACTGCATATAGATGAGTCTTGTGTTTTTATTCCTTCAGGTAATTTTTGTTTTTTAAATTGCTTGGACTATACATAAAACTGTACAATTATTGGTAGATGTTACTTATGTCTACCATTTCATTATTTGACTTTTATTTATCTACTATTTTATATTCCTCTAGGTCCCCCTTTCCTACTCTCTTTGGGATTATTTGAACAGTTCTAAATTATCCTAATTTGCTATATCTTGGGGTAGGTTTTTCTAGTGGTTGATACACTGATTATTGTCCTACACACAAAACTTTTTACAGTGAATTTGAATTAGCATTTTATGGCTTCGAGGGGGATATAGAAAGTTAGTGCTTTATCAACAACAAATGTTGGCGAGGATGTGGAGAAAAAGGAACTCTCCTTCATTGCTGGTGTGAATGCAAACTAGTACAACCACTGTGGAAAACTGTTTGGAGCTTCCTCAAACTGCTAAACTTCCATATGACCCAGTAATCCCATCCCTAGGTATCTACCCAAAAGACACAAAAAGATACCTGCCCCCTTATATTTATTGCTGCCTTATTTACAAGTGAAAAGACACAGAAACAGCCCAAATGCCCAAAAGTGGATGACTGGATTAAAAAGATGTGGTACATATACACAATGGAATATTACTCAGCAACCCAAAAAAATAAACACATGCCTTTTGCAGCAACATGGATGGAGCTGGAAAAGATCATGCTTAGTGAAATAAGCCAGAAAAAAAGGAAAATTACTGGATAGTTTCACTTATTGACCAGGCAAGAAAATAACAGTAATAATGAACAGCTATATACCAGAGACATGTTATGGGGGCAGGATGGGGAATGGGATCAAAAACAGTGGGAGGAGGGAAATGCACTGGACTATGGTGATGACACATGGGTGATTTGGTGCTGGGAAGCCCAAGGGGATTACAACTGAGATGGAAAAATGCATAAAACAATGTAAAAATTATTATTCTTTAAAAGAGTTAGTGCTTTATATACAAGTCCTTTTACCCTTCTTATTGTTATTGAAACTTCTTAAGTACAATCTTTACATATAATCTAAGCACCATCAGATAATTTTAGTTTTTCCTCAATCATCAAACATTTTAAATACCAGAGACAAGCTGGTGCTTAACCAGATATTAACCATTTCTCCTGCCTTGACTTGATTCCACATTTCCCAAGTTTCTTTCTTATGTCAGTTCCTTTTGATATTATATCATTTCTATCCTTAGCATTTTTTGAAGAATACTTTTACAGACAATGACTTCTCTTTGTTTTCCTTTATGTCAGAATTTATTTCACCTTTAATCACAAAGGGCTGAGGTGAATCTGTTACACCCAGATTTTATAATTTCTGAAGAGAAATTATCATTCTTTGTTCCCGTTAGTGAATCATCTGCCTGCATATAAAATTTTGTCTTTACCTTTAGCTTTCAGCAATTTTATTATGTGTCTTGCTATAGATTTCCTTCATTTTTCCTGTTGGGGGTTTTCTGAGCTTTCAAAATCTGTACCTTTGACAAAATTTAGGAAATCTTCAGCCATTATTTCTAAAAGTATTTTTGTTGCAACATACACAATGTCATACCTTGTGGAATTGTTCCAGAAATCTCAAAGCTTTGTTTTCTATCTCCTTTTTAAAAAAAAATGATCCTTATTCTTTTTTCTTTTATAAAGACTTATTTATTCATACAGAACTGAGGTACAAGCCAGAGGTGCAGGGGCGGTAAGAGAATTCAACAGAGACAGAGTGGGGTGCAGAACAGGCAGAAATAATGAAGTACACTGCTGAGGGGAGCAGTGGGTGGGTCAGGAGAGGTCTGCTGCACCATGTGGGTCACCTCCAGGGCTGACTGAAGCAGCTTTGGCTAGCCACCAGGGAGGACCCTCTATCTTCTTTTTTGGTTGTTGTATAATTACTTTTTCTCTGTCTTCAAGTTCACTCATACTCCTCTGTCATTTCTATTTGTTATTGGTCTTACCCAGTGAGATAGGTATTTTCCCTAACTCACTGTGAAAAAGTGAGTACATTTTTCAATTCTGAAACTTCTGTGTGGTTCCTCTTTGTATTTTGTGCCATGTGGGTCACCTCCCTGGCCAGGGTTTGAACTCTTGGTGCAGTAGCAACAGATAGCTTCATTGTGCTGTGCTTTAACCCCTTGGCCACCAGGGAGGTCTTAACTTCTGTCTTTAAGTCTGTTTCTCTTACCAATTTTATTCCATTGTTATGCCCATTAAGTAAATTTTTCACTTCAGACATTGTACTTTTTGGCTTTAGATTTGCATGTTTTTTGTGGCTTCCATTTCTCTACTGAGACTTTTCACCTATAATCATTGTTACCATGTTTTCTTTTAAGTACTTGAACATTTAAAGATTCATTTAAAAAAATTTTTCTTCTCATTTCATGTATCTGCCCCACCTCAGAAACATTTTCTTTTGATGTTTTTTTCACAAATATCTGCACACTTTTCTAACTTGCTTTTTTTTTTCTATTGTATGCTTGACATTGTTGTCCTTCTTTAGTTGGTATTTGATTTATTTTTGTAAATTTCTTTTAGCCTGTCTCATTTTTGTTCTTTGTTACAGCATGTTTTACAGGTAAACACCTATTTGGATTTTACATGAAGGCCTTTCTATATCTCAGATTGAATGCCTACAATGCTTAATGAGGCCTCTCCACCCCCACTGAGCAGCAACTGTAATGTCAACTCTTTATGACATGCAGTAGGCAATATCTGCTCGGCTCTACAGAGTCTTTTATGTCTGTCTTGAGCCTCGCTCTTGGCCAAGGCCTGAAGGTGAATCTCCACACAGTTAGTCGGACCACACTGTTCACAACTACCTATTTTCATAGATGCTGCCCTGCCATTTTCAGCTGCTTCAACAGCCCAAAATGCCATTCTCTCCTCCTTAATTAAGGCTGCTGTTCTCTTGGGTTCTAATTTCTTTCAAAAAAGTGCCCTTTAGCAGGAAAAAAAAAAAAAACAGGATAACTACAGGGTAGTTGGGGAGCATATCTTGTGATGTCCTTATCTGAAAGATTGCTGCTATATGGTGCCTATTGTCCAGTGTCTTAAAAGATTTGCTTTATAATTTTGTTCTGTCAGAGATCTTTCAGCAGGACAATAAATCAGATACCTATTACTCTCTTATAGCTGGAAGCAGATCTTGGATGTACATTAACATAATAAATGCACACTGAGGCTTAAATCACTGACATTATATTGTGTCCAAAAAGCACAACTTATGGCAAAGAATAGGCAAACTTGTGATTAGTATACATTTTAGGAGTGGTTAAAGTGGAGGGGCAGTGTTTTCAAGGGCACTGTAAACTTTCCATTGCAAACTTAACCTATGTTATTATGCATATGACCCTCTTAGTTGGGTAGACTTTATTTAATGTTAGATAGCCTACATATTCTATGTTTTAATCTAAAGTTATATATTTTTACATTCTAAACTTTAACAAAAATACGTGATTTTGTTATCTGATAATATATACTCTGTGTTGTTATGTATATGATATTTGTAGGCTTAGAAAGTTTAAAGGATCTATTTTTTTCCTTTCCCATCCTGGGCCTGTCCTATTAATCAAAAAGGTCTCTTAAGATCACTGATGTTGGAGAGACTGGGGGACGTTGAATCACTAGTTAGTGAGTAGCTAAATTGGCCCTAGGAAGAAGTCAGCCTGAAAGACAAATAACTATTTGGTTGAAGAAGTACTCCATTTTTAAAGGGTGGAGATGGTTTGGTAGTAAATTAGTTCTCTCTGCCCTGGGAGATTAGACAAACAATAGATCTAACTAAGAAAATAGACTGACTCATTTGGCTACAATGCTACACTGAAGTTACAAGCAAACTCACAATGTCCAGAAAGTGAATTGGGTTCTGTATACTGTAAATGAGTTTTACAGTCAATTCTGAGATTTCTCATTGAATAAACCAAAACTCAAATGTTAAAACCAGAGATACAAAGGCACTCTGAGCCCTGTCTCCCTTTGCCTGATCACTTGCTAGAACAAGGCTGAAATAACACTTCATTATTTACTAACTCTTCTTTCGGATGTTATTTATTATCATTATTATTATCAGTTACAAAAGAAGTGAGGTTTGCAATAATCTTTCCTCCTAATTTTCTTGGGCATTTTCCAGCTTCTTCCAGAAGTGAATACACTATCATCAAAGTGAGGTACAGATGAGGAGAGAGAAGAGTCAGATCTGCTGGGGAGGAAGAGAAATTGTACAGGGCTAAGTAATAGGTCATAAGTGAACAGGGGTGGAGAATGGTGGAAATGGAATCACAGATCTGGAAGAGACTAGTCATCTGGTCCACATTGGCTCAAGACAGGTCAGGAAGGGGTGTTTTGGGTGGACCTTGTTTCGCATTTGGATTTCACTTTTCTTAAACTTTGTCAACCTTTGCCTTTCACCAAGCCTGATTTCCTCCTTGCAAGTCATTGGCACATCTCCTGCACTGGGATGAAGCCCTTTAGCGTGCCTTTAATTACTTCAGGGGATGAACGGTTCTTTTTCCAGGAGGTCTGTTTCAGGTTTAGGTCATTCCATTGGCCTCACCAACAACAGAAGGGCAGATCTCCTGGCCCCTCAGTTAATCCCCCGGGTGGAAAGGAAGTGCCTCTCAGCTGATGGTCACACTCCACATTTTTCTAAGTCCCCTCAGCTGTGAGGACACACTGTGCTGAGGTGGGTGGGACTGTGAATGGAGAAGTTGTGTAGGTAGTTTCAGGTCTTATTGTCTAGGAGCTAGGCACAGGACTGCTGACTTCTCTCAGCACCCACATCCACACCCCTAGTTTATTCGCTGCTAGAAATGAAGTTTTGGCAACTTATGGTTCCCTCTGGGGCCACCCATCTCTTCTACACGTTCCACACGTCTGGATTTACTGTAAAGGACTGGACAATGGAGGGCGGAAGTAAATTTCAGCTAATTTCTTCATCCAGGCGAGAGGTTTATGAACATTAGCATGGAGAGGTAAATGAGATTTTTTTTTTTTTTTTTGCGTTCCGGTGCCTATCACATCCCTCCCTGTGTCCCCACACTCCACACCAGCCTGTGCTCACACTGAGAGCAGAAACGCCCCCCATACACTGCCCCACGCCCTCCCAGCCCCTCCCTCGCAGCCAGCACAGACCGAACAGAACTTCCCCTGGGTCGTGGCCCAGCGATATGGAGCGGCCCTGGCACTGAGCCCTGCTTTTCCCGAGTCGTGGGTGGCGCGGTGCTTGTTTGCCTCCCCTCCCTTTCCGGACCCAAACGGGGATGTATCTGGGTCAGCCTGGGAGGGGCCGGACCTGCCGGGGACCAGCGGGGGAAAAGGGGTGGTGATGACAGCATCTTTCAGGTTTTTGGCGTTTCTGAGGTTCCCTGGTCCAGCCCCTCACTGCACTCACACCCAGCGAAAGCTGATGCTCAGGCCGTCCAGGCCCGAGGAGTCTGGGCGCGGGGGGAGCGCACCCGTCCTTCGTATCTGAACGCCACCCTCCACGCCCTGCGAACAATGCAGCGCCCACCCCCACCCGCACACATTCCGCATCTGCCAAGACACGCTCCCAGGCGGCGGGTCCCTCCGCCCCAGGAAAAGAGCAATGGAACAGTTCACGGCCGCCGCGAGTTCCTGGTCTTCCTTCCTTTCCGGTGATAAACGGCGGGGCTACACGCCAGTTGCTGCTCAAGATGCTCCACCCGCGGGCCTGAACGCCTCTCTCTCTCTCTCTCTCTCCGTCTCTCTCTGCCTCTCCCCCCACTCCTCCCACCCGCTCTTGCTCTCCCCCTCTCCGATCTGTGGGGGCCCAGCTGCAGGATCCGGGGTCCTTGTACCTCAGACAAGCGCAGAGGTTGGGCGCCCGGCGGCGGGAGGCTTCCTCCCAGCGAGCACCGAGGAATCAAGGCCACGGGTCTTCCTTTCCCCAGGCCTGACCCCTCCCTCCCCACCCTGCCCTGCAAAGACCCTGCAGCTCCACGTTTACAAGTGCTCGCCCTTCCTCTCGGTGTCAGGGAAAGGAGCGGGCAATGAGTTGAGACTCATAATCCTGGGTTCTTGCATCCTGCACACAGATAGCTCATCTTCTCGCGCCCCCCACACTGCACGGCCGGAGACTTCTGTTCGCCGAGGCCAGTCTCGCCTAACCGGAACGCGAATTCCTGTGGCTGGAGCCCACGGATGATGCTCGCTGGCCGGGAGCTTCCCGAAAGGTGTCTGCCTCCCCAGGTGCTCGAGGCCACGCTGAGGGGCTCCTCCTTCCGCGCCTCACCTCACCCCCAGACATCTCTTGCCACCACCTCGCCCACCCTTGTCTAAACCCCCGCGCCCCCCGCCCCCGGGCGCAGCGCCCCCTCCCTCGGCTGCGCCCGGGCGGGGAGCTGAACGGACAGGGGCGCGCGGGAGGCGCGCAGAGCTCTCCGGCTGCCGGCGCTCGCCACGCCTGGGGAATTGGGCTGTGGGCGAGGCGGCTGAGGCTGGCCTTTATCGCTCGCCCCCTGGTCGTTTGAAACTTTATCAGCGAGTCTCGCCACTAGCCGCAGACGCGAGCGGGGGGCGGGGGCGCGGCGCGGCGCCGGCGGCCGTGACTGGGCGCTCCCGGCGCTGAGCGCTTCTGCTCGGGGCACGCATGGCGCCCGCACAAGGAGTCTGACCTGATGCGGACGCAAGGGGGTTAATATGAACGCCCCTGTCGGTGGAATCTGGCTTTGGCTCCCTCTGCTCTTGACCTGGCTCACCCCTGAGGTCAGCTCTTCATGGTGGTAAGTACTCTCGCGCGCACGCGGGCGCAGGGGGACTTTGGACATGGGATTGGGGTCACCACTGGCCACAGAGATCCTTCCAGAGGGCGCTTTGCGGAGGCCGCAGTTGCCACAGATTCTAGCCTGGCTGCTGCCCTATCTTATTGCTCTAACCTGAGCTCCTTCACTTTTCCACGAAAGACCATTTTAGCTTTGACAACTCAAAAAAAAAAAAGCCATCTACCCATATTACCCCCTCAAATGCAAATGAGACCTCAGATGTTTGGTTTATTTGGATCAGCAAATTTCTTAGCCCATTGAGAGAGGCACTAGCTGTGTCTCTAGCCATGGTATGTGTTTGGTGTGTGTGTGTGGGGGGGGTGTTCGTTCACCTTGAAAACCATACCCCCCCCAAAATTGCCATTACAGGCAGTCAAGAGCTATAGAACCCAAAGCAGGTGATTTTTGCTTTATTTCCCGTCCTTCCACATTCCAAATGCTTCACCCCAGTGGGGCAGTGCATTTGCTGCCTCCGGGAAGAGAGGAAGCCTTAAGGGGAAGTTCCAGAGCCCGAGGCTCTAAAAAATTCCGATTAAAACCCATTCAACCCAGAGTAACTTTGCTGCTGTCCTTTGTACATAGCTGTGCGATTTATTTATTTAGCAAAGTGAAGGCACACTGAAATGTAACAGGTTTTAGCATCATCTCTACAAGCCCAGGAGAGGACAGAGAAGAGTTTCTGGGTGGGAGAGATCTATCTCCCAACCTTAGCTTGAAAAGATAGGTAGTTGAGAGCTTTGTAATGTCCTTGTATCTACAAATGACTCTGAAAGGCTGTCCTGTGAGTTGATTTTAAAGAATCTGGCAAAAGTAAGGATTCTCAGGCAAAGGGAGGACTAGAGCAGGGAGCTTCAGGACATCAGAGCTCTTCAAGGCAAAGCGTTGATGGGAAGAGTAAAGTCGATTCTTTCCTAAGCCACTTTGAACAGGAAGGCATTTAGCCTTGACACTGCCGACACAGGATCAAAGATTGATTTATCAGAGTAACCATTTTTCAATAAAATGACTATTTCTGTTTCCTTGGGTGTATAAACATTATTTATTGCATGGGCTTTTTGTCACATTGTCTCTCAGCTGTCACTTAAATATATTTTTTAAAAGTCACAGCTGTAACGATTTTATGATCATAGAAAATAATGAAAATACAAGAAAAAGACATTCTCCTTATTTGATCGCTTCAAAAGACACCTATGGCAGCTTGGGTTATATAAAAGGTACCTTTCTAAACATTTCACAACTAATAGAGAACATCTGGGTAGAGATGATGATGTAATTTTTTGTTAAAGTTTCTTTTCAAAAGTACTTTATGGAGCTATAACACTGTTTGATTCTTCCAAACATTTAGTGTCCTTAATAACAATAGAATTTTTTCCAAAGGCTTTCCATAAAAGCCAAGAGGCGCTGGTGGAAAATGGAAATATTTAAAGGATTCTTTAGTAAGTTAAGAACAGCATGTCTGTGATGAGAGCGTCACCTTAGATACCAGCAGGTGTTGATTAGATAAATAAGGACAGTTTCTTAAGACAGCTCAACATTAGGTCCAACACATAGGAGCTGGGAACTTCTAAAGGTCAGCATCCCCCAAAGCCAAGTTCAGACACATTGTGCCATGGAGAGCAGAGTTTTGGGGGCTACATCTTTGAATCACTCTTCCCCACACACTTTGCCTCTTCCCCAGTCAGTCTGTCTCCTGACTTCAGACTATGCCTCTGCTGTCCCGCCCAGAGCACCCCCTGGTGGCCCTGACTTCGTGTCCAAGAGCCAGACTTGACTCCAGATCTCTTCTGCCCCTCACTCTTCATGCCTGACTTGCCACTAAAATTAAATCATCTTTGCTTTCTCCGATCACCAAAAGGAGAAGGAATTTATGTTCCCAAAGTGCTTTGAACTCTTAGGGCTCCTGGGAAAACACCGGGCCTCACTGTTGATGGTGCTCTCACCTCTGTGGGTGTTTCCCAGGTACATGAAAGCTGCAGGCGGCTCCTCCAGGGTGATGTGTGACAATGTGCCAGGCCTGGTGAGCCGCCAGCGACAGCTGTGCCACCGACACCCGGACGTGATGCGTGCCATCGGCTTCGGCGTCGCAGAGTGGACAGCAGAATGCCAGCACCAGTTTCGCCAGCACCGCTGGAACTGCAACACCCTGGACAGGGATCACAGCCTCTTCGGCAGGGTCCTGCTCCGAAGTAAGTCTCCTGCCCTCCTGCAGCTCCACACGCTCTCCTCCACGCACACTCCCTTCCCTTGGTCGGCAAAGTCCCCGCTCAGCTTTCCTTGCACTTGCACTTCATTCATTCCAAAATTTGCTGTTAGGTGGCATTGGCCCCGGTTGTATGGGATGAGAGAAATCAAGGGACTTCATCTAAAAAGTTGCAGGAGGCTGGTCAAAGTTAGGCTGCAGCCCAAGCTGGTGGCTTTCCACTCTTTGCTCTTTCCATCTGTCACACACTACAACTGCCCGTCCCTCCAGATTTAGATGTTGGCTCTAGGAGGAAGCAGGCAGAAGATTCTTTTGATCTGTTTTACTCTTCTGAGATTTCAATCCTCCAGAAGGATTGGAGCAGGAGATCAGGATGGAACACCCTTATCTGTTTTGTACATGGATCGTCATTATTACAAAACGCCATCTGAGTGTCATTGAGAAGTAGAAACAACTCTCTGCCCAATACCTGTGACCTTGATTCTGCTGCTCAGCCAGAGTCACTCCGTGTCCACCTTCAATGCTTTTCTATAGGGCAGGTCTTAGCCAGACTTCCCTGTACCAGCTCACTTAGTACACTAAGTGTTGCGGCACCGTTTATTCACTGAATGGTTGAGTGAATGAACAGACAGACTCATAGGGTGCCAGGCACATTGTAGGCAAGGGAAGGTTAGGGACCATGAATACATCTATTTTCTGTTTACTTAGAAGGAGCATTAAACACTATCTACTTACATAATAAACCTCTTAAAAGTTCTGAATAAGGAAAGTAGCTCACTAGCTGATAAATATTCTGAGAAAATTAATTTAAAACTAGATTCTATTAAAAGAAACCTATCACTTAATCTGACATTATTAACACAATGAACTTGGCATTATCTTCAAGAAATAGTATGACCCATTTGCTCTTGGGAAATCTGAAAACAGATTTCTGAAAATGCAGCAGCTTATAGATGAACCCCAGAAACAGGAAACTTTACACTTGTTTTTGCCCACTCCCCCCCTTAGTAAGAAAATCATTCAAGCTATGCACTTGGTAATGCTTAACAGAGGGTGTTTCTATCATGTAATCATCACAGCCCTAGGGTTTTATGAGGCCAAATGCATAACTGACTGTCTCTAAAATCCCCCAAGGGCGTAGTACTCTCACTCTCCGTGTATCCCTAAAGTTAATTTACTGCAATATTCTGCAATTTTATTCTCTAGTTTAAGAATTATATTCTTCTGCATTCCTCTTGGACTTTCAATATGATACTGCAAATTTTTGAAAGGTTAATAGTTAATTTCAGCTGCATGCTTCTTTAAGATTGCACCTACATTACTCACTAATGAATCAGTTAAAGTGCTGGACCTTATTTAAGAGACATTGCAAATACTAGAATGAGTTAATCTCTGGATGTATTGTTTATAGGTGCTCAAATTTTAAGATGTATTAGGATTTTTCTTCGTTAGAGTCCTCACAATCATTTTACAGTATCACAAATTAAATGTATTTCTCATTTATAGAATGATCACCTTTAGATTCTATCTATGGAAATCCATTAAGATGTCTTTGCCTTTAGAAACGAAAAGAAGCACCTTTTGGTCACAAATCAAAAGAACCAAATTTGACCACTGATGCTGAAGACAGTGGATCTATGGAAATGGAGGATTCATTCACAAAATATTTTAGCTTAATCTGGTCAATATTCGCTTCTTCAGAATCCTAGAGTTGCTAAGAGGTCAGTGGTTAAAACTAGAAGTAGCAGAGATAGTTAGACTTAGTCTGGCACCTCAGGTTAATAAGGGATCCTGACTTCTTGTAGTTCCTTCAGATTTCTTGCAGATGAAGCTGAATGCTTTGCCAGAGTACTCAAAACTTAAAACATTCATGCTACACAATTTCTTTCCATTCTTTACAGAGGCCAGATTTCTTCCTGGACTTTTATGTAAACTGCTGTGACTGTCAGTGACGATTTTGTGTTGGGTATAGGAGGGCTGATTTGGCCTAATATAGCATATCCTGGAAATAATCATGAAATTCCAACAAAACTATCCAAAGATTTTTACAATTAATTGCTTGGAGAGAAAAATCACATCTCAAGTTGTGTAGAACTCTCCTTTGGAAATCTAAATGCCCTCATAGGGGAATAGGAAAGGCAAAGGGCACCCGCACGTCTAGGACAAGCATGAAGCTATTGACATATGCATGATTGCAGAGAAATGGAGAACATTATCTCCCTTGCCCACACAGCTGGAGTAAAACGAACCATTTTTTAAGGAACATTTGTAATTCACTCATTCAATGGACTATCACCAGTCACAGGCTCAAAAACCTGTGACAGAATAAATCCCAAAATACTGCTGTAAGAATATGCCTCCAGAATTCCAGAAAAAGCCTTTAAAAAAAAATGGTGATTAGCTCTCATCCTTGAAAATGTCAAAGGGGGAAAAAAAAAAAACCCCAGCATTTTAAAAGGGAGTTGAATAACCCTATAACCTTCTAGAAGCCTCGCTTCTAGCTTTTGCCCTCTTAGGCATCAGTCCCCCACCCCAAAGAAAAGCTATGCCTGTGAACTTGGTAGACATTTCTTCACTTATCTCAATCCAAAAATTAGACTCTTTAATAGTAACACATCAGAAAGTATAAACATCACCATTTAGATTAGGATTTTGTTTCATTTTGTGATGACTTTAAAAGGAATCAGTTTTTCTAAGAAGAGGCCCAAGATCAAAATTTGTTTTGTTACAAAGCCAATGCTCGAAATGTGCTACTATTTCACACATAGCATTTTAGTGATTCATCTAAGATACTTAAGTGAAAACATCTTAGGGCTGTATCTACACAATACTAAAACATCTGGAGGTAAAATATAGAGTCATTCATTATGTGACCATTTAATTTAAATAAACAGTTGTCTCTTTAGTAAAGTGTTTGAATAATAAACGACAAAGGTGCTACTTTTGTTTTGGAATTTTTCTCTGAAATGTAGATTTCAGTGATTTTTTTTTCCATTCAATTAACAAGCTGATGTTAATTGTTTGCAGTTTACATCAGGATGAATTCTGAACCTAGACAACTTCTACTACTTTCAAAATACTGTCTGCTTGTTAACATCCTATCATCAACATCGTCTATACCTTTGTCCTAAAAGACCACCTCACAAAATTTCTTTTTTTCTTAAAAAAATAAACTAGGGCTAACTACATAAGCATTCCAGAGTTTTCCTCTATGTCCTATCTCTAAAATGTGGGCACTAGATACCAAATCCAAAGCCAGGCTTTAGCTGATTAATAGTAAAACTCCATACAAGGTATTTTCCTCAGCCATAAAGTAGCATCAAACAAGTTTTACTTACCCATTAGCCACTACCTGAGATTACTTCATATTCACCCCCATTAGTTACTTTCATCTATAAAATGTCTCACTTCTGTTTAGAAGATCCGAGATCCTTCTTGTCTGGTGCTCTTTACCATGGGCCCATGGCCATCACTTTTCTCTCTGGAGAGAGCTACCTGCTACCTGTGGCAAATATTCATGTAATTGATTTTACCTAACTACCAGCATGATTGATTCCTTTTTTGATGGTTAGAGGTTTGGGGGAGATATTTTTTGAAGGCTGAGGTAAGTGCCATTTAATATGGTGTAGATATGTTTTCCTGATTTTTAATAATGAGACTAGCAGAGCAAATATTGCAAGGGATGAATAGTAAATTTTAGCACTGAATGACAAACGGAAACAAGCAGAGCTTCCAGACGAAAAGGTGGTTTGTTCTCCCAGCTGTGTGGTTCAAAAAGTCACACTCATCTTGACACACAGAATTGCAAATGGCTCTCTATTTTCTGCTCTGCATTGGCACTAGGTTGTTCAGCTTCTGCTTTGATTGTTAATATTTTTGCTGCAGCAACCAATAATAAAAAGGCATACTAATAACAATGAAATACAGCTCCGCTTGAAAAATGAGGTGCACACGGACCCTACAGAGCCTTATATCTGTCACTATACCACAACACTGTGTTATGAGTTACTACAGATTATTAAAATAATTTAATGTAGTTATTGCCCTGAAATATGTACCTTTCAGCCTGTAAGTGAAAGTAGCCTGTGCTCTAATAAAGAACAATTCTAGGCAAGTACCCCAAAGGGTTCTTACCCAAGTCTAATTATAGGCGGTAAATTTGTTTCCTTCCAGAAAAACCAAAGAAAAGCTTTTCACTGTCTTTTACCCAATACCAGTGATTAGTGCAGGTGTTCCAGAAGAAAGTAAATTCACCTTAATAGTTAGACATAGTATGTAACTCAAGGATATTGCAGGCTGCCTTCAACAGTCTCTCACTTGTGAAAGTTGATGCCAAAGCGTCAAAGCATCAGTGCGCAGGCTGCTCACTGCCTGAGTTCTCACCCCAGATTTCTTTGAATTCAGTATTTCACTTTCAAACATTTAAATGGATACACACCTCCTTGGTTTTGCCTAGAGGCATGGAAGCTTTTGGTTTTTGTTTGTTTCCCAAAGATTGCTGAATACCAAAGTAGGTTGTGATAGACGCCATTGTAGGATTCTAACTGTAGATCACAAATGAGGACACTGAGGCCCACTGATGTCAGCACCTCTCTCCTCAGGCTCGTGGTATTCCAGGTGAGAGCAAGTATATGTGTGAGGTGACAAGGAAGCAGGCCACAGCAGGTTTCTGCTGCCTTAGCTGACATATGCTTGTCCAACTGACAACAGCTTATCTTTAGATGGACACGGTTCATATTCAGGCAAACACCTTGGCTCTAGAAAAGAGCCCTTGGAGAGGACGAGAGCCATTGTGCCCAAGGAGGAAGCCTGGGGAGGCCGAGCAGGCACTCATGGCCATTGCGTGCAGTTATTCAGAACTAGCAATTCCAGACCATGTTTAAGAAAAGCCTTTTTGTTTCAGGTAGTCGGGAGTCTGCCTTTGTTTACGCCATCTCCTCAGCTGGAGTTGTATTTGCCATCACCAGGGCCTGTAGCCAAGGAGAATTAAAGTCCTGCTCCTGTGATCCAAAGAAGAAGGGCACCACCAAGGACAGCAAGGGAACTTTCGATTGGGGCGGCTGCAGTGATAACATTGACTATGGGATCAAGTTTGCCCGAGCGTTTGTGGATGCCAAGGAAAGGCGAGGGAAGGATGCCAGAGCCCTGATGAATCTCCACAACAACAGAGCCGGCAGGAAGGTATGGATGGCAAGGGGGTCTGTTCTGTAGGTGGCGTGGTGTTAGAAGGCACTTAAACTTTCCTCGAGCAGAATTGAGATCTGGTCACAACTTCCCACTGCCTCCCAACCCAGAGCTGTTTGTGCAAAAGAATACCACCAACTGGGCTGAACATCCCCACCCACATTCCACCTTCCTTCCCACTGCTGAGTTGAAGGAGCCCACCCATTGCTTTTGGCAGGTAGAATCAAGTGTTTATAGGCCCTTCAGACACCGTATCATCCCGACAGAAGGGCTTTCTGTGGGTTAGAATAGTGCTTCATCCCCCACACAATGGCACACTGAATGCTTGATCTGAGCGATGTCAAAACTCGGAGCATCTGCTCTCAAAGTCATGACTGCAACTCACAGGCTGCTCAGCTTCTTCTAGATTAAGGGAATCTCTTCTTAGAATTAGTTCCACTCTCGCTCATAAAAACTCATCCAGCACCAGAAACCACAAGGAAGATAAATGGATCTGGGGAAGACATGACCCCAAAGGGGGATTCTGGCCCCTTCTCTAGTGCTGGCAAACCCTGGCCTGGGGGATCTAGCCAGTGTCATAACTTTCTACCTCCCATTTGCTAGATGAGAAAACAGGGGCTTAGGTACTCAAGAACACACAGTCAGTAGAAAAGTCAGGACTAGAACTCAGATTTCTTTCCCAGGGGTGCTTTGGCCAAATATTAAACTGTTTCCCTATTGGTGTTCAGCTCCATCAGTGAAACATGCCTTTCTACAGGGTGTATGACAAGACTAATCAGAGAATCTGAGTGCTATACCTTATGCTTTGTATAAAAGCATAAACTGGCTGGGCTAATCAGATGTTTTTTCAGAACCATTCTGGAGTAATCTAATTACAAATGGAAGAGATAACCATAATTGTGTTTAATCAAGAAGCACAAAATAAAAATGTGCTTGATATTAATATATAAAGAAAGATCAGCATAAAATTAAAGATTCCCTGAGGGTCTTTTAATAGGAAAAATAAAAGGAATGCAGATCTGTTTGGATGAAAACCCTTTAGCTAGGCTCAGGAAGGAAACAAAGCTCATTTAAAGAGGTTGGAAGGAGAGAATTCTTGCTTAGCACATGGAATAAGATGAGTGTGACCTGAACTGTTTACAAATAGTAACTTGCTTGAACTTTAAAAATCAACATTCCTTATTTTCATGAATTTATGAACTTATAGTGACGATTGCCAAGACTATAGACAGTGCTTGTGCAATCCTACAACTATGGGTAATTACTGTTTGTGCAATGGTTTGGATTAAAACAATTTACATTGACCTTTGTTTTGACATTGATACCGCATGTATACGTTATAAAGTGTGGTGTCTTTGAAAGGAGCATGCTGCCTAATTATTCAAGCGGTGAATCTTAGTTAGATGTCTCAGACTATTTATAGAGATAAGGGCATATGGTCATACACTGTACCCAAAAGAATGTTGACTTATCAAAATAAATGTTAATTTTGCTTAATGGGTCATTAGATAGTGAATGTTTCGACTCTTCAAGACAATAGAACTTAGCTGCTATAATGTAGGTACTGAATAAACATGACTTTGAATGCAGATCACATGATTCCACCCTATGTAGAGGTGAACAGCTGTCAAGCCTCAGATATTCTCCTGCCTACTCTGCAGAACTTAGGAGGCTACTTTTGATTGGAATAAAAGTGCACACACTGACTTTTTAAAATGTGGCTTTAATTAATGGTGGGTGGGCAGACTTTTTCAAGGAGATGCATGATGTCAGTGAATATGAACTTTAATGAGAGTAAATGTATTGAGATAAACATGCGTCTCTAATTCTCTTCTTGCGGTCATTAGACCCCAGTCTCTACTCCCCCCCTTTGTACCAGCAGAAGGTCTGTGGAATCAAAATGAGAACAGGCTGGGCTTGTGTTTGAAGGCAGGCCTCCTCCTGAGCTAAGTTTCCAACTGGGCCAGCTCTAGAAGACTCCAGACTCCCAATACTGACAGCGGCATCAGACCTTCCTTTATTTTCTTTTTAGTGTTTTTCAGGATTTCCCAAATTGTCCAATATGAACATCTTCTACTTTTAAAGTTGGAGCAGTGGGCCAAAATATTGTACTTGAAACAAAAACCATGTATTCCAAGATTACTCTGACTGATGCTGTCAGTACTTAATATAAATATGTAATTCAACACAACCATTCACAATGGGTCTTAGTTTTGCCCTAAAATGTGAACAGTTTATTCATTTATAATAGCAGCTGGCTAGAGCACCCTCATGTGTCTCTGTACTGTAATATCATTTTGGACTCTGTGCTGATACATCATTTAATTTTAATCATAGCTTCAACAGAATTTGTGTTATATTTCCTTCATATTTACTTGAAATATCATCCGTGAGTATAGTTTTCCTCCCCATATAAGACTAGTAAGTCCTAAAATGATAATATCTACTTTGTTCAAAACATTAGCTCAAGAAGCTTATTACACGACTTCTCTCAATACTTCTTTCTAGATCAAAAGATGCTATGAAAACTATATTTTAAGACAGATGTAGGTCAACTACATGTGACAGGTACTAGTTTGACATCCGCCATTTGCCCTTTCATAAGTTTGAAAAAGATTTCAAAATTATCCACTCCTTTCTCTAGATGAATCATCACAACCTCTTTGAACTTTTCTAAGAGAATCTGTATCAAAATAATCTCTGTATCAAAGTAATCTATGAAGCCAGATACTAATCTTCAATCACTGGAAATATTCTTAATTAAAATAAGAGGAATTCTATAAAAATACTTTCTTCAAAAGATATCTTTACTATAGGAAAATAGAAGATAGGATGTGAAATCACACTTACCTTAATTTTAATCTTGCAATACCTGTGGCTTCACTGAATCTCAGTTTTTCTTGTATGTAAGACAATATTCTCTGGTGCTATGGGGACACAAGAGTAAGACAAAAACTACAAATCTATACAAAAAAACTTCCAAAGCTCCTTACCCTTTAATGAAGGGAAGGTTAATTGTAACTTAGGTAACAGCATTAGGTACAAATCCAATTTGAACTATTACTTAGGATTCTATTTGATTGTCCCATGCATTCACAGACTTTGTTACAGTTTAAAATGCCAATACAGAAAACAGGCAAACAGTGTTTGCTAATATACAAAATACCGTCAAGTGTTTTGTAATTAAATCTTCCAAAACCCCCTACAGCAATAAAAACCAAAATAAGCATTCTGAATTTTCAGATGAGAAACTGGGTCTCAGAGGGATAAAGCGACTACCCCAACCCAAGGTCACACAATCATGAAAGGTAGGATTGGGGGTTCAAGCCCAGTTCTGTTCAACCTCAGTCCTTATTTACCTTTGCTTGTCTAGTGAAAATGTCTTAGTGTGTGTGTGTATATATGTATACACACACACATTCATAAATGTATCTCTCTATATATACACATATATAAACATTGACAGCTTCCCTTGGAAGGTAGTTACTGATGACCTTCTTGCTTTTTGTGTCTTTTATTTCACAAGTTTTCTAAAATGATTGTGTATTATTTTTCTTAACAACAGGGGGACAGTTGTTTTAAATGCCAGAAACCTAACTGTTGGCTTGAAGCAACTTAACCTTATTTGGTGGATTCACAATATTTTAACTAATAGGACTGCAAGTTTGAGAGCCTTATGCTTTTGTTCTGTTGGATTAAATGTGGTTCAAGGAATTACTTTGGGAAAGGCACTCTTTGGGCTGCTATGTCAGATATGGAAAGAAATAAGACAAGCCCCTAACCACAAGAAGCTAAATTTTAGCCAGACAGATAACTGAAACTCAAATGCAAGGCAAGCTCTCTACTAATACAATAGAAAAATTAGCCAAAGGGCCTATTAGTTGCAGAGAGAAAGGCGGTGTCAGTAAAGGAAGGGGGTGTTTGAACTAGGGATGAAGATTTCCTAAGACTGAAGCAGGGAAGTGCCTCCAGCATAAGGGCCTAAGACAAAGATACTGGAGCAGAGAATATCATAAAGTTGAGGAACAACAGAGGCTCCAGCCCCAGAGCTGATGGCTGAGAGTTCATAGGAGCTAAGGCTGTACATTCAAAACTCAGCCAAACCCGGAACCGTGAATGCTGAGCTGAGTGAGACAGACGTTATTGTGAAGCAATAGGAAGGCACTGAATGTTTGGGAAGAAGTTAGTTAAATTGAATTTCTAAATTAAATTGCATTATTAATTCTCGATTTTAGCAAAGTTCAAATCTTCCATAATATAAATTAATGACTTAAAAATACTAGTAAAGGGCCCTCCCTAGTGGTGCAGCGGGTTAAAGCGCAGCACTGAGAAGCTAAAGCCACTTCCTCATGAGTTCGATTCCCGCCTGCCCCAGAGGTGACCACATGGAGGTGACCACATGGCGTGGCAGACCTCTCCTGACCCGCCCGCTGCTCCCCTCAGCAGTGTACTTTGTCGATCTGCCTGTTCTGTTCCCCACTCTGTCTCTGGTGAATCCTTTCACCGCCCCTGAGCCTCTGGCCTGTACCCCAGTTCTGTATGCACAAATAAATAAATCTTTAAAAAAATAAAATAAAAAAAAATACTAGTAAAACTGAGAAAGCTTTACCACCCTGAATTTTATTTTCAACCACATATATGGACTGCTATCGATAGTAAGCTTTTGATGTTTAGTAATCAAAATTAGCATATGTCAGCTGTGTTGCTATTTATACTTTTTGCAAAATGCTTATATTATTCTGGGTTATTTTACTCCATTTGGGGTTTTTATCTGTCAGTGCCGCCTTGATTGAGACAACATGGAGGGCGTGGCTCTGAAAAGAACACTGGCTCTAAAACTTGAGCATAACCTTGCACAGCTTACCTACCTGGCATTGCCTTCTAATAGAAAACACATACACATATATATGAGGTCTTAAGCAAACTCGAGAGCGACTGTCCACATTTTGCAAATGACACTAAGATTTAAGAGGATATCCTGAAATGTTTAAAAAAGGAATTTCTGGCTGAAATTATCGAAAAATTCAAACTTCACTTGACCACCTGTATTTTGTATGGGAAAAGGTCAGAGAGGGTGGAGCCACAGTTTCTAGTTCCATTTTCTGCTCCAACCAGAACCATTCAAGGGCAGTGCTGCCGACTACTGGGCTTGCCACTGCGCTCAGTGCACAGAGGTGTTAAGACAAAGCAGAAACTTCTCAATTCCACAGGAAACACCTCTAATGTCAACAGAAATGGATTTAGGCTAGATGTAAGCACAGCATACAAGTAAGTAAATCTAGAGCCTGGTAAAGTCTTCCAAGACTAACTCTTTCAATGCCACTTAAGATGATAAAGAAACGGGTCAACCAAGAGAACTGGAGAGTGATTAAGGAGAAATCCCACTCTTCACAACTACTGAATATCGAAAGAAAAGAAAATGATGGAACTGAATTATGGAGCCCAATTGCTTATTGATTCATCTGACACAAATCTATCAGAGAAGCTAAGCATCTTTAATGATGCCTAAGTTTTCATAAGTAGGTTTTTGTTTTCTGATTGGTCTCCTTAGAAAAATGCATTATAAAATTAAATGCATTTTGAAAAATTTCGCTCACTAGGATCCCCGTTGTCGTGTTGGATCCCCAAAATAGTATGTGCACAATATTCTAGATCTTTCCCTATCATATGAATCCAAAAACTAACCAGAATTAAAGTCTCAACACAGGGAATAACTCAACAAAATTATTGCAGCCCCATGTAAAGTTCTATTATTCATAGGAAATATTTTTTAGACTGGCCTCATTAGTCAATAAGAATTATTATATATATGGTTAGTCAAAGGTAATGTTCTTGAATTGCACAAATATAGATTCTACACCTTATATTTTCCAGCTAAGCCCACCCACCGTTTTTAAAAAATGACAGTGCTCAAGAAATCACAATGTCTTATTTAATACATAAGCAAATCAGCTGCACCATTTGCTAATAAATATTCCTTGTTTTCCTAGTTCCAGAGCACATGAGTTTAAAAGACACACTGGTCTTATTTTTAGTAAGTCTTTTGTCTTGGAGATGTGAACCTGTCAAAAGGACTCGTTAATAAATGTGCTTGGCTTTAAGCCAGTATCTGAAAAATTAAGTTTTAATGTGTGTTTTCCTCAGGAAAATTGATATAGGACCAGAAACATATTAGTTTCTTTGTGGCATTCACCCAATTAAACAGTGAAGCACGAACACTTCTTCTAATGCTCACGTGCACGAACACTTCTTCTAATGCTCAAGTTTAAATAATTTAATCAAAGCACAGCATGTAAGGACCTAAGATAAATTCTACATAGGATGTCTAAGGTAGTTCAGTTGGCACTCATTTCACACAGTAGAAGATAGGTCCTTCTGACAGGAGAAGGATCAGCATGGCGTGACACAGGGTCTGTAAACTTAGCTTGTGCAGCAACGTACAAGAAAGAAAGAAATCCTCATGTTCTTCAAAGAAATCTTAAAAGGGAGCCTGATTTCAGAAAAGCTAACTTAAGCCATTTCATTCTCCTAGAGAAATATTTCCTGAACTGGCAAAAAAAAAAAATTTTGTAATTATATTTGGACACTTAAGTGTAAACTTTTTTGTAGAAATGACTGAACCTAGAGAACATGAACCCCCAGGTTGGCAAATGCTAGCAGGAGAAATATGGCAGAGTGGCTGAAGGTGTAGCCTTGGGGCAATTCAGGTTGGGGTACAACTGTCTCAGCCCCACTGCTGGTGAGAGTAGGGCAGGATCCTCAGCTTCTAGATATTTCCGTATCCTCCCCTGAAAGCTGGGACGAAAGCAGTACATGTATTTTCTGTGCTTGTGTGGATTAACTAGTGCCTAGAAAGCACTTAGCAGGATGTGACATCTGGGAAGATCCTAATGAATGTGATGCCTTATTCTTATGCTTTGACAGTAAGCTGGGCAGGTAAACATAAAATTGTTCTATCCTGCACAAGGTATTACCTTTTGCCTGGCTTACTAAGAAACTATTTACACCCTGTTGTGGCAGAGATTGATAATATTTAGATGTCTCAAATTCTAAAAGTAGGAAATAGCTGCCATAGACCAAAGACAGAATATTCAAAAATCAAAAGATGTAAGGGTCACAAGAAAAATCTACCAAGTGTGAGTTTAGCATTGATGTAACTATGAGCCTATTGAAGATTTTTTTTTTATTGAGAAACCTATGTGATGCTAAAAAAAAGGTTTCTATGAAGCAAACCGCTAATACTACTACAACTTTTAGGATTCAAGCTTATCACTTTTTTTTATTAAAAGCAAATTTATTTATTTATATCATTCTTCATTTTGTGCATTTTTTCATCATGGTTGTAAGCCCCATGGACTTCCCAGCACCAGTTCACCCGCGTGTCATCACCATAGTCTGTGTTGCACTCTTCCCACCCCAGTTTTGATCCCATTGCCCTCTCCACCCTGGTATAATGTCTCTGTTTTATAGTTGTTCATAGTTTTTCATTTTTACTTTATTACAGTTGCTTTTCCCCCCATCCCTTGGGCTCCTGCTATGAGTGAAACCATCCAATATTTTTCTTTTTCTAAGATACTTACATAAAGTGAGCAGGTAGTTATTGATAGGCCGCCTCAGAGTAAACATTAGATGGGATGAAGCAAGTGGCAAAGAAAGAAGTTTTGATGAATTGTACTGGCTAATCTGGTGACATAAAAAACCAGGAGAGAGATGAGAATGTGAAGAGAAAGCAAAAAGAGAGATGAGAATGTGAAGAGAGAGCTAACAATGGGATTTGAGCATCAGCTGACATTCCAAATCAAAGAAGTAGAACCACAGATCCTATAGTAAAGATTCAACCAGACAGGTGGTGTTGTGGACCTTGTCTAAATTCCTGGAAGAAGCTTTCAGTATCACACTGCAGAGATACAGAGAAGTCACTAGAACTGATTCTTCCTGATTTTCTTTCTTTCTATTATAAAAACAATGCTCTCACAAAGTAACAAGTTGGGCAGATCAGCAGTTCACCTCATAAAAGGAGGACCTTTCCTCCCCTCCAGAGGTTCCAGAAGACACAGACTAGGTGGATCAGTGTGGGGATGGAAGAAAACATTGACTTATTAATGCTTGTAATTGGTAGTAAGCAAAAATGAGAAAACACCAAACTTTATGAACACTCTTCTTTGGCCTAGAGGCTACACTATTGGATCTGAGATTGTAAAATGCAACCCGGGATAGTCCCTGATTGTACAGTTAACAGTGTTATACTGAGGTTTTTAGTATCAGTATCTAGATACATAATGGGAGACACAGTAACAGAACTTTAAAACGATCCTGTTTACAGCATTAACAGAACAGGCACTGCTGACAGTCTGGGAAGTAGGAGAGCAGGGAGGAGGTATTGCAGAAACCTTCCTATCACCAGGGAGTGCATGTATGGTTTTTCCAAACAAGAAGCAGGTTGCTCTTTGAAGTTGCAGAACCCTGATACAGCCACAGTAGGCAGGAGGGCCAGAGAAGGGCTAAGTTCTCACCTTCTACAATAAGAAGTCGACTAGGAAATACTTGCTGTTGATTGGCTGGTAAACAGCTAGTGATTTGCTGAGTTGTGCCAGTCCACACTGCATGGCTCCAGAAGATTCGTTCACCCCATTGTTGCTGTCCTCGTGTTTTGTTATTATGGCAAATTTAGGGCAAGATGTCCATAAAGTGTCTTGAGATTAGAGGGATAACTTTTTCTATTTCTCACAAAGCTGGCAGCCGGCTAGCAAGCGGCTGGTGTTACAGCACTTGGGGAGCTGTGAGGGGCTACAAGCTGGACTCATTAAAAGTGATGACCTCTTGGGGGTGGGGTGTGCTGTGCAGACTGGGAGGGGAACCAGGAGACAGGAGAGAAGGGTACAGAGGGCTATGGCTTTTTACCCTGATATATTCTGGACTATCAAATGGTTTTTAATCGTGTACACCTATTTCTTTAACTTACAATTTTGGAAATAATTATGAAAGACAAACACATAAAGCTGCAGGCCACCTGTGATGTCCTCAGCTTCTTCACGCGGCTCACTCCTCCCTTACCCCCACGTGAGAGGTGTGCAGCTGCTCCATCCAGACCTCCATCACTGGAGGCCCACTGAACCCCCACCCAGGGTCTCCAGAGAGGGAGGGTGTGGGAAGGGAACCCACCTCAGGCAGGACCCTCAGCCGCCGCTTGCTGCTCTAAAGCTGGGACTTTACTCCTCTGGTTGCCCCACCTTGCATTCTCTTCAAAGCAGGAGTAGCCCAAATTGCTGTCTGTGGCAAGTTTCTCCCGATAGTTATGGCGCACGGGAGACGTGGGTAGGCCACGGCCGCTCACTCACCCAGCAGATACCCCTGCCCCTCGCAGTATAATGCCCGCAGGACTGTCTCACCATTTCTCCCAGGCTCGGCCCGCAGAAGGCCTCACTCGCGGAGCCTAGCTTGGTGCTGTGGCTTCTTCTTCCTCAGCTGCATGGAGGAGATGCTCAATCCTGATCGCTTATTGGAAGCACCTGAGATTGGAGGCCACAGGGGGCGGGGCCGACTCCCAGTGGGGCTCTGAACTATCCGGTCTGCAAAGGGCCCAGCTCCTAGACCAGGAGAGGCCCACAGGTGACTTTCATGACCCGGGAGTGCAAACAACAGCTCTGCTGTCCCCAGGTGCTGGACCGCCCTAACCCCTGCTACTTTGCTAAACAGTTTGACTCTTGAGTTGACGGCTTGGATGGTTGTTGTTGTTTTTCTATTTAATATCCTAAAGGGCAGGTTTATTATTATTATTTTTTAAAGATTTATTTATTTATGCATACAGAACTGGGGTACAGGCCAGAGGCTCGGGGCGGTGAGAGGCTTCACCAGAGACAGAGTGGGGAGCAGAACAGGCAGATCGACGAAGTACACTGCTGAGGAGAGCAGCGGGAGGGTCAGGAGAGGTCTGCCACGCCATGTGGTCACCTCCGCGGAAGGCGAGAATCGAACTCATACGGAAGTGGCTTTAGCTTCTCAGTGCAGTGCTTTAACCCGCTGCGCCACCAGGGAGGGCCCTATTTTTTTAAAAAAAAAAAAAAAAAAAAGGAAAGGAAAGAACGCTTGCACCATAGAGCTGCCTCTTTCTGTTTTTCCCTCTTTCCAGACCACACAACTCCGCCCTGCCCGCCCCGCGCTCATCCAGTTGTAAATGAACATTCTTTCCCTTCCACCTCTGTAGATGCACCTATGTGCAGACTTTTAAAACATGCCTTGTACCACCTCTACTCTGGCATTTATCACTCGGCTTCCTTTATGCCTCTAAGACGATCTGCTTCCTTAGCCAAAGACCACATAAGATTCCATTATTAAGCAAATACCATAATCTGCTTAACCATTTTCCTATTGATGTCATTGGGGTTTTCTTGCTATTTTGCTACTGCAAATTATATTGCAATGACCATCGATGTGGGTGTATATCTTTCAAAACTTGTGTAAATATTTCCAGAGGAATCACCAAGGCCAAAGAATGCATGCATTTACAATGGTGCTAGATGTTGCCAAAAAATGCTCACTTAAATGGCGTATGAATTTGTTTTCCACCAGCAGTTTGTTAAAACATCTCTTTCCCCATAGTCTTACCAACACCAAATATTATCAGTGTTTTTCCTGTTTGCTAAAATGTGGGGGAAACGATGGGGCATTGTTTCAGCTTGCATTCTTCTGATGGCCACCGGGGTCCTCCCCGCTGGTTATTAGTTCAGCTTCTTCTGGGCATGGCCCTTTTCATAGATCTGTGCTGCCAACTGTTTGGCGGAGGCATGGTAACCCCCCACCCACCACCATTTCTTTTCTTCTTCCCCCCTCACCCCATAATAGGTTTATATCATCTAGTCCTGTCTTGATTAATTCCAGAAAAATTGAGAAACATATGGTGTACGTGATTCAAAATTTGAAAAAAGCACAATGCAATTTATATTGGGATGTTAGAGGTTTTAGGCAGGAGCACAGCTTTGGGACAGATCAACTCCCATTTGATTCCTAGTCCTGTCTTTGCCCTGCTGGGAGACCAGGGATCTTGCTTTCCTCACTGACCTCCTGGTTTTCATAACTTAGAATGGGAATAAGAGCACATCTCATTGGGGTCGTTAGGTGACATCAGATGGTGTGTGGCATGGACCCGGAGAGAGAAGCACTCAGTCATTGTGGTGGTTGCACTAATGTCATTAACACATTTTGACTCTCATAACATTTGAACACTGAGGCAACATTAACTTTTCTCCCCAGCAGAATATTCATGTCTTCTACGTTTGAATCCTCCTGTGAGCTTGAGTCCCATTCCTTACTCTTAAGTTCACTTTCCCAGTCAGGCCAGATATGTAGGCTTCCACTCCCTTCCCTAGTCACGTCTTTGACTGACAGGGTGTGGTCCTCTGCAAGCCTAAGGGTTTGAATGTCCACTCTGCAATCTTGGCAGAACTGAAGGCAGCTCCAGCCTGTGGGTGAGCCCTGAGCATCTGGCCAGGCTGTGTGTTAGAGTCAGGCCTGGAGATGGCAACAAACCCCATACCAGAGAGAGTCTCCCTCCCCCAAGGTTCATTGTCAGAGCCGGTGATTAACCCACAATTAAGAGCTGAGTATGGGCCAGTAGAAACACTTAGTTCAAAGCGTCAGACGTCAGAGATACTGAATACCAAGGAAAACTGACTATCTTTGGACAGAGCAAGATAGGGCAGGGTGATGTGGGGTCATTCAAGCATTTCAGCAACATCCCAGGTCATCTCACCTTTTAAGGCTGTAGTCTACAGTTTGTGGCTTCTCCTGCATTGGCTGCCTCATACCCTAAGGAGCCTGCTTCGGGAAACTATCCAGAGACAGAGAAAAGAACTTTCTCCTTAAGTTTCTCTAGAAATCTTTCTTTAAAATTCCCAACAGATTATGCCTTCTGACATATTGGTCCAAACTGAATCATCATATGCCTTCTGCAGGAAAAAAAAAAAAAAAAACAGTCAGAGGCACAGCAATGAAATTACTATTATTGATTTAGGCTGCTCTGAGTCAAAGAGAGGCCTGTCACTTCCAAAGCACTGGGCCGCTGGACACCTGAAGGAATGTAGTCAGGTGTGGGCCGAGGGTGGCCTTTTACAGTGAGTGAGGAGGCTGATGAACAGTGTGTGCCACCCCCTGCATGTGGGTTTGTGGGATTCAGAAGGTCTAATTTTGAGATCCAGTTTAAAATGAATATGGAAATATTCAAGGAGTCAAGTAAAAATACCAATTTTGACATTTGCAACCTGGACACTTAGCATTATAAAGGGAGGGAAATGATATTTCAGGCCAGGTCTAAAGCAAGGGGTATGATTCTGAGTCAATAAGCCAACTTTAAAAGGAAGAGATTTTGAGGAGTGAGCATCCATAATCAATCCCCAAGGCCTTAGCATGGGGTGAGTTTCGTGGGACTGTATTGAGCTCTTGGGAGGAAAAGCACCTGGATGCGGTACCCCCACGGGGCAGGCTGTGGAAGGCAAGATGGCCCTCCTACAGCAGAAGCCTGCCTTCCAGGTCCCCCCATGAGCCTCACACCCATTGCTGAATATAAAGGTATTGGGGTAGCGGGCACTGGAAGAGCAGAGTCCAGCAAGGAAGTGCATTCTGCAACCCTCTAGAGATCCTAGATCCCTGTGACCTGAGGGACAGTCCAATGACGCTGCTCCTGCTCCCTTCCGACCTTGCCCTCCGAAGCTGATGGGGATGGATTTCAAATGGAAGAGGTCATTCATTCTTTCCAGAGGGGCAAGCAGGAAAGAGCTGGATCCTGCGGCCTCCCCTGGAAGGGCAGGAGTGAACTCACAGTCCTCGTACTCTGTGATGTCTTGGCTTCCTTACTCTTGGATGTTTTTGAGACATTCTCAACCATGGGAAGAAATTGGGGCTGATTTCTAGAATATAGGCTATTTCTACACACTTGGATCCATGACAGCCTTGGTCAAAAACTGAGTGTGTGGAGGCGATAAGAAGGAATTCAAGCACCTGGGGGAAGGCCCCAGGAGAGAGGAGCCTGGATATTGGTATCGCTGTGTGGTTGGGTGGGAGGGGAAGGGCGGAGCAGTGCTGCAGGGAATTCCACCGGGCTGTGGGCTTGAGCCACCTGTCACCTACTTATGTCCCAGTCTTGTCAGGGAGGAGACATAGCAGCATGGAAACTGCATGTTCCAAATTCTTACAAATAGTCCTGTGGATGTTTTACCTAACAAATTTGTTCAGTAACCAACCACCTTGGAGGTTGTCTCTGCCTGTGCGGCGCCCTTCCTCCAACCTCACCTGTACCATTGTCTTGGAGATGCAAGTCAAGAGGGTGGGGACCTTTTGCAGGGGGGTTTCTCCTCTCTGATCTGCAACTTGAGTCAAAGTTCAAAGATGGCAGAGTGAGAAGCTGAGGCTGGTCTCCCCAATGTCCTGCTGTGTGCTCTCTTGCTTTGATGGGGGCAGTACTAAATTGTCAGTGAGGATGTCCTTTGTTTAAAAACAAAAGTCTTGCTTTTGAGATAGTAATTCAGAAAACAGACTGCACATAAAAGGAGTGCTGTTGAAGGAAAATTGATAATCATTACAGCATTAAATCAAATGCAAAGGGGGAACACAGAGGTTTTTAGCTAGAAAAAATTATTTGGAAGAAATACATTTACTTGCACATCCTATGAGTAGTAAGGACTTCATAGTTCTGACCACTTCTCATCCTGGCCCGGGATCCTTGCTCGCGCTAGCCGTTACACTCCACCTCTGAGGAATGGAAAGAACAGCAGCTCAGGGTGGTTGTGAGGATCATGAGCTGTAATAGCTCTTCATGAAGGTGAGTTAGGGAGAAATAGACCCGAGGGGAATAACTTCCAAAACCACCTGGGGTTGGTATAGGTCAGGTCTGCTGGCTAATCCCAAGACCAAAGCAGGAATTTCTCTGGACAGTTGCAGGACTCATGGGTGACCTCCCGTCTGCAGAGTCAGCCCACGGAGGAGGGGACTTGTGCTGAGAACCCCAAGATGGGTTTGCGCCATTTCCCTTTGCTTCCTCTCTAGCAAGGAGCAGAGCGAGCTCAGCCCTGTCGTTGCAACTGAGTAACTC
Organism: Condylura cristata; assembly: GCF_000260355.1. Taxonomy (NCBI): domain Eukaryota; kingdom Metazoa; phylum Chordata; class Mammalia; order Eulipotyphla; family Talpidae; genus Condylura; species Condylura cristata. The sequence goes on along the minus strand of NW_004567106.1, from coordinate 51,892,967 downwards.
CTGTAGGGTCCAGTGATAATCTCCCAAATGTATCATCATCTTGTTTCTCCACCTGATTCCTGTGAGCCCTGGCCCCGCCCTTCCCCACCTTGTAACTTGGGCAAACACTTATACCTCTCCTCACCTGCTCCTTAGTCAGCAGCAAAATACTCAGAGTAGCATAGGGTTGTCATGAAGATTAAAGTCACTGAGACCGAGAGTGACAGATCGGCACAGTGTGCAGAATATGGCAGGCAGCTCTGGTGACAACCATCACTGTCACTCATGTTTGTTGAAAGACATGGTTTTGGTGATTACTTTTTAACCTAATTTGAATAATAGTATACATTTTTAAAACAGCAAAGCTATATTTATTTGGAAAATATGCTGGTGCACTCCCTTACTCTTGAAACAGGCCCTCAGCCCTAGTAAAATTTTGTGATGCTGGTCATAAAATGGGGTTCAAAGTCAGGGGCTGCCCCCCCACACACACACCCCAACCCCCCATTGTAGTCACTGTGGTGTGACTGACAGGACAGCAAGTGACTTCGGACACCTCCCAGTCTCCAGGACCCTGCATCATCAGAACCTATGTTGGTCCCTGCTCAGAGGGCCACTGGTGGCCAGGGCCTGCTCTGCCTCTGCTGACCTTGTCCATCTTCCCTGGCAGGCTGTGAAGCGGTTCTTGAAACAAGAGTGCAAGTGTCACGGCGTGAGCGGTTCCTGTACTCTGAGGACGTGCTGGCTGGCCATGGCCGACTTCAGAAAAACAGGCGATTATCTCTGGAGGAAGTACAATGGGGCCATCCAGGTCGTCATGAATCAGGATGGCACCGGCTTCACTGTGGCGAACAAGAGGTTTAAGAAACCTACAAAAAATGACCTTGTGTATTTTGAGAATTCTCCAGACTACTGTATCAGGGACCGGGATGCAGGTAAGCTCAAAACACTTAATTCGTAGCACCTAATTCTTCCAATGATCAACACCATAGTTAAATGAAGCTCTGTGTTTTCTATCAGTGCAGCCTGCTGCCTTTGGGTCCAAAGCTCATATTCACGCGATGCATAGGGTGCAGAGAACTTTCCTGAACCATGGGAGAAAGGGTTTGATAACATGCAGATTCTGGAGAAAAGAGAACCCAACGAGAATATAGGTGGCAAAAAGTCAAAATAGGCAGCTTAGCAAAATTCTTTAACTTGGGCAGACCTCCAAACCACTACTCTATACAGTGGACTGACGTGCAATCTTCTGTGGACCTGAAGCTGAGCAGAGGACAGCTTTGCTATGTCTCTCCCTCCTTACTAGCCCTGCATCTGCAATGATGGAAGAGGGTCTGGGGCTTTCAGATTGGCCTATTATGAACGTTGTCATGCTTTCCACACCCTTGCTCTTTCAGGGATGTGCAGAAGTTGCCAGAATTCATCCCCACTGGCATGGCCATTGGAGGGCACTGGACAAGGGCTATGTAAGAGCCACTTCCTCTGTGAAGACTGCCCTCTCCCCTTGCGACAGCACCTTCTCTGTCTTGAGTTCACCCAGTAGCAGCTCTGTCATCCTCAGCACAACTGTTCCCTCTGTCTGGTTTTCTACACATGCTGCTCTCTGCCTTGAGCCCCTCTGGACTTCAGGTTGATCACAGTCTTTGCAAGGACTCTGATATAAATTAAGAATGAGTTGAAGTCTCGATAGGTAGGTGATGGAGAGCACACAGCCAACCTTGGCTAAACCAGCTTCTCAAATTTAGTGGAAAGCAAGGAAATCCATTATCAGGGAAAAAATCCTCGAATTAAGTTTTGAGATTTTTTTTCTTCCTGAATAATTGCAGAAGAACCAATAAGACAGTGCAGATGACAATCAGCTCCCAACATTAACTTGACCCAGAGGAGAGTTAGAATCAGGAAGTCCAGGATCTCCCCTATGCTCCCTAGTGGGGGGAATCTCCTCTTTGCCCCCCCCCCGGTGGGGGGGATCTCCTTCACAGTTTGATGAGCTTCTTCTGTGAAGAGAGCAGGTTCGTACATGCCGTTTGTGGATTAACAACTGCTGAGCAAAAGGGCCAGAAGCTGCTGCATTCCTAACATGCTTCAGGACCTCTAACAAGTCATCCTACCTGTCAGGCAAAAGTTGTGGCTGCATCATCATGAAACCTGTGCTTTGATAGGGGATTGTTTCAGAGGTCTAACTCCCTCTCTGCCATTAACTCTGTTTCATCTCAGGGTCCTTGGTTAGGACAGGGGATGACCATAGCAGGATAATTTTTAGGAACGACATACTCACTCCCATGTGGCAGGCACTGGGCTAAGATCTTCACCTAACTGGTTTTACTTAATCCTGTGGGCTGCCCTGTGCCATCGATGCATTGCAAGTGGTTCCTAAAAAAAAAGAGAAGGTGGCTTCTGGTTGATCAACACCAACCAAAAACCAAATTGCATATTATTAGTTGAAATCAGATAAGCAGCCCTCGATATTCTCATCCCAAATGTGTGAATGAGAAGAGTGAACAACTAGCTGAAGCTCTCGATGGTCTGACTGTGACCGGAGTGCCTGACCCTACCACCACCACTGGTCCCTCCTGAAGCCCAGGGCACGAATATGAGATGTTAAGAGGACCTGTTTCCCCAGGCCATCTCTTCTGGTATTTAGATCAAAGCAGTTGTGTTTGATGAACATTTAACTGTCTCATGACTATTCAGTGAAATGAAGGCCTGACTTTCCCTTTCCCACAGAGGAGATTCTGAGTCTAATCCCTGAGGCATCTTCAGGATACTTAGATATGCTTTCCTACTTTTCTTTTTCTTTTCCCTGTTTTGAACAGTGTTCTGTTTCTTGATCCTAACATACCAAACACATATTGCATATTATTTGTTGAAGTACTTGCACACATTAGGGCCTGATCTGTATCTTCTTCATGACTCCACAAGGAGTCGATAAAATGGTAGTCTCACTGCGCCATTTCACGAAAGGAAGCTGAGGTTCTGACACACAGGTTATAGATTTTGCCCGAGGACTCTCAGTTGGTAAGAGATAGGACAAGGACTTGAACCCTGAGCCTTCCTCTCAGCCACTTTACTCTACCTCCAGATGGGCCAGCCGTGAACTTTTGGGGGTGGGGAAGAGTGCTATAATTTGTTCACTCTCTTATGTCTGTTCCATCTGAGACTCATTCCAGCTTATCTGATTTAAAAAGATGTGAATTTGGCTCTTGGTTGGTGTTGATGGATGGGAAGCCACCTTATTATTTACTTTTTATGTGGTCAGTTCGAGTGTATTAGATCAGATTACCACTAAAATTCCTAGTGTATTCATAAATTATCTGAACTACACTTAATGGCCTTTTTAGCTGAGCATACAAAAGTGCCAAACTTTACAATATTTCTTTTTAGTTCTGTTGACCATCAGATGACTATTTTAGTGACCCTAAGACTGGGGGTATTTGATATTATGTAAGCAAAAGTTCAGATTGTTGACTGAGTCGTGTTGTCATTGTTTGTCTTTGGAATCCCAAGTAATCACATGTACGAGATACACATTTTCCCTGGTCTGTGTCATCTGTGACCTCCTAAAAACAAGGCTTTATCCTGGCTGGTTTCTACCAGAAACTTCCATGAGTGGCTTGTAGCTTCTCTTTTTAGTAGCAGAGAGATATGACAGAATCTGAGGCCCACAAGGAGGGAAGGTCCTCATACATAAATCATAGTGGCTTTGTCCTTCCACACGGAATGAAGAACTAGAGTTCCTGTTAACTTCCTGTCATAGCAAATGTGAACAGGAGTTTGTTAAAACAAACTTTAAAGTAGTTCATTGTTGTGTGAGCACACCCACAAGGGACTCTTCCTCTCTCCACTCATGCTGTGTTTGGGAGTCCTTTTTCTGGATGTAGAGCCCCCTATTCCAAACAGTTTACAATGACAGGCTCCAGGCTCTAAGATAAATCAGAAGTTTGCAGTGCATTGAAATCAACACAAATAACATTTTTCATTTCACTACTAAAATGAGCTGTAGGGTTTCCCTAGGTTACCTCATACCACCCATTCTGTTTTGTTGTGTCCCTTTTTCTGTCATCTGCACTCAGTATTCATCCCATCGGGTACCTACTACCAGCCAGCCAGTGCTGAGAAGGCCGTGGGCTGAGCAGGGACAACATTGTCAAGCAGTAGCAGTTTGGACCCGCAGACTTTATTCTTGCTGTTCAGCACCTGTTTCCTGTTCAAATTAACTCTGCAGAGAGCCGGCTAGTTTTGTCAGTTTGGTCTGTGGAATGGAGAAAGCCTACAGGTCTGGTCCACTGTTTAGCAAAGTGAGGGCCTCTCTGAGACCTATTCCCGGGAGTCTGTTGGTGTTTTCAACTTCAGTCCCTCAAAGATTAAAATATCAATGGTTTAGGTATTCCATCATCCCTGATTTCCCATAAGTGTTGGATAAGAAATCCAGAGAACTATCCTTTTCTTGGAATGTTTGATCTCTTCCAAAGGGGGCGGGGGGGAACCTTACTTATTGATGAGATCTAGATAAATGTCACCTAAAAAAAATAAATAGCTCCCACCCTGACTTACCAGTGGAAGAGGGTGTCCTTTCACATTGAGGCTTGCTATGTTGGGGGCCCAGCTTACTGAAACACATTAAAGTCATTTCTGCCCACAAAGCTTCCCTGGGTTCTGCTTGGCTGAGGTTATCGAGTCATCCCTTCAGTAGTGTCCTGATAATGATGCCTGGACTAGACAGTCTGGGTGGTGAGAACTGTAAGGGTAGGTTAGGGAACACCCTGGGAATTCTTGCGTGGGAACTGGCCCAGAACCCAAGTGGGTAAGAGGGATAGGCACTGGGGAAATCCCTATTGCAAACCAGGCATTTTCTTTGAATCTTCACCACAGTTCTCTCCATTTATAAAAATGAAATGGATGTGGGGTCCTATGAGTGGGCCATCATGGGCAACTCTGACTTATTTGCTATCCACAAATCACAGCAGAGATTCCTTGATCACCTATGGAGTAAAGCCCGTATCACAAGGCAGCCCGGAGACACCTAGACCGCTGTTGACCAGATCATGTGACTATCTCCATGGTGGTCTGCCTGTGACAACATCAAATACTTTGCTAACGCAAATGTCACTTAGCATATGGCCACAATGCTGCTTCCCTGTCCCTTGTAAAACTTTGTCCCCTATTCCTTTTGGACCCTGTTTCTCATACCACTGTCACGTGACCAGCTTTTACTAGCCTGTATGATGTTAATAAATGGCACAAGCACTTCTGCTTGAGCAGCAGTCTGGCCTTGCAAACCTCTTCACAACTGCTGTGTCCCTCACCATGTTCTGCTGCAGACTGGCAGAAGTTTCTTGTCGTAACAAAATGGAGGCTCTGAATAGTTACTTGTCCAAAATGTTCGGGTCTATAAGTGACAGAGTAAATAAAATTCAAAGTAAAAAATCTCTATTTTTCTCATTATCCCTCTCCTTGAAATTTGGGCATAAGAAGAACAGGGCCCTCATGCTTCCGAGACCTATGGAAGCATGAGGAGAGGAACGTCAGCACAAGTGGGGAGACTGAAGTGGACAGACTCAAGCTTCCCCACATTTATCTCAGAGCACTGGCAGGCCCCCTGCACATTTTCAACAATGTCTTTACTTGTTCCTAAGAAGTGATAATCAAAAGATAGAGGAATTTTCTTACAGCAACAGTAACAAGAAAAGACATTGCCCCTTCTCTTCAGTGGAGAAAGTGAGTGCTCTGAGGCTCAACTATAAATACTCCCTCCTGCAGCTCAGCTAGTACAGTTGTGTGCTGTTGTGCAGGTGACATTTGGCAGGCCAAACTGGAGGCAGGGCTTTCTGGGATGGGTGTGCTGGTGGTTCTGTGGTTATCTACTTTGGTTATTGCCCCAGGCATCTGTAAATCAAAGAAGTCCTTCACTTAGAGATAGGTGCATCTCTAACTAAGGAATGTGCTCTCCTTCCAGAGAAGCGTCTGCACCTAATCACAGGCCACTTTCACTGGTTATGGTGCAAAAAACCCTGACCTGGACCAGAGGTCACCCTGAGGTCTTCTCTCTGACTGCAGGAAACAAGCAACCCTCCACCTCTTTCTCTCCAGTCAAGTTCAAAACACAAATGGAGTTCAGCAGTTATTTAACCTATTGACTGCTGAAAGCCTGATACCTAGCTGACAGCTGTAGCTGTGTCTGGTGTAAGCATTCAGATATCACGGGTTTTTTCCCACACAAATCATGTTTGGAAAACAGCTAAGAGCCTGTGGGAACATAATCACAATGTCAGTTTACAGACATTGGTGTTCTAGACATGCCCTGTGGTGTGGCCCAGCTGACAGAATCTTTGAATGCTGTGATCATTGCCTAATTAACAACAACAGAACCACATGGTAGCCAGGAGCAATGGATGGGTCATATTTTTGGTACTAAATGTCCAGTTCCTACCAGTACATCTTAGGTCGTTCGATTTTTTATGGAACTAACATTTATCAAGCCTCTTCTAGATTCCAGATACCAATAGCCTCAGGAACGCAGTGATGAGGAAGGTGGTCTTGTTCTTGCCCTTTTTGGCTTCACAGGTGTCCTGGTGCTCATAGAGAAGTGATGGTTTGCAGCAATGACACTGAGCTAGGTTCTGGGGACGCTCAGACAGGCACATGGTTTTTCTTGGGTTTCAGTTGTCACTTCATTACCATGTTGCAAAGTCTTACCTTCTATTTGTCATTTGGAAAATGTAAAGACTAAGTTATCCAACCCTGTCAGCTTTGATACTTACTGCAGGTAGCCATGAATTGATACTTAACAGGTACTCAGACACCTCAGAACAGATGATATGAGAAACGTATTAGTGAGGCTGATGAGTCACCTTTTTAGAGCAATTATTGACTATGTTATACAACGAATATTAACTCCTATCCAGTGGACCTTCTTTTCAAACTTGTAGCGGTATCTATTATAACTAGCATCTCGTTCTTCCAGAAAAACTCATTTTCTCGACCTGCGTGATGCCACATTCTCCTGGGCCAGTAGCTGCCTTTCTGTTTCGGCTGCGGGTTTTTCCTTCTCTCTCCTACCCTTGAAGATACTCAGGCTCAGTGGGGCCTCGCTTCTCTTGCACTTCCTTCCAGGGCCCTGTCCTCATTGCTGTGGCTGTTAGTGCTCTCTCTATCCTCACCTGAGTCCTCTCCTCATCTGGTGTTTAACTTGGTGCTTAATTAATAGCTTCACTGGGATTTTCCACATTTCTACCCACTTTTCTCAAGAACACAAAACTGAATTCCTGCTCCACCCCACCCCTGAAGCCTCTTTTCTCATCACCCTTTCTCCAGACATGGCACTGCCGTCCATTCCATGGGTCAAGCCCTAGCCCTGCAGTCACTCTGCTGTCTTATTTCCACATCGGGTGTGTCACCAGGTCCCCTTGAAGTGTATTAAGGATCTCTGCTTCTTCATCTCACAATTCTTGTTATGAACTAATAGGATGTGCCACAGGTTTCAGTAAATTTCTTTAAATAATGTGCCTCCTGTCTTTCCCACTGGACTCTGGTTCCACACGCACCACTGTATCCCTACCTACCACCTAGTATCTACGTGTGGGCAGGTGTGGGCAAGTTATCAGCAACATAACACATATCTGTCATATTAGTTGAATTCTGAGTTATATTCACATTGTGTCTTAGCTTAAAGATAACTTGGTTTCTTTGACAGTGTACTTACTGTCTGACTGTTGGCTATGAAAATTCCCATGTAAGCTTAAGTGGTAAGTGGAAATTTTCTTCATATTTAAGTGTGTTAATGGGGCATTTACAGAGTTTAAGATGTCACTGGCTGCCCATTTCCTTGGATGAGATAAAAGGCCTCAAATAAATGTAGCAACACACTGTATCTATTTTTATCTTTTAGCAACTACCAAATTCTTATTTCTTTTAGTCTTTGGGAGGCCTTTTTCCTTTACTCCTATCAGTGAAATTACTGGATAGTTCATATGATTTTATTGTTGATGTAAGAAAAATATGTTTTACATCTAATATTATTTTATGTTACATATATAGTCTATAAGTTAGTGTTGCCTTTCAGTATATAGATCTGTTAGAATTACTATACTTTTTAAGAAACACTAAATATGCCCTCATTTGAATTAAATGACAGATTTGTGAATATTGTGGGAAAAAGTCCTTTTTAAAAAAAATCAAAAAATTTTTATTTGCTCATTTTGAAATCTCCTAACTTCAAAATAATAAGATTTTTGAAAATAGAAAAAACCTATTTGCTTATTAATATGTTGCAAGAAAAAGAATGATGTTAAAAGACTTCAGAATCACTTATTTTGTTTAAAATTTTCCCATGAAACCTATTTTGTGTTGGTAAAATGAATCTCTAAAGATTCATACACATTCCACATACACATACATTCCACATTTTTCTAGGGAAAGAGCTCTGTGTCACAGATTAGGGCACTTTCGTGGCACCGATTATCACCTGCTACTCTTTCTACAGATCACTAGCTGGTAGCTACAGACAAAATAACTTCTCTGAGTTTCTTAATATATGAGTATTTAATTTAGTAATTTCCAAGATTCCAATGGTTCAATAAATGAATAGGCTAATTTTACTCTAAGTTTTCAGTAACAGAACCTGAATGTGCTACCACTGACTCCTGCTCTTTCAAATTTCTATCGTGTTAAAACCTGTCACACTTCTTGTGTATTTTCTCTACATAATCATGAAACCATGGGATAGAAACCAGGTTTTAGCTACTCCACTCTCATTACTGTACCTGAGAACCAGGTGAGCTGTGGAAGTGCATCCTAGGTTAGGAAAGGAAAGGTGCTCTTAATTTTTAAGAAATTGATTATCATTTACTTAAGTCTAATGACCACTGATTTATTAAACTTGTCATTTGATAAGTTAGCAGATACATGTTGACCACCTGAACATTATGTAGTATGTAGAAGAAACATAAGACCTAGACCTCCCTTGTCCTTAGGGAAAAAAGATGCTTGAGAAATCAAACATTTTAACAGTGTTTGAAACCTGTTGCAGGATGTGTATTTGAGAAGTAGGAGGGAGGTCAGCTGAGCTTGGAACAGACACGGAGCGAGCACAATGGGAGGTGCTGAAGTGGCCTGAAACTTGAAGGATGAAGAAATTTCCAATGTAAAGGAGTGAAAGGAAAGGCCAGAATAGTTGATGAGAGTAACTGTCAGATGACTGTGACATCAGAAAGCAATTTCCATGGGACAGCAAGAGATGGTTTGATTAGAGGGGAGCAGTTGGGTCAGGGAGAAATTAATTTGGTCAGGTTGAGCAGAGTCAACCATATGTTCCAAGATATGGAACATCTTAAAAAGTCTGACCTCAACAACTTTAATTCCACTATAGGATTTTCTAATATAATGGGAAATGTCAGTAAGACTGTTCTAAGCTATATGAAAACATTGAATAAAATCATCTGAGATAAGTGGAAATTAATGTGAAGAAGGATAAACCATGCAAGTAGATGAATGTACAATCTAAAACCTTTGCTCTTTAACATTCTTTTCTCCCTTCAATAAATCTGTTTCATTAATGACAACGTGTAAGTCAACCAGAGGAGAAACAGGCTGTGAATGACGGGGCTTTAGTGCATCTTGCTTTATGCCCTAATGGTCAACATATGAGCTTCTGTCAGCCTGGAGGGGCAGGAGACACTGGTCCATCCACAGAGTGTGTGCACACGAGATCGCCCTTCCTCTAGGTCCCTGAGGCGTGGGTCTGGGAACCATTAGTAAAAGCCCTCCATCCTCTCTGCTGTCAGGAAGATGCATGTTGGTGGAGACAGAAATGTTTTTGCACCAGGAGCCCTGACTCCAGAATTAATTTTATAGCTCTGGGGATGGGATGTTCAATTCTGTAAAGCTCCCTCAGCATTGCCCCACCAAAAGTATGTTATGTGGTCCCAAACTTACGTAATCTGAAAACGCTCTTTCTTCAGCCTCCTCCCTCTCCTCCCCCACCACCACCTCCCCCACCCACCCCACACATGTGATTGCTCTTGTGTGAATGAGTCAGGGTGAGGCCAGAACCTGTGGGTCACAGGAGGAACGGTAGACGTGAATGAACCCACGTCTTCTCACAGGGAGACCTCACAGACATTGCATGTCACCTGGGTCTACAGACACAGATCCAGGCAAATGAGCCCATAAAAGCATGCACAGCATGGGGTAAATGAGAAGATGGAACTCAGCTCATGCATCTAGAGCTGCTTCACAACAAACAGCAAAGGGAAGTAAAAAGAGGTGCTTCTCATCTCTCCTTTCTGGCATGCTCTGTGTAAGTCAAAGCACAGTAAGAGATACTGTAATAAAGCAATATGATTTTTGAAGCAAACATTTGAGGTGTAAAGCATCTACCTCTGTGTTTTTCCTTTTAAAATATCCATTTAGGAGACTCAAGGTAGGGTCATTGTTAAAAATACTTTTTAAAGTTCTTTATTTTTTTTAGAACTAACCAAAGATGCTTTTTAAAACCACAATAGAGTGCAAATATTTGACTGATAAAGATCAGTTTGGCTTTGGGAATGGGTCAAATTGATAGAATTAAGTAAGGAGGAGAGTGTGAAAAGTGATCAGGTCAAGTTGCTCCATGTTGAGTGAAATACAAATAGATGCCATTGGTTTATGTAGATTAGAAAGGTGAACTAACCCACCACCTTTGGGACACACACCTTGGGAAGATATGCATCCTGGCATTGCCAAGAAATTAGTAACATTTCTCAAAAAAGATGACTGAAATTCAACAGGAATATAGTGCAAGAAAAACAGCATAAACCTCTAACACCGTGTTAACTACCCCTGTTTGTTTTCTTGTGTAACTTTAGCTGTCTTAATTGTCTGTGGCTCTCCATGAGCTGGAGGAAAAAAGGTCCCTTCCCAAAAAGTTACATGGACTACTCTTGCAGGTTTTATATTTGATGAAATAAGGAAGAGGACAGGAAAGATGGTAAGCACCAGTGAAACAGTGAGTCTGCTCTCTGTGGCCAGCAGGGCCCTCGATAGAGCCTCTGCTAACTATCACCAAGGTTAACAGCATCAGTTCTGGAGTCAGGCAAACCTGGCTTTAAATCCTGGCCCTGCCACCTGGTAGCTGTGTGATCTTGGGCAAGTCACTTGGACTGCCTGCCCCTCCGGTGCCTTTCTTCTGGAGCACAGTGTTGCCCTTTGGTGTAAAAACTCAATTATAGTCTATTGCCCTTGGGTTAAACGCTACATCCTAGCCACACTGAGATTTTTCTGCTCCTCCAAACACATTGGCTTTACATGTATGGCTTCTTCTTCTCCTCCCTCTTCTATGTCTTGCTATTAAAATACAAAAAGCCAGTGAACTGTCTCAAATGGACGTAACCATCTGACCTGTGCCCAGATTAAGAATCTGAATATGTCTGGTATTCTGGAAGCTTTCCTCATGCCCCTTTTCACTTTCCCCTCCCCCCCCAAAGGAGATCACTGCCCTCATATCTGTACCATAGACAACTTTTCTTACTTTGTACTCTGTCGGTAAAAACATACAGAATAGTTGCAGATACTGCTGCTGCCTAGCAAACTTCATGGTCTAAAAGAACCTAAAATCCTCACCTGCCTTCATCATTGCAGCTGTGCTCTCTGACATCTGCTTCATCTTCAAGCCTCTCAAAAAGACCTACATTCCGTGGCCATCTTCCTCTCCTCCCTGTCACTGGTCTGTGTGCTGCACCATCCCTATCATTCTACTGAAACTGCTGTTATCCGAGGACACTGGTGATTCTTCGTTGTGAGACCAAATGAGCATTTTCAGTCTTTTCCTACTTGACACTTGTAAAATGAACCACCATCTTACAGCGACTCTCCCTCTTTGGCCAATTGTGTGTTTGTTCTGTGGGTCTCCACCCATTATCTCCCACCTGGATTCATCCTACAGCCTCCCTGCCCCAAGCTGCTCTTTCAAAATCACTACTCTTACCTGTCATCACTGGTTGCCAACCTGGGGAGGCTCCCTGCCTGCAATAAAATAAATTGTAAGCTATCAATATAGCAAAGCAGGAACACTTTCTAGCCTGCTGCCCCAACCTGCTTTCCCAGACTCTGGCTAACACATGTCTTGTGTCTCGGCCTCATTGAATCTGCTATGTTTTGACCTTTCCGTAGGTGGTTCTCTTTAGCCTGGAATGTCTCGCTTCCCATTTTTCCTACAAATCTACTTGTCCTTCACATCAACTCTCTGATACCATTTCCTCTACTAGACCATGCTGGTAGAAGCTCCTTTTCTGAGCTTGTTCTGGCTACTGTAATATTAATACTAATAAACACCATTATTATAATACACTTGACTTGCTCCGAATATAACTCCTCAGGGTAGGGTCTTATTGCCTACTACATCCTAGGCACACAGTGAACGAATGGTTAACATTTATTGAGCATTTACTATGTCAGGAGCTTTCATGAATTATCTCATTCCATTCTCACCACAGCCCTATGAGGAAGGAACTGTTTTTTATCCCAATTTTGAGAGGAAACTGAAGCTTAAAGAGATTAACTAACTTGCTCAAGGTCACACAGTTGATATGTGGCAAAGCTAGGACTTGACCCCTGATTTGTTCAGGTTTGAAATATCCTCACCCTACCTCCAAAGTTGGTCTTCAGGGGTACTTTGCATAAAACTCTATCATAGGTTACAGTAGGTGTTGAGCAAATGGAACCGTTGTCCTGGGAGTAGTGAAAAGATTTCTTTACATATTCCCTCTCTTCATTACACCATGTATTTCTTAAGAAGAGGAACTGAATGCTCATTTTACTGCCACCAACACCCAGACTCCAAGCAACCGACACAGTGACTTACACAATCTTTGTGTTCACTAAATGTTTGTTGAAAAAAATAAGGGGTGTGCTGTTAAGAAACAGACTTGGGCTGTAAATCTTTTTGCACTATCAGTGCTTTTGAGCACTGTCCTGGTGTTGCAGAATCCAGCCTCACCGCTGCCTCTTCTAACCCTTTGCTCCTCAGCGGGGCCATCCCTGGCTGACCCACGCTCCACCCTGACCCCAGCCTTGCCATCCTTCCTGTCCCCGTGAAATTCCTCTGCTTGCCTTCCTGCTGTAGTGGCCTGATCACACTAAGCAAGCTCTGCCCCACCCTCTCCTCCTCTTAACCCCATGCTCCACTGAATCTGACTGCTTCCCTGGTCATTCTTGTCGGGCAGGGCAACATGACATTTATGGAGATAATTTGAACACAGTGGGGATTGTGATAAACAGGGAGTCACGAGTCACTGTAGCAATTATGAAAAGGAGGAAATTCCTAATGAAATAATGGAAGAACTGAAAGTGAGTTGTCACTGTCTTTTTCATGCCCTTATCAGTTGTTTTTTTTAATAAAGAGTTAAGCTTATCTAGGTTTGTCAATTATTTAAGACTGTTGATTGCAAGTAATAGAAGCTAGAGTAATTTGAGCAAAAGGGCATATTTATGATTACAAGGATACAGAGTCTCTAAGAATCCAAAGGTTGGAATGCCGCCAGGTGTGAGTACTGGAAATAGGACCAGAAAATAGCCTGGGATGTGAGCAGCATTCTCCTCCCGTGTCTCGGCCTTGCTGTCTCTGTACATCTGCCTTTTTCTTTTCTCTGTGTGAACCTCCTTTAGTTCACAGACTAAAGGCTGGTAGGACTACTGAGTGTATACTTGGTGGGAGTGGTTGCCCCATTAAAATTACAAATTCCCAAGGAAATTTACCTGATTGGCCCAAGATGACCCAGATGCCTGCCCCTGGTACAATCAGCAGCCACTAACAGAACAGAATGATGTTGTTCAATATGGCTTCCAGGTGCCCACCTCTATGTAAGAGAAAGAAGAAGAAAGGATCTTTGTAAATTATGCAGATTCTCCAAAAATGCCTGTTAAATTTGGCTTTTGGGTTATAGTTGTCTTGTAAGAGAATTTCAGGTGCTTTTCCAGGAATAGAACAAATTAAGGGGCTTCATTACTTCAAGATTCTCAGAAACAAATACATAAATATGAATTACCATTTGCCACACCCTAGTTAACTAATGCAATATCCCACTGGTAATTCTTTTTTTTTTTTTTTAAAGATTTATTTATTTGTGTATACAGAACTGGGGTACAGGCCAGAGGCTCAGGGGCAGTGAGAGGATTCACCAGAGACAGAATGGGAAATAGAACAGGCAGATCGACGAAGTACACTGCTGAGGGGAGCAGCGGGCGGGTCAGGAGAGGTCTGCCACGCCATGTGGTCACCTCCGGGGCAGGCGGGAATCGAACTCATGAGGAAGTGGCTTTAGCTTCTCAGTGCTGTGCTTTAACCCACTGCGCCACCAGGGAGGGCCCCACTGGTAATTCTTAATGGGTGTTTTATGTCAATATTGTTCATCAAAGGCCAAGGATCCTGGCTTCAACCAGGTGCCTCAGACTACAGCAACAAGGATGAATTAGGCTGTGTATTGTCTTTTCTCAGAAGCTTCCACAAATGATGTCCTTTCCACAAATGAGAGAACCAGAGTTCTCTCTTTCTAATAAGTCAATGTAATGAGGTCTGAGAAGACAGACTCCTTCCCTTCTGAGGGGTGAACATGTCACAAGTTTTGAGAGCACTAACCTTGACCACTGCTTCTTCATGTGGTTTGAGGTTGGGAAAGAAGGTGCTGGGATAGCTCGTTCTTTCATTCTGCTCTGGCCTTGCCAATTCAGTGATTGATCAGCCCAAGCCTGGGTAAGGGTAACCTGAAAACTTTACTCAACTCGGAAGTGGGACTGCTGGCATTAGGTTGGCCCAGGCAGTTTCAAACCTCACGTCCATTCTTGCTGGACCTAGCCCTCTGGGTATGATCATGGGCTGTGGCTCACCACGAGGGAGGTCACTTGCCGTGGGTCTTCAGAATGGGTGCACGTCTCAGCTGTGAGCAGGTGGGGCCAGAACCCTGTGCTGGAAAATGACTCTTCTCCTCCAAGACATGCTGCAGTCTCCCTGCACCTTTTCAGTGACAGCATCCTGGTTTGTCTTCCAGGCTCCCTGGGTACAGCAGGCCGTGTGTGCAACCTGACTTCCCGAGGCATGGACAGCTGTGAGGTCATGTGCTGTGGGAGAGGCTATGACACTTCCCGGGTCACCCGGATGACCAAGTGTGAGTGTAAGTTCCACTGGTGCTGTGCTGTGCGCTGTCAGGACTGCCTGGAGGCTCTGGATGTGCACACGTGCAAGGCCCCCAAGAATGCCGATTGGGCAGCTCCCACATGACCCCAGCGGAGGTCACCTTTCACCTTCCCTCTGCCAACGAATCCATTGGATCTGCAAGAACACTGGGCCTTTGGGTTCTCTCGGGGTGATCGTTCCAAGGCATGTGACCTTTGTCTCAATAAAAGCCCCTTCTCCCTCCCTCAGGGCCCAGGTCTAGAGCCACATGTTATACACAAAGCATGCCCAATTCTCTCTGACTTCCAGCATTTTGGAGTACATTTCTTCTGGTCATGACAAGGCTGTTAGAGGACATGGAGATATGGGTCTTGATCAATGTCTCCATCTAGAAGTCTCCTTTTTGTAGAGCAGTTGACCAGAGGGAGTAAGAGTATCTCAAAAGAACCTTCTGTGTCTTACTACAAATGTGCACAAATAAGAAATTCCATACTTCCATGTGGAGGGAAAAGTAAAGAAAGCAAACACAACTGCCATTGAATTAACTTTTATTCCTGAAAAGACCAAGCAAAGCTTATGCCTTATCAAGTGATCTTCACAGCCATTACCTCCTGGGGTAATTAGTCATTGCCTAAAGAAGGATGGCTTTCAATAAATTTTAAGTTTAAAACACATTTTTTTCCAGGCATTTATTACCATATTAAAAGCTGATTATCATATTAAAATCTGATGTGAGAAGGCATAATTGTTATCCTTTGGTATAATTTTGAAACTTTGAAAAAACAAAAATCTCAGAAAATGGTTGCTTTGCATTACTGCCCCCTCGAGAAAATAACCTGGAGAAATGAATAAGACTTTCTCTCACTTAGGAGCTGGAGGGCATTAAAAGGAAGATTTATTATCTGGCAGGATTCTGTAACTATTGGGTGAAAGTAGAGGAAAATAACTTAGTGAGTGGAATATTAGAAAATGTGTCTGTACAGATAAGAAAAAAAGGAAGGAATAAAATTTCTGTCTGGTATAATGCAGGTGGCCCATGGAATTTTGTAACTGAAATGGTTTTGGGAATGCAAACTTTGAGGTTGACAAGACCAGAGGACCAAAATGCTGACAGAGATCTTTCCAGAGCTAAGTTGTGGCCAGCCTTTACCCATCAGCAGATGCCTGAAATCAGTTGGCCACGTGTGCAGGCGAATCTCTGCTGGTACCCATCACCCTTCCAGCACCTCTGAGGCTTCAGGATGACAAGATACCATAGCCTAAAGCAAATGACACATGGCTTTGTGTGTAAAGTTAGTAACCCGGGCATATTATGTTACAAACAAATCTTAACTTGGAGATTACATTTAAGGGTCCTAGCTGTAATTATGGGAGCATCAATATGTAAATTGTGGTCAGCTCCTGCCACAAGCGAAACATCCAGGGAAATTGAAGAGGCTGCCTGGCCCACTTTGCAAATTAATGAAAGAAAGGTGAAGTTGATGAAGCTACTTCTCATCCTCTCTTACACTTAGGTTGGTGTTCTAAACAGAACTGTTCACAAAACTCCATTAGCTCACAGGACATTTCAATACAAACTTCTGATGTCCAACTGTTGACGCTTGCTCATTTTGATTCTTTGACCTCTATTCTTGCTTTACATTAGGACATCTAGACTGAGATCAGTGGGAAAAGCCTGCTGGAGCATCTCATCGTGATCAATATGTGCACCCTTGTCCTCTTAAAAAACGACAGGATTCTCCTTTCCTCCATTTTGAACTCCAAAATGGGTTAGCTGATGTTTCCTAAGTGGCTCTTTCCTCTTTTGAATCTATGGAGCAAGAGAGTGGGGGCAACTTGGGATGGTGAGAAGATCAGAACTGTGGGCTCAGTTTAGTCACACCAAAGCCTGCTGTGATGAAGGGGCTTTCTCAGTGGTTCCAGGCCCTCAAACTCTTCTTCCTTCTGGGAGAACTGTGAAATCATGAGTCCATGGATGTATTTAGACTTGGAAAGGCTTTTAAGGGACACCTCAACTCCCCCTAATTTGCTTCCAGGGGAACTGAGTCCAAGAAAGGTGAAAGAATCTCCACAGATACCACCGTTACCCCAGCGCTCCATTAAATAGGACTGTGGACCAAAAGTACCTGAGAAAATTAGCACTTTAGCTATTAAATGAAATTAGTTGGTCTCAGAATTAATTTGGTGGAACCTAAATAATTTTAGCATTCTAAGGGGATATTCATTATTGGCTTTTCTTTCACCCCTGAGATGACCTAACTTTTTACACTTAAGTGGTCCTTTCTGATAAGAAACAAGGGGGCAAGCCACAGCCATATAGAAATGTGCATACATTGCCCTGCAGGTAAGGGAGACCCCCAGCTCAAGTGGCAGTGGGTGAGCCTTTGAAGGAGCAAAATAAGAAAGTCAGATACTTTTATCTGCTTTTACTTCTAAAAGAGAAAATCTTCATTATTTGAAAAAAAAAATTGTGAAAACAGGCGAAATCATTTGAAACTCATTTTCCTTAGGATTTGATAGAGGATCAGTATCTGACTATCCTAATATAGGCTAAACCTTCATTATCTGAGAACTCAAGGAACTGTATAGCACAAGCTACTTAAAACAGAATAATGAGAGTCTACTCCAGTGAGACATCCTCACAAATTCCCCCAATAACAATCTTACAAAGTTTTCTAGTCCAAGATGACACTTTATTTTCTACAAAATCTGAAATATCCCTACACAATAGAAGATCTTGACTGTTCTGCTGAAATTTCCTACAATAAAAATGTAATCTGCACATGCCTGAGACTTAGCAAATGGGTTGTTTTCTTCAATAGTTTTGCACAGACCACAAACTGGTCTGTGATGCTGACGGATCTCCTCTGTATTCTGTGAACACACTTTGTCAGAGGTCTTTCTCATTACAGTAGACTGGACAGCCCCTCTCACTCTGGAAGACTTAACACCCTGCCATGAGAGACATTCTATCCCCTCAGACGGCTTCCGCTCAAGCACAAAATCCCCATGCTCAGCTCAGTGATGGGGCCCTGGCATGTTACTTGAAACAGATGCTTCGGGACAGAAGTGGCAGAGACATAGGGCACCCCAGGACACTGGCTCTCTGCTCTTCTTTTATATGGGTGTTACCAGATTGAAACAAACAACCTAGTGGAGCAATGAAATGGCAATTTAGTCTCCACAGGGTCAGGTAATGGGAGGAGGAGCGAGGGAAAGTGTTGCAGAACCCTTCTCAAAAACCCAGGTGAGGTTGCGAGGTGAGGTGGCGAGTCACTTTTTCAGCTCTATTGGTAACCTCTACTCTTCCTTCAGCTTCTGCTTTCCTGTCCCCTCCCAGCTCCTACTTCCAGAGGAGGCCCAGAGGCCCAGGCATTGTCCAGAACCTGCAGCCCCATTGTGTATCTCTACTAGAGGCAGCCAACTTTCTTACGAGGGGTTTCCAATTGTCAGAACCATATTCCTTTATACTGGAAACGTTACAAAGCTTAAAAAACCTACATTTCCTTTTTAAAAGAGGTATTTTTACAGTCAGAAAATCCAGCTTCACATGGACATTTTTTGGCCTTATTAACTTATTAAGGAATCTTACATCAACTCTACAAGAGCTAAAGCAGTTCTCTCACTCGGAAGCAGCCAACATGACCAAGCATGTGCTTGGACTTGATGGCATTTTCAGGCCTGGATATTGTTATTACTTCTCCTTTATTAAAGGTTGGCTCGGGGCTGGTGTTGTCTCGCTCAGCTGAAGAACATTCACCTCCCCACTTGCCTGCTCTCAAAATAAAGGCTCAGAGAGGCGTCCAGTGGACCAGAACCACTCTTTTGTGTCTATTTACCGCACTTCAACCTGGGTTTCCTTATCCTAAGAGCAAGGGTTGTTCTCTTAACAAATAGATCTCACCAGTTCCAAAGCTGGTAAACTGCTTCTGTCAGGCCTGTGCTGACCTTCTGCAAAGCAATCCGCTGGGGTAAGCTGACAGCTAAGTCGTGCTTATTTTGACCTTCTCCTTACCTAGGCAGAGAAAATTCTCACTCATCCATGAGAATGTGCTTTACATTTTTCTAAGGATCAGTGAGGTGACAGGTAGTTTGTAAAGCCAAACATGATCATTATTTTTCTAAATCATAGTTGTTTCAGTTCTAGTTTTTTTTTCTAATATTCACATGGATTCCTGTTTAACCAAACCTCCCACTTCCACAAGCTAATAAATGTGTCACGCAGATTGTTACAAAGAACTATTGTTATTTACAAGTCTACATTTTCTGTGAAATCAAAACATAATAAAGTGAATTTTCAGTGCTGACTTTGTTATTTTAAATGTCTTGCCAAACCCTCTGGTGAAAAGAAATCCCTGCAGGTTATGGGAACTATTCCCTTGTCCTTTCTCAGGACCACATTTAATACAACTTGATCAAGAGGTGTCTTTCAAGACTGTAAAGATTTTCAGGAACGTCAACTGACTTATCTTACTGTAACTATTCTTATAAGTTCATGGGTAAGACATTCTGAACTGAGAAATGACTCCATATTTCCACCCTGTGTTCTCCTGTGGTCACCATGGAACTGCTTGCCCCTGTTGGTGCCAGCATACTTTTGTGGTGTTTGTTAATTCAATATCTCTCTGCAGCAACCAGTTGCCCCCCTCCATTGACTTTTCTGAATTATTGCTTTCCACATAAGTACTTGTTCATGCCTGAAATGGCATTTTCTCAGCCTGTCTAGAAATACAGTATCGCTTGATTCAACATTGAAATATTTGTATCCTAATTGTGTGTGCTACTTATATACAAGCAACAAAAATGGAAATCAAATCTTCCCCCAGCAAAAGAAATCCATGCACCCTCTTTTCTTTTGCCCAGTGAATTATGTTTTGGGGTGACCTGACTGAGCAGTTCAGTACCCCCAAGATGGCCCCATAGTCAGGAAGCTTGCTATCCCTCTAACACTCCATCATTCTTTCTAGAACTATTTCACTTGGATGATCTGAAGACGATATGGTAACATATCTCTCTGTGTTCTTCAAAGGACATTTTCCTTCAAGTGTTTTTGCCTAGATATTGTCAATGAAATTTCCCTATTATCTAATCCTTTGTGAAAGCTGTTCTGTGCATTTGTAGAGTCTTTAGAAGAAGTCCTGGTCCCTAGCCACTAATCACTAGGAACATCTTCTCTGCTCCCCAATTGTTACAACCAAAAGTGTCTCCAGACATAAAATCCCCAGTGGGGAAGGGTAATAGTGAAACTGTTTCTGGTTGGGATTCAGTGATCTAACACTTGGGGTAAGTACTCTATTGAAATAAAAGCCTTATATTTTCCTGTCATTTTCAGTTTAGGAACACTTCACAGGGTGTATAAGCCTAATGGGATTCAGCTAATGACACATTATTCATGTATCAGACTAGTGGGCAGGAATCTTTTGGAGGAGGGTGTGATTGTAGGAGTATCATGGAGAGCAACAAGAGGAGGCCTGAGGACTGAAATTCACTTGGATCTACACTGTGGGTCTGAATGTATAGGAAAGTATAGGGCTTCTGGGTTCCTGGGGGATGGTTGCTAACTGGGGGCAATCAAAGGAAGGATGGATGATTTACAAAGAGAAACAAGAGAAACAACAGTGTGGAATGTGGTTTTAGAAGCCAGAGGCAGAATTTTTCTTAGAACGCCTCAGTTTTATAACACTCAGAGAAAAAAAAAAAAAGTCCCTAGGAAATGGTCTGGAAGGTGGAGAGTGAGAGCACTGTTACCCTGCATAGAATAGTTGAATGTGTTTGAGTTTCTCTGGACAGAGGAGAAGGTCATAATAAAGGGGGCTGCTGCAAAGCAGAGAAAGTCTATTTCAAGCACAGACAGTGGGGACTTGAAAGCCAGAGTGGGTATCACTTTCAAATTGATTATGGAAACACATCTCCATCCCCCACCGCCAACACATATACACTAGCAGTTGGCCCTACTGCAGGTAACCCTAACCTTGCCTGGGTGATATTTTAGTAGAGCAAAGCAAAGTACTGTTCAATACATGCTAGTGAGAAGTGGGAAAGAGCACATGATAGATACAAGATGAAACAGAGTACAGAAAGAACAGACACCTCACCGAAGAAAGCAAGGATAGCCCAGCTGGGTGGAGAATTTGGGACTAGATAACAACTAGCTGAAAGAATCAGAGGGCCCTCTCTGGTGGTGCAACAGGTTAAAGCACAACACTATGACTATCACAGCCCCTGAAGAATGAGTTCAATCCCTGGCCAGGTTGGTGACCCACATGGCGTGGCAGACCTTTCCTGACTCATCCGCTGCTCCCCTCAGCATTGTATTTCCGTCGATCTGCCTGTTATGGTCCCCACTCTGTCTCTGATGAATCCTCTCACCACCCCTGCACCTCTGGCTTGTACCCCAGTTCTGTATGCATAAATAAATAAATCTCTAAGAAAAGAAAAGAATTATAAAGTCTCTTTTCTTTTTCTTGACAGTTTTTCCAGGATCCCTTAAAGTAGTAAAGAGCAGAAAGCAATCACTTAGATGATGATTCTTTATCTGCTCTTGATGCTATTATCTAGTTCTAGATAATAAAGCAAGGTCAAAATCTCATCAACACATCGATTTGCTTTTTAGACTATTTTTGGATTTATAACTTGATTTTGTAATTTCCAAGTAGTTACTTACCCTGTGAAAGCCCCTGTAATTGAATCACAGGCCTGGATTTCCCCAGCCAGTCTACCCAATCCTATTTTAATAGCATTGAACAGACTTTTTTAAGATCCACAGACAAGAAGAATCACATTACTGCCCGTAAACCCAATTCAAATAATTAAATGACGAAGATGCATCCAGTATCCAGTCCACTGAATTGCTCACACCCATTACTTCAGCAGAGATTGGGGAGCTTTGCAAACCCATCTGTAAATGTTTAGCGGTTTCATGTTACACAGGTGGAGGTCACACACCAGCTGAACAAAATGTGAATTGGAGTCTCCAAAAGTCTACTTCCCATTTAAACTTTGGCATCCACCCCTTGATCATTACTCTCCAATAGTAATGATGAAGACCTCATGAAAGGCCTTGAACTCAGAGTCATCATTATAAAATCATGCTTCATTAAGACAAATATTCCCAGAGTAAAAGTAGAACTAGAAGAAGGGAGTACAGGTTTAATTTTCCTATATATTACTGTAACTAAAGCAATGCCTTATCTTCTCAGCAACTCTCATGAAAATAAGCACTACCATTTTTTAAAATATTTACACCAGCCCTTGGAGATTTTTATTACAAGCATGATTCACAGATGAGAAATGTTCCTCTTCTATAAGGGCTGAGAGACTGGAATAAGAAAACCTGAGTAAACTGTCTATACAGACAAATGAATTTGAATGCTTCTTCTGGCCATTCTTAATCATTCATTCACTGATGATTTTCTTTTATATTTTCTGAACTGACTGAATGATTAGGTCAAGATAATCCCTCTGATTTTCATATTGTAGGCATGTAACTAAACAAAAAGTAATTGAACAGTTACTTTTTCCTGTCATAAAGAAATGATATTTCAACTGAGTAGTGAGGTTATATACTTCTAGAAAGTTGAGAGTGAGGATTCATGGAGTCACAGAATACCATATTTAGAAAGAACAATGTATACAATTTATTCCAATCTCTACATTTTATTCAGAGGGAAACAAAAGAAATTTCATGGTTCAGACTGTGATGTAAGCAAGACTCTCTGAATCATCTTCAGGGAAGAACAGTTATTAATTCAATCAGTCTGGATTGAGCATCTCCTGTGAGGCAACCACTCTGCTACGTACTTGCAAATGCAAGAGTGATTAAGACAGACAGGCCCTTGCTGAGGGCCTTCTGGGAGGGCTAACACCAAACATGTGTACTTTACTACTTACTTTACAAGCTGTTCTACATGCACAATTGGGTTTTGTCCTTAGAACCACCCTCAGATCTAAATCAGATTATCCTCTGTTTTCAGATGAGGCAAGTTTCAGAGAAATTTAGTAATTTGCCCAAGATCATACAAAGTTTTAAGGGGGCAGAGCCAGGATATTTGTCTCTTAACTTGTGTTTCTAGTATACCAGAACTCCCTCCAACTAAAATGCAGTGAGGGATACTTGTCCAATGGGCTATTGGACAATGTGGTCCCATAGCCACATTTTTCCAATGGAAAATATATATATATATGGACTACTCAAGGATTTCTGATGTCATTTATACATGATCCAGGCAGGAAAACATAGGTAGGTAGAAGTTTAACAAAACTTTACCAGAGAGCAAGTGACCTTTAGTTACACATTTAGAAAAGTATTTCATTTAAAATAAAAAAGATTTGAGATTCTCCTAGAAAACCTGAAATATCTGATCATAAGAAACTACTTTCTCTGTCATTGAAAAGTCAGTTCACAATTGATGATTCAAAAATATTATGTATCAATTCAAACATGGAGTGAATCATGATTTAAGTGTTTTCTGACATTAACAGTATTGATTACTAAGGCTAAAATGGCAACTTTTTTTAAATTTCATAATAGTCTTGCCCTCTTACACTGAAGAAGGAATGTAGTTAAAATTTTAGCAACAATACCACAAAAATATTTTTCAAAAGTGTATTTAAATGTAATAATGTGTTTAAAATATCTTTAAAAGCACAACATGCATGTATATATACAGATCTATTTGCAATCATAATTTTTCATTTGTAATCATAATATTTTAATTGTATAATAGGAAGTATGGTTGGTCTTTCTCTTTAGAAGCAAACTGGGAAGATTTGTATAGCCCCAAATTATTAGATCTTTCAAGGGTTAACAGGTGATCTTTCTTCTACCTTTTGATCTTGAAGCAGGTGCTGTTTCTAAGCAGACATTACTCAGCTCCAGTTTACTTCACACTTAGTCCAACCTTATAGTTGAGATTGTTCTGATAGTAAAGAGATTAGCCAAAAGAAAGTCTTCTCAGAATATAAGAGAGCCAGGACATGTCCTTACATGAATATTTGAGAAATATAGGGGATGGAGAGAAAATCGTTGTCTACATGGAATGTTAAAAGATGGGTGATGGAGGCCCTCCCTGGTGGCGCAACAGGTTAAAGCACAGCACTATGATGCTAGAAGCAGCCTCTTCAAGAGTTTGATCCCCAGCCAGGGAGGTGTCCCACATTGCATGGTAGACCTCTCCTGACCCACCCACTGCTCCCCTCAGCAGTGTACTTCGTTGATCTTCCTGTCCTGCTCTCCATTCTGTCTCTGGTGAAGCCTCTCATTGTCCCTGTACCTCTTGACTATACCCCAGTTCTATATGCATAAATAAATAAATCTTTAAAAAAACAAAGATGGGTGATGAAGAAGGCGAATTTTTATTACAATTACTCTGAAAGTATATGAATAGGTTTATATTCATGCTTATTCAAGATGAAAATAAATTTCCCCTGGTATACACTTTGTGAGAAAGCTGCTAAGAGATGGAGAAGGTGATCATTAAAGAAAGCAAATAAATAAATAAGATATAGGGAGTATAATCCTGCCTAGACGATATTCATTTTTTTTTTAGCAATAAGTAGGTAAGATGGTATCCAAGAGCAATTTTCCTTTTTCTCTGACACATAAGCAATTTTCCTTCCAATAATTATAGCAGAATAAAACCCCCAGATTGATTAAATTGATAACATTGAATGGCAATCACTCATCTTCAAATTCCATTTTCCTTTTAGTATAACACCTAAAATTCTCACCCTTACAAATGCCACCTAGAGATTAAGAAGCTATCTTCTGAGGTAATAATGCATACTTCATTTCTTAATTCATTGTCTCGTCAACAAATTTCTGGCATAATTTATAATCTACCAAATATTTCCTCAAGAGTTAGAGAAACAGCATTGAATATGTAAGTAAATTAAATGAGACTTCTATTTCTTATAATATGACAGACTACATATCCCCCCCCCCAAAAAAAAAGCCTCCTGTTGCAAAACTCTTAGAAATTCTACATAAGATAAAATGAGCATTCTTAGAGAAGTATAAATAACCTTTTCCTTCCCCATTCTCAAATACAGGAAAACTCCAAAGGCCTAAAATGAAGAGAAAACTGTAAACTCAAGTTTTGATATCAAAGTAAAGGTTTACTAATTTCCCTGTCTAGAAGACTGCAGTTTAAAGCCCATCAGTTTAAACAATACGGTCTTAGGTCTTCCCAAAATGAGGAATTAGAATTAGGATACAACATCCCATTCTCTCTGTCATAAAATCAAAACTTTCAAAGAACCAGTCATTAAGAGAAAAATCAGATTCCAGCAGAAAGAATTAATCAGGAACTAATATGATATGAAGAGGGGTTGGGGTAGGGAAAAATTGGTTAATCAAAATAAATGTACATCTTTAACCTTTTACAGCTACCAGATTCTCCTCACCTTAGTTTGATGTTAGAATTTATATAGCTTGAATGCTCTGGAATGGCTCAGGCAAGAAATTAATCCCTCTAAGACTTTTAAACAAATAAAAACCCTTTCAAGATTGAGTTGCCTATGATTTATAATGAAAGAATGAAATCTCTTTGAGGATCACATTTTTCAAACATACTGTAAAGCTTCAGTAAACCTGAGTTCCTAATCCAAAATTACAAAACAGTTTATCAGATAAGCCACAATTATTGAGAATGCATAGAAAAAACTAACCACAGACTTTGACTCAAGAATATCAGATAATAAAATTGTTATAGATTTTATAGAGTTGACTAAAAAAAAAGTCTAAAAATAATAAAATAAAATGAAACATATATAGAATTAAGACATAATACTTGAAAGAAAAGATTAAATTAAAAGTTAGTTTCAAAAGAAATAAAAATGATACCCAGAAATTTTAAAATGTAACCACTGATATTAAAAACTTAGTGAGTTTCTACTTATGGTCACATCTGAGTAAAGTCTTTTCCCTGCTGCCATCATGTATAATCAAATTCTCCCAAAGAATTGCAGAAACTTTTCCTAAAAGATTTGATTTTAAAATAACCAATCAGGGACCAAGGAGCCATTCTGAGCCATAGGAAATAATCATAGATTGTGTGGTAAAGAAGAATCCAAACATCAAGCACTCTGGTTCTCTTCTTTTGCTTAGCTTTGTTTTTCTTAGTAGTAATTAAAATCTGCCATTGTTTATAACTACTGGTGTTGCTAAACCACCACCAACACTCCTATAAGCAAATGAGAAAAGAGTAACTTAAGATGCCAAAAGAAGAGAGTTCCAAGAGTTGTGTGGTCAGATTGGAAATAGTAATCAGCTTTTTCCTTTGAAAAAGCTAGTTTTGTCAGAACAAAGTTTGGAGGGTTGAAGAGGGGATGTGTGAAAAGATACCAGAGACAGATTGTTGAGTATGAAGTCTAGAGAGGGGATAAGAAGATACTCCATGACAGCTTCAGGAAGAGGCAAGATTGAAGAGTGGTATATATATATGTATGAAAATATTTGACCATTCACTTAGCTCAATGAAAGAGGGACATGAAATAGAGACAAGAAAGAGGAATTAGTGATGTAGTCATATCCTGGAGGAGAGTGGAGCACTTAAAGCAAAAAAAAAAAAAAAAATAGATTTGGAAGAAAATGAAGATGAGTTGTTAACAGAGATTTAGTAAAACATTTTTAAAGGGCATAAAGTGTCCGTATGAGATGAATGAGAGACACAGAGACAAGAGACCAATGATAGATAGAGACATATGGATGGTAAGAGGTTGAGCAGCAAGAACAGAAGTTTGTGATAAGCAAGACTTGAAGAAAAACAAGGTGTAGTTGAGTGCAGCAGCAATCAACTGCTGAGAGAAACTCTGATGCTGGTCAGGAATCGTTTCAATGACAACCATGGGATCCTGGTAGAACTGAGGAGGTAACCTGAAGGGAGCTGGGAGCCTACGAGATCAAGTAAGGTAAAGACAAAGGTTCTCATGGATCCTAAGAGAAGACTTACTGGGGGAAATTAACATAGAAAAAAGATTGTCTTCATGGAAGGAAAAGTAAAGCATCCTAGTTTTGGAAATATAGTTACAAAGGGATGAGTGTATGGTTTGGCTTTGATAGTAGAATTTAGAAATCAAAACAAAATGAGATTATGACTGGGAAAGTCTTTCCTAAGCTATAAAATACTAATTATGTTTTATATGTTGTTTTCATTATTTTTGGAATGCATGGGTCAAGGAACTGTAGAGATGACCTGGTATGTGAGTCATCTGTGTGGACACTGAGGTTGCCCAGAATGATGGCAAGGAAAGGAATGGGAGGATAGTTTCTTTTTTTATTAGAGAATATGGAAAAATACCCACTAACCATGGATTACAAGGAAAAAGATGGTATATCTTCATGTTGGACACTGGCCTAAAAAGAAGGATGGTTTGTTTAACAAAGGTATTATTGAAACATCTAGGAGACAGCACTATGGGATGACAAGAATTCTAACCTTTATCCCAGGCTACAGGAGAACAATCTCCATTTCAAAGGTATTGAAGACAAAAGAAGTCATCAAACATGTTTAAGGAAGACTCTTGATGCAACAAACAACAATCCTTCAAAATCACACACACACAAACACACACACACACACACACACACACACACACACACATGGCGGGGACTTATTATAAGGCTATATAGAGCCCTGAAAGAATTCCAGACAGGAACAACTGGGTTTTGACTAAGCTGACATTCGTTTCCAGAAAGATGTTAGAGACATCTTTCCACTTTTGGTACACTCTGATGGCCCCTCTGCTTCTCTGTGGGTCACCCCTTCCTCTTTCTTAGCTTCTTCCTTCACTTGTTTAAAGTGCTGTATGACCCAAGTTCACTGCTGGCTCCAACTCTTCATCATGACCTCACACTTCCCACACCCTGTCTCTCCTTCTCTCTCCTCTGGTTCAGTGAGAGAAAGAAACTAAGCCTGTCTCACCAGCATGTCAAAGGCTTTAGCCCACTTTTGGACTGGTTGTCCAGACGTCAGACAGTTCCCCTCCTGGGAAGCCTTATAGGATCCAAGTGTATTCAGGAGAGGTGGTGTAGAAGGCAGAAATTTTGCATATGTGTCACTGAAAAGGAATCTCAAGACTTCATTAAGTTCGAGGATGGAGGGAGTGCGAGTAGCCACACTAAAGAAGCCCGAAGTGAAAAGGACCTGGGGGAAGGTTGGCAGAGACAGAGACCCTGAGAAACGGGATCAAGTAGCTACATGGTGAGGGCTATATTTCATGTTGTCATGGCAAATCAAAGAGTTGGGCTATAGACTGAACAGAAAGGCTCACTAAACTGTGCTTGAGCACTGTGCGGAATGCCAGCTCACGTTAACTCCTGTGCCATTCAAAACCTGGAGGGGAATAAATGGGCACATCCAAAGACATACTCTGGATGCAGCTCTTCAAACTGAGCAGAAATTAGGATGTGGGATAGTTAGGTCTTTCAAATTTTCCTTCTTAGAATAGAAAGGAAAGAGAAGAAAGAAAAGAAAGAATTTGAAAAATCAATGCCCAGAAAAGTTGGACTAAGACAAAACAGTGAGAATCATTGTCCTCACAGAGTGAAATGGTAAGCAGGCATTCATCCTGATCCTTGCATATGTTTGGGGGTGATTCACATATATTCAGATGTTTAAGTCATTAAGTAATCTTCTCCGGTGTCCCTAAGGCATTGGTCTGACCATGGTGAGTCTATTGTCCTGCCCACCATAGGCCAGTCTTTCTCTGGGTACAGAGAGAGGGCAAAAGAGGCAGCTCCTGTGTGGCTGCTTATTGCTCCGAGTTAGTTCTTCCAAATAAAGACACAGAAACAGAAATGGAGTAGACAGAGGAAGAGCTAGGAGAGGAGAGAGAAGGGCCCCAGTGGTGAAAATGGCATGGGTGGAAAGAGAGAATGGGAGAGAGAAATTGTCACACAGCAATGCCTAGAACACACAGAAGAGTAAGCATGCTAGTTCTGGAAGTATTATCTGTTTCCCACCTAAAGAAACCAGGTCTTCTTTTAGGGGCAAAGAAAATTCAAAATATACTTAAGTAAATGTCTTGTGCAATAAAGCAAGGAAGTGATCAGGTCAAAAAGACATGGAGCCAGATTGATTGGGTTCCTTCTAGTCAAACATGTTACAATTTGTGCATCAAAATTAATAATGATGGCAAGATTATAATCTATGAATAAATAAGAATTCAGGAGTCCTTGAAGACATAGATATGTGGGGCATTTACAGCGTGTCAAAGTCCTCCCCCTAAATACTTACAAATTAGAAGGGCTGGGGGATGTCACATGATAGATCTTAACAGAGTGATCGAAGCCTTCATTGTTGGTAAGTGTACAAGTCAAAAACACATTGCATAATACGATACACTGAGGAACACAGCATTGCTTTGGGGATAGTCCTAAGAAAGACACATCCTGCAACTAATCATAAGGAAATATCAAACAAGCCCAAACTGAAGAACATTCTATCACATAGCTGACCTTCACTCTTCAAAATGCTAAGGGTTTGAAACTAAAGGAAAGATGAGGGTCTGATTCAGAATGAAGAGTAGTGAAGGACATGACAACTAAACGCACCGTGTGGTTCTGAAATCATCCTTTTGCTGTAAAAGACAGAGTTAGGGCAAAGGAAGATGACTGGGATGGTCAGCATGAAGGGTGAGTTTGCATAGTGTTAGGCCAAGTCTTCTGGTTTTGAGAGTAACATGTTCAATAGAACAATGGCTGGATTGGCGGGAATGACACCAAAGCACTTGAGGGTGGTGGGACAGCACATCAGCAGCTCAGGCTTAGTCTGTGGAGTCCCTTGGGTTTGGAACTATTAGAAATAAAACAGCAGGGTAAGGCAGAGAAATAGGGGTCTGGGGAAGAGCCATAACTCACACTCTCTGTTGTTATTTGGATCACCTAGGTTATTTGGATGACCAGCAACCACTGGCAAATTTCTTTGACACTTTGATAAGGTGATCAAAACATCTCCTTCCTATAACTTCACTGATTTTAGACCCTCACCTTTTCCTGGGGTCCAAGACCCTGTGCAGATATGGGCAAAGTTGCTCAAAGTTGCTGGAGGGAAAAGGGTATCTTTCTAGCCCATGCATATGAATTACAATAGCAGTGCCATTTGAATAACTGATACCCCTCCTGGTGACAGCTGCAGACACACCAGAGCTGAACCAGGGACTGTTCAGCTAATTGAAGTGCCCTGTAGGTTCTCTTTGCCCTCAAGAACCTTTCTGATAAATAGCTCTTGACCAGCTCCTTATATGGCTATAGACAGCCCTAAGAGGTTGAGATGTATTTTGGACACGATGTGATTCTCATTTCTCAAGGGTCTCAGGGCTTCCCCTTTGTGGCAGAGGGGGCTGGCAGTGGGCTCCGGGAGCTCTCATGCTCTGCTCCCGGACAGTCACTTTCCTCTGAAGATCCCTCCTTATCTTGAAGAAGAGAGGCGCCTGGTGCTTGTCACACTGTGTTGGGCAGCGGTACGATAGTGTGAGAGATGACCTGGGGGAATCAGACCTGCAGAGTTGCAAAGGAGAAGAGTGGCTCTTGACTTGTTCACCCTTTGAGAGATTTTGGGGCCCACCTAGAATAATTTCATGTGCTCCCTTGGCAATACTGGCTGTCCAATTTTTGTTTGTTTATTATTCAGAAGAACCATAGTAGATGGAAGGATTACTGGTCCTGCTGCTATCTATTGCCACATGAGAACTCTAGTCAGGAACTGCCTGTGAGAATGTTTCCCACAGAAGACTGTGCCCCTCACCATAGGCACCACATTAGAAGTGGCCAGATTGATTATGCACGATATATGCTGACTGACTGACTGATCAACTGAATGACTGACTGACTGGCCGACTAACTGAATAGAGAAGGGAAAGAAGTTGGTAGCTCATTAGAAGTTTGTATTAGTATTGTGAAGCAAACAAATAAAAATAAGTTGTCACTGTGGGATCTTATTGAAGGCATCACATTTTTACATTCTGTAAACCTAAAACTTTCTATTATTGATGCTACTACACAGATGCTTAAGAGTACGCTAGCTGAAAATGACAAAAAGCAATAGTTGTAGAGGACAAAAGCTCATTTTGAAGTTAATGTTGCAGAAGGAAAATGTAACATTTTGTCCATGGTCTTGGTAGATTTTTCCTTTCACACCCTCTACCCCCCTCAGTGTGGCCACTCATGTCCACACCATCACTGGCCTGCCAGAGGCTACAATTACTCCAACATGTGTCCCAAATGGCCATCACTTTCTAACCTTCCCTCCCAGAACCCCAGAGGATACTACTGGCCCCCATGCCCAGGTAAGCTTCTCCTATGGGGGGGAGTATCTTGTCTGAAGAGTATGAAATAGAGGAGGAAGAAAACCTCCAGGAAAAGCAAGGAGCCAGCAATGAGGAGACAACTCCCAGGCCCCGCCCGTGGCAGCCCATATTTAACGTGGGGCTGCAACTGCAGAGTGAGAGCTATTCAGAAATGTATACCCATGAGTGTAACGAGCTGTAATATATGAACTGACTTTGGAGTAATATGCTTAACATAACATTGCAACCAGGGGAGTCATTTTTTAAGACTAAAACAACGAAGGGGAATAAATATCATTGGTAGAGAATGAGTGACGAGGGAGCTCCCAGTGAACAGGGGATTTTCTCACTCTGACATCAGATTCTAATTGCAGAGGGACCTTCTTAGTTGTCACCACTGGCTTAGAAAAATAATGTAAAATACAATTTGCTGGATAGAAGATCCATAGACCTTGGGGTTGGTGAAAACTCCATTTGGCAGGGCCCCCAGGACAGTGACAGTTACCGACTAGTCACCATAACCAAAAAGAAACAGTTCTTAACAGGCTTTCAGTTACCACTACTGGGTTCCTCCTGGATGATGGAAGAGAAACCAGAACTTGAATCATGACAACTGTCCCTCCACCTTGTTCAGGTGTTTTTGGTGAGTCCAAAGACCTAGAAGCCTCCTGGCAGTGCCTGGCCAGCACCAAGGGAGATATATGGACAGCCTAAAATGGCTTTGGGAGCACAGCAGCAGTTGAGGCTGGATGCAGCCTAGAGCCTCGCCTCCTGACTTCTCGGGATGTCTGAGAAGCTCAAAAGGGCCGTGCATGGCTGTGGAACCCTTCCTTTGGTTTGACATTGGTCTCGTCCAAAGTTTCCCAAAATGTATGTTGTGAGTGGTTAATAAGTATTCTCATAAAAAGAGGTGCTGTGATCTCAAGTGCTCAATGAAACAGCTCTGTCTAGTATGGGATTTCTGGCACTGTGATTTCCAGGAAAGGTGAAGACTGAGTTATATTCCAAGAAAGGATTTCACTGCACTAACATTTCTCAGCACCCCCTGTAGGAGATGCTCTTTACACTCATTACAGGTTCTTCTTCTGGGTTCGGGTCTACACAGAGCATTCTATTGATCTTCATGCTTTTCATCATCTCATCTCAGAACTTACTGTCTCCTATCATAAAATATAGGGCTGGAATGTGAAGATCACAGTGACTTACAAGAACTGCTCAGATTATACATCTTCCTGGGGCCTACAGGGTAGTGCCTCTGCTGCACTTGTCCATGGGCCTTAAGACACAAGTAAACTGCTTCCAGCTGCAAAGGAGAGGCAGGCAGGGCATTAGAGGCAGGCGAGCAAGCATTCTGTCGTCCTGCCACGTCAGGGTCATTGTGCAGGGGCTCAGAGGTTCACACACAGGCTGTTGACCCATAGAGGCTCAGGGTCTTCCAGGGTGGAAGAGACCGTGCACACCGAGTGCCTGGTGAGGTATAAGGCGCACAGTAATTGTGAACAACGATATCTGGGGGACAAGGGGTATAGAGAAATGACACCTCCAAGCTAAACACTAATTTGGTAAATCAGTGCTCTTCATTAAATTACTGTCCCAGAGCAAATCTAGTTTGTTTCATTTTAATCATATTTTTCTGAACTACTAGAAACCAATGCTCTCTTTTGATTTGGCATCAACTTCTCTCTTCTGTGTGTCTTTCTGTCCTGCCAACATCTGTTGAGCTTTGTAAGCTATAAAATATCTGTAGATCGGCCCTCCCTGGTGGCACAGCGGGTTAAAGCACTGCACTAAGAATCTTAAGCCAATTCCGCATGAGTTCGATCCCCGCCTGTCCCAGAGGTGACCACATGGCGTGGCAGACCTCTCCTGGCCCGCCCGCTGCTCCCCTCAGCAGTGTACTTCATCGATCTGCCTGTTCTGCTCCCCACTCTGTCTCTGGTGAATCTTCTCACCCTCCGCATCTCTGGCCTGTACCCCAGTTCTGTATGAATAAATCAATAAATCTTTAAAAAAAAAAAAAAAAAACTAAAAACTTAAAAAAAAAATATCTGTAGATCATGAGGTGTGCAGAAAAAATCCATAATATGGAACTCAATTTACTTGTCTAGTGGGAAACAGGCAAGTGATGCCATTCAGGATAAAGTTGGGGGAACATGATGCTATCTCTGGCACACAGTTGGTCCACAATAAACAGTTGGAATAAATGAATGGATTAAAAAAATTTATAGTGGAAGGAGGGATGGGTTAAAAACAAACAATTTACAGTGGAAGGAGGCTACCTTCCTTTTGAGGGGTGAAATACCTTTGAGATAGTAACTCCTATTTTCTTCCTCCCTTCTCTTTCAAGTAGGAGTCCAGATTTTCTACTTTTGCTAAAGAAAGCTATCAGGGAAGCAGTCTGAAAAAGCCTATGTTTGAAAGTGGGGACTCTCACAGCAGAGACAGAAGGGAGGGTGAAAAGCTGAGAGGCCTAAAGTTTGGCCCACAGGTCTGTGCCTCAGCAAGCGTGACCAGGGACACTCAGGTGGGGCTTGGCATGGGATAGGATCTCAGGTGCGTGGTATCATGGGAGAAGAGAGCCATCAGGCTCAGGAACACAGCGGGCTTGGATGACGATGTTGTCTGAGGCAACCAGGACACACGCTTTTGAGATGTAGGTATTGAGGAATGGGGACCCAGAGCAGAAATGAATGCTTTTAAAATAATTATATATATATACCTTGCATACTCCAAAGCTGTAGCTTACTGCCCTTTCCCTAGACAGACACACACCAATCTGAGGTTTGCTTGCCTTTTGATGATAGTTAAGGTTTTCACTTCCAAGGTTTTCTTCCTCAGGTTGGTCACAAAAAACTTCACGAGGCTGAGGACCCTAGGGACTAAGAAATCACCATGAGCTGGACACAACAGGAAACAACTGGTGAACGTGGGAAGGAAAGCTCATTCTCTTCTGCCTTCTTTGTCCCTGCTAGAAAATTGTTGTTACTCTGAGGCACAGATCATCGGTCCCCTGAATCACATCCCTCAGTTTAGCCATGGTTTCCCCCTCTTGTGAGTAGTTCCTCTCTGGGACCATGGAGTCATTTCAGTTACCTCCATGTGGCTTCATTGTGTCATCTCCTTTTCTCTACCGTTATTTCTCCACTTCCTTTTACCCTTAGAATTCTAATTTACATATCCCATCTCCATGCAACTGCTGTAAAGTCCAATTTATTATATTCTTTGGGTACTTTTAAATCCTTGCATGTCACTCCTGTGCTGCATTTCCTGCAACCGGGCTCTTAACAACCCTCATGGGGCTGTTTCTTTTTGCCACTGCCTACAAGCTCTCAAACTTTTCATTCAAGGCTTATCACAATCTTAGAGAGTCCAAACTCCAGCAGGTAAAATTTCTTTGGATGTCGGTTTCCCCGCCTCTTAATATATAATTATTTCTTTTTCTTTTAGTTCAAAATTATAAGTCTAAGCCTTCCCTGGTCCTTCTCTGCTGGAATCAAGCACTCTCCTCTGAATGTAAGTAAAAGTTCATTTGCACCTCTCAGGTTTTGCATCAATTCCTTCAAATCATTTAAATACCATGTTTAGAGTTCTTTGGGGGGGGGGAAGTTATGGGGGAAACAAAGTAGACATAGTCCCTGCTCCCAAGAACAGTATTACTGGTGTGGAGGATGGGGTTCAACTTCTTCCAAAGATAATTTCCTCAAAGCACAAAGGAGATATAAAGGAAAATTTGCCTCAAACATGAAAGGCCCTTGTGTGCCTGAACTTTACCTACCCACTTGAATGTGCTCTAGAATGAAGACTGGGAGCCAACAGGAATCGCAACTGGGAAGGAGACGTAGCAAGGTGCTGTTCACCTTCACATGGCCTATTTTTAATGTTCATGGAGAAAGATTCAGCATTCTAAATAAAAGGGAAAGCATACTATGTAAAGGAGATTCCACCCATTTTTTTAAGCACTGGGTTGAGATTTTAAGTAGAGGTACTCGTCACTTATCAGAGAAATCAAGGTCAGTTATTTTTCTTTGGATGCTGACAGGTGTGAATCATGTAGGAGGCTCTCAAAGATGGAGGACAAAATATCATGTTGACTCAAAGTGATCATGTCTCACTTTGGGAATCATACTCAAAGAATGCTTATATCCAAATACCAAGAATTCAACATAATATTTTTTTTTCAAGTCCTTCTCATAAGAAATCATTTTTAAAATGGTCATTATAAAGTTGTCAGGGTCTACTAGAGACTGATGGGACTGTAAATTCTCAATAGGCATTTTCTTCTCACTAAAGTTTCAGAAAGCAAAACCAAAATGATTCTGGGAACTTCAATGCTGAGAGTCCCGGAGCTAGAGCACCTTGCTAGGGCACGTATGTTCCATTCATCCAATTTTCCAGTCATTCATCTTGGAAATACTTTGTGTTCATTTGTTCTATGAGGGCACTCAGGTTGGGGCTGAAACACTGAGTACTTCTGAGCCCAAGAGATTCCATTTTCTGAGCCAACTGCAGGGGCCTGCCGACATGCATTCCATATACCACCGCTGAGCAGGTCCGGGTCCCTCCCAAAGTAAATGAGAACCTGTAGGTTTATTTGAGGCACAAAACTTGTAGGGTTGGAAGACATAGGAAGACACAACTGATTGCTGCAATACACAAAAGTTTATTTTTGACCTTTTTCCTTTTCTGAAGGCAAAATATAATAGAACTGAACATCAATGAGTTTTGTACAACAAAAACAACTTTTAATACGGAACAGATAGTCCATGAACATTTTAAATCTTGGAATGGCTTCCCTTTTTCAAAGTCATGCTTTCTTGCTGTCCACAAGGACTTGGCACGGAAGAGATGGTGGCAGCCCACTGGGTGAGGTGAGTGGGAGGGCGGGCAGCCTCCCTAGATCCGTGTCAGCTGGTGCCACAGACTGGATGGGAGGATACTTTCCACCTTCTCCATGACAAAGTTTAAGGGGGCAAACAAAGTGCTGAGGAACTGCAAAGAAATCAGAGAGGCACAAAAGTTAGGTGAGCTTTCCTTCAAGATATAGTCTTATAGAGACGATCCTCTCCAACCCTGGCTCACATCTTCATTCTCTGCATTATGAAAGTCTCAAAGGCTACAACTTCATATTTGTATCTGAAGGAGACTCTGATAGAGCAACAGACCTTCATGGCAGGCCCTGCCTGCTACGTGGAGCAATAAGGGGGAGAAGAGTCCACTGGCAGTTCCCTCTGCCAACTGATCTTCCTATGAGGCTTCAAGCCTGCTGAGTGCCATTGAAAGGGACTAAGTGGGCAACAAGTGGGCAGAAGAGTTAAACATGGGACAGCTTAGCCCACCTACTTGCCTAGCTGGATACAGAACTCACTTTAAGTGGAAAAGTCCCTTTTCAAAAAGTCATGCTTGGTAACTGTGAGTTGCTTAGTGTCCACTTGTTCCTTCCTGCTTAGTTGTGCATCATGGGAGCCTGGGTTGAGGGCAGCAAGCTGGTCCCTCCATGAATGAGATGTGCTTGTTGAAGAGGTGCTGCTCTGAGGTCTCTGGGGGTCTCTTTCATTTGGTTGCTAACTTTTCTGCATCCCATGTAGAAAATGTTCATTAACTGTGCCTTTTAAGAAAGCCAAGTAACTCACTGAGACTCATTTAACATCTCAAAATTGTTCTAATTATGTTCTTGTGAAGTATCCTTTTCATTCGAGCCATCCAGCATACAGCAGAAGAGGTGCTGTAACCTAGCCAGGTGTGAGGCAGACAGCATTTGGATGGTTTCTTTGCTTTGTCTGTTCAGCACTGAGGCACTTGTCCAGCATGCTCACACAGTGCTTTGTCCTAATCCCCCACAACACAGTACACTTCACCAAGAATTTCTCATAGAAGTATAGCGCAGAACATGAGTATAAATGCAGAGGGGAGCATGATCCTGAAGTCAAATTAGTAGATGGTGCATT
Source organism: Condylura cristata (assembly GCF_000260355.1). Taxonomy (NCBI): domain Eukaryota; kingdom Metazoa; phylum Chordata; class Mammalia; order Eulipotyphla; family Talpidae; genus Condylura; species Condylura cristata. The sequence continues at coordinate 51,855,611 of NW_004567106.1, read as the reverse complement.
TAATGGAGTTGAAATAGATTCTGCTACTCACATTAGAATATGGATTGTGGATCTTCAAGAAAGGGTATAAGCCACTGATAGACAAGTTTCCCAAATTCTCTTGCCCTCAGAATAGGGTTTTTTTGTTTGTTTGCTTGTTTTATAACCAATAAATATAAACTGGGAAGGCCTGGGCCACCAAATGTTGAGATTGATATGCAGAGAACTTGAGTTAATATAAGCTTTGGAATCCTCTTTGTTGCCATCTTTTAGAGTAATGAGGTATATTTACTCAGCTAGGCACCCAGCTACTAGGTGAGATGTAAAGGAATTATAGAACAAGTTCCCACTGTCAGGAAGTTCAAAGGCCAGGGGTGTGGGTCATTAAAACCTGTGCACCACAAAGTAATAGTATCAGATAGATGTGATTGGAAGATGGAAGCCCAAATGGAGCACCTAGGGGTTCAGAAAAGGGAGAGAATGCATTCTTCAGGAAAGATGAGGAGAGCTTGAAATGAGGCAACAGACATAGTCGGGACATCAGAGGATAGAAATGGAGGAAAGACTGCTAAGAAGAAGTATGAGCAGGGAGCCCTTCATGTTCAGCAAACCTGGAACAGAAATGGGAACATAGCTGACCGGAAGATAGCAGATAGTTTGGCTTAAAGGCCTTGAATGACAGGCTGTATTCACAATCAGTACACTGGCGGTCCAGTCAGTATGGGACTGAAGACGAATGGTTCTTTCCTCAAGTGGGTAATGGACATATGGCAATTTCTGCAATCTTCTGAAATGGTCCCTTATTGAGTGCTCACCTACGGAATGGTCTGCCTACCCTTTCAGACTAGAGCTAGACTGGGTACCACTTCTGAATGCCATGGGAAGGCATCAGGGATGATGATGGGCCCAGGAATGAGCAATCACTGCTCCGGCTGAGTTTTTAAAATCCCGGTTCTGAGAGAATAATATGGAATAAGCCTATAGATTGCATTAACCCAACATACTAACACTATCAAATTAAAAATATATACCTATGTACCCACATTCATTCATTCATTTATATGGAAACAAAGACCACCAAACTTCCACAAAAAACAGCATTTGCTGTTCCATACTCAGTTCTGTAAAGAGGACTGGGGTGCTAAAGTGGTCTGGGTAAGCCAAAGATTCTGACAGGGACAGGGAGATGAGACTCAAGGGACAGGTATTATTGCTGGGAAGGTTATCCTATCCAAAAAATTTGATCAGAAAAAGATTTAGAAGCTCCAAAGTTGTACTGGGGGAGAGGGAGTTGGAGAGGATGAGTTACTAATCATTAGCATGAGCAAGTGCACTTAGGTAAAAGACAATGCTTGAAATCTGCACTCTGGATGATTTCATGCACTAGAACCATGGGGACATCTGGGAACCTCAACCTGGTGAGCAGAATGATTGGAGGTGTTATTATAAAGGTGGTTTATGAAGTAAGATACACAGTGGCTTGTTTGCTTTAGGCATTGACCTGACTCATAAAAAGAGCAGAAGTCAGGCCTCTGGAAATCAAGAAGTCAGCCTCACCCTGGCAGATGTCTGCTAGTGCCTCTCTTCCTCCCTGAACAGCAAAGCATGATGGGCCCGGGTGCCTGACCACACCTATTCCCTCAACAAGGTTCCACAAGAGAACTGCACTCCTGCTACCTCCAAATGTGTATCACGACTCACTGTTCTCCCTCATATCTAGAATATTCTATCATGGACACTTTTTTTTTTAAGATTTATTTATTTATTCATATGGAACTGGGGTACAGGCCAGAGATGTGGAGGGTGAGAGGATCCACCAGAGCAGACAAGCAGATCGACGAAGTACACTGCTGAGGGAACAGGCGGCGGGTCAGGAGAGGTCTGCCGCACCATGTTGTCTCCTCCGGGGCAGGCGGGGATCAAACTCATGCGGAAGTGGCCTTAGCTTCTCAGTGCTGTGCTTTAACCCACTGCGCCACCAGGGAGGGCCGATGGACACTCTTTTTATTAGCTACTCCTTTGCACCCCGCACCCCTTCCTCTACCATCCTCCCCCACAGGGAAGCAGACAATGGATGGTGGAATCTGAAGCTGCTAAACCTTCCGATTTAGTAACCAAATAAAGATCACTTTTTTTTTAATGTGGAGGTAGGTAGTAAAAAAATAAAAATAAAAACTTGACAGAGCTTGCCTGGTTTGGACTATTTCTTTGCAAATTTGAAAATCTGTCAACTTTTTTTTTTTGGTGAAAGGCTCAATCAATGCACACAAAGAACAGGTTTACTCACAGACTTGGAATATACATTGCCTGAAAAATTAAGTCTGAATAAGCAATGCGAGGCAGTCTTGGAAACATTCTATCACAATGTCCAAAAACATCTGTGTAGAGGGCAGACACACACAGTCCAAAATGCGCCATAATTTAATCAGTGTCTTGTGGTGAGAAAAAGCAACTGAAGTAATAAAAACCCAGAGAGTGACACTTCAATCACCTGATCCTCTTTTTCCCAAAACACCATCATTTAGAAGAGGGTCATGGCTCCCAAATGCTTCGTTAACATTTGAAAAGACTCTGCTTATCTGAATAAGTTCCAGGTGCCCTTTTGCAATCAGACAATTGACATTTTGCTGTAATCAATATCAGACTTCAAAGAGGACAGAGCCCATAAGTGAGGAGGAGAATCAGAAGTCAGGGGGCTCAATCTCGGAAGGAGAGAGGCCTGCGGAGTAAAGACATGGCCCTTGAAAGCAGAAGGGGTCAGAATGCTGACCTTCCCACATTCTGTGAGGGACTGGATTTGGAATAACTTATTTATATGAGCAACCTTATCTTGGTGACCAAACATTGAAGGAAGAGTTAGTCCTAAGTCATTGAGGTAGATTAGATTGGGGAGAAAGTCAGTTGAAACCTTTCACTTTATGATTTTCCAGTGGTGCTCAATTCGCTATGGGCCTCCCAAGCAGGCTGCATATCAACATGTAAACACACAGCGTTCCAGTTCCCAAGCCACATGTAGCAGGGCAGGGGGTGTGGGGGGAGAGTGCAATCTCCCTGCATCTCCTAAAAGTCATTATCCCAGGGACATTATCTCAAGCAAAGGCTGAGAAAATCATTTTCACAAGTTGCAAATGGTTTCAGACAGCCTATAGGGCAGCTGTGATAACCTGCAGGGGTGGGGGGCTGGGAGGTTGGGGGTGTTCATGAGGGGCCTGATGAAGTGACAGGAGTGAAATGTGGAGAAACTCTGGGGGTGGGGGACGGGGATGAGGAGAGATGGAGCTTGTCTGCTTCAGGCCATCCATCTTCCTTCCCCATGAAGTCTTTCCAGACATTTTGAAAACTGCTAAACCTTAATGAAGGCCAAGATGAATGCGATCCTTCAGACAGAGGTTTAAAAGCAAATTTATCTAAACTACCTTTGAAAATTATGAGTAGCTGATCAAATCACCACAGCTAGTGGAATATTAAGATTATAGAGGAAAATTAATATTTTACTCTATCATTTGGTGCTAGACTCAAAACCAAAGCTTTAGATAATGTTAAGTGGGAGAGAGTAGCCCCTTGTCTAACATCCATAACAAACACATCTCTGATATCAGGGGGCTATACTGCCTTTCCTAGAGAACACCCAGTGGAGTTCTAGTTATTATTCCTCATTCCTCCCAACTCCCTCCTTTGGTTAAAGGAGATGAAGTCAATTTGTCATTTTATTCAATACAATGTTTCTCAGCCCTAGCTGCACAACCCCGTCACCTGGGTAGTGTCTGCAAACCTAGATGCCCACCCTGTATCTCAGACCAAGGAAGTTGGTCTGCCAGGGGTGGTGGGAGTGGGGGGCGGCAGAGCTGGGGGAGGGCAGTCCATAACTTTTTAAGTTTCCTAGATGATTGCAAGGTATAACCGGGTGGAAGCACTGATGCCTGGAATGCTCTCATCTCACAGCTCTGAAAGAACACTATAACCCTGTATACAGCTGCCCAGAGCTTTCTTAAAAGCAGTTTTCTTGGAAGGAAACTGGTCCTCAACTCCTATTCAGGAATCTGCTCGAGTCACTATTAGAAATACAGATCCATGGGTATAAACATTTAAAATTCTGAGTTTCTAGTGGCTTGAGCAGATGAATTTTATGCACCTTAGAGCCTCAGAATGGCTATTTAGTTGCTAAACTCCCACCATCTGATGATAGCTCCCACAGAGCTATTTGTTAGTTTAATGAAGAACACTGAGCCAATGACATACATCAACAAAAATGCTTTAAAAATGTTGAAGAGAGGCCCTCCCTGGTGGCGCAGTGGGTTAAAGCACTGCACTAACAAGCTGAAGCCACTTCCGCATGAGTTCGATTCCCACCTGCCCCGGAGGTGACCACATGGCGTGGCAGACCTCTCCTGACCTGTCCGCTGCTCCCCTCAGCAGTATACTTAGTCGATCTGCGTGTTCTGCTCCCCACTCTGTCTCTGGTGAAGTCTTTCACTACCCCTGAGTCTATGGCCTGTGCCCCAGTTTTGTATGCACAAATAAATAAATATTTAAAAAAATGTTTAAGAGAACATAAACAGAGAAATAGTAATTGTCTAATGTCATATACATAGTCTCTCATTTTAAATTGTAGTATATCACACTCTCACCTATTCAGGCTAAGTAACTCCTTTTATTCAGCAGTTGGTTTGAGAGTAGAAGAAAACAGTGAATACCATAGGCCTCATCACACTCTCACCTATTCAGGTTAAGTAACTCCTTTTATTCAGCAGTTGGTTTGGGAGTAGAAGAAAACAGTGAATACCATAGGCCTATAAACTAGGGCACACCCAAGGAGGCACCTGGGAGGTATTCAGGTCTAGAAATCACGTCATGTTCAGAAGGCTTAAGGAAATTTAAGTATTTTGATTGCAGAAAAAGGAAGGTTGTCAGTTAAGAGGTGGCATTAAAAGTGTTAGTTGTCTTAAGAATTTGTAAGAGAAAGTAGACTGTTCAGGATAATTTCAGAGGGCAGAATAGAAATAAGTGGAAATTAAAGAAAGGCAGATTTCATCAGCATAGCCCTGAATGATACAACAATGAGGTGGGTTTTGATGTTCAATAGGTTGCTTCCCATTGCTTACTCAAAATGAGTCCAGAAGACCTCCATCATGTTATTGTTGAAGGCAATTTAAAGTCCCTTTCAACTTTTATGAGTCTGTGATTATAAATATAAAAGAAATGCTAAGCTTTATCTGAGTTTTACAAAAACCACTACCATTTCTTTATTTAATAATCATTTATTGAGGCCCTCCCTGGTGGTGCAGCCGGTTAAAGCGCAGCACTGCGAAGCTGGCCACGGCTGCTTCGGTGTGAGTTTGATCCCCGCCCCGGAGGTGACGGCTCCTGTCTTGCCCGCTGCTCCCCTCAGCAGTATATTTCATCGATCATCCTGTTCTGCTCCCCAACCTGACTATGGTGAATCCTCTTACCATCCCTGCAACTCTGGCCTGTACCCCAGTTTTGTATGCAAAAATAAATAAATTTTTAAAAATCATTTATTGAAAAACTACTCTGTGCAAGGCACTATCAAAGTTTTGGGTTACAGAGGCGGCCACAGTCCTGCTCTCAAGGAGCTTACATTCTAAAGGGGGGACACGTTTTCAACAGCTATAATATAGCACCAAAAAATGTGATAATGTAGGTATTCATGGAATAACGTAAGATAACAGAGGAGCAACATCTAACATAGCTTAACAACTTGGAAAGAAAGCTGAGCATACAAAAATGAAGAGGGTGGATGGCTGGGGGAGGGTGACGGGGGAATGGCATTCCAGGCAGCGCAAACCACATGTGCCAAGGCACATGAGCCTGCTGTATCTGGGAATGACAAGTAACTCATAACGGCCTAAGACTGGTGTCTATGCAAGAACTGGGAGAGATGAGGCTGAAAAGGCAAGCAAGGACCAGATCGCAACAGGACCTTGCATGCCATGCTAGAAAGCTGAAACTTTAGCTTGAAGTTGGTGAGAAATTATTGAAGAAATTCAATCCAGGAAAGAAACAGGCTCAAACTTGTAACTTAGAAGGAACATCTTTGTGTTACTGCAAAATAAAGGTAGGTAGAGGATAAGACTGGAAGTAAGCAGACCAGTTAAGACTCTTTCAGGAGTGCAGACAAAAACTGATAAAAACCTAACCTAAGAGGGAGCATGGGGAGAACAGGAGATGAGGGCGGTTACATTTACTGAATGTTTAGAGGGGTAGGTGGTGAGACCCCATAGATCACTGGGATGTGAAAAGATGAGACAGGAGAGTTTGGGAAAGGTGTTGTTTCTGGCTTGTATAACGGAGTGGGGGGGGGGGGTCTATGGCAGTGCAGCCTGCAGTCAGGAATACAGGGAGGAGGAGCAACTTTGGTGGTGGGGAAGGAAGGGTGATGTGCAATTCTGAAAATATTGAGATAGAGGTGCTGGTGGGATTTCTAGTTCATCTTCACCATGCATAAAAGTACTCTTGCAATTCCAGTCCCTGAGCTCTGCTGAGCAGAAAATGTCAATCATCTGGAAAGGATGAATCAACCCAGTCAAGCCTTTGTTGACTCCACTTGCCTTGAAATCAGAATGGAGTTTAGGAAAAACAACTGACGTTCTTTTTCTTATTCTTTCTATTTGAAATTCATCTGTAGCACGTGCAGAATGAACAGCTTAGTTTTCAACAGGGAAACAGTGGTTGTTGATGGTCAGTCAGTGCAGTGTGTTTTCTTAGTGTAGCTCCTTTCTACGGTCTTCCTTAAAGACTCTTACTGAATTTCCTTATTTCTAGGTGTCCTATTTGTACACTTCTTAACACTGCAAGCCTTTCACACATCTCTGTTTATACCTCAAACAAGTCAAAGGTTTGTAGTCAGTATTTTCAAATTTCAATTACTTTGAAATTGTAAATCTCATCTTTTTTTTGAAGGAAAGATCCATAATTGCTGAAGATCAGAAATCATGTCATTATATTTATACAAAATAAAGCAAAGTCCCACACATTTAACTATCTGTGTGATCCTTTTAGACCACATGCATTTTTTGGCAACTGCAGAAAACCTTGCGCACGTGCGTGCATGAGTGTGCACGTGTGTGCATGCGTGTGTGTGAAATCAGTCAAGGCATGCACTAACGAATAACAAACATCCATGCTTCTCATTTGACTCTAAATCCTGACTCCATGGAGGATGATGAAATTGAACAGTGAGTGATGGATATGGGCATAACCATGTTTACAGCACATTCCCCAAACTTGTGCTGTTTCCCTGCTTTACCCTTGAGACCTCCTCTGGTCAATACTCACAGCTTTTGCAAAGACTCCCATGAGTTCTGGAAACTGATGTGTCAGGAGGGCCAGCATGGCTGTGAAGGAACACAATCCAGCAGTAAAGAGAATAAAGAAGGGAAGTTCCTTCTTTGGGTAAACTGAGACTTCATGGAAAGCTGTGAAGAACAAAAGGGAAATAAGAGGTGTAGAGTAAAGTGCATTCTCGGTGAACTTCTAGCTACGGAGATGATTCTCCTGAGCTTTGGCCAGAGCCGTTTGGAAATAAAGAAGGCAGGGCCCTTGACCAACTGCAGCTAAGACCCATGCCAGGCTTTAGGGGAGCCTTTCTGCTCCTCCCAAGTCCATATTCAACCTTCAGTACTCTGTCACCCTCTGGGGTGTATTAGGGCTGATGTGGCGATGTCACAAATTCACAGGCATCTAGTCTACTATATTATATTCCTCCCCAAAATCAAATGCAAATAAGACAAAGCTTTATTCAAATTATAAAAGACACGTTCATTAGTCAGTATACCAAAATCAGGTATACTGAAAAAAAGAACTACCTATAGTTGGTTTTCACCTTCCTGTAATTTCTGAATTATAATGCGGTGATGTAAGTTTATCTTGAATTGGATCCTGGTCTACGCCAATACGTCGGCAGGGAGGGCCACCCTGATGAAGGCCAACTGGCAAGGCCCTCGTGTGCTGGCCCCCACTGTCTGGGACAGCTGGGGACAGGCGGGAGCATTAGCCCACACAAGTGTAGGGATTCGGATGCTTAATGTACTTCTAACAACCAATGAACATGAATCAATAATCGGTACACCTTAGAGCACTTTTCACAGCTTTAAATTTCTAAGGGTGAGTTTGGGGAGAGAATGGACACTCCCTGCTTCCAGGCTGCCTGTGAGCAGCACCGGGAGCCAGCACAAAGGGGAGCAGCCATGTCAGGGCCAGGGAGTGGGGGGAAAGGAGAGCAGCTGTGGTGCACTGAGAGCCACCACCCCTCAGCCAAAAGGATCCACGGCCTCCACTTTCCTCATGAAATCCATGACCTAAGCTCTTTCTCAACCTCCCCGCTCCTGTTACTTGGAGCCCTAAACATGCCCATCCTGCATTCTGCTGAGGCTGAGGTGGGCACATACAGGGAGGGGGAAGCACAAGCCAGGGAGTCAGCCTGCTGGATTCAAACTCAGGGTAGAATGAGCATGAACTGTGGGAGGGCTCAAACCACTGAGGTCTGTCCTATCTCCCCCTTCATGTACAAGCCCCACAAAAGGTTTTGTGTGTGGACCACTGCACTTAATAAATGTGGGCCCTAATTTTCTATTTCAGGCTTATAAAGATTACTCTTACCATTTCTTTTAAGAACTGTAATCTCATTTTCATTACCAATCTATCCCCACAGAAAGTGAACTGGACTCAGTTACAACTGCTTAAAACTGTGAACTCTTCAGAAAGCTGCTTATTTCTACCAGAAAACCTGAAGCTTCACCAAAGATTTCCCTGAAGGGGTGTCAAAAGGTAAAGTATGGGCTCATAACAGGAATTTATGACATCAAATCTAATGGAATATGAGGTACCAGACCCCTTCTCACAGTGAAAGTTGGCCAGTGGGAACAAGCACATCCCTGACATCGCAGGGCCCTGGGTGGCACATCTCACGGGGGCTGGGTAGCAGGGAAATGAGTGGCTACCACCTGTCACTTCAATCTGAGGGGCAACTGGTTTTGTACCCAGACCCCCTACGATGGAGATTTGTGACTGGCTGGATGATGATGACCCTGGACAACATACTATGTGCCCAGGACTCCAAAGGTCCTGTCACGAAGGGCAAGTCTTTGTACATGTTATAGTTATAACTGGGGCTGCTAAAAGGGAAGGGGTAGCAGGAGGGAGGGTGGGGAAGAGAAAACAGCCAAAATTTCGAGCTTATTATTAAGGGAGGAAAATATGTCCTAAGTCAGGGCCACATAAAGAGCCTGGATGTGTTTCTTGTACACAGCATGACTTGGTAACTGTTGAACTGAAATTGTCAAAACAAAGTTGGGGCCATCGGGCTGCGAGCTGCTAAGGCCCCAGGGCAGCGCCTTCCCTCTCGGCACTCTAAGCCATGCTGAGGCCGCTCACAAGCCCTGCACATGGCACAGCAGCCAACTGTGTGCCATCCCGACAGCTTACAGGGAAATCCCTCCAACCAAGAGCATTGCATCACCCATAGACAGCAAGCCCTCTCTCCCCACAACTCCGCCTCTGGCACTGATGCCAGCATCCTGGTGCTACCCTCCCCCCCCATCCCTGACTCATCGGCAGCTCCCTCTGAAGTCAGTGCTTCCCCTTCCAGTGTCAGGTCTGTGTAGGCTGTGGCTGACCAGCTGGAGAGCTCAAGCAAAACCCAGCACCTTGGGCCAGTCCAGCAGATAAGCCACATCCCAAACTAGCAGTCTCTGCGCTGAGGCCAGTACATGATGGCTCTTCATCTGCATTTCAGTCCTCTGGGGTCTTTCCCTATGAATCTGGAGAGACTTGGAGCAGCAGAAAGCCAAACTCACTGACATAATTCACTTTAATTCATATGCTATCAAATGAGGACAGGGTAGGGGGAAGAGTAATAAAGACAAGGAACATTATAAACATTTATCATTCCCACCTCTCCCCATCCCCACCTTCAGGCACACCACCCTCACTGGCTGGAAAGAAGAAGACAGAGAGGTGAGACTTACATGGAAGCAGCTCTCGGTCTGCTGTTTCTGTACAGATTGGGTAAGGGTAAAATAGATGCCCCTTTTCCAAAGGGTAAGGGATCATCCGAAAAGCTGCAAAGGAGAGACCACAGGTTTTAGGTTCAATACTTGCTTCATAACTTCTCCATTTCAAAAAAAATCACTTTGAGTCATTTTATAATGGGGAACACTTCTACAAATACTCCCAGAAAGGATGCAAGATTTACCCAAACTCTGAGTCATGTGCCAGATAAACTGTCAGAGATGTATTATGATGTATGACTCACACATTAATCTCACACTATATATTCTGGGCAAACCTCACAAAACTGGGTGGGGATGGGGGTGCAAAGGAGTAGGAAAGCCATCAATTCCCATGCCTAGGGTTTCCTCATCTCCCAAATATTATTAAAATGTTATAAACACTAATTCAATATAGCTTAACTGATGGTAATAATGCAAGCCTGGATTGAAACGCTTCCCCAAGAAGCAAATGTGGACTGACTTGTTGGAGCTCGTTACAGATGTACAAATATGAAAGGCATTCTGCCATGTCTATTTAAAAAATATGTCTAGGTGGATTAGAATTCCAACCAAGACGGATAAAAACAAGAATCTAAAACTGCATGACTTGGGAGGTATTTCTTAACTTTATGAAACTTTTAAATCTTCAGTATCACATGGGCAAAAAATAGGTCTGGGGAGATTGATTATCTGTAGTTTGATGATGTCAGGCCACCTAAATTCTGCTTTTGTGGCATCAGATAACATGGGGTCTCACACTGAATTATGGCTTTCCAATCAATCCATCCCTTCCCATTATCACATGTGTTACTCTCCCTGTTACAATGTCATCAGCATGTTAGTCTCACTGTTCCTATGAACGGTGCTCCTGGAGGTAATTTTTCTTCAACAGATGTCCTTTACTACAGCATGCTGTAGATATAAAACATAAAAACTACACCATATGCCGGGAATGTCAGATAACAATCCTTGTCTTCGTGAGTGTCAGAGAGAGGTGGCAACCTAACAATCCTTTAAGTTTTAACTGCTCCATTTCAAGAAATCACAGCTACATCCTCAGCTGTGTAATTACCTAAGCCTTCTCAAAATGCTGTCAATGTACATATTTATCTTTTGCATACTTATTTCAAACAGGATTCAGAAACAAAGAATGTTCTCTCTCACAAGAAATGACAAGGTTCCATTGTAACCAGCATCAGTGCACATATGGTATTTATTCTGGTGTCTGAATATTATTTAAAAGTAAAAACATTATGTATGTGATTCCAACATTTGGAATGCAGTCAATCTGCACCACAGTGGTATCATTCTGAGGTTACAGCACATTGCCACGGAGAATATAAATCACTATAAACGTGGGATTAGAGCAGAGCCAGTTTGCTGGCAGTTTGCTGAGGTAAAAGTGTTATCAATTTTCCTCTCCTTACAGAAACCTCTTAAACAGAGATTAAAACATTAAAAACACCCCAGACTTTAACTCTTCTTAAAATGAAAAGCTCACCCTACTTCCATCAGGCCTTTACTTTCATGCAAACAAAGATGACTTTTGCCCACTAGAAAGAGCAAGAGCAAGGAGTTCCCTGCACAGGTTGTTGCACACAAAGATCATGGAAGGAACCAATCCCTCTCAATAGAACTGGATTTGCCGGAGGGGGGGGGGTGTCAGTGAAACAAACAAACAAAAAAACAACCCCTAAGAGAATCTTTGTAGGGTACACGCTAAAATCTCTGCTGAGAACCAACATGTTTAACTGCACTATGGCAAGACTTTAACACCACTTCTCTTAAGTGATAACGGCTATGAAGGCATCCCATAAATGTGGAGAAACCTGTGGAGGATTTGTTGTTGTTTTTGAAATCCAGACTCTCCGTGTGCAACAGAATGATTGTAACTAAAAATCTGTTCAGTTCCCTAAAAATAGGAAAGGTCCAAAGCAAATTTCATTGAATACCATTATAATTTTGTATGCCCAAATTTTTATGCAAAAAATGATCATTAATCTGTTTTCATAACATGAATCTGTGTTCATAAATAATAGACAAGGAAAGAAAAGAGGGAGGGAGGGAGGAAGGGAAGGAAGGGAAGGAAGGAAGGAAGGAAGGAAGGAAGGAAGGAAGG
>NW_004567106.1:51799679-51843403 GCF_000260355.1 Condylura cristata | reverse complement strand
AGGGAGGGAGGGAGGGAGGGAGGGAGGGAGGGAAAAAATAGAATCTGCTTCAGTTCATGTAAGTAAACCTTCAATTTTCAAAGTGACTATAAATTTGAATGCTAAATTTTGTTCAAATTGAAGTCCATTTGTACTTCAGGGAATAATTTTTTAACTGAAATGTCGGCATGCAAGGTCTTGAGAGTGTTCAGCCATAGAAATCAGATGGTGGGTTGGGGTCTTCCAGTCAGACGCCAAATGTTTCTTACTCCAGTATTTGGCATGCACACAGACTTCTGTGCTTCTGTGCAGTAAGTCAGTCCTTTTCTTCTTCTCATCAGTCCTGGTCTTTTTGGAGAGGGTAGAGATGTTGATCACAGACCCTCTCCCCACCCAACCCCCTACCATACACAGACAGACCTGCATTGTCTTCCTGACTAGCTCCAGGATTATAAAGATGCGTATGGTGCTCTAAAAACCTGTCTCTTATGTCAATGGTCATTACATCCAGTTTGTAAAATAATATTAAGACTTTGGACTTCAATAAATTGTATTTTGCAAAAGTAAATATAATTTCTGTTTGTCTTTCTATCCTTTAGCCATCCCACTGTGCAGAGACAAGCAAAGTGTGAGACAAGTAGAGGCAGCCCTGACAGCTTCGCTCCCTCTTTCACTGCAAAGACAGGTAACTGCATCCTACAAACCTCGTGGATTTAACAAATGTCCAGAAATTTTGCCAGTGCAAGCACTGAGATACTGGATAGGCAGTGCAAATAAGAATGGGAAAAAATAGGTCACTTGATATATTTTATGACTTTGATCTATTTGATGAGTGACTACAACCCCCTTGAAAATCTTTGAAGAAACATACATTTCAAAGGAATTAAAAATGCACACTCTGAGTTAATATCAAGGGTACACAAATGCCATTTTTGTATTTGCCTTTGTGTGTAATTCACCCTCCAACCTTGGTTTCTCTTGTGCCTTTGCTGAAGGGTAAAGGGAAATGGTGAGCAAGGCACTTCACTGCTGCCTTCTACCCCTGACCAGGCTTATCTTCCAGCCTCTAAACCTATCAGTGCTGTGCCCAGAAGACACTTTCCAACAATACAGGAGGAGGAGTCCACAGAACCAGAGAATGGACAGAAGGGTGGACACATGATTGAGCTGTTTCCCAACTTCCCCAAGATGTCTAATGACCTCATATCTTACTTATTCAGAGATGAAAATAGACGGTAATGTTTGATATTTTGCTTGTTGTGTTGCCTTTTCAGAGAAGATCTCAGAGAACTTTATATAGACAGTTTACCTGAAACACCCAGAACTGAGTATGAGTCCTAGCTCTACCTCTTCAAAATATGAGGGCCTTCCTTTTTTTGCACCACAGACAGAAAGGGGAGAGATGCACACAATCTCTACCCAGAGAGAAATCACTGCCTAGGGCAAAAACCAGATGAGCCAATAAGCATTAAAGAATGTGAAAGTCCCACACTCAGCTCCTGGAAGAAGAGGTCCGTGCGCTGTGTGTATCTAAGGGGAGAAAAGCAGAGGTGACAATAAAGGGTGAGTTGAACTTGACCAGACCAACAACTTTGGGCTGGGTCATTAATCTGTATTCAATCATTAAAATGAGACTAGCACAGACATCAAAAGGCTGTTACAGGGACTCAGTGTGACAGGAGAGGTCAAGGTGTCTAAACAGGATGTGATGGCTCAGTTAAAGGCATTTTCCTTGTCACCCTCTTTTTCTACTAACTCTGAAGTTCTCACTTTTCTCCATCAAGTCATAGTATAGCTTATAAATAAAACTGCTGCTTGCTTGTAAACAATGTGAAGATAAATAGTAGAAAATTATCATCAAAATACAAAGTTTATATTCTCCCTTTGAATTGCAATAAAAGAGCTGTGAAATATAGGTAACTATGAAAGCTATCTGTCTGTTTAGGAGGCATTAGGGCACAAAAAATTAAAAAAATCCAGAAGTCAAAACCCAGGGTTCTGATCTACATTCTTTCACTATCTAGTTATGTGACCTTGGAACATCATTTTTGGGGGGTTAGATTAAATGACATTCCATTCCAAGTCTAAAGAGAAATTTTAGCATTTTACAGGAGACTCATGAACTTATTTGTGAGACTCAATAGTCTGACACTCTTCTTCCATGTCAGTACTGCTTGTATCCCTGCCATATATACATGCACACAAATATATTATATAAACACACAAATATATTAATGCTTTCTTTCAAAGCATTCTGGAGTCTTATTCAACCTTGGTATGCCCAACACAATGCCTTGCACAAAGGAGAACTCAGTAAATGTTTTTGAATAAAAGAATGAGCAAATTAATGTATAATCAGGAAGAGACAGAACATTCCCTTAAAAACTCAGATGGACCCAAGTTGTGGTTAGTCATTAAGACTTAAAAAATGAAAGTAGCAAGCTCATTCTACTGGGCTATTGTGGGAAAGCATAATACACTACCTGCAAACTGGCGGCCAGTTAGCTACTGCCAGGGATGTTAGTAGGTGACCACTGCTTTTCCCACATTCCAAAATTTAGCCTTGGATCTATGATTGTTAGGTAGGGGGTAAGGATTTTTCTTTTGGTCCAAAAGATACCAGCCTTTTGGAGGAAAGGTTTGGTGAGAGGAAATGCCCTAAGGACCACATCTTACAGAAAGTAGCGTTAACCATTAGGTTCAAAGAGAATAAATTAGAATCAGAATTTCATCCTATGCTTTAACAATGGGCCATTTTCTCCTCTCAAAGGAAATACTCTGCCTTAGTCCTCCCTAAAAAAGACCATCTTCAAATCTTATACATTATTTAGTGAATTCTTTGGGGAAAAAATTTCCAAAAAGAAAATAAAGAGTCTTACTTGGTCAAGTGGGGAAATGGAAACAAAGAAAGGCTAAGTGATTTACCCCATGGCACAGTTGTCTTCTGATATATAGAAAGTTAAATCTTAAAGTTTATAGTTGCGGTCAGCAGATTACCCCCATTTATACAATATATATAGCCAAAACAAAGCCTTGAAAAGATCAAGGTAGGAAGGAGATAAGGCTACGTAATTATTTAATACAGGTAAAACGGAGGCCTTGCCGCTTAAAATAGGACCTCATAAGGTATAATACCATTATAAATAGGACCCAGATGAAATGAAATCCTTCATTCATGCATGTTTTTTATATTCAACTCAGACTTGCAATGTTATGTGCTTGTGTTTGAGGATAACCAGAACCCATAGTGTTTAAGTATAATTCAGATAAGGTGGCAGCTGTGTAATGAATTAAGAAACATATTTTTAAATCTTGTAAATTAAAATTTTTCCCCTTTCGTGATTATCTTGACTTTGAGGAACAGATTGTGTAATTTCAGGAGCTGGGACAGTGATGAATCAAACATCTTAGAAACCTTTGAAATGCTGATGCATTTGTGGTTGAGAACTCACTCCTTTTTTTTTTAACCACCATATGTTTTAAACCCAAACAATCTTTGCCATGCATCAGCTGGACTTTGGAGTTTTATCAAAAATGTGAGTTATTTCAGCCTCATTGGTGGGAAACTCACTTAGTACCACAAGATGACTAATGTGCCCAACAGAATAAAATAATTAAAAAGCAAAGCAAAATATACCT
Organism: Condylura cristata; assembly: GCF_000260355.1. NCBI lineage: Eukaryota > Metazoa > Chordata > Mammalia > Eulipotyphla > Talpidae > Condylura > Condylura cristata. Next base: position 51,839,785 of record NW_004567106.1, on the reverse strand, counting down.
CTATCCCCTCCCCTAACCAACACTTGACAGATTTTTTTTTCAGTTTCCAAAAGATAAATTGACTAAAAGAAAAATCTTTTTTAACACAAAACCTGGTGAAAGTAGGTAGTTACCTTCCTGCCTGGATTCTCTTGCTAATGAAAAGGGGAAGTTGGAAAAAAGTTGGGGAATGGCCTTAAGTTTCAGAATAAGAAATAAATGGTTTAAAGATGAAAGCCTAAGTTATGAGGCTGGAGACGTCAAAAGGCACCACCCAGTGGTAAACTTGAGGAAGTGCAGTCTCCTGAGTTTAAGCCCAGGTTGTCCAGGTGAGGCTTGGCTGAATCGGAGAGGAACAGCTCAGACAATGTGGCTGCCTCAGTGCAAATGCAGCCTGGAGGAAGGCATGGTATTTAATATCATCACTGCTTTACAGTGTTCAAAAACTGGTAAGTTAAGTAAACTGTAGGCACCTGGGTCAGAATTCCAGTCCAAGCCTTCTGATTTAAAATGGAGTTCTGAAACCTCCATGCAGTTAAAATTGGAATGGACACAGATCTAGATGTGATGTCAGAATACTGAATACAACTGCCTGAAGCTGGAGTTTCTTATAAATTCCATGACAGACTGATAGCTTCGTTTTTAAAGAGGAGGACTCAAAGTGTGTACAAGACATTACTTTATAAGGTATGTGCGCTATGTGTGTATTCACATATATACAAACATACATATTTTGCTAATAGAAAAAATATATACTTGTTATAGACAATTTGAAAATATAAATAAAAGAAAATCACCCCAAATCTACTGAAAGATATATTTACTTCTAGGCCCTTTCCTTAATTTATATATAAAGTTAATATTTTTCATAAATTTGGGCATATTATGTATTTAAAATGTTTTAAAGTACATAATGTAAATAAAATGATAAAATTTTCTAAATAAAAGAAAGGAGCCAGATGGAGTAAGTCTGTCCTCTAAGTGTAAGTAGTTATATAATATAAATTGAGGTCTTCTACATAAATGTTTCAAAGATGATTGTATCCTTAGTCTATTCATAATGTGTATTCTAGTATGTGAAGAAAAACTTACATGGATTTATACCCTGATTCTACCAACAATGATAACAGGAAATCAACATCACTCGTGTTAGTGAATCTGTTACTCTCTTGAATAACTGAGATATCATCCATTCATATTTGAGCATATGAACACATGAAATGGTGGAAAGGAAAACCCTCTCTAAATTACCCGTATTTTCCGAAGGTATTTATACTTAGTAAGCACCTTCATGCTTCTCTTTTCTAAAACTGAATAGTATTATTGCTTTCTGAAAACTAACCAGCAGTGTAACTTCCCTGGAATGATTTTTATTTATCTGTAAGGAACAAATGAAGAATTTCTGTTCTTAAATTTGACCTTGGTTGTCTTGCCATATTGCATTGTGCCTGGAAATCTGCCTTCTTTTCTTTTTAAATTCTATTAAATCATTCTGCCCTTTTAATTTGAAGTACTTACATCCTCCCAATGCCATACCACTACCCTGTTTGATGCTAAAACTCAAATGTCACTTTACATTTCTCACAACCTAATTTTTCTTGCCAGCTAATCCAGAGTATATTTTTATTGTGACTGACATCTGGCTACAAATCTCCAAACCAAACTTTCAGTGAATATTTTTGTCACTTAGGTCCAACTGATAATCTTCTAGGACTATATTTCTAAGATGCCAATCAAATATATTCTTACTTGATAAGTTAATTTGTTGATTGAATTTTTCCACCACTAACACCAGGCGATGTCACTCAAGCTCAATTTTGCTGGGCTCTTATACCCTTTTTCAAGTTTAAGGAAAAATTTCATTTGTTTCATCTGGATACAACAACTTAAATGCAACAAGTCCAAGCTCAAAGGCTTTGTGCATATACCCTATAAGAGCCCTGGAGAGTGTGTCTTAAGATTTATAGCTTCAGGACACCTGAAGCTTGCTACTATATGTACAGAGAGGGGAGGAAACACTGATGAAGTCCATGCCTCTCAAGTTATGAACTTATTTTTAACCCATCCCACCTGATTACTTCCTGCACCAATTTGGATCCCTGGTGAGTAAGGAAAGAGCAGGAAAAGGCAGGAGTAGATTACCAAAATGAAAATGGAAGAAGCAGAGATAGTGAGAAAGACTGAAATAACATTTGCTTGTGAGGGAAGAACTAAGAAAAACATTATCAGAAACCTAATGTTTACTGTTTTGCTTTCCCAGGAGAGGGTGTAAAAAACAAGCCCATACTATAACTGAACTTGGTTTGCTTAAATTAGTAATAACAGACAACACCACATATGTGGCCTATTAACTGACAGTTTTGTACCTGTTTTCTCAACTGACATTCTCCCAGCTGCGCCACTACATAGTTTTCTCCACCTGATATCTCTGAGCACCCCACCTCATACACTTATCCCTTAAGGAAAAAAAATCAGCAGTCACATGCTGCCGGCCACTTCTCTCTGCTAGATGCTTCTACAGTTTCCACAGGGCAGCAAGCATATCTCACCCAACATTTGAACTTTTGGTTTTTTTTAAAGATTTATTTATTTATGCATACAGAATTGGGGTGCAGACCAGAGGTGTAGGGGCAGTGAGAGGATTCACCAGAGACAGAGCAGAACAGGCAGATCGACAACGTACACTGCTGAAGGGAGCAGCGGGTGGGTCAGGAGAGGTCTGCTGCACCATGTGGGTCACCTCAGTGGTGGGGATCAAACGTGCACTGAAGTGACTGCAGCCAGCTTGCAGTGCTGCATCCTTTACCCGTTGCACCACTAGGGAGGGCCCTGAATCTCTTCTTCACAGATAAAATGACAGCACCTGTCAATGGCGTGTATTCAGAAGTTTCCCCACATCCATCTGACAGGTGTTTACTCCTGCACACACATTACACCTGCACCATACACTACGTGCCAATGATGACTGCTGGGTTTGAAGCACAACTGCTGCTGCTTTTTCGTTGGCAACTAGCTTCTCCAAGGAGGCCCCTATGGCTCTTAGGCCAAGCTCCCAGGAAGGTCATCAAGTGGTTGCCAGACCTCAGCATGAGTTCACACTCCATGACAAATATCCCTCTGATACTGAGGTGGGTAGCTGTTCAGCTCTCCAAAGAGGGATTTCGGATGTTAGAATAGTCCAAATTCATTCTAGCCACTGCATAGTCTTGTTTTTTGTTTTTTTGTTTTTTTTTGAGGTGGAGAGCATCAACACAGTAACACCCCCCCCCCCACACACACACACACAACCCAGGGAACTGGAGAGTCCATCTAAGTAAAATCTCTCAATATGGAACATCACAGAGGAGAGCTACAGATGTACCCATCTGCATTGTTCATCATGAACACCCAAGGTAAAATGGTTTCAGCATCTTTTCATGTTCTTACAGAAATGCTTCAAAGAAAGAAAATTACTTACTGCCTTCCCATGTACAATGCAAAAGATTCAAAGCCCCTTCCACCCTTTTCCAGTGTGCCAGGTGAAAGAACGCATATGCTATTGCTTCACTGTCCCCTCTCTTCAGGATATGCTCTGGGGGTAGGATTAAGCTTTTCATTTCTAGTAGATACTGAAATAAAAAAGATAGGAGACAGATGTGTTAATACATAGCAATTTGGAATCCAATACTGAAAATAGAGAGGTTGATTTCCCTAACGCCACCCTTCACAAGTATTTCATCCAACTTGTAACCTCATTACTACACTGAAAGGCAATTATTAAAACATTCAGCAATCCAAAGTTTGCTGACAGATGATTAGCTTTGTACTAGTTTTCTAAAGTGATGATCAGCAGCTCTCAGGGTAAAATATTCTAATCAAAGAAATAGAGAGACATAAACACCATAAAGGAAAATTTAGAAGACAAAATAATTTGCTATAATTTTATAACCAGAATGAAGATACATAAAATGGACACATGAAGAATAAGAAGTTATATGTTGAAACTAATTGCATTAGTGATATCTGAGATTGTCTAGCACTGCCCACTATTTTTTCTATGCAAATCTGTAAAGGACAAAAACCCAATCCTGTAAAAAGGCATGGAGGGAGGGACCCGAGTATAGGAAGACCCAAGGAAAGGGAGAACATATGCTAAGACACAAAGCTCTTTTAGGTACTTTCTCAAAGACTGGAGGGCTCTCTGTTTGTCTTCTTCATTGCTATCTTTATGAAGGAGGTGGGAGCACAGGGAAAAATGAAGATTCCTTGAGGGGGACTAAATATTAAGTGTGCTTTTGTGCTTACTATGTAATAAAAGAAAAGCAAATTTAGAATAGTGTTTTATGTTTGCAAGTGGTATCCTCTCTTTGCTGCCTGATGTTCTTCCTCGGCTCCACTCCTCATTATCTACCCTCCCTGATTTGTCTCCAACACACATACACATACACCAACAACACCATCACAACAACCTGTGCATCTCCTTTAAAATGGAGACATCATTTAAGGAGACAAATAGTCCTATCAAAAAATGGACAGGAGAAGACCTAAATAAACACTTGTCCAGAGAAGATATAGATCAATAGACACATCAAAAAATGTTCAATGCTAATTATCTTTCGGGAAATGTAAATCAAAACCACGAGATACAGCCTCCTACCTGCGCAAAGCCTCCTACCTGCGCGAGTCGCCCATAACAAAAAGATCAGAAACAATAGGTGTTGGTGAGAATATGGAGAAAAAGGAGCCCTACTCTACACTATTAGATTGGTCCAGCATCTATGAAAAACAGTATGGAGGTTTCTCAAAAGATGATAAAAGACTTACTATATGACTCAGCAATCCCTCACCTAGTGCTTACCCAAAGAATGCAAAAGCACTAATTTGAAGGAATCCGTGCACGCCTGTGTCCACTGCAGCTCTATTCGCAATGCTACAGTATGGAAACAACTTAACTGCCCAATGACAAAAGAGTGAATAAAGAACACATGATACACACACACACACACTCACGCACTCACTCACACACACACACAAATACTTGTCAAGTATAAAAAAAGATGAAATGTTGCCACTGTGCCAACATGGAGGGAACTGGAGGTGATTATGATAGGTGAAATAAGGCAGAATGAGAAACACAAATACCAGATAATTTTTCTCATGTGTGAAATACAAAGAAACAAAATGAAGGAACAGATCAAGACAAACCCAAGATATCTGATTAGAACTAAAGCTACCAGAAGGAGAAGGTAGGGAGGTGGCAGCAAAGATGGGGGAGGGGTCCAATGGACTATGGTGGAGGGTTACTGGGACTTTGGTGGTAGGGATGGTGGCGTGGGTACATTTGTAGAGTGGTGAATCTGTTCCGCTAAAACATATATAGCGTTGTAATTTAACATTACTGCAAGAAACGTAATTTTTAAATTTCTCTCTTTTTTAAAGATTTATTTATTTATGCATACAGAACTGGGGTACAGGCCAAAGGTACAGGGGTGGTGAGGGATTCACTAGAGACATAGTAGGGAGCAGAACAGGCCGACTGACAAAGTACACTGCTGAGGGGAGCAGCGGGCCGTCAGGAGAGGTCTGCTGCGCCATATGGTCACCTCCAGGGCTGGGGCTAGAACTTGCACTGAAGAGCTGCAGCTCGCTTGCAGTACTGTGTCCCAACTTGTTGTGCCACTAGGGAAGGCCATTTTTAAAATTTCTAATAAAATCAGTCTAAAAATAAATTCAATGCCACTTTAGCAGATGATGGAAGGATGTGTCTAATTAAAGTGAGACCAATAATTGTCAGAAATAATTGTGAATTTACTAGTCAGTGGAAATGCATGCAAGATGGTTAGAGTGGAGGGTGCTGATATAACATATATGTACCTATGGATGTTTCGTCATCACTCATCTGTGGTTTTTATTCACTTTGGGCATGTGAATGCAGTTGCCTTGAAGCTTCCTCTTCTGTTATCACGCTTGGTGTCAAAGTGTACTGCCCAACAGGAGCAGGGTAGACACATTCAGGATTTGGATAACACAAATCAAACTCCCCTCACTCTGGGTCTCTTTTAAAAAAAAAAAAAAAAGATTTATTCATACAGAACTGGAGTACAGGCCAGAGATGTGGAGGGTGAGAGGATTCACCAAAGACAGAGTGGGGAGCAGAACAGGCAGATGGATAAAGTCCACTGCTGAGGGGAGCAGCGGGCGGGTCAGGAGAGGTCTCCCACGCCATGTGGTCACCTTCCGGGGCAGGCGGGGATCGAACTCATGCAGAAAAGGCTTAAGCTTCTTAGTGCTGTGCTTTAATCCACTGCGCCACCAGGGAGGATCCTCATTTTTAAAAAACCTCCAGCCCTCATTGTTGAGGCAGGGAGACAGCCTGAGAGTAGCTGAAGAACCATGACACAACTCTCACATTTCAGGGCAGAGGATAGTGGGAGACTTGGCCCACCTTTACGGAACAACCTCCACAGAAGCTTCTCCCTAGGCCAGTACATGAAAGATACTTATTATTTTGATAGGAATTCTTCAAACAGGAGTTCCAAAGGAATTTTTTGGTCCTATGCCTTTTTGAATGCTACAAATCACTGCTTTTCTTCCCCATCTTGTTGTAAACCAGTACAGAACAAAAATAATGTGAAAAAAATACTAACTTTGATAATAACTTTAAATCCAACTAGTGCTATCTTTATCAACCATAATATAAGTAAAAAAAGATGGATCTTATGCTCAACCATTCTAGCTATCCTCTTGTGATTTTATTACTTAAAAGAAGCCATTGCGCACGGGTCTATGGTGGTGGCACAGGGGTGATTTGGTGATGGGAAACCCATGGGGATTACAATCGAGATGGAAAAAATAAATGTGCAAAATGATGTAAAAATAAACTTTGTAATAAAAAAAAAAAGAAGCCATTGCAATGTATATCGTTACTGCATTTGATGATCTTGGAAAATCCCAAGGTTATGAGTCATGAGAAAGCTTTATAACTTGCAAAGCACTATGAACTTGTTCAGAGTAACTTAAAGAAGGAAGACCATTTGCTTTCTTACTCTTAATAATTATCAGGTAAACAAAATAGATGGAAAATTCCTTGCCCTAATGGAAATCCTAGAATAAGATTTTGGTTTCTGAATTTCTAATAATTGTTTATATCTCTTTAAATGCTGCAACAAACTAAATAAAATCAGAAATCTCTCCAGGGCTGCTGACAATCAAATGATGACTAAAAGAAAAAAGTAAACTACCACTGCTTTTATTTTTCTGAGTAGGAAAGACTGCTAACTGCGTCTATTAGGTGTCTATGAAAGAGTTCTTCTTTAGCTAAAGAACCTGCAGAAATAAGGGGTGCCTGAGTAGAAATGGGCTTATTAGCCACCCACACTTGGGGGTAGAAGTAAAAATAAATTAGCAATAGGTGAGGAAAAGGAAATGTGTGTGTTGGGATTGTGAGAATTACTAAATAGGATAACACAGACTTACACTGTCAAATATGGTAGCCTCTATCTACCGTATGTGGCTTTTTAAATTTAAATCAATCAAGATTAAATTAAATTAAAAATCCAATTCCTCAGTCCCACTAGTTAAGCTTCAAGTCCTTAGATGCTGCATGTGGTTAATGACTAACCTACTGGACAATGCAGAGGATACACCCTGTATCCCAGAAAGTTAACAGCACTGTTGTAGACAATGCAAGCTTCAAACTTCAAGTAACTGAAACAACGTTTAACAGGGGAAATTTTCACAGATGCCCATAATAGGAATTATAAAGATAAATGTAGTATCAATTGATTGAAAATACACAATACAGCAAAAGGCTATAATCACTGTAAAATGAGAGTTCATTTAAAAGTATCGTTGCCCTCTGGCATGTATATGTGGAAAATAGTAGAACACGTGTGTGAGAGTGGTGGTTTACTCAGCCTGCAGGATGAATGAGGTGCATGTGGCAGCAAGGACATTGTCCACAGCCCTAAATGTGGCCATGAGGTAATGCTCTGTTTCTCTTCCAGGCTCCTTCTGATGTCTGTACGTACTATTCACACACTGCCTTAGCCATGTCTATTCCCCCTTGGCTGAATCACAAGATCCTCAAAGGCATGAACGCACCTTCCCATGAAGTATCTTAATATGAGCATCCCAGGCCTAATCAGCCTTATGAGGCCAAACAAAGCAACTCACCAAGGAAACTTAGCTGCCTTTTCACTGTATCTACTCTATGGCAGAAATAGTTTAAGTCTATAAAAGAGATTTATACTCCTGTATAGTTCCAAACAAAATGTTGGCTCTACCCAAATGATGAAGGCTAATAACAACAATGTGTTATGTTTTTGGCCAGGCTTAAAATGGCTGGCAAGATCAGTTCTCAACATGTGCAACATTTAAATTAGAAAAGCATGGAGCAACATTTCACATTTTACTTGTCAAGAGAAAAATAAATGGGACAGGGCAGATCCCTATCCACAAGTATGCAGAAATCAATTAGAATAACTGTTGCCTGCAAATCAGAGAACACTCTCTGCCTGTCTATAACAATTATCTGGCTTCTATTAGCTAAACCAGCCCTCTGCACTCTCTTGTCTGCCATCCTGCTTCTAACTTCCTCCCCAGATTCTCATATCACATTGATATTGAAGTAAAGGCTAAAGTTTTCGGAAGCATCTTTTCAAAATCCATTTGTCTTCATTTCTTTTTCCCAATATGAGGACATGGAAAGTCAGAGCATGTAAAGAGAAGATGAGGACGTCTACACTGCCCTGTGAATAGTGTCCACTCGCAGAGGTGCTGAGCAGAGGCTGGTTCACCTGTCAGAAAAGCTGCAGGAGAGATTTGGCTTCTCAGCGGTTACCCCAGGTACTGCTAAGGTTGCTTCTGTTAAGATCTTACTTAACATGCTGTACTAATTTGAGTGAAAATGGTCCCAAAGTTTTCCTCCCACAGATACTAAAGTCAAGAAATTAATTCACATCTTTTTTGAATGTCAGCACCAACAGTAGCCGAAGTCATATGAAAAATCATTAGCAGAAATGTGGAAATAAACAAAATGGAAAAGGTCAGGTTAATTAAATTATAGCACATTCAGATAGTAGCTATCAAGTTGCTCCCCCAAATCAGACAGCTGAATATTTATTAGTATGTAAATATTCATGATATATTCTAAATATATATATTTTTAAAAATCAGTGTATTGGCCTTCCCTGGTGGCGCGGGTTGAAGCACTGCACTAAGAAGTTAAAGCTACTTCCCCAAGAGTTCAATCCCTGCCTGCCCCGGAAGGTGATCACATGGCGTGGCAGACCTCTCCTGACCCGCCCGCTGCTCCCCTCAGCAGTGTACTTCGTGGATCTCCTGTTCTGCTCCCCACTCTGTCTCTGGTGAATCCTCTTACCCTCTGCATCTCTGGCCTGTACCTCAGTTCTCTATGAATAAATAAATAAATCTTAAAAAAAATCAGTGTATCATATATGATTTAGTAATAAAAATGTATGTATAGGCATTAAAATATAGGCAGGCCACAGACTGAGTGTTAATAGTAACTGAATCTTTGATACTATGGGTGACTAATTTTCTTGTGCTTTTTCTGTGCTTTCCAAATTTTCCATAATAAACATTAAGCATATCTAAATAAACATTTATTTTTTATCTATACATATAATATAAATACTTACATATGTATATATACACACATAGTACATGTAATACAAATCTATTTTGTAGATGCATATTAATAGCACAAAAAGCAAACCGCACAAAAACATAAAAGATAATTGGAGAACAACTTTTTGTGTTTCTATAGTACATAACTCATTTTGAAAGAGGCTGTAAGATCAGAGGGGATTTTTCCTTTAAAAAAATCATAAGTAGAGAATAAAACTAGTGCAATTTGCTACATTTTCTGAGTTTGAACATCGTCAGTACCACCCTGAACTCTGCTCATGGGGTCATGTCTTTCTCCCAGACATGAGTTTATGAGTTTCTCATTGCTACTATAACAAAATGCCACAAACTCAGTGTCTTAAACAATATAAAACTGTTTAGGCAACCACATGTACCCTCTGCTTGGCCCAGATCTAAATTCAAAACTGAGTCCAGCACTGAGAGATAGGGAAGAGCCTGCACTCTGGAGCCACTGCTGGATTTGGATCCTGGCTCAGATGTCCCTAGGTGACCTTCCGCAGGTTACTCAAACTGTCTATTCCTTATTTTTTCTTTCTCTCTCTTCCTTTCTAATGTTTCTCCCTCAAGCAACATGATGCTTCAGTGTAGCGCTTGTGTGTGCACTCTGCGCATTTTGTCATACAGAACACTCAGATGTAGCCATTCCTTTGTTCTCTCCTTTTGCCCATAATGCTACCCCTACTTCCAAGAGGCATTCTCTTTGTATACTACATAACCTTGGCTGCTTTTTTTTTTTTAATTGAGGGATCATTGATTTACAACATGGCATAACTTTCAGGTATAGAGATTTAAACTTCAACAACTATATGTATTCCATTCTGATCACCACCAAAGGTCTACTTTCCATCTACCACCATATGGCTGAGCAACTTTACTCATTTACCAGTCATTTTTTGAAATTTCTTTTTTTATACTTAGAAAAAAGACAGGAGACATGAAAAAGAAAGTATTAACAAGGATTATTTGATGGATGTTTCAATGAAGGATGATGACTACTTTTCTATAGTAATTTTTTCTTATTCATTCAGTTACTTTGCTTCATTTTAAAAATATGGGAGTGGCCCTCCCTGGTGGCGCAGCGGGTTAAAGCACAGCACTGAGAAGCTAAAGCCACTTCCGTATGAGTTCGATCCCCGCCTGCCCCAGAGGTGATCACATGGCACGGCAGACCTCTCCTGACCCTGTGCTGCTGCGCTCAGCAGTGTACTTCGTGGATCTGCTTGTTCTGTTCCCCACTCTGTCTCTGGTGAAGCCTCTCGCTGCCCCTGAGCCTCTGGCCTGTACCCTAGTTCTGTATGTACAAATAAAATAAAATCTCAAAAAAAAAATAAATAAAAATTATGGGAGTATCCACAATGTACCCCAAAGAAAGGCAGGGGAGAGTCCCAGTGTAACCCAAGGACACAGATATGTGACCACCACAATGTACCTGACATGAATCACATCAGGTCTATAACTTTTAGTCGGTGTGTATGTGCTATGTATGCATATCCAGACAAAGCAACAAAATTAGATTTAGCATGACTGCCTTGGTAAAGGTTTATAGTTAATATTCAGGATAGACAAACGGGGAGCATTAACTCCAAGAAGACTTCATAGAAGAAAGAAAATAGGTATCAATCTCATTAAATAAAAAAGAATGCAAAGGCGAAGGAGGGAAGCTGCAGGCAGGTGTTAGAGCAGGCAGGAGCACCAATGCTTCCAAGGTCTAAGGGCTCAGAAGCTCAGAGCATCTGAGCACTATTATGCCAGTAACTGCTACCCCTGCCTCAGCACTACCATGTACCAAGCATCTTCTCAGGTGAGATGACACCTTATACCACCTCTGTGAGGGAGCTAATATTATTATCCTTCATGGCAGAGATGTAAAAATGGAGGTCTGGGGTTGTTAAGTGACTGCCCAGGGCTTACAAATGTATGGTAGAACCTGCTCAGGTTTAAGGCTATGCTAGAAGGCAGAAATGGGGGAAAAAAGTAGGTTGCAAAACACCTTCTGTATCTGTTCCAGAGTATGATCTTTACCTTCAGTGTGTAGTTTCAAAGCTTGGGACACAGGAAAAACATGTTCAAAGGAAAAATAAAAACTTCAAACAGAATATGTGTAGTTGATAGAAAACAAAACAATGGGAATTGTTGGGAAGGGACGCCAAAGAGGTCTGAGGAGTCCGCAAAGATTTACAGAGACAGTTTGAAAATCACTGCAGCCACTGTAAAGTGAGTTGGCAGAGCTTGTGGTTTTGAAGAAAATGCCACAAATTCAGTGGCTTAAACAGTAAGAGGCTGAAACTAGCAATCTTACAAAGCCGCTGTCATGATGCTGGTGAAGAGATGATGAAATCTAGGAGGGGATTTCCCTAGGACTTGGTGCCTGGCTGAATCTAAGGGCAGAGAAGAAATCAATGAGACTGAAACCTTTAGCTTGAGAAATGAGAATAATTTAGCAGTGGGAAGATAACAACAATAGCTGAAATCCTAGCAAACCATCCCTGGATTGTGGCCTGCAAAAAGATAGTTGTCTGTGCAGGTCTGGAGCAGGGAGAGGAGCTGGAGACAGTATATGGGTGCTGTGGGAGAGGCAGAGACTGAAGCAGCAGAAGTGCATAAGATCTGCCAGGCAAGCTTCAAGCAGGAAAGCAGTGGGCAGTGAATGGTGATCTCAGAAACAACCCAAGGAACGGGCAGGTGAGTAAAAGACGTAATGGCCACTGCCGAGAACTGCAGGACTGGCCTGGAGCTGAAGTCATGACGTGGCAACATCGGTCACTAGTACCAAGTGCTAAGGAGAGATGAGACAGGACTTGACTGACAAGAGACCCCGGGTTCTGTTAATCTAGGTGGGGGCACCCTTGGTGGAAACAGCATTTTTCTCTGAAGAAAAAGACTTTTTAGAAACTTTTATTCTTGAGAAATGTGGCTAGAAACTGGTTTCTGTTCATTTTCCTCTGGGTCATATTTCCACAATATATTCTCCTTACTCTAATCCAAAAAAACTTTGGAACAAAATATGACTCAATTCAAAGAAACTTATATTGAAATAATATTTCTGAAATGTACCATTGATATACAATATCACAGACAATCTGCCAGGGTATTTTGATTTTCTGCCTCCACGCTTCAAGCATTTTTAAATGCTAATACCCACTACACATTTTGTTTCATAAATTGGATTAAAAGGCAATTTTATACTCTGTCAATCAGCTTTACCAAGATATAAGGGGTGGATTGCGTTAGTGTTTGCATGAAATAGAATTTCCATCACTCTAACCGGTCCTGTGGATATTCCATTAGTATATACAATTACAAGGGTGTTTTCCCCCATAAGACACTTGAAATCCCCATGAAATTAGACCTTCTAGATTAGCATTAGATGAATTTTATTTTTAAAGTGTAAATTTTTAATGGGAATGTCTTTCTGTCATAACATTCTTCATTCTCTCCTAACCATTTTCTCATGTCTACACTCTTAAACTTATAAGTTAAATGCTAATTATCTTTCAGCTTGGTCCCCACCTCAATATTCTGTCAGATCTAGGTGCCCTGTTGGTAAAGTGCAAGGTAGGAACACAATGAGCCCCACAGCCCCACCACCCTCAAGGGCATCCCCAGTGAGAAGAGCTCATGTTTAACGTGCTGGGGTCATAGGCAAGACGAAGATGAAAGGTTGCCACCACTGGTGCTGGAGATAATTTTTTATTTTTCTGCCTTAACAGCTCTACCCACAGCACCCATGTGTCCCAAGTGGCCTGCTTCCCTCTCAGCACCCTGCTACTGCTTACAACAGGTGGGGCCTCCTGTTATGTGAGTGGGACCTCAACAGTTTGGGATTTTCTTGTGGTTGTAGTGATGGGTCACAGGCTTGTTTGTTTTCCAATCTATAATGTCCAAGTACCTTGAAGCTGCTGGGCTGGCTACCAATCTTCGCATCTGTATTGCAATCAGAGCAGTTCTACTTGACTTGATTTGCTCATTAAGGTTTCACACAAACAACATTAGGAGGGAAAAACTTATTTACTGCTTAAAAGTAATACGTTATTATCATGTTGGTGTTTATGCTTGTTTTGTTTTGTTTTGGAGGCAGGGAGCAGGGGTGGCTATGCTAGAAGAACAGAAGTAACAAGTCAAAAATGGGTAACTCTAAAAGCCACATGCAGGAGATTTACCACGCAGTTATAAACTAGGAATCCCTGAAAACAACAGTGGCAGCCAGAACATTCTAGAGTCTCCCCTCACATCTGGAGCTCTGAAGGGATACTGCTGGTACTCAAGGTCAATGCCAGTGTTACTGTCTGTAGTTTTCTTCAGACTAGGAGAGTCCAAGAAGTACCTGTATATGCATGTTTCTCGACAGCTTCTATTTCCACACAGTCTGCAAGTACAGAAATGGTGCCGAATGTACAAGGGAAGAAACAGTGAAGGGAGTGATATGACCTGGATGAGTCCCAAACTATAATTCCACTTACTTTCTTCAATGCTGTGTAGCCTATTTTTTTTTTATCCCCACTTTACCAAAAAGGAAATAGATAGGGAACTAAGTCCCATAGTTCACTCTGGTCCCATGGACAGAAAGAAAGAGGTAATCCTTGTTTGAAATACTTTTGAACATTTTAATGGTCCTTAACAGGTCTGCTGACTCTGACCTCTGTCATTACCCTTGGCTCCATCATCATGATTAATATGTTCTCCCAGTAATACAGGAACTCTACTTAATGGGCCTGGCAATTCAGAAAAGAATAAATGTACATCACTAACAAATTTCCGTGGCACAAGCAGTGGCAAAGAAATGCAAACTATAATAACAAAACTCCATTTGTAGTTCGTAGAATCACAAGTGTTTTTTGTTACAAGCTGTTCCATGCTGGTAAGGGTGTGACAAATTGGTAAAGAAGGAGTTATCCGCTGGTGGACATGTAAAATGCTGCAAATTTATTGCAATATTGGTATTGCAACTACTGCAATATTTAGAGCCCTAAAGTGCTTCTGTATGCTATTCAATAATTTCTACTCTATAACTCCATTCTAAGGAAATACTCTTAAAGATAAAAAAAAAAAAATTTTTAGGCCCAAAAGCATGTACTATTGGAGTTGGCCACAACCTGAATTCTACATTAGAGAATACAAGAACCAAATCATTCTCTTCATTACTTTTTGCTGACAAAGGCTAGTAAAAAACAATATCCATGTGTGAAAGAATGAAACTGGGCTTAGATCACACAAAAACATCAATTCAAAATGCATTAAAGATGTAAGACTTTTAGCCCTCCCTGGTGGCACAGCGGGTTAGAGAACAGCACTAAGAAGCTTAAGCCATTTATTTCCGCAAGAGTTCGATCCCCGCCTGCTCCGGAGGTGACCACATGGCGTGGCAGACCTCTCCTGACCCGCCCGCTGCTCCCCTCAGCAGTGTACTTCGTTAATCTGCCTGTTCTGCTCCCCGCTCTGTCTCTGGTGAATCCTCTCACCCTACGCATCTCTGGCCTGTACCCCAGTTCTGTATAAATAAATAAATAAATCTTAAAAAAAAAAAAAAAGATGTAAGACTTTCAGCTACAAAACTCCTAGAAGAAAACACAGAGAAAAAAAACTCCCTAACATTGGTCTTAGCAAAAATTTATTGGATGACACCAAAAACACAGGCAATGCAACAAAACAAAAATAAACAAGTGGGAATACATCAAAACCAAAATCTTCTACCTGGCAAAGGAAGCAGTAAGACAGTGCAAATAGAATCTATGCATAGGGAGAAAATATTTGCTAACCATCTCTTTGATAAGGGTTAATATCCATAATATGTAAGGAACTCCTACAATTCAATAGAAAAATAAATAAATAAAACAACCTGAGTGAAAAATGGACAAAGGACACCAAGAGCCATTTTTCCAAGGGAAACTTCAGGTACCTGAAAAGAGAGCTAGTGAACTGTCCTCCCTCAACACCACTAATAACCAGGGCAATACAAATCGAATGAACAATGAGATACCACCTCACACTTTAGGATTTTAAATTAAAAAAAAAAAAAGAGAATTCAAGAAGCATTAGCAAGGAAGAGGGAAAGCTGGAATCATTGTGCACTGTTAATAGAAATGAAAAATAAGACCACTACAGTGAAAAACCATATGGAAGTTCTTCAAAAAAAATCTAAGAGTACTACTACATTGTCTTGCACTCGCACCTCTAGGTATACATTCAAAAGAACTGAAAATCGGATTTGGAAGAGATATTTGCTTAACCATGTTAACTACAACATTATTTGCCATAAATAAGAAACAGAAACAACCTAAATTTCCATGAAAGTAGTGGATGAAGAAAATCAGTGTGCATACACACACACACACACACACACACACACACATATATACATATACATATATATGTATATTATTGTCTGTAAAAAGAAGCAAGTCCTATCCTATGCTACAATACAGACAAGCATAGAGGACATTAAACGAAGTGAAATAAGCAGTCATAGAAGGACAAACACTACAGGATTCGACACATTCGAGATAACTAAAGCAGTTAAACTCAAAAGCGCAAAGCAGGATGTAGGCCACTTAACCCCTGCAAGCCTGCAGGGCCCATATCAATGTACTAAAGGTAATAATATGAGACTCTTCACAATGGTGCTATGAAAAATACATGAGATGATGTATATAGTTCAGTCACCACTGTGCTTGGCACATAGTAAATATTCAGTAGAAATCAGTAATTATCATACATAAAGTCATTATGAGGAGCAATTCAAACTGAAGTTCTGAAGGTATCCTAAATGACCTTTTAAAAATCAAATTGTACTGGTTTACCATTTATTAATATAATTATATTATTTCAAGAAAGTGGCTTCATACATCAACATGTGTATATTCTTCACTCCCTACCACCCAAGTTCTAGTGCCTTTACATTATCACACTGGTACTCTATATACTTTTTCTTCCTACCCACCTTCTCTTTGCACTATGGAGGCAAATATGTTTTTCAGAGTCTAGGAGTTATTTTTGTTGTTTTTGCCAGTTTGTTTTCTTTGATTATTGACATTCCACAAATTAGTGAAAACACTGAGTTTTTAACTTCTACTTTTCAACTTATTTCACTTAGCATAATAATTGCAAGTCCCATCCACACTGTGGCTGAAAGCAATTTTCAATAAATTAGTAGTATTCCACTGAATATGTATACCACAGTTTCTTTATCTAGTCACCTACATGAATGTTAGTGTTCCTTCCTACACTGACTGTGTAATACTTTATATCCCTTATTGCTATCTCATTAAAATTATGGCTATTCTCTGCTTGAGTAGGCACTGTGTGTATGAATAGGCAACTGTGTTTTATGTGTGTTTACTCAGTTTTAGCAAGTAGTTCAATACATATCAGAACATACATAAAAGATGCCTGGTACATAATACACAGGTACCAGAGATTTGTGATTAATTGTGAAAGTAGGAAGCCATTCACTCACAAGGGTTTTTTCCTAGGAAATAGGGGAAAGAATACAGATGAAGAAGATCTGTAAACCAGCGTCTCCCTCAGTATAATCACAAATGAAGGAAAGTGATGGAAAATCAGTTTCCCAATGACCGCTATCATCTCTCAACTTTATGGTTACTAAATAAAGGAAAGTTAAATATTTCAAAAATAGAAAAATTCTATTTTTTTTTTCAGTAAATACTAGTTGACTGAGTCAAATTCATCCATGGGCGTCTTACACTATGACTTTTAATATTCTACTAGAGGTTCAAACAACTATTTAGGACAATTATAATAGAATTAAATAACAGATTTAATCTAACTCTCTACTGAACAATATTATACCAGTTTTGGGTATACCTGGAAAAGTTAAGAGCTGGATACCAGACTTGAGGGACCTCTAACAATTTAAATATCAACAATTTTAATAATTTGAATGTTTTCAAAGAGGTTTATATTATCTTAGCTAATCATAGAAGATTTATAATGTTTATATTTCTATCTTCATTTGAAGGAAAAGGGAAAACTTTGAGATGGTAAGCCCACAAATTCATAGCTAAAGTGTATTCTACTGATACATCTCTATAAACAAATGATAGAGCTAAAACCTGAATCCAAATTTTAGTTGCAGAATCTACGACTCTAACAATAGACTTTAAGAATCTATTGGCTAACAGTACATCTAAAAGAACTTTATTTATGCTTATAGAAAAGTTCTATAGCTGACAATGGCATCCAATAAATACTAACTGTTGACTTAAGCTCAGTATAATTCAGGATATTTTCATGATACTTTAATCAAATTTAACTGAACATTTTCACTTAATAAAAAATGTATTAAATAGGAGATAGATGTCACACTATCCCTTAAAATATATAAGTCTACACATTATGTTGGTTATTATCCACCAGAACTAAATATACCCTGGATAAATATATCCTTCTGTAAATGTGGTATTGTGCACCACTCTTCAATCTCCTGTTTAGGGGGAAGATGACCATGACCTGAGGAAGACTTCAGGAGTGATACTAGATCACTTACAGCTATCACTCTAGATGTCAAGAATATAAAGTCGGTAATTCCATGCTCTCACCACACACTCAACAATTCAAACAGAAAATCCTTTTGTTGTGTTGAAACAAAACAAAACTTCTTTTGTCATTTTTCACCAACAGAAGGCTTCATCAGACATTTTACCAAGGAAACTATGTCTTGTACCTGGTGTGAACTCTAGGAACAGTTGCTCACAGGCTGCATAGTACTGCGAAACTGAAAGTAGCCTCAGCAATGTGTCTATCACACAACAGGAACTCAGATATAGGGAGTGATCAATGTATGTTCATTTAATGATCAAATCAAGTTTGACTCTTTTAAAATTAAATTCAGAAGAAATATTTAAATTGGTCAATATTTTGGTCAATATAAGTTAGACAATAAGATGAACATTTCTTACTCTACCTATTAAAATGATACTCACAAATCAAAAGTAAAAATACTACTTTGAGGTTTTCCTATTACCTTCTTACCGATACAGATAAGCTATCACCTAAGTATATAGAATGTTACATTACTCAGTATATTTTTTTTACCAATTTTATTCATCATCATTCATTTCCCAAGTTGAATCTAAGTAAGACTACAACTGGTGAGAAATTCCTATCAAATGCATCAACACCCTTGGGATCTCCATATTTGGCCAATTTCAGTCTTCTTCCTGACCTAGCCTGTCTAAGCTAGTTCTATCAATTTACCCTGATTATATGAAGTCTGAAAATTAGCCACAAAGCCCCCTGAATGTAGCTTTTGCTTAAAAAAAATGAGGCAAAAGACCATAGACTATACAGGACCTCAACATTCAATGGTTGCAAGTCAATTTTTTATAACTGGGTGTATTCAAGACATGACATTGTGGTCACTGAACACTTTCTCTGCTATCATAACGAGTTCCTGTGGGGATTCCACAGACTCACTTTTGGCACGTGAGGATTGAATTCCACAGCTCTATGAATGGCCTCTACAGCATTCATCTCTGCTGTGCTCAGCCCCCGCCGAGATGCAGCCTCGGGAGAGAATCTGAAAAGCAGAAAGACAAACACCATCCAGTTGGGACCACTGCTTGGGCATCAACCCAGAGAGTCATCTGCACATCAAGGGCCCATAAAACCACAGTGAGTCAATGGCATGAGCTCTCCAGACCTCCACTATGCAGAACCTCTGAGTGACCCCTCAGACCGAGACCAACAAAAAACCCAGCAGAAGCAGAAAGCGTGCTTGCATCTAATCACGGCAGGAATTAAATTCAGCTGTCAAGTCTCTCTGTCTAAATAGCTAATCTAAATTTTCTACAAGGTACCTGCTTAGGTCAGGGGTGGGGGTAGGGCTGTTGAGGGCAGACAGTGTAGGAAAAAGAGAAAACTAGATTACAGAAGAGCGCACTTGGTTAAAAACAGAACTGGGGAGAATTTTAAAGGAGGCTCCCAACCCAAAGTCAGTGCTGCCATGGAGGGTTAAGTCGTTGCAGCTTCAGCAGCAGGAGAGCCTGCTTGGGGCCGTTCCGGTAGGGGGGGTGTGCATGCCCAAACTGTGGGCAAGACACCTGCCCAAGTGAATGAAAAAAACCAGACCATGCAATCTCTTTCTCACCTCACACCCAGGGCTAACTCCAGAGCTGTGCTTGGCAGGCAGACACCACAGGGGAAGCTGTGACAACCCTGGCCCTGCCCTCCCAAGCTGGAGTCGCTGTGTAGGGAGAAAAGATGTTGCAGTAGGTACTGGCGATCTACAGGATAAAAAAGAATGAAAGAAAATTACTTCGGTCTCGAAGTGCACACACACTTAACAGCAAACCTGTCTGACATAGCAGAGGCTGTTTTCGTTTCCTCCTATCTGCTTTTCAAGGCTACAGAGGGATTGTATTGGGGAAGTTTAAGTGTCTATGAACTCAAAAACAGTTAAGCAATCTATCCTCTTTCACCTGCCAGTCATCTTGGCTGTTTATGAACATTCTCATGCCACAGTCACCTGCCTGAATAAATGAGCAGATGTCCCACTGAGATGGCCACTCAAAGGACTCTGGCTGGGGAGTTAATTTGGAATTGATGAGGCAAAGAAAGGGAGTTGACATTCCCTCTGCCATGTTACATGTCTTTTTTGACTACTACCCAGTCTTGGGCTGCTAGAGGAAGAAGAATATGCAAAAAAATGATTATGAGGAAGGCATTATATGTAAGTCCCAAGCAGACCTTTTGGTATCTACTGTCTGGCAAAAAAAAAAAAAAAAAAGAAAAAAGAAAAAAGTCACCTCAGAGGCAAGGAATTTCGCATAAAACTCTCTTTAGGGAAACATACACTCTTACAATACCTGGGAATATACATTCTCTCCTTCTAGTAGTGAAAGAAAGATCAGCAGATTTTGGAAAATGCATGCTCATAAGCAGGGGTTTCACAGACTAAGAGAAACTTCCAGAGAAAGTCCTCAGAGGCAACACATCTCCTTAAGTCAGGTCACGCCTTTACTATAGCACTAGTTATTACTCACTTACTTGTCAGAGACAGCTCTTGCTTTGAGCAAGGCAGCTGTGTAGCATATTGTTGCCGACTTTGGTAAGCTTATATCTGTAAGAGAAAAAGAAAGGAGGAACTCTTGTAAATTTGCAGAAATAAAGAGCAATAATTCTAAACACACTAGCATATTAATCATGTGAGCCTAATAAAACATAATAAACATAAATTAAGAATATTTTAATGAAATACAATATAGAGTTGTTCCTATGTTTCAGGGTATTATGTCAAAATAAGGGTAATTCATTTTTTTGGTGAATAGTTAATATTTAAAATCCAGTAGACTGACTTTAGCAATTGCCTATTTTAAAATATTAATTTTCACATACTGGGTTTATTTAAGCAGAGAATAGCTAATTGTATGTAAATGGGAGAATATTGTATAAATAACATTTATTTGACATCATGAAAGGCAAGAATTTGTCACATAAAATTTTTCAACATTAGCATATGAAATAATAATGTGAAGAAAAATAAACCTGGTTGATTTTTAAAATTTATTTTTAGTTGTAAATAAATGTATTAAATAAGTTATTGTTTCATGGTCAAATTTAAACCAGGTTTCCTTTGCGTTGTATTTCAGTTAAGTTCATATTCTTTTTTTTTTGTTAAAAATGTAAGATATATATTATTTACATAAATTATATGAGAAATCTTTACAGATATATATTTATTTTAAATGACATCTAGGAAATCTTTAGAAACTATGCAATTTTTGTTCATTCAAACCTATGACAAATTCCTTTACATATAAAGCCTAATTTGTTTCCCAGAAAAATAGCACCTTTCAGTTTGTACACAAATTTTCAAGTGGAGGAATAAGAGTGGTTAACATTCATATAGTGAGTTAACAATGAAATAAAAGTACTTAATAGGTAAATTTTAAGAAGGCAGTTTCTTTGAAGGGAAATTTTGTTTCTAAATTATCATTGTATTTCTTACCAGAATTGTATTTAATACTCAACAAAATTTGTACAATGGCATAGAAATTACCATCTTAATTCAGAACAAGTAAAACGGTGCTATTCCCAGGGGCTGTAAATTCACCATCTGAATACAAACTTGTTGGCAGAGCTTGCTTCAACTTAGAATTATATTACAGTTGGAAAGAAAGGAAAATCTCATAATTAGCCAAAAGACAGCAGAAGAATATAATATTAAAAGAAAACTGGGCCCTCCATGATGATGCAACAGGTTAAAGCGCAGCACTATGAAGCTATCGGATGCCACTGCAGCATGAGTTCCATTCCCAGCTAGGGAGCTGACCTACATGGCACAGCAGACTTCTCCTGACCTGCCTGCTGCTCCTCTCAGTAGTGTATTTCAGTAGATCTGCCTGTTCTGCTCCCTACTCTGTTTCTGGTGAATCCTCTTATCCCCCATCCCTCTGGCTTGTACCCTAGTTCTTGTATGCATGAATAAATAAATCTTTTTTAAAAAAAAATACCAATCTCTCATCCACTAACAAGTGTTTACCATCAATCCCAGCAGAAGTTCTCTTTGACAGAAATTTCAATTACACTGATAAACTACAAATAATCATGGAAAATACTAATACAGTATTGAAAATACTAATACAGTATTGTAACCCTGGTCTTATAAATTATATTCAAGTAAAATTTGCCACCATATACATAATACAAAATGGTATGATTATCACTAAGAAGAAAAAATAAAAAAGAAAGTTGAGAGTTCATGGATTCATTTTATTGCTTTTCCAATATCTGAACACTTAGCTGCTTCCCAGTGTGGGATTGGAGTCCAGGAATCAAATACTTTGTTGGCCAGGGTCCACTCATTGATTCTTACTGGAAGATCAAAAACTGCAGACAACACATGTCTTACTTATAAGTTCAGACCTTTCTGTTAAAGTTGAGACAGTTAATTTAAGTTTTTCCAATGCTTGTTTCCAATCTTCCTGCGGTGGTCTGTGTTCCTTCTTTGTCAACTTAGCACCTTTCTGTGATATAGGGGACCAATGTAAAGTCCTAAAATGGATCTGAGGCTACAATCAAAGGTCTTCATTGTTTCAACGTGGCAGCACAAGCTAGAGCTTTATTTGATAAATTAAAAAAAAAAAAAAAAAGCCTGTTGCTAAGAATTTAGATTCTCAATGAAAAAGATCAGATTGTATTCTGATGCTTACCTAATCAAGCATATTCACCCAGTACAAATGCAAAAAAAAAAAGCAATAACCAAGTTGTTTCAACAGAAGACTAGTGATGCCTAATCAGAGATGATCTTTAATTTGAACCATGCGCCCTTATGCCCAGACAAGACATTTACAACTAGAAAAATACAACAAAAGTCAACACTATGACTACTACGTAGTAAATTATCCCCATTTTAAAACATTTCAACTCTCTGTATTGTATGTAAAAGATTGTGGTGTGTGTGATTAAATATTTTTTTAATCAGTACCAAACAAGGAAGGGGTATAGACACTCCCTGATGACACCCCACTCCCATTCCCCATCAGTGGCATGTTCACTCCACGTGTCTTTTTACTCTAATAAATTATGGTCTCATTGCTTTTAATTTTTTTTTAATCAGGACATTTTTACATAAATTGTTTAGACATTCTTAATTTTCCTTTTTAAGTCTATCAAAACAATTTTATCTCTATTGGTCATGGCAATTTGTCTCTAAGAGGGATGAACCACTCTAAACAAACTGACACTGAATTTTCCTTCGGATAAAGGATCTTTTCATTGAAGTATGGTTTTTGCTTACAACATATCTTTTAAATAATACTTTATCATTAGCAATAATTTAAAAACTTTAACCATCAAGTGATTCCATTTCTAAGACTTTATCCTAAGCTAAGTAATCACACCTATGTATGAAAATTTAGCTCAAGGATGCTGATGAGGGAAAAACAAAAGTAGCCTAACAGTCCAATTGTAAGAGAACTGGATAAGGTGTTGGACATTTTCCAGGTGCAATGCAATGTACTCATTAAATCATGTGGTAGAAAAGTAGTGACCTGGAGAAATGTTGTATTGTTGAGTACAAATCAATAAGTAAAATAGATTTTTTTTATGATTCCATATATTTTTAAAAGCACTTATATATATACAGAGATAAGAAGACAAGAATTATGTATAATAATAGCAATAGTGTTTATTTCTGGGTGGTAGGATTCTGGGCAATTTTTCCTATTCTTCATGTGTATTTTCAAAGCCTCCTGTTATGTACATGTAACTAAGTGAATTTTTAAAGGGTAGCAATTATGTTATATGGAAGAATTCTGCCCTATACATAGTCTGAAGCAAGTTCATAGGTAAAAACGAGTTTGGTAAAACTAGACACAAACAGTATTGACAGACAGAATTAGAAACTATATGAAGTGCTATCAGCCTACATAGCTACCAGATCAAAAACTGAGACTTAAACAACATGGGTTTGAATGGCACTGGTCTATACAGACGGAGGTTGTTTTTCTACCCACCAGTTCCATGTTCACAGATTCAACCAATGGCAGATGCTCGTTGTTAAATCTGTGGATGCAAAACCTATGTATATTAAGGCACTAGAGCATTCCATGGAGGTGGGGAATGGGGTGGGGTGGTGGAGATCCAATCCCTCAAGAAAACAAAGAGATAACTATAGTTTAGTGAATTTTAGGGAAGTAAAAAGTCATATGTAGATTTTCCTCTTGGTATGAGGGGCTTGACCTCTCTAAACTCCCAGTTGTTCAAGGGTCAACTATATTTACACATCTTTATGAAAATTAATTCCTATAGCAATATGCCTGGTATAGGGCAGTCACTCCAGTAATCTTAGCTTAATAACTTTCTAACATCTAAATCAAAGACAAGAGCTACAATACTTACTTTTACAAAAAAAAGAAATATATATATATATATACCCCAACTTTATATATATATATACACACACACCCCATCTTTTAAAGAAAATAACTTATTATGGGCTATTTGCTCCATGAGCATACTTCTTCCATTTCCTAAAAGAAAGGAAGGGGAGGAATGAGGCATGATTTTTGCTGCTTATTACAATTATAAAGTATTTATAGGTTCACAAGAAATTGTAAAAATAGTACATAAACTTGTGTGAATGCTTCCTTTAGTTCCTCCTAATAGTGATATCTTAAATAAGTGTACTGCAATATCAAGAAATTGACAATGCTATAGTACTACCACTACCATCAAAAACACAACTTTTTATCACTACAGATGAACACTTTTGCTCTAACACCTTATACTTGTATATTCCCCACTCAAATCTGACCCCTATGAGCACTAATCTGTTCTCCATCTCTATAGTTTTGCCTAACAATGATTTTATGCTTTTATTACTATGAATGAAATAAATAAAATGACAAGTGGAACAAAGTGGATAACAGTGTGGATGAACACAGTAGTATCAGAAGTTCTGAATAGGAAATAACAAATTAGCTGCTTTCCAAACTGCTTGTAATTTATTCTGAAATTTTACTTTGAGGGACTTTCAAAATCATTCTAAGTTTCATTTTGCACAAGCAAAATCTAACTATAAAGTACTTTTTTGTCTTTTGTAAGTGGCAATTAGCTAGTTTATTACCAGAAAGTCTCCTTAAGAACTAGAATCCAAGGAGGAAATAAAAGGCAGTAACGAGACATCACATCATTCCATTACTCATTGCAGAAACAGGGAATACTAAAAAAACTTAAGCAAAATGGAACTGCTGGTGTTAGTTTAATTTTCCTTCTAATTCTTTGCCATCTTTTATTTCATACAGGTTCTTTTCTGGGAAGAAAAAGTTCGTGGGAAGGACTTTCCCAAGCATCTTACACATGCAAAATCAAATTGCCATGAAAATCCTTTATTAAAATGTCCAATCTTAAAGCTGGCACTCATGGAACCATAAAGTATATGGTTTATTTCACTCAGCATAACCTTTCTCAGATTTATCCACATTGTAGCACAACTTAATGATTTATTCTTTTCTATTGCTGAGTAGTATTTCATTGTGTGGATATAGCACAATATGTTACTTGCTAATGGCTATTTAAATTGTTTTCCAGTTTGGGGTGATTATAAAGTTGTTACCATTTTGGTGTCAACTTTTTTTTCTAAGACTCATTTATCTAGGATGTATACCTGACAATGAAATTGTCAGTTTGGGAACTGGTAAACAGTAGACTAAAATGGTTGTTTGAAGTTTGCAAAATTAATGTGTAGTTATAAAGGTCAGAAAAATGGTTACTTCCAAGTTGGAGGGCAGCTTTATTTGCTCCAAGATAGTCTGAGATGATGGAAAAGTTCTCTGCTTACCAGGAACTAACAATGGTGCATACCTAAGTAAAGTCATCCAACTCTAAACTTAAGATTTGTGCATGTAGTTTGTATTCATGTTTCAATAAAAAAAGATTTTACAAAAGCAAACCTATAATCCTGTGCCACTTGAAGATGTTTTTATCACTTTTACCTAGCTTCATAATACTTGACTTGCCCTTATTATTTTGGCCCCCTCCAAATGCTCTACACATCCATAATGAAAAATTATTAACAGTTTTGTCTTCTATATCAAAATAGAATCTGCTTTTTTTTGTAAGTCAGCCTTTCAAGTATTGTGATGGTAAAAAACTCCTCTAAACCTAAACTTTTCAAGAATAAATACTTCCAGTTTCTAAGTGTCATATTCTTCAGAAAGGCTCACTTATTTCTGTTAATGAATAGTAGTTGCTTGCATGAGAATCACAGGTGGAAATAATCACTTAAATCCCGAGAGTTGTCCAGTCCAGAGCTCAAGCTCCTCATGCAGTTTGAGGAGCAATGCCCACTAC
Source organism: Condylura cristata (assembly GCF_000260355.1). Classification (NCBI taxonomy): domain Eukaryota; kingdom Metazoa; phylum Chordata; class Mammalia; order Eulipotyphla; family Talpidae; genus Condylura; species Condylura cristata. The sequence continues at coordinate 51,813,343 of NW_004567106.1, read as the reverse complement.
ACCTTTCTGAGTGTCCCACTAGGGTGGCTCTGCTTGTAGAGCAGCAGACTCCTCATTTGCTCCAATGACTGTATAGTCAACAAAACCCTCAGATTCTAGTCAAACTGATTTCTGCTAAAGCCAGGTCTTTTCTCTCAAATGGCAAAAGTTTTTGAACCTATAAGCAGGATTTCACTCTACTAAATTTTAAATTTAATAAATTTTAAATTTATTTATGCATACAAGAGCTGGGATGCAGGCCAGAGGTGTGGGGAGGGTGAAAAGATTCACCAGAGACAGTGGGGAGCAGAACAGGCAAATGTACTGAAGTACACTTCTGAGGGGAGCAGAGGGAAAGACAGGAGAGGTCTGCCACATCATGTGGGCCACCTGCCTGGCTGGAAATTGAACTCAGGTTTCAGTGGCTGTGGACAGGTTCATAGTGCGGACACTTAAACCCTTGCACCAGGGAGGCCCCTAAATTTTAAATCTTAAGGCAAAATTTAAAACAGTAAGTCTTAATCTTCTCTGCATAAATCCAGTCTATTAGTCATCTTTCTGACTCATGTTACTATCCACAGCTCTGTTTCACACATTTCGTAAACATGTCTTCCTCCTCCATGTGAACATTATTGTCATCAAAATAAATGATCACACTGAGGACTTAATGTTATTGACACTTATACACATTCTCCTATTTAATCCTCAGTGCAATCCTTTACAATAGGCCTTGCTGCTAGCCTTGTTTTTTTTGTTTTTTGTTTTTTATAGAAAGTAAGGCACATAATGGTTAAGAAATATGCCAATACTGTACAGGTAGAACATAAATGAGCTGTCTTCAGAGCATATGATTTTTTTAAAGATTTATTTATTTATGCATACAGAACTGGGGTACAAGCCAGAGGTGCAGGGGCGGTGAGAGGATTCACCAGACAGAATGAGGAGCAGAACAGGCAGGTTGACAAAGTACACTGCTGAGGGAGCAGCAGGTGGGTCAGGAGAGGTCTGCCACTCCATGCGGGTCACCTCCAGGGTGGGGCTTGAACTCATGCTGAAGTGGCTTTAGCTTCTTAGTGCTGTGTTTTAACTCACTGCACCACCAGGGAGGGCCCCAGAGCATATGATTTTTAACTGTACTACGCTACCTAAAGGGTTTGATTTTTTTTTTTTTTAGATTTATTTATGCATACAGAACTGGGGTACAGGGGTGCTGAGAGGATTCACCAGAGCAGAAAAGGTAGACTGACAAAGTATACACTGCCGAGGGGAGCAGAGTGTGGGTCAGAAGAGGTCTGACACGCCATATGATCATTTCCCTGGCCAGGGATCAGACTCGTGCCAAAGCAACTATAGCTAGTTTCATAGCTGCACTTTAACACATTTTGCCACCACAGAGGGCCCAGGTTTGATTTTTTTTACAGATACTGACCATAGCAATGATCAGGGAGAAAATAGGGAGTGGATTCTAGAGGTCACCGTAAGTTTTTATTGTTCTGCAAAAACATGTGCATCTATTCATTATGTATTATGGCCATGTTTTCCATATTACCTAAAAAAGGTAGCATTAAAAACATCAAAGTTTCTTTAAATAAAGATATATATTTCTCTATATTCCTAAAATTTATGAACATGGGGGAAAGACCATTCAAATGAATAAGAAACATTTAAATACTATGCATAGACTACAATATTTTTACATTCATTATGTTCTTATTTGCATCAGCTTTCTTAGTAAATCCATGTTGGACCTTCAATCACTTCTTTCTTTCTTCAGTGTTCATAAATTACAAAGTAATCTCTTCTAGAATTTTGCTCAAAGTGACATACTTACTGAGATCTGACATATTTACTGAAATATAGGGGAAATACAAAATAGAGATGGGGAAATACAAAGTAGAGATGGATTAATGTACGCATTTATCAAAATATTAGCATATTACTTTCTTCTCCAAATAGTAGCACTATAAAATAGATCAAAGGATTGAATATCAATCCTTGATGATGTGAAGGTCATCCATCAAAAATCTTTTATTTTATTTTACATTTGCAGAAATACAGGCTATGGAGCCCTTCCTGGTGGCACAGGGGGTTAAAGCGCAGTGCTATGCAAGTGGCCACAGTCACTTCAGCGCAAGTTTGATTTCCAGCCAGGGAGATAACCCACATGGCACAGCATACCCATACCAACTGCTGCTCCCCTCAGCCGTGTATTTTAGTCAATCTACCTTTTCTGTTCCTTACTCTATCTCTTGTGAATCTTCTCACCACCCTGCACCTCTGGTCTGTACCCCAGTTCTTGTATGCATAAGTAAATAAATCTTTTTTAAAAAGTAAAGGCTCAGGCCCTCCCTGGTGGCGCAGCGGGTTAAAGCACTGCACTAAGAAGCTTAAGCCACTTGCGCATGAGTTCGATCCCTGCCTGCCCCGGAGGAGATCCACATGGCGTGGCAGACCTCTCCTGACCCGCCCGCTGCTCCCCTCAGCAGTGTACTTTGTAGATCTGCCTGTTCTGCTCCCCACTCTGTCCCTGGTGAATCCTCTCACCCTCCGCATCTCTGGCCTGTACCCCAGTTCTGTATGAATAAATAAATAAATCTTAAAAAAAAAAAAAAAAAAAAAAAGTAAAGGCTCAGAGAAGCTAAACTGCCTAACTAGTAAGAATTGGTCTTATAAAATAGTTTTGTCACCATCCCATACTGCTAATATGGTTCTTTTTTACTTTCCTTGTCTTCCCTTATACTTTCCTCATCATTTTGCTTAGAAAATACTTTTCACAATTAGAATCTCAAGACTTTTGCTTCCTCTGGACATCAGTTGCCCTGAACACCTGCTTATAAGAGTGTATCTTTCTTGTCTACATTTATTTAGCTACTTGTCATTCTGACCTTGATCATTTGTGTTTCCTTTACATCTTTTTCCATTAGTAGTAACTATAACCTCATCTACTTGAAGCATTTTTCAATTGAAAAAAAATCTTTGTATCTCCAATGCCAAACAATGTCAGCATAAAGCCAGTTGTTTTTATTAAATATCCACTTGGTGGTTTATATTTATCTTTCCTCTGACTTACAAAAAAAAGTGTTATTTTGGAGTTTTCAGCATTTGTTTTAGGATTCAGTAAATATATCTATGTCTAATGTTCCTTTCTTTTACTGTTATGATCTGCATGGTAACATGTTCTCCTCTGATGGTCCATTCTTGTTGGTAAGAATTAAACACAGGGTTATTAATTACTCTCTGACTTAATCTACTTTTATAGGAATTGAAGTACCATCAAGGAAAGAATCTATCAGGTGCTTTGTTTTTACCCAATGAGACTTGTTACAGACATACACATGTAGTAATCTATGCCATGTACTCTACTGCCTCCAAAACTTCAGCTCAAGAAGAGGTGGCACTCCACCCATCCCCCACATTTTTCTCTCTTTTTCTTCCTCCTCTCATAGTAACAATTCAACAGAATTAGGCTCTCATTGTGTCATAGTTGCACTTCCCTGAAAGACAGATTATCTAAGGGTTATGCTAGGTCTACGAAGACCTCAATTTCCTGTAGCTAAAGAGATTACTAGAGAGGAAATGAAATTAAATGGTCAGTTTATAATAGGAATTTTTGATTATGTAGAAAACAAAGTTTCTGGGATTCCTATTTGTTGTTTAAAGAAGAAAAAACAAACTTTAAAAACTCTTTTTACTAATTGGCTGGAAAACCTAGCAAATATCTCTGTACAAGATAGAATTCTGCTTTATCACAGAGTCTGAAATCACACTACCAGGCTTCTTCAGTGTCATTCCACTACTTCATATCTCAGCGTTTTTGCAATGTGTTCATCTCTCAATCACTCAAGTCAAAAATGGGCACGATATCAATCTTTTCTCCACTTGCCTCACTTTCCAAACAAATCAAAGCCCATCCTCTGCTGATATTGCCTCCATGTCTCTCCAAGGCCTTCAAATAAAATCCAAACCAGATCCAAGCTTACCCTGGTCCCATAATAATTCACTCATTCCATCTTCAGCTCTTCACTGCAGCCTTCCTCCATCCCTCTGCTCTGGAATACAGATTTCTCCATACAAGCCATGTCAGTTTTGTCCTAGATCTTTTAAGCTGCAATCTTTACCTCAGATGCTCTCACTATCTGGCTCAATTCTAACCTATATCCATATGGAAGACCCACCTCACCCCTCCTTATTGGGTGAGGTGTTCTTTCCATCTTGGGTTAAGTGTTGTAGACTTTACATTTTATAGCAATTGTCTGTTTTCTTATTTTCCTCTCTCATCTCCGTGGTGTGTTTGGGGAGTAAAAGCTGTGTTTCTTCAGTACCTTGTACCCACAACACAAGCCCATGTCTGAAACACCCACAACACAAACCCATGTCTGAAACATAGTAGGTGGTTAGTTATTGCTGAAAAAAAATCACAAACTAATCCTAAATTAATATCCAAATAACTTGATATTAACTTTAATATACAAACATTTACATTGAATTTAGCTTCTATGCGCCAAAAGTGATCGATGTGGATTACATTTTCGAGTGAGAATCAGAAACCTGTTATTTTTCAACACATATGCTGCAGTTAGCTTTACTTGTGGTGTTCCATTAGAATGCACACAATTATACTGGTGTTCAAAATCTAGATGTGTATTTGAAAAGCAGTGGAATAAAAAAGTTGGGGGAGGAAGAAGGGAGCAGGAGGCAAAGCTGAGACAAGGTTAAAGAAATGTAGAACTATGGGTCAGAAACAAGGAAGGCAACGAATACCTCTGTTTCCTAAGGCCCCTTAGTGGGGATGCTGCTTGCTGAAGAAAAGGTCATCTTAGGGAGAATGACTAAAGTTTTCCAAAGTCATAAATGGCTCATAATAGGCGAGTGGCAGGACAGATTGATACCATGCCCTTATTTTGACTTGCAATTCAGTGCAGTAATTTTGGGAGAAATTTATGTAATTATGAATAAAACTGTCAATTTGATGTGTCTTGGAAAACCCATGGGGCAAAATTTTAGATAGGAAAGAACCATTTTTTTCAGTGATAATCCCTTTGACCCAATTTCCTTCTGTTCATCTACAATAACAACAAGATGTAATTTTAAAAAGATCATTGCCATTCTTATGCACAGTTAGATCAATTTCATATCTATTACCCTAAAACAAGTTTTTTTCAAGGGCAGCAGTCAACAGATAACTAAGTCCCAGCGCTCATCACAAGTGAGGACACCACGTCCTGGGGCATCTCCACCTAACAAGTCATTCATTCACCACAGATGTTCTGAATTTCTACCCTAGTACATAAGTGTCTGAGGAAAGGACACAGGGTTTGTCTCAAAGGATTTCTTTCTCTGCACTACCCACAGTGTGTTCAAACATTCACTGAACACTGATTCATTCCTGTCTTCTCTCTGTGGGCTTTTAAAAAACATCTTTCTCCACTAGACTGAAAACTTCTTGCTGACAATGAATAGATCATGTCCATCTCTGTATCTGAAGGCACCAAAAAGTAGTTTTTATATGAATATGATAGATACTTCTGGGTTAACGTTTTAAAAACCCTAACTACTCTCTATAATCACTTAAAGATTAGTGAGTAGCAAGATCTCTTTTTCTAAGTAAGGCAACATATTGATAAACTCATAGCTTGAATTAACCCAACATGTGCAGCCAGGACCTGACCATACAAACAAATAGAAATATAATCAAAATAGCCCATTTCTCCTTCCTAAGCTATTTGTAGGCTGCAGTGTGTTGTTACTGTCCCTTTATATGATGCTATCCTATGTGTATTAATAACATTTCCTGATTTACTCCTATACACAATATGATACAAAGAAAACAACAGGAAGGTAGAATTTTATCCTCAGATTTTTTTTTGTTTGTTTTTAGATCCAGAGAGTGTGAGGACTTTTCTGTTTCACCTTCAAAAGCCAAATTAAAAAGTGAACCAAGGGGGAAAACTTCACTGAAGAAAAAAAAAAAAGGCTAATATACCAAAATCTCAAAAAGATGTTCCACCTGGGAGTTCATGATTCAATCAGGAAATGCTATAGGATCTTAGCATTTGAAGGGTTGGGGAAAGTACTCAACTACACCACTCCCCCACTCCCAAAATATATCTTATGCTACAAAGCCAAAACCTAGATATTATTTGAAATTTTGTGTCAGAGGGCCTGTCTGTGGCTGGTGTCCTGAAGTCAAACATGACAATTTATGTGATGGAGACAGCAGAGAAGGGATGCCTTCTTGGTGACTTATGTTAGCTGGACACTAAGGTTTACCAAAGCGAGCCCAAATTTGTAGGGTGTGTTCAAGTGCCAACTATGTGAATTATGGCTGTATGCTTTCACAAAAGGTCTTCCATCATCAAAGACTGAAATTTCTCACGCATACAATCCTTATTAAAATGGCATCTATGTCAGAACTCCTGCTCACTGCACACACAGTATTATTCATTGATAGTGTGTCATTTTGTAGCCTCCAAGTTCTATCTGTCTTGCCAGATCTACTTCTTGTTTACAAGGCAGCATGGCACACAGTGCGAAGCTATACAGCACTATTTCTCAGTGACTGTGCTTGGGGGCTTGAAGCCATAGCCTATGATATCAGTGCTGATAATTATTTGATTTTTTGGGCAATAATATGATTCATTTGTTCATTTTTTTATAGAAAGTTTCTCCTCAGCAAATTCCTGGTACCCTTGGTCTTGTTCATAAGAGCCAGCAGGGGAAGAGAGCTGAACTAAGCTTTGAATCTGGCACTAAAACAGACCTGCTTTTTTGAATTTCAAGCCACTTCTCAAATGCAGCTTTATTTTGTAGTGGATATATAGCAGAAACAGTTTGTTCCTGCCGCATCAAAACTCACATTTATAAAGTTAAATGAAAAGAACCATTTTGAAGGGCTAAACAGCCTATCACTGACAGCCTGAAATGCTCTGAGCACAGATTCTCCTCACTGGTCCTTCAGGCATCCCAAATCCCTCTTATTCTTGACAACTCTTCAAACATATATGGAAAACTGCCTAACCAAAGGAAATGGTATCCAGTGACCATTTTTTTTTTAAATATGATGATAATTGAGTAATTTGTGCTACTCATAAGGCCTCTGACAGTGAACCAGGTTTCCAAAAGTTTTACTTCAAACTACACTGACTGCAAAACAGTATCAGCAAAAAGCTTATTCTCTGAATAGTTTCAACATAGATTTTCTAACGCTTTCTTTAGAACTTCTGTTTTCAATCTGAGTCAAAACTTTTTCTCCCAATATGTCCTGTTCTTAAAAATGTACCTTCTGCACATTACCAGATGCCAGATAATAACGCTAATTTAAGACAGGAACGATGGCATCCGTAAAAATAGCCTTGATAGAGTTGTTACATTTATATTAGCATTCATGATTATAAAAAAAGAACAGCTGTCCCACACAGAGAAGTTTTACCCCCAAATTTAGAGCAATCACTGAATGACCTAATGGAGTAAATATTAAGAAGAGCTAAAATTTCTATGTCCATTATTGCAAACTGCCCTAAGGCTAAAACAACTGGTCTTGCCATTAAGAGTAAGACTCCCTGACATTATTGGGTTTTTTTTTTCCAGTTTTCCAAATGTTTATGAATTGTTTATATATAGAACTATGCATGTCTGTTCTTATCAAATATCAATAAATATGTGCTGTTAGAAGACTGAGTAGCTCTTACTCTCACATTTTTCACTGAGATTTCATATATAGTTTCCTTTTGAGGATATTTGATCAAGAACAGTGCTGTGCAGTCAGGAGAGATAATCTTGGTTCTCTGTAATTGCTAATAGTTACTAAACTCCAATTATGGGCTCCGTGTTACTCTGAACACTAAATTGTGGATTAAATACCTTAATCCACACAACAAATGACCAGCTATGTGATATTGGGCAAACTGGCTAGCCTTCCAAAGTCTCAATTCCATTTTTTAAGAAAGAAAACAAGGCCTGGGTGGTTTAAGCAATTCACTGACGCACCCTCATCTCCTGACATTTGGAGTTGAGGGTTGATTGCACAGCCTGGACCACAGCCAAGGCCCCTCAGCACCACTCTCCTGTGTGCCTGGCCGCCTTTGGCACCCACAGGATCACTAACCAGAGACAGAAGAACCAGACCCTCCCAAAGGTAACTTGTAGCACTCGCTTTCACATTCGTTTACTACATGAGATTCTTCTGACAAAAAAGTACACAACTGAGAATGAATAAGAAACACATGAATTCTTTTTTATTTTACTACCCTAATCTTTGAGACTTAAGTTTTCAACATAGGTGGCCTAAAAACATCTCTGTAGACAACCCGAATCTTGTAACAACTTTTATGATGGCTTCTAAAAGAAGTTTGATGACTTAATGATATTGAAAATATTTCTATCTTTATAGAAAATATATTACTAGAGAAAAAATATGATAAATCTCAAATTAAATGTATACCATACATCAAATCCCCTCTGTGATTAATAAAAATCAGGTATAAGTTGGTAAAAGGTGGACAGTCATAGTTTGAAGACAGTTTCAGAGTGATAAGCAAGTCTAGGTTTCCTCTTAAAGAACAATTCAAAAGGAATCTTAAAAGACTGTTTGGCATCACTGAAATTCTGTGCCAGTCCTCTGGCCTCCTAATTCATGTCTTCGTAAGAGGAGTGAGAGAGGGAGAGCAAATCACTTTAGCAAGGCTTACAGTGATGAAAAACACATGGGTTTGAGAATCAGAGACCTGAATTTGAATCCTAGCTCTTCAGTTTTATCAAAATGTGGTCTTGAAAGTTACCTAAACCTCAGTTTCTGCATCTGGTAAAATGGAATAACTACCTTGTGCACCGTTATTATGAGAGTTACAGGTAATGGATATAATGAGCTTGGCATAAGGCAGGTGCTCAGCAAACTGTAGCTAACAAGAATGGTGTCAGTCAAAACAAAAATATATACTGTTAACAGCAAGACAAGGGGAATGTGATGGTTAAGACCATGGGCCTGCAGTAAGACCAACTCAGTTTTTATTCTGGCTTTCCATTACTTGTAGAATTCACAAGACTGGTTTCATTTTTATCTTTTTTTCTCTCATAACTTAACACCACCAGGGCTTCACTTTGATATATTAGGCTCTTACTTTGACATCTGAAGTTACTTAAATTCTCTCTGCCCTAGTTAGCCCAGCTGTAAGATGGGACTAACAATATCTATCTCACATGTTTATGGTGAAAATAAATGAGTCCATAGTTTACAGTCCTGTCTGACACTGACTCATTTTTAAAATTCAGTAAATGTTATCTGTTGCCACTACTTCTATCTTAGTCATTGACTGAAGGGCAGTCCCAAACCAGGACCAACCACTTGGATAAAACTGTCCACCCATAATGTTGGTTAACAAATTGAAAGAAGAGTATAAAAACTCTGAGCATGGCAAGACAGCATTTCAGTCTAATGGCTAGAACAACATGCCTTAAGAAGTTATCTCAAGAACAAAATCACAATTAGACTGTAGATTACATGGCGCTATGACTAATTAACTAATAATCCTACTAGGTGCCCAGGGTTCCCAAAGTGCAGCAAAATAAAGAAGTTTGTGAATGTCTCTTAATTTAAACCTAACAAAAGTGGTGAAGAATAAGGCACAGGGAGTACATTTTACCTTCCTCCTTTCCTTAGAACATGTTTTTTTCTCCCTTTCTGTCTTGCCATATTTCTAACTCCTTCTTGCAAAGGTCAAAAAGGCATCACAAATCCCACTGTATCATTTTCCAACATACTATTTAAAAAATTAAGTCACCTAGCAAATGTAATAAAGAAGGATTGCTCTACCCATAAACCATCCAAGAAAGAGCTACCCAACCAGAGCATTCCTATTTGCAAAGATAACATAATCCTGCCTTGGGTGTGGCTTTGTGGGAGGGATGAAGAGGCTGGATTCAAAGAGCTGTCTCCAGCATCTCGTGGATTAGAATGATGACATCTAAACCAGAGTAGAGAATAGAGCAGCCCTAACTGCTGTCTGTACTACAAGCCCTCAAAAGTGCCCACTTCCTTGCACAGGGCCACACGTTGAAGCAACAACTCAGTCAAGGTCCTTTGGGTCACCAGGAAAAGTGACAAGGATGTACCTGAAAGAGCCTATTTTATGGCATAAGGTGAAGAACAAAAGGCATGTTTTTTAAAATAGTATTAGCTCACATCTCAAGAACAGTAACCACACCAGTCACTTCATTATATTTCTACTGTGACACTAACTTCAGTCAAGTCTGCACCAAAATACCCTCCAGAATTCAGTTGATGTTAGGTCATCTGCTGTCTATTGACAACTGCTGAACCCAAAACCCCTAACAAGGCAGCTCAGCAGCAGTATGTGTCCTGCCACTAATGAGGCTCTTTTTCCATGAATAATGAATAAGAACATCATCTCTGTTGCCAGGTACACAACATAAACAAAGCTCAACACAAGGGCCTTGGTATGGTGAGTTTGTCCATTTGCAACAAAGGAATTTTGCAAAGTGCAAGCCAAGTTTTAGTGGGAGGGTGGGACAAGCTGTTGTAACAAATAATGTGAACATATGCTATCAGAATCTAATAAATCAGCTTTGGTTGTTATGGAACAGAGACTGAGCAATGGGATAGATAGACTCAACAGAAGGTTCCAAATGAGTTCATTTCTTTATTTTACAATCAGTCTTAAAACAAAAAGCTGATGATTGTTGTAATGAACTGAGATCTTTATGAAAGGAGCCTTATGAGACTTGAGATCCCAAAGGCCCTATTGGTTAAATCTTTTTTCTTAAGTCTTGATATAACAGGTTAAGCACAGGTCGTCACTAGGAATGACAAAAACAACCTTGCTATGGCTCTGATGGCTAGGGTGGCATACAGAAAAGTGAATCAACACCTGAATCCACATGAATGGGCCTGGGCTCCTTTTGTACCAGAAACCCTTATGTATGAGCAGACTGCCTATGAGGTAGCCTCCCGGCTTGGATTCCCAAACTCAGTCAAATCTTGAGATTCCAGCATATAAACAGAGAACAAAAGTGAGTTGATGTGAAGGCCAAACAGTCTTTATTTTGTTTACTATAAAGTGCGCCACAAATACTTTTCTCTCTCTCTCAAATCAGTTCCATACTAGGTAGCTGATATCTTGTTACACATGGTACCATGTTCACACAGGCCAAGTGATGCCATTGCTGACTGAAGGCTTTTAGTTTCCATCACTTTGAACAAAACAAAAGAGTCTCACAATACCTCAGTTCCCCCAAGTGCAGAGGATCAAAACTCCAGCCCATTTCAGATATTCCCTATGAAGAATTGTGTCCAAAATAATACTGTTCGCTCTATATGTCAAATGAATTTCTGGAAACTAGTGGCCTAAATAATTCTTTAAATGTACCTATGATGCTTACTAAAAATATTTTATAAAGTACAAAATTATCAGGTAATGTATCTGATCACTCCCTAACATCCACTTTACAAAGAAATATTTACTTTTGGAAGAGAGTTAATAAGGCAAAATAGAATTATGTTCTATGGAGATTCTAATAACTAATTTATGGCAGGTAATTATGTGGATAATTTTTGTATAATTAGTTAAACAGTGACTTCACCAACAATGACAATATATACAAAAGAATTTCCAGATACCTAAGATATAGCACTTTATTTTTTCTGGTTTATTAAAAACAAGCAAAATGGAATAATCTCATGGGTAACTGGTATAGCAAATTCCTCAAAATCCCTCACATGAAGATAAGGGATATTTTCTAGTGAGGAGAATATGGAGGTAACATGATTTTATCTTCGATAACTACTGGGTTGTCACAGGAGCTATAGAAGTGCTACTAGCTGTTCTCTATTGCCTCAAATAATCAGTATGAACAACTGGTAGTTAGTTGTTGTGGTCAACTGATGGAGTATAGCAGAAATAGTCAGTGCTATCTCAATAGAGTGTGACTACCTGCACAGGTTCGGAGTGATTCAGCCACAGCAGTAATAAAGCAGAGTAAGCAGAACTCTTGTTGACAGGGGAACCTGCTGAGAGGGAAGGAGCGAGATGGAGCACAGGACACTTGACATTTTTTGGCCCCACTAGTCAGGAACTTCTAAAGTACCATCAAAGTTATAGGTGAAAATTTGAACAAAGTATAGATATTAAAGTGTTGTTTTATCTGAAATGAACTCTCCAGTCTAATTACTGAAATACATAAAGAAGAGAGGAATATTCACAAAGATCAAATACCCAAGGACTTACCATCATACTTTGCTAAAACTGCTTGAACATCAGCATAGGCTTGTAGTTCTAGAAGGGCTTCTAAAAGATTTTCGTGGATGTTGAACATACTCAGGAGTGGGAACTCCTTCATTAACTGGGGAAAAAGAAATCAAGATGTAAGTAATGTGTTTTATATTTTTAAGTGTAATACTGAATTTCAATATATTTCCATAACGTAATGTTATAGCTTTAGTATAATTAATACTGAATTATATGCATGTACAACAATTATTATTTTGAGAAAAGTTAAATGCTTAAAATTGTTTCTGCTATTTTGAAAAGTGGAAAATGAATTTGTGAGAACCACAGATGGGGGAAAAATCCAACATAGAAGAGTTTTCTGAGGAAGAAGCTTAGAGGTAATTCTCAATGATGTTAAATGCCATAGAGACCAAATCAGGCAATGGTTGAAAACCACTTCATAGGTTTTAACAGTTTAACCTCATCCAAGCCAGTTTGCATGAAAGCCAGAGAGCAGAAGGGTTAGAAAGTCAGTACTAGTCTTATAAGATCCTGGAAATAAAGTTGAAGTGAAAAAGCAGGAAAAGATAAATAGAAGGTGATATATGTTAGATAAATTGTTGGTAGTGGAAGAAAGGAAGAAGATGTTCAAGAGTTCCTGTATGGTGGGCTCAATAAAATAGGAGTCAAGGTCATTTTCTGACACCGAGGGAACAAGTATCAAGGAGGAATTTTGAAGACAAGAATAAACAGAGTTGCTTAGGGATGTAATCAAGAATGTTTAGGGTCTAACAAGTTGGAGGCCATGCATCTAGAGGCTACAGGTGGATTGTCAAGTCTTTTTTCCAAGTGCCCCAAAGCCCAGGTGTAGTAACAAACATGTCAAAAGATTCAGTTGAGACTGGATACAATTTGATTCAACAAAAGATCAAAGAGGGCCCTCCCTGGTGGCGCAGCGGGTTAAAGCACAGCACTGAGAATCTAAAGCTGTTTCCACATGAGTTTGATTCCCGCCTGCCCTGGAGGTGACCACATGGCACGGCAGACCTCTCCTGACCCGCCCGCTGCTCCCCTCAGCAGTGTACTTTGTAGATCTGCCTGTTCTGCTCTCCACTTTGTCTCTGGTGAAGTCTCTCACCGCCCTTGAGCCTCTGGCCGGCACCCCAGTTCTGTATGCACAAATAAATAAATCTTAAAAAAAAAAAAAAGATCAAAGAGGAAAAGAAGTAAACATTATGGTGGAAGAAATAATTAAAAGAATGGTCTCAAGATTATGGACAGGATTAAGAAGAAGGTTTTAAGTTAAAAGATACATTGGACTTCAATGAAAGCAAACAGGAGAAAAAAGAACAAAGAAGATCTTATTTTATAAGGGAGATGCAAATTAAAACCACAATGAGATACCACCTCACCCCAGTGAGAATGGCACATCTTCAAACAACTAGCAACAACAAATGTTGGTGA
>NW_004567106.1:51735693-51798448 GCF_000260355.1 Condylura cristata | reverse complement strand
GATTCCCGCCTGCCCCGGAGCCGACCACATGGCGCGGCAGACCTCTCCTGACCCGCCCGCTGCTCCCCTCAGCAGTGTACTTCGTCCATCTGCCTTGTTCTGCTCCCCGCTTTGTCTCTTGTGAATCCTTTCGCCCTCCGCATTTCTGGCCTGTACCCCAGTTCTGTACGGATAAATAAATCTTTAAAAAAATTTTTTTTTGGCTAATTCAGTGTAAGCAAGAAACTGTGGATGTATTACATTGACAATCCTTTTCTTCCTACGTTAGGAATACGTTGTTTTTTCAAAGCCAAGAATCATTTAGCATATCTCTAAAAATAAATAATTGTCTGCAGTCCCAAAGAGCATCATATTACCAATGAGAAACACCTACCAACATGATTATGTGTTCAATAAGACTGTCTGAACCCCCTAGAGACAGCCTGCAGTATTTCCATAGTTAGTAAAGGAAGTGAATAAGACTATATCACACATTGCTAATGTTCTGTTACCAATAAAAGTATTTCTTATTCTGGTTCACTTTGATTCTGGTTGACATCACCCTTTGATTTTTTTCCCCTCTTTCTAATTAGAGCTTGTTAGAATTAAAGCTTTCTGTCATACAGCATTTGGCAACACAATAAAGACATTCTAAACTGCAACATTTAAACATTTATCATTTTTGACCAATTCTTCAGGTAAGGTCAAACTTTAAGGACACATTTTATATTTTGTAGTTTTAAATTAAACTGAAATTCCAAATATTAGCATGTTGAAGCTTAAAATGTGAGAGGGGTATCGTTAAAACCAAGTGAGACCATGGGCACAAAGATGAAGGTGCTGGCCTGTTTAAAAACATCTTGAAGTAAGATGCTAGGAGCTCGTGTGATGATGCTTTTGTTGGAAGTTCGGACCAACAATACGATGTTCACAAAAATAATCACCAGTTAAAAGGATTCTAAACATAGTAGATATAAGATAGTGGAGAAATAATGGAAGTCACATAACAATTTGAAAATTTATCCTTCCTTGTTCAATATAATTAAAAAGCAAAAATGGAGCTCCCACTGCCCATCTTCCTTGAGCTCTCACCTTGCCCTTTTTATACCTTCCCAACAAGCTATTTTTTTTTTTAAGATTTACTATTTTATGCATACAGAACTGGGGTACAGGCCAGAGGTGCAGGGGCGGTGAGAGGATTCACCAGACACAGAGTGGGGAGAGAACTGGGGTACAGGCCAGAGGTGCAGGGGCGGTGAGAGGATTCACCAGACACAAAGTGGGGAGCAGTGCCTATGATTGTGTTTTATCAATAAAATATACTGCTGAGGGAAGCAGCCAGCGTGTCAGGAGAGGTCTGCCACGCCATGTGGGTCACATCTGGGGCGGGGATCGAACTTGTGCTGAAGTGGCTTTAGCTTCTTAGTGCTGTGCTTTAACCTGCTGCATCACCAGGGAGGGCCCTATTTTTTTTTTTTTTTAAGTCCATGAATACTCTACTCCCTCAGCTTCCTTACTCCTCACTGGAAGTCTTCAGTATGGCCACTCGCCCCACAGTTCCTCGGAATTTCCTCCTGCCACACTTTGGTGACTTTGCTCCCATGGACACCCTCCGATTCTTTGCTTGCTTGTCCTCTGCAGCACTTGACAGTTTGATGACTTCTTACTTGAAACTCATGGCTCTCTTGATTTCCTCAACACCATAGTCTTCTGGTTTCCTTCATACTTAATCTCATAACTCCTTCTCTAATTTCCTCCTTGTCTGCTCCTCAGGAGTAAGTAGTTTCCTGGGTTATATCTCAAGTATTCTTCTCATAAACACCCAGTTTCTAGGCCCACTTTTGTGTCCAGTTGTCAATACCACCATCTTTGTGTGGATGGCTTTCACATCTCACATTCTGCTCTAACCTCTCCCTGAAGCTACTGGAGCAATTCATAAACAACTTCCTGACAGCTTACCTCATACACCTAATACTGAGCTCATAAATTCTCCCTCCCCAAGACAAGCCTTCAAATATATTTTCCCTCTTGGTATTTCCTATATGAAGAACTGTTAACCACTGTGGCATGACCTTCTTTGCCCTATACACTATAGTTGACTCAGAGGTCCTTAAACCCCTGAATTGATATGTTCTTAAAAAGCCAACTGCTTCACTCAAGTTCAAAGAAAGTTCTAATATGTAAACAAACAAGTGAATACCTTAAGAATCATTACTATCACACTTTCTCTAATTTTACTGCTAAAATGTAGGGCCTTTTATTTCATACTTACTCTAATGCTCAAGCATCTTTCCTGTGCTTACCTCCAGATCACCACTTTCCTATCTACCCTTCACACTCTAACACATTGGCTTTTCAGATATACACACTTGCATCTCTCACAACCTTACTTAAAAGGCAACCGCTGACATGGCTGGAAATCCCAAGGAAATAGGCAAACATGACTACAACTTTACAACGGAGATTGTTTAACATAAATTACTTATAATAGTAAAATATGCAAGCAACTTAAAATCTAGCCCATTATGAGGTATTTAAGTATAATTAGATACAGTTTTTAAATTTTCAAATAATTTTTAATGGCAAGGCCTGGGAAATGCTGACACACAATGTTAACATCAAAAAAGGCAGGATATATGGGCCCTCCCTGGTGGTGCAGCAGGTTAAAGCACAGTACCACGAAGCTAAACCCACTTCAGCGAGTTCAATCCCCGCCTGCTCCAGTGGTGATCCGCATGGCGCAGCAGAACTCTCCTGACCCTCCCGCTGCTTCCCTCAGCAGTGTACTTCGTCGATCTGCCTGTTCTGCTCCCCACTCTGTGTCTGGTGAAGCCTCTCACCACCCCTGAGCCTCTGGCCTGTACCCCAGTTCTGTATGCACAAATAAATAAATAAATAAATCTTTTTTAAAAAAATCTTTAAAAAAAAAAGCAGGATATAAACAATACTTTACAATAAATCATGCTTTCTGTCTGTATCTATGCATATAAATACACTTGGTTAGAAATACACCAAAATGTGTTACAGTGATTATTTTTAGTTTGTGAGATTAAAGGTGATTTTTATTTCTTCATATTTTTCATATGTATTTTTTTTTAACTTACGATGCATATGTGCATTCCATAAATTGGGAAGAAATAACTTTTCAGGAATAGCGGCTCCTTAAATTTCATTGTATAATCCCAAATCCTTAGCATAACAATCCCTCATTGTTTTACCACTTCATTTCTATCTACTCCACTACACACAGTTCCTTCCGCAGGTCACATTCACTCGCATTTCTCTCTCTTCGTTGCTCCTCACTGGTGCTCTCTCTTCTGCCCCCTTGGTCAACCTAGTCTGTTCCTCACCTTCCAGGAATACTTAACTGATCCCCAGATGCAACTCTTATCTTTCATCTGCTAGGTTAAGGACTCCTGCCAAAGTCCCCCAAAGTCCGTGTCACACTGTTTTATTGGCCTATCTTCCCCATTAGCCTGAGAAGTGTGTGAGAGCAGAAATTCTGTCTTATCTCTAGATTCTGGGTCAGTGACTGAGCCATTGTAAGTGTGCCACAGCTCTACTTCAGGTTCATGGGTGACATATCCCTGAGCATGATCCTCTATCATTTAAAAATTTTCCAATGGCCTTCTATTATCTGCATGTTGGAAAAATTATAGCTAAATCAGTAAATCTTAAGTTGATATATGTAAGAATTTTCTTACACTTACAGCTATCTGAAAATGGAATCAATAGCTTAGAGTCTTCAGTCTGGAGTTGTTCACATAGACAGAGGCTGATCACTGAACAGGGATACTAAAGAAAAGACCAAGGACTTCATAAATCCTGTAATTCCAGAAAAAACTTTCCAGCTTCTAAACATAACTTACAGGCCTCCCTCAGCTCAGTGCCAAACCCCCATTACCCCTTCTGTCAGATAAAGAATTTCCAGGATTCTTTCTTTAGTTACTAGCCACAACGTTTTGCTCAAACTGTCCTCACCACCTGGAATACCTTTACCCTTCATTTACAATGCAGCCTGTCAAAATCACCCCACCCTCCTAAGTCCAGATCAAATGCCACCTCCTAAAGTCACAGCATCATAGCAAGTGAGAGCCAGAAGAGTCTATGGAGGTCATCCAAACAACCTCCTCAGTTTACAGACGAGCTCTCTCCCACCCCTGCCCCACCAAAAAACAATGAAGGCAGCAAATTTATATGATTCAGCCAAAGTCTGTGCCGGGACTATGATTCAAACACAGTCATCATTACTGATTCCAAAGTTCAACACATCAAAACTGCAGTCTCTAGTCTGCCAAGTTCAAAAGGGCATTTCTTTGCTTGTTCTTCTCTCCTGCAACATTTGGGTACCTGCTTTGTATTGTGTTGACAAGAATGTAAGAGACAACTGTATTACAGAGAAAAGAATTTGAAGTAATTCCTGAGTTTAACTTTACCTCTGCCACTTAATAACTGTGACTTTGCACAAATTACTTAACTTCTCTGAGTTTTGGTTTCCTAGGTCTCTACCTAGGAAATGGCTTCTTCTCAGACTTTTTCTACCACCCTGTCTGCTGTCACTACTTCACTCACATTACCATCTCCCACTGCTTCTATCACATTCTACAATCAACTTCTTTATTTATACATATATGTGAATAGTGGATTAAAAAGCAAAACAAAAGAGAATTACATAAAATGATAACAGGTAACATTATTATTGCAGGGCCAGTAGGCATTTTTCCTATAAAGAGTCGAAAAGTACATATTTTAGGCTTTGCAAAGTATATGGTCTCTTGCAACTGCTCAGCTCTGACATTGTAACATGAAAGCAGTCATGCCTGTGCCTAAATAAATGAGCAAGGCTATGTTCCAATGAAACTTTAGTTACAAAAAAAGAGCACGAGAACAGATTTGGCATGCAAGTCTTAATTTACCAACTCTTGGCTTACAGGAATACATTTTAAATAACAAAAGGTGCTCATAAAAAAGAGTTTCATAGTGATATTACATTTAGAAACCTCTTCCAGCTCTGTTCCCTAGAGGCTATCCATACAAGTTTCTAAGGAGTCACATACAGGGGTATGCACACAGGATGGGGAGCGCTGTCATAAAGAGTGGAATGGATAGATCAAATGGGAGATACTCATATGCCAAAATGCTCTTCAGCAGGCGAACGCTTAATATACCTGAATCTAAACAAGTATCAAGCAATTCTGAGTAAAGAAGTACTCTGTAAAGAAATACCATGGAGAACAGAATAGTTAATTAAATTTTAAATGTATACAAAGCAAGTCTACATATCTTTTATGCACATATATTATAGAAATATATGAAAGCAACCTGAAAAAGTTTGCTTGTGCCTGCAGAGAGGTGAATGGTGTATGTGGTAGTCGGTCACATGGTGACTAGAACTTTATATTGGTTTACTTCTTTTCAGTAAAGAGATGATAAAATAAATTATTAATCTGTGGCTATCATTTCCATCACACACAATTCATTTCATGTAATGAGGCTATTTTAAATGTATTCTTTTTCTTTTTGCAGTTACCTCCTCAAACATAGAACGTTCATTACATGTACTTTTCATTTGTAATTTTTAAGTTACAAAGTTAATTTACATCAGTTAGACTTTGATTTATTTCTTATTTTCCAATTACCACTTGAGACAATTATTGCTTCCCACTGGAGTTTTGTTTGTTTGTTTCCAAAAAATCATTTGATCTTTAAGATTTTAATACAATACACTTAAATCCTATAATAATATCAAGATGTTAGCTGTTAATATTGGATGAACCACAGCTTAAAAAATCCCACTGCACAATCTCCCCCACCTAAGTTCCAGAAAGTAAATCCACTGACAGATGTGTTGTGAGGAATTTAAAAAATTATTATTACATCTTGAAGGATACTTCAGAACTAAACCAGCAAGATCAGTTTCTTTCCTGTGTAATAGCCCTTAGCACTAGGCTTGGGCTTAGGCAAGACTGCCTGATAAGAAAACTCTTCTGTCATAAAATTCCTTCTTGCTTCCTCTCCAGAAACCACATCAAAAATCCCCATGGCACATTGTTTTTAAAATAAAAGAGAAGGCATGGCTGTGGGGCTGCTAGAAAGGGTGTCTCACAGAGAGGGCATACAGAGAGCAAAAAGAATCTGATCTGGGTTCACCTCCAGGAGCAGTGAAATTTCTAAAGGAGCAAGCTGATTTTTCTCATCTACAAGACAAGGATAACACTTATCTCACAGTGCATGCAGATGTAGTATCAGGACTGGAGAAATGGTAATCGTTCTCCTGGCATATTGTTAACATGGATACAGTGCATTTTCAAAGTGCTAACTTTTGTTTTGCTAAATTCATCTAGCTTCCTTTCGGATTTTTGCTGTAAAATAGTTATTGATTGATTATAAGAAAATGTAAAAAATGGCTTGGGGACATAATTAACCTTTCTATTAAGAAACTTGAATGAAGGCATATGATAAATACAAAGGCCTGTTTTCTATAAGCTAAGTCATTCTAAATAAATCTTTAAATTTGCTCACTGCTAGCCGAGTTCTGTTTATTTATTGCCAGCTATCTTCTCCACAATGGTAATTGCTTTCTCCTGGCAGTAAGAAATTTATATGCCCTGTTTTGCCCAAATATTATAGTTCACGTACAATGAAAACACTGACTCTCCTATGATTCCTCTAATACCTATGGGGGAAAACGTGGGATGGGCCAAGGATAGGATTTCAGTTTCAATTTTACATCATCTGGCTATTGTCAGTTCAAGTTTATTTCAATGGAAGAATTTGAGGCACTTCTGAGGTTAACATTTATGAGCTCAAATAAGAAAAAAAAAAAGGAGAGTTAATTCACTGGATTTGAAATACTCTATGGACATAATTTAGAACTACAGCCTGTATGCTTTTTCTCAGCTGACTTACAGGATGAAAACAACAGTTTAAACCTTTCAAGTTTGATTTATATCTATTTAAACATTTTATTAGTTTAGTTATCCATGCATTGTTCCTTGAGTAAGAAAAGAGATGTAAAAGTTCTTACATATTTTAAGGCAGAGGTAATTAAAAGAGATCTTCAGCCAGATTCCTACTGAGGTCAATGCAAGCCTGGCCTAATTAAGGTTTATAGATTTTGGCCTGTATTATAGTCAAACAGCAGATACTGTTTTGTTATAGTTGTGAGTTTGACTTTATTTAATTAGTTTAAAGTAAAGGCAGAAACAGAAAATAGAAAAGACACTTTGTATTGCACTGTTATTTATCTTGTCATATTTTTACTGATACTAAGGGCCATTAAAGGAGAGAATGAATTGTTCTCAGAGGCCCTGAAAGTTCCTTTTACACAGATCACTATCAAATGTAGTCCTGAGAGGTTTAAATACACATTGATAAACAATGTTATTTTTTGGCCCTCCCTGGTGTTGCAAAGGGTTAGGACACAGCCCTGCAATCTAGCTGCAGCCACTTCAGTGGAGTTTGATCCCCACCCTGGAGGTGAACCACATGGTTCAGCAGGCCTCTCCTGACCCGTCTGCTGCTCCCCTCAGCAGTGTACTTCATCGATCTGCCTGTTCTGTTCCCCACTCTGGTGAATCTTCTCACTGCCCCTGCACTTCTGGCCTGTACCCCAGCTCTGTACACAAAATAAACAAATCTTTTAAAAAAAGAAAGAAAGAAAGAAAGAAAAAGAAAATGTCACTTTCAGAGGTAATCTAAAGAAAATCATTAAGCTCTATCTATTGAAAAGTGACATGATGAACACATTATCCCTGACAGTCACCAGCTGCCAGTTCTTCCCTGAACTGAGAACATTTTGTGAATGCATCCATCGCTGAGAACCTAAGAGAAAAGGAAGAGTTGTAGGTATAATTGTGAGTCATCAGATGACAGTTCTGTATCACCCAAAAGACCCACAGGGCTGGAAGGCTACCCAAACAGTTAATGTACTTTCACTGTCAAAATTATACCCCGTGCATGCAAGACAACTCATCTTGTTTGTTCTAGGGAATGACACACGCTTTGTCTTGACACACATCTAACAAAGATATTTTCAGTTGAAATTTCCTCTTCTACTTGCTCCTCAGTTAAAAAGAAAACCAGCACAGTCCTAGACAGAACTCAGACATCTTTAAACATTCTGTTTCAACCTATTCCTTTCTTAGGGACATTTTTTTTAACCTTTCTTCAAGACGAGACCTTTCCAAAATCAAGGGTAATACCACTGCTTTATCTTTGTCATTACATATGTGTACAATTTCCCCATTCTAAACCCTAGAATAAAATGCATTTTCAAAGTTCCAAAGGGTGAAGCTAGAGAAAAGGGCAGAAAGGAAGTCAGCCTCATTCTGTCTGGGCGAAGAACGAACCTTCTAAAACTGACAGATAACACTTTGAGTAAAACAGTCTCTTTAACATCTTACACAGCTTAAAATACAACCCTCCCCTTGCCCGAGATCATGAACCCTTGCCTGAGATCATGAATAATCGGATACAGATTTGAAATCACTTGGAAGCAAGGCCTAGCAAACATGACGATAAGCACCCCTTCCTCTGTGATGACATGGCGTTGCTCTCCTGTTCCAGAATGGTCTCAACAAGCAGCTAACATAATGGCCAACAATCACTGTCAGAAAGGTCTTTTCATGCCAAAACCACAATAACTGTTTGGCGGACACCCCTCCACATTCACATGGGTAACTGTAAATATGTCTATTCAGGAGATTAACTCATTTGATTATCTGGGGCACAGATAACAAGTACTCTTCCTGGCAGGCTTTTCAAAACCAGATCATGCTGAAAGTGAACTTTGACCTTGGTCCCACACTGCTGTGTAATCACTTTACCTTCCTGTGTTCTCTTTTCTTCCCAAGTCTTTCTACTCTGCGCTGGAACCAAGTCTATAATATGCAAATTCCCAACACATTGCTAACATATTTACAGAATATGAATCTGAGTTTATTGCTTTGGTTGCAACTGTTAATTTTTCCCACAAATCTTGTGTCCACAAAGCAGGATACAGGGCTAACTTCTTCAAATTCACCAAAGCACATCCAGATCATTACTGCTTGGCACTTGGGCAATAGTTCCTGCTCTGCCGAAATGCCTGACATGATACTCTAGCACCTGCGACCACCCTTCTCCATGTGTTCCACTAGGTAACAGACCCATATGCACTGAATATGATGACAGGCATGTGGTTCCAAATTCTTAATCTCAAGCACAAGACCGACCCACAATGTAGATGATTACAGTCCATATAAACATCCTATCTAATAACTTAAACTCTCAATTAACTTGCTATCTCAACACAGAAGACTGTTCCTACACTGCAATCAAGTAACCCAAAAAAAGTCACATTCAGACTCCAGAGCTTGACATCAAGATGTGCTCCATCTAAAGTATGTAGCTCTCTGACCATGATGTACTGATACCTAATTACCTTACACCATACTCACACTAAATTTCCTCTTTAATTTCACCAAGACCACTGATTCCTTACTCTCCCTACTTAATTTTTGTCTTTGTCTTTCTCATGCTATAACTATTAATTTTGTTTACTTCTTTTAGCTTCCATAATATCACAGAACTCTCTCATTTCCTTTTTTATACAGCTTACTGAAAAAGCTGTGTACAGTAGACACATACCCTCACATTCAGGGGACAGCACATGCAAAAGGTAGGTTTCTTCCTACCTTTCCAGGTGCCCCTTCTTCAAAAATTATTATAAGAATCTCCTCTACTGAACCTGTCAATGTTAGAGACCCCCTGAGCCACTTCTTAACCTTTCTTCTCTATCTACATACATGATCTCACTTAACACTGTGTGTTAAATCCTGCATATGAGTTGATAGCTCTCAAACTCCTCAACTGAGTTCCAGACACATACCTAATTGTCTTCCTGATATTACCACATAGAGGTAAACTAGGCATCTCAAAACTTAATGTAGCCAAGAGAGAATCTCTGCTTCAGCCTAAAATCTGTCCCCTTTCCCAGTCAATTCTTTTTCCATAAATGGTATGGCCACCCTACAGATACTTGCTTTTAGAAAAGAATGAATCCATATCTCAGTCTCCCTTCCTTCTTTCCTTCCCTCTCTCCCCTCCCCTCTTAGATCTGGAGCCCATGGCTCATGACTTTACCACTTCCTTTACAATCCACCAAGTTTCTAATTCCCTACTTCTATTTCATTCACCAAACCACCTGACCTCAGAATAAACTCAGATGTCTGTCAATTCTGCTCCACTATTCAAGCCAAAGGACACTACTATGAGGTTTGGATAAAAGACTAAAATATAACAATAGCCAACCCTGTGGTATGAATATTGCCCAGTAATCTTTCCGTATTTCCCCAGGCACTTTCTCCCCCATTCTACCATGTCCTTTTCACTCCTAACCAGCTGCCCCCAACTAGCTCTCAACAGATAATCTTACCATGCACATAAAAAATTCAGTAGGCAGAACCCCCCTTGATTCTTCATTGCAACCCCCATTTGTGTATCCATTTGTGCATTCCTATCAGCCACACATGGAATCCCTCCTTTAGTCATAGACTTCACATTTAGGGTCCAGAACTCTCTCATTTCCTTTTTTATACAGCTTACTGAAAAAGCTGTGTCCAGTAGACACATAACCTCATATTCAGGGGATAGCACATGAAATTTATTTTATACCCTTACAATACATTGATACTACTTTTGCCAAATTACCAACTGTCTTTTTTGGTAAAAATATAACAAATATTTCCTACACAATAAATATTTATTGAAAAGTTATTATGTGACAAATACTGCATTAAGAACTGCTTAGACCTCACACTGATTTTCCTCTCTTGCCATGCTTTTCATAACACAATATTCTCCTACATTTTCTTTAGGTCACTGGTCATTCCTTTAGTCTCTTTAGTCAACCTATTCTACAATGCCCTCCAATGTGCCTTCCTTTGCTTTTTAGTTGACTTACTCTTCCTAGATTATAGCATATTCATTCATAGCTTTAATCACCTTTCATGCTGATCCTTCCCAGAACTTCCTCCAGACCAAGTCTCTCTCTTGAGCTCATGGTCTGTATACCCTATCACCTACTAGATGTTTCCACTTGGATTGACTCACCAGTATTATAAAAGCAGCATATATAAAATTGAAATAATGACTACTGACTTCCCCTAGGCTCCCCCAAATCAGGTACTTATACCAACTCTCAGTCCCTAACACTGTTTCCCCAGCGCCCCAAACAAAATAATCTATAATTTCTTCTTTCTCTCTCTTCTTCACACAACACCCAACACTCTGAAAGCAAAAACAAAGGCAAAAAAATACCTTATCCAATCAGTCTCCAACTTCTCTCAACTACACCACTTTAGTTTCTCAAACTGGACCTAGAATTCACTTGGAGTTGTTCTAGCAAAAGCTATTAAATTATACCTAAAGCATTTGGATACAAGTCACTATGAATGATAAGTAAAAGCAGAGTTGGAAAAAAAAAAAACCAACAAACAAGAACAATTATTTAAGACAGGAATGATATTTCTTTCTATCTAAAAGGGATGAAGCTACAGCATAAAATGAACTCTTATTCTTTGGAGAACAGTCTAAATAAATTTCCCTACCTGAAATCAGGCATGTAGGTGAGCAGTTAACAGTTACTGATTTATTAACACATAAACTCAGAGTTGATGAAAGAAGGCTTTATGCTTTTCATATCACAATAATAAAAGAACTCAGGCAAAGGACTTGTAAATTGAGATGGAAGCCTACTCTCCCTCTCACAAACCTACTGAAATGAGTGGAAGGTGATACAGGAGACAAAGCTATATACCTTGATGAAAACAGCCAAGGAGATGGGGGGAATGGCTGACAAAGTCACTGAAGGAGATTTTAGCATTTAAAAGTAGGTAATAGTCCTTTTCTCATTTCCAAATATCCTTGACTTTTCCATATTGACTTAACCACAGACAGAAGCGGAGGAAGCTATATCTGTTCTGAGAAGATACCCAGAGAGGCTCCGAATTTGGAGTTGGCAGAGACAGAGAGCAGGAGTGGATTTTTAAGCAGTAACTACATAACTAAACACCTGACTAAGTACAGCTGGACTGAATAGCACTTCTTATATCCCTGAGTTAATGGAAATAAAATGATTGCCTAATCTAAAGTCAAACAAGTGCTCACTAAAGGAAATGAACATTTGTTCATAGAGGAAAAGAGCTTTTAATGTGGGGGTGATATATTCTCAGTAAAGTTCTCTGTATTGTATTTGGTGGGATGTGGGATAAGAAGTGTTTCTGTCTACTCCCTATCCAGGAATCCATTCATCCATTCATTCAGTAAAAATTAACTGAGTCATGTGCCAGTAGAAAATGGTCTACTTTCTAGTGGAGGTAGAAGTTACAGATAAAAAGTAAGTGAAACAATAAATCAATGAGATAGTTTCAAAAGTGAATGGGCAATAAAAACAAGATAGTAATGTAACTGAGAATGAAGAATGAAGGTATGTGAAAATGAAAGAAAGGGAGGGAGAGAGCGAGAGTGAATGCAAGAGAGATGAAAAAAGAGAGGCAAGGAGAGCAAGAGTGAATGAATTATAGGAAGCCCTTCAGTGTGGATACTTCTGTTGAACTTAAATGACAAGTAAAGTGGCAAGTTCTAATCTGAGTTTTAGAAAGTTACTTGGTTATTTTCTGCAGAAGAGATTCTAAAAGGAAACAACAGAAGCCCAGAGACTAAATACAAAGTTTAGATCAAATATAATGGTGACCTAAAAGAGGACCGTAGAAGCATAGTAAAGAAGAGTTGTACAGACTATATAAACATTTTAGCAGAACCTACAGGACTTGTACACATGATTTGAATATGGAAAAGCCAAGGGTACTTGGGAATGAGGAGTATTAGCAACTTTTACTTTACTTGGCAGAAATGTATTGCAAGCATCTTACTATGTACAGTGTTAACTGATATTAGAGGATTCAACAGGACTTAGATCTCAAAGTAGACTCCTGAGGTGTCAGGGTAATGGGGGGGGAGTAGGTGGGGAGGGGTTTCTGTCAGGATGTCTCGTCTTACTAAGTAGGCGAGCGAATTGTCTGGAGAAGAGATGTAATAAATGCTTTTACAACAACCATATATAAAAGGTAAGACCAAGAGACCCAACTCATTGGCTTCCCCAGTCACTGCATGCATTGCTGGTCTTGCTTCTATTTATGGTTTCTGTCTCTGCTGGCCAAGGCCAATCATTATGTCTGTTTCCATTGATCACCTCTCTAATCACCCTAGAAGTCAACAACTTTACTTCCTGGCCAAGGAAGCAGCTCAAACATGCCAGCAGACATCAGTGCCCTTTGCACATCTCAGAAAGGGAAGCTGCCTACTCATTTTCCTGGTTACTATATGAATCTGAAGAGGAACAGGTACAGGTTAAGGTTAAGCTAACTGTGGTATTTGGTACAGACATTCATAAGTTCAATAACTGGTCAAGTGATCAATCTTAATAAGTAAATATCATAATGAGAACAAATCCAAATTTATAAGTATTGGAGCAACAGATTGTCCAATGGAAGAGAAGAAAGGGAGAAAGAAAACATGTTAAGGAAAACAAAGACAACAAAACTGACTCTAAACAGAATAATGATGACAAATGGGAAAAATATAACAACCCAATTACAAAACAGTAAGATTTGAATAAAGACAATATTTGGCAAAAATCTTAAAGTTTTTATACCAATGTTGCTGCAACTTAAAAAAATCAACATAAAAAACAAATTTTAGAGATCCAAATGGCCTATCAAAAAGTTAAAAATAGATTGTAGAATTTGGAAAGAAATATACTAGGAGAATATGAATTCAAATTATATCCTATCTTAATCCATGTGGAAAAGAAAACAAAGGCAGAAAAATATAAGGGACAAAAAAAGAGGACTGTACATTCCTAATGGTATACTAGTAAGACAGAATAAGCACCAACATAAATGTATCTAATCTCAAATAGAGCCTAAAATATCTATAAAGCAAAAAATAACTAAATATGGAACCAAAACAGGTAAACAAACACTGGAAATAAACAACCCATTATATAAATGATAGAGCAGGTAGACAAATTAAGATAACACAAAGAATTTTAGAATAACAAGGTTTACATCAAACTAGTAAATATACTTAGTCTTTATAATCAATAGGGAGTACATTCCTTTCAAATACATATAAAACATTTATGAAAACTGACCATGAACTATGTCTCAGAAGAAACCTCTATAAAGTCTCCCTAGACCAGTATCACATGATCTATGTTCTCCAAGCATAATATAAAAACAGCTGTAAATCAATGACAAGAGACATAAAAACATACCATATTGGAAAAATGAAATTATACAGGAATTGGCCCTCCCTGGTAGCACAGTGGGTTAAAGCGCAGCACTGAGAGACTAAAGCCACTTCCGCATGAGTTCGATTCCTGCCTGCCCCAGGAGGTGACCACATGGCATGGCAGACCTCTCCTGACCCGCCCGCTGCTCCCCTCAGCAGTGTACTTCGTCGATCTGCCTGTTCTGCTCCCTGCTCTGTCTCTGCTGAAGCCGCTCACCCTACGCATCTCTGGCCTGTACCCCAGTTCTGTATACACAAATAAATAAATCTTTAAAAAAAAATATACAGGAATAAGGAAGTATTTAGAACTTAAAAATTGCCAAAATGGTAACAAATTCAAAGGAAAGAAGAGAATGAGGAGGAACAAAGATGAAACATAAACAACTATGAAAAATAAAACAGAAAAAGATGGAAGATAGCCCAGAGTTAAGGAGCATTAAAAAAAATGTAGAGAAAAATTCTTATTTTTTTAAAATAATATAATAGTTTATTTTTACATCATTTTGTGCTTTTTTCCACCTCAGTTGTAATCCCAGTAGGATTCCCATCACCACATCACCCATGTGCTATCACCACAGTCCAGCACTTTCCCCCTCCCCCATTTTTGACCCCATTCCCCACCCCACCCCTGTAAAATGTCTCTGGTATATAGTTGTTCATTATATTATTATGAAAAATCCTTATTTTTTAAAAAAGATTTATTTAGTTATACATACAGAACTGGGGTACAGGCCAGAGGTGTGAGATGGTGAGAGGATTCACCAGAGACAGAATGGGGAGCAGAACAGGCAGGTCGATGAAGTACACTGCTGAGGGGAGCAGGTCAGGAGAGGTCTGTTGTGCCATGTGGGCCACCTCCGGGGCGGGATTCAACTCATGCTAAAGTGGCATTAGCTTCTTAGTGCTGTGCTTTAACCTGCTATGCCACGAGGGAGGGCCCAAAAAATTCTTATTTTTTAATCAAAAACATGAATAAAAACCTCTGTCCAGACTACTCAGAAATAAACAGAATATAAAACAAAAGAGAGAAAATTTACATATTTTTATAAATCATGAAATAACCATGAAAAACTATTATATGCAATAAAATTGTAGTCTACATAAATATTTACAGGTCCTCACTTAATGTCGTCAATACTCCTGGAACTAACTTTAAGCAAAACAAAGTATAACCAAAGCAAGTCCTCAAATAACTTTATTATAATGTTGATGAAAAAAAAAATCCCAGTTTGACTGAATGAAACAATATTCAAGGACCTGCAATTTAGTAAGTACTTAAAGCAGTTTCCTTTTGAGATACACAAACACAGTCACATATCACTGCTGAGTATTTAATCAATCACAGGCAGTCATTCTGCTAGTACAAACACTGATGTGCCTTACTAGCCAGAAATTCCACTTCTTGGTGCATACCCTAGTGAGAGATTCTCATATGTCCACAATGACATTCATTACAGGACTGCTGCAATAAGAAACTGGAAGAAACCTGAGGATCCTTAACTAAGGGAAAGGTTAAATAAAAGAGAGCAAAGTCATTATAAAATATGATGCAGCAATTAGACACTACAAATTACTAGATGCATATAGAGCAAAAATGAATAAACATGAAAAAGTGATGAGCAGAACTGGTAAGAAACAGAAGCTCTGGGCCCTCCCTGGTGCTGCAGCAGGTTAAAGTACTGCACTAAGAAGCTAAAGCCACTTCTGCATGAGTTCAATCCCACCCGCCCCAGAGGGGATCCACATGGCGCGGCAGACCTCTCCTGACCTGCCCGCTGCTCCCCTCAGCAGTGTACTTTCGTCAGTCAGCCTATTCTGCTCCCCACTCTGTTTCTGGTGGATCCTCTCACCACCCCTGCACCTCTGGCCTGTACCCCAGTTCTGTATGCTTAGATAAATAAATCATTTAAAAAAAAAGAAACAAAAGCTCTACAGGCAAGTAAAGTAAGCACATACATGTCAATGCACAACAGATTTTATAAGATTGCTGTAGTCATGGTTTCTCTGAATCACTCAGGCTATAACTTCCTGGTTACTTCTTTATATATTTAATCATTTCCTCACCTCAACAAAACAAGCATTGGTTATAGTTCATGAAAAACAGTATTTGAGATAAAAATGAGATGTGCTTTCACAATTGAATGTATAACCTCTTCCCCCCAAAATCAGTTATACTTTCACATTTACACAACTTAGCTGATAAAAATAATTCTTCCAAGGCAAATTCCTCAGAATTGCCCTTGACTTCTTTTTCTCAAACTGCACATTGACTAATTGGCAAATTCTGTTGATCCCACCTTAAAACATATCTAGACTCTGACCACTTCTCACTACTGTCTTGGCTACCACTCTGACCCGAACCACTACTCTATCTCATCAAGATCACTAGAAAAGCCTTCTGAGGGACAGCCTTGCTTTTCTCCTGCCACACAGCAGCCTATAAAAATTAAGATGGGCATGGGGAGCTCCCTGGTAGTGCAAGGGGTTAAAGCAGCCACTGCAGCACGAGTTCAATCCCTGGCCAAGGAGATGACCCACATGGGATGGCAGACCTCTCCTGTCTCACCCGCTGCTCCCCTCAGCAGTGTACTTCATTGATCTGCCTGTCCTGCTCCCCACTCTACCTCTGATGACTCCTCTCACCCCCTGCACCTCTGGCCTGTGTCCCCGTGCTTGTATGCATAAATAAATAAATCTTTTTTTAAAAATTAATATGGGTTACATCACTGCTCTGCTCAAAACCTTTCAAGGCTCCCCATTTCACCAGAGGTAAAAGCTGATGGTCTTACTATGGTTTACAAAGGCGAGAGGATGAGTAACACCTTCTTCCCTTCTCTCTCCTGGGATTACTCTGCTCCATTCACCCAGGATCCTTTCACTGTTATTGGAGCACACCAGGAATACTCCTGCCTCAGGACCTCTAAGTATATACCAGCATGACTAACTTCCACATCTCCTTGAGTCCATGATAAAACGTCACCTTCTATATTGCATGAACCTGATGAATGCAGCTGTGCCTTCCATGGTCTCCTTACTCTCTCCTCACTTTCCTAATACCTCTTATCCCATTCTATCTTACTGTCATCAATTTCTAATATTGATATTAGAAATACTATATCGTAAAAATATAGCACTATTATGTTTAGTTTTTGTCTCTTCTCCCTGCTAGAAAGTAAAATGCATTAGTTTTCAGTCTTTGTTTAGTTCATTAATTATAACAATCACCTAGAATAGCAAGTCTCTGGAATAGAGGTTCAAAGCATTTTACTGAATGAACAAATGGATGAATGATTACATGAATTAGTGCAATGTGAGCACAGCAATACCAAAATCAGTGATGGGTGGGGGGAAGGTGATAGGGAAGATAGGGAATAAGAGAAAGAGAAGTCATAGCTAGAGTCACTGAATGAAAACCAGATAAAGTCCCAGGAAAATGAAATGCAGAACAGCAGGAATCAAAGAGAAGAAATGGTGAACATAGTGGAGAGGGAGAGTCATAGAACAATGCCTGGGAAAAGAGTTCAAGAACAAGAATTTGGCGAAAGAATGCTAAGACATTCTCCCAAATGAAAGGCATCTGTCTAGAATTGCTCATGGGCCAATCATAAACTTTGAAGTCTCTACTGTATTGTAGATACTGTGCACCACATTGAAAAATGAGGGTCCAGAGCACAAAAAATCCAGTTATCGACTTATTATGTCACAAGTAAGACTTTCATGTAAACAGCAATACCTAGTAGCAAATAGCAATACCAAGCACTATTCTATTTAAAACTCATCAGGGAAGATTCACAAAGTGGAATACAGAGTAAAATGCTTTAATACAGAGTACATGCTTCATTATCACTGATGCAAGAAGGTGAATCAATAATTAATAAATTATTTGCTCTTATTAAATACTTTTCTCTCTTTATAAATCACTAATTGTCAATAAGTTACTAAATAAATCAACTTGAACCATATATCAAGAAAATTCAGGAAAGCAAATCATGATGAAGGAAGAAAGCAAAGGTTCACGTAAGTTTAACTATGAAGATCAGTGAATAATGCTACTACTTACATCTGGTTTTAAGGTTCACATTTTCTCTATAAATACAACAAAGATAGAATCTAGAAACATGTCAACAATCACATCAGCACCACCTATTAGGAACTGAAGTATTTCGGGCCCTCCCTGGTGGTGCAACTGGTTAAAGCACAGCACTATGAAGCTATCGCAGCCACTGTATCACACGAGTTGAATACCTAGGCAGGGAGCTGACTCACATGGTGTGGCAGACCTCTCCTGACCCGCCCACTGCTCCTCTCAGCAGTATATTTCAGTCTATCTGCCTGTTCTGCTCCCCATTCCGTCTCTGGTGAATCCTTTCATCCCCGCACCTCTAGCCTGTATACATACAGAATACCAGTTCTGTATGTAAAAATAAACAAATCTTTAAAAAAAAATTGACATATTTCACTGTATACTTTGTCTTCAGATCAATAAAAGCTTGAAAATATCTATCTTCAAGAGATATCTGGTTGTCTGAAAGCATGAAAATGTTATATTTTCCAGTTCCCAGGTCCATTCAATTAACATCTTCTAAATTTAGCAACCAAGTTATCAGTAATATAATCCATGACAATTTTCAGAGAGAAAAAAAGGGAGTGGACTTGCAAAATGGAAAGGCATAAAGAAGAAAATGAAAGGACTTAAGAATGAAGAAAAAAAGAGATGAAAAGGACATAGAAATGTGCATTTAGAATTTTCCTCCTAAAAAGATCTTTTCATCTGTGAGATAAAACAGAATTTACATGACAAAATACTCCTTGGAATAAATTTTAAAAACAATTTGGGGAGGCATAATCATTCTCTTTACAAATCATTTACTTCCTAAGTATATTTTTCATGAATATAAGCCGGCAGAAATGCAAATCAACAGTCCTTAATGTTCCAAAGGCTGCAATTGGTCCCAGAGGTGTGTATTTTCTAAAGCATGCTTTCCTTAATAGTGCTCCTTTTGACAAATCACTCAAAGGGCATTCTCTTGGTAGTAATACCATTGAACTATTTCCCAAATGTCAATTGTCACCTCTTAGGATACTGCTAATAACCTGAAAGGAATATATAATAACATCTACTGTAATTTTCTCAGTAGAACTCATTCTAATTTACATGAATTTAAAAATAATGGTTACCACTTCCAAGGAAGGTAGAAAATCAGTAGAATGAAGTCAGCAACAAAGAGGTGTCACAACAAGAAGTGGGACTCAAAGGTCACAAGACAAAGCACTACTGGGAATTTGTATTCCATAGCTTTATTTCAATGATTCAAACATGTTGGTGACTGTCTCTACAAGAAACTGTGCAGGGTGTTGGAAAAGATGAGAAAAACAAGAGCAGATCAGTACTCAAGAAAATCAAATCAGGTGAAATTTAGTAGATTTTTGTATAATTTTAAGATTTGGCTAAAAAAAAAAACCTGTCTCTCCCTCTGTTCATTTGGCCTGACTCCTTAAAGAAAGTCACATGAATAAGTGCTTTGAGAAATTAGGAAGAGGGTCAAAATAATCATGAAAAAAGAGGTCAAGGGATACGATGCCATATTAACTCAAAACTTGTAAATTTTCTTTAGTGAGGAAATGCTCTTCACAGGACATGCTCAGAAGTTGACATCCTCATGAAATTTAATTCTCTCATAATTAAGCTACAAATCAGCTCTGCTCAAAATCCTTACTTGGCCAGGTATGTGTTTCAAAGAAAAGAGGATAGAAAGATCTGTATCATGGGATGTTGTTTCAGTGAAATAGTACTGATGGAATAGAAGAGATACCATAATTTCCTTATTTTTTGACTTAATACAATGCATACAAATTACTTTTAGGTTATAACAGGACATCCATATTATATGTGAATTAAATGAAACGGTGTATTCAAAGTTCTTAGCAAAATGTTTGGCACATAGTAATACTCATTGTGTAACTTATTGATAACAAAAACTAAAAACTCTCTGGTTCTCAGTTGGGAATTAATAGGGAAGATGCTGAAAATTTAGGAAGGCTACACGCCAAGGATGAGGTAACTAGTTTTCTCTGACTATATTTTATAAAGAGCCATGACTAAGAACATATGAACGTTGGTTAGCAATTATCTTTACATACGCAGAGAAGAATAGGTTTAACATGATCAAAGGTATATAAAACGTGCCTCCAGCTGATCTTCTATAGCTAGTGAAGTTTTAGAAAGAATAAATATATATGTGGGCTCTCCCTGGTGGTGCAACGGGTTAAAGCATGGCATTATGAAGCTTTCCGAAGCCACTGCAGCATGAGTTTGATCCCCAGCCAGGGGGGTGACCCACATGGCGTGGCAGACTTCTTCTGGTCCACCCACTGTTCCCCTTAGCAGTGTACTTTGTCAATCTGCCTGTTCTGCTCCCCACTGCCTCTGGTACATCCTTTCACCCACCACACCTCTGGCCTGTATCCCAGTTCTGTAAGCATAAATATCTTTTTTAAAAAAAGAACAAATAGGCCCTCCCTGGTGGCGCAGCGGATTAAAGCACTGCACTGAGAAGCTAAAGCCACTTCCGCATGAGTTCGATTCCCGCCTGCCCCGGAGGAGACCACATGGCGTGGCAGACCTCTCCTGACCCGCCCGCTGCTCCCCTCAGCAGTGTACTTCGTCGATCTGCCTGTTCTGCTCCCCACTCTGTCTCTGGTAAAGCCTCTCACCACCCCTGAGCCTCTGGCCTGTACACCAGTTCTGTATGTACAAATAAATAAATCTTAAAAAAAAAAAAAAGAACATATATATATATATATATTATCTATATTTTGTTTTTACAAATACAAGCTGTGTTTACAATATGAGTTGGTATTATGGATTTGAATTGTGCCTTCTAAAAAAATACACTGAGGGCTCACCCTTGGTATCTGTGAAAGTGACTGTATTAGGATATAAAATCTTTGTGGGCACTATTCAATTCTAGGGAAGCTCCAGAGTAGAGAAACTCATATAAACAGAAAGACTAAACACCTAATGCCTACCTTGAAACGGATCTACTCACTTTGAGGATTCTCTAGGCCAGTGGTTCTTAGTGGGGCATACTTTTGCCCCCACCCACATATTTAGTAAAGTTGTTGATCGTCACATGAGAGAGAGATAAATGGACAGCTGCTACTGGTACCTACTGGGTGGAGGCCAAGGCTAAGACAATGCACAGTAAAGCCACACAACAGAGACTTATGTAGTTCCCAGTATCAGAGTCCTGAGATTGAGAAATCTCACTCAAGAGCAAAAACCTGGAGCAAGAGGGGTTTTGAGTTCTTACATACAGGCAAACAATCCCATCTACACTGGTTTATTTACCAGTAATGACCAGGTACAGTTAGAGAGTCAGAGCAGTCAGCTTCATAAATTCTACTCCAAATCTCAAATGGAGCAAGAGAAAGAAGAAAAACTTGAGGCTCACTAAATAGTGAAAGTTAAAGAAATTGGCCCTCCCGGGTGGTGCAACAGGTTGGAGCACAGCACTGCAAAGCTGGCCATGTCTGCTTCAGTGCGAGTTCGATCCCCAGCCCTGAGGTGACCCACATGGTGCAGCAGACCTCTCCTGACCCACCCGCTGCTCCCCTTAGCAGTATACTTTGTCTATCTACCCACTCTGTCTCTGCTGAATTCTCTAACAGCCCCTGCACCTCTGGCCTGTACTCTAGTTCTGTATGCATAAATAAATAAAATCTTAAAAAAAAAAAGAAATTAAGAAGTTGTTTCATATATCATATGTTAAAGAAGCAAAGTTACCAAATGTAAGAATAAGTAAAAAGATTTCTTTTTAAATGAAGAAAGTAGCAAATGCCCTTTTTTCCCCCCATTTTGAATAACACCTTAAAACAAAGTTCAAAGCCAGCATGTTCGTTTAGCTCTAGCCACTGCCAAAACATTCCTTCAACATTAAGGTGCTTCTGTGTTCTTGATTGAAAACAAAAAAGTTAATTAAAGTAAGTTTTTTTAAAAAGGGGATCTTGCAAATTCAAAATAATGTGTTGCTTTAAAAAAACAAACAAACAAAAAACATGACTCTTCTATGGGGTGCATGTATTCTTACCTCATTAATATTTTACTTACACTGTCAATATTTTATGAGTTACATAATCATCTACAGCTGGTCCTTCTGGCATTCCCATTTATTCTCTTTCAGGGTATCTCACCCATTAACAATTTTTCCTTCCTGAAGGGGTTTTCAGAGAAGTGTTTTAAAGCATCTACATTCTATATAAAAGGCATTCTAACTCTAGCATTTCTACTTCCACTTTAAAATCTGCTTTAGGAAAGTTTCAAGCAATGCATATGGGGAGAGGATGTGTCTTAATGAAAAATTAGATCCTCCTGCCTAAATGCTTTATCAGCAGGCTGCCTGGAATCCAGTGTGCTGTTTTATCAGAGGAAGCTTTCCAGCAAGATGGTTTATGTGCTTGTTGTTAAAGGAGTGAATCCCTCAGTGAAATCCCCATGCGTGCATGACCTGTGACCTGAGAGGAGCCAGGCCCCACCAATAACTGTCTCCTACGAAGCTGGGACCAGCTGCAGCCTTAACAGTGAATGGACTTCTCAACCTCTCCTCCTCCAGTTGGGGTGCCAGGAATGAGAAAAGAGTTGCTAAAGAGAAGAGCATTGCAATTCTCTTCAAAGCATATTGTTATGTGTGACAGTGTCTCCCACAGGTCTGTTACACCAGGAGGCCTCACATCTACTGAATTCTCCATAACCCTAATAACCTTAGTTAAAAGGCCATATGTATTGGAGCTGTAATAATATAATGGATTTTTAAAGAAAAGCGCACGCACACACACACACACACAATAAATATAGGTACACACATATACAGATGTGCATATACACACAGGAATATATATTGGCATATATACACAGGAAGAGAAAATGAGAGACTGCTTGACTGACTCATTCAAGAAAAAGAAGTAAGAAATATTGCCAAGTGCCAATTAGGGGAATGAGAGCAAATTAAGGCAAACTTATATAATGGGAAAAAACAGGGTGGAGGTTGTATGTCTACTGTATGTCAGATGTCTTCACATTATCTCAATTAATTTCTCCACATTGCTCCTTCAAATGCTCTTTAGGCAAGAATCACTATCCCAATACATGGAAGGTGAACAGAAGTTAGTTGTCTGGGTATAATGCTAGTAAAGAGCAAAGTTGACTCACATCCAAGTTTTCTGAAATCCAAGCATTTACTGCACGCATCCCCAGATTTCTCCCAAGATTATATTTGTTATAGACCAATAAATGGAATTGCAAATATAAAATAACTAAACAAAAACCAAACCATAGTATAATGGTATCAACCACCTGAGATTTTACACACACCCAATAAATAATGATTATCACAAAAAGAATGAGGGAAAAGCAGAATTAAAATTATTTGATTTTCTTTTTTCTATGACGTTGCTTGAGCATATGATAAAGAAAATTTCCAAAATCAACTCCTTTACATATGCCTAGCTGAGGCTAATCAAGATTAAGAAGAGGAGGCAGTAAATATAAGACCGTTTTAAAGGATGAAGGTGGGCGATTGTGGTTAAGATAGAAAAGTGGCCCATCTTCATGAAATTTTCTATTCTTTCAGAGCCAAAGGGGCTGGTTGAATTTCTTCATTATATCAAAGGATGGAATTTCTGCCAGTTTAAAAAACTCAACAGCAAATTCATGTCTCTGCAAAAATCTTTTTTAAGAATTAGCACTTATATAACAAACATTCTTTAAATTCTTCTTTTAACCAAAAGAATTTAATCCTGGGGATCCCTCCACAGTGGCTTTGTCTCAGGAGCATCAATCACCTTCAGTCAAATAGAATTATCCTGGAGTCCTCCTCCTCTTGTTCCTCTCTCTGGGTCTCAGGACTAAGCTGCTATTTGATGAAGTAGCCAGAACTCATGCCTGGGTCTCAGTTGGGCCTTCACATTACACTATAAATTACAAAAATCAAACACAAATGGGGCTGGAGGACAGCTCCTTGACTCTAAAGGGTAAGTGGGAATTCACATGAAGAACTGCCCTTCCAGAGACAGACTGAGAAAAGGTAGAACGGGTTTACACAGTCCCATTCTCAAATCCAAAAGCAGAGATTGGGTCACTTTGCTCTTTGTCCCTTGGTTCTTTTATTTTTATAATGGCAGTTACCTATGTCTCATAGTTCAGGGAGAAAACAGAAGATTGAAAAGTTCATAAAGGTTTTCTGAGATTGTTGTAAAAAAGAACATGACTTATAAATGTAATTCTCAGTGGGGTCAATTTCTTCATGGAGAGTATTTCTTATTTTTAAAAAATGTGAACATGGGCCCTCCCTGGTGGCACAGCGGGTTAAAGCGCAGCACTGAGAGGCTTGAGCCACTTCCACATGAGTTCGATTCCCGCTTGCCCCGAAAGAGATACACATGGCGAGGCAGACCTCTCCTGACCCGCCAGCTGCTCCCCTCAGCAGTGTACTTCGTCCATCTGCCTGTTCTGCTCCCCGCTCTGTCTCTGGTGAATCCTCTCACCCTCCGCATCTCTGGCCTACCCCAGTTCTATATGAATAAATAAATCTTTTTTTTAAAAAAAGTGAAAGTAAAACCAGTGGTTTGATTGAAATTTGCATCATAATAACCTCCCTTAGTTCTGTTTGTTTTAAAAATTCACTTCTTTCCTTTTTATGTTCTATGAAAAATCCTGATTCAAGAATCTAGAATGCCCAAAATGAATATAATAAGATTAGATGAAAATGTTATTAAATTTAAGGGTAGCATCAGTACAGTTTCTTACAAATTTTCCTAATAATGACACACAGGAAAAGTCACTAGTAACTACAGACAGAAAAAATCAGCTGAAATGGCTGATTCTTGGCTTCTGGCTGTAGTTGCACGGGTTTAAAAACAAGGGCATCTATTGAGATTTATTTAATATACCAGTCACTCTACTAAGTTATTTGTATGTGTTATCTCACCTATCTTTGCAACAATCCTAAGCAGTAGATGCTCGTGTTAAAATTTATGGTTATCCCCATTTTACAGGTGGAAACTGAGGGTGCAGAGAAGCTGGATAACTTGCTCAAGATTACTTATCTAGTTGGGGGTGAAAGTTGAACCCCAGATGAGCTGGCTCCCAAAGGACCACCACACCATCACCAGTACTTTCTGCTATGGTCCCACAGCAGCGTCCTCTCCATCGAGGGCAGCACCACTGTTCCCAAACACAAATTCCAACTCACATCTCTCATCATTTTCACTGCTTCCCTTGTCCTCCCGAGTCTTCTGGCACACATTGCTAGCCTTCTTTTGATGTACACCAAGACATTGGTGTCTCGTCCTGAAGAGGGAGACAGAAAACACCGAAATTGTAAAAAATACAAAAGCTTTCAGATGAGCAGCAAGAAGTATAAAGATCCATTTGCCACACTTTTAAAGGAAAACTTCAGCAAGAACAGACACCCCTTCAGCTTCTCCTTACTGCCAGGAGCACTGACAACCTTGATAACAGAAGAACATGTACAAAGTGAAGTCAAATACTTAGACCTCCAAACATCAAATCATGTGACTGATCACTTAAACCACACTTTCGAGTTAGGTTGTTGAACATTTGATAAATAAAATCAACTGCCACTAAGTGCTGGGGAAATGAACATATCCACATTGCATGCAGTTTACAAGCAAGAATTCCACATTCTTCAAATGTGCATGCTTTTGGTAAAGATGCAAAGAGGTGAATCTCAGGTTGCATCCTGATGAACTATTTTTTTTTCCTTTTTGACATTAAGTCCAGAGAAGCCTCATCTTGAACTTCTGTTTTATATTATTCCTTCCCTAACACTAGTGACATCATAATCATCTCCAGGTCCCCAAAGCAGTTGATTTTAGATGGCAATATAACACATTCCAGATATGACAATAGAGTATGCAACAAAATGAAAAACTACCCTGGTGTTAGAGAAAGCACTGACAAGCTAAATAGTTATAACAATAGTCACTAAAATGGCTCTTAAAAAGTACATTAACAATTTCTCATCTTAATCTGATACTTAATTATTTGTCTTTTTGGATGTGTTTCCAGGCCAGTGAGAACATATATGTGCTTAATCCTCAATAAAATCACCATGTTTAAGAAAATATGACACACCTGTTATAGATTAAGTACATGTATAATATGCAGCTATTAAAAGATGTTAAGACCAAAGTCCTAACATTTCAAATTTTAAACAATGAGAACAAGATGTGTGCTGAAAATTTGCCAAGTGCCTACAAATTATTTTAAAGATGTGATTATATTTTTTGGATAGATGTAGGCAATAGGTTGAAAGGATTTAATTTACAGAAGAAAAGAAATAGAGAAAAATATTTAAGTTATATTACAAGGTATGTAATTATGTATTAATCCTCAGTTCGCAAAAACAGATAGTTACTACACAGGTCTGCAAAATTCAGTTGTAACCTTGTTTCCCAAAAAATCAAATATAGAGGTGATTAAAGACTTGATTAACATATATAGTCACTATAAAGTAAAAACACAACCTGTGTATGCTGGGGCTGTGTGGAAATGCTTATGGACACATTGGCTATAATGCAAAGACCTCACCACACTTAGTTACAGGGAGTAATACCCTCAATTTCTGCACCAACTCCAGTTTAACATGAAAATTTAGATATGTAATCCCAAATATGAAGGAGATACACTCCAAGATGCAGGAGAGAGAAATGAGGTGAGAGAAATTCCACCTTAAAAACAACTGGATGTTTGGTTTTACTATGAAAACATTCCCTCCCAAAAGAACCACTAAATTTCTGTTTAAACAACCAACAAACTGACAAGTCCAGAGGCTTAGGGAATTCCAGAAATGATTCTGT
Source organism: Condylura cristata (assembly GCF_000260355.1). Lineage (NCBI taxonomy): Eukaryota > Metazoa > Chordata > Mammalia > Eulipotyphla > Talpidae > Condylura > Condylura cristata. The sequence goes on along the minus strand of NW_004567106.1, from coordinate 51,771,253 downwards.
TGTCATATTTTTTTATACAATTCCCCCAAAGTCTCACTGACTTTCACATTAGTATGAAATGAAAGATGTCTTTTTAAAGCATTATCAGAAATAAAAGTCATTATTTTAAATGTTAAAAAAAGGATAAATAATTAGGTATTCTTTCTATCTGGAAGACTAAATCCATGATTGTTAAATACTGAGACAGTCACTGATAACTGGTATATTCTTAATTGTCCTATTTCTTATACCCATGCTGTATAACATCCATAAAATAAAACCTTTAACAACATTAACACTAATTAAATCCTGTTTCCAAATTAGGTGTCTTAAAGCTACTGGTCAGAGAAGCAACTACTAAACAGAAATATGTAACGATTCTGGGGTGAAAAAAGGGTCCCATTGAAGGATATTATACATTTGTTTCTATGCCAGGAAAGAGAATCTATCCATAAATGTGAAGAATAATGAAACTATATGAAAATTATGTACTATGGCCTCATAGGAAAGAAAAAAAATGTATAAACAAAAAAAGAGAAAGTCAGAAGGGTTGGAGAACCCTTCTGAACTAGCCTAACAGTTTGTGCTGTTGAGTCATGTTGCAATTATGCTCCCCCAACATGTCAACCTAGAGGAAACCTTACTATGCTGGGCTTCATACTGGGATCCATGATGCTGCAGCTGCTGAGAACGCCGGTAACAGCCATCTCCAGCCTTCAGAGCCTGCTTAAACAGTTTTTCTGCTTCAGCAATGGTTGTAGCTTCCTCTTCAGCCAAGAGAATATAAGCAGTTGCACACCTGTCCATTCAGATAATAGCCACCATCAATTATAAGTCCAAGGACATCATGATAGCTGGAGGAGGGCATGCAGAAGGGCAAGGAGTTACGCCAAAACATGCAGAGTGGCCAACTGGTTCATGCACCCTGTTTGTGGTTGTGGACACAAAATAATGGTACAAAAGAAACATCTGTACTTGAGCTTGAGAGGGAGGGTGTGTAATGTTAGAAGCATAGGGCTCATGACATGAATGAACTCTGCCCCTTATTAGTGTCACTTTCGGGCAAGTTATTACTCTGCCTCCCTAGTGGAGAACACAACATGGAATCCATTTTTTCATAATGTTGTGAAGGTTAAGTAAAGAGATGCATGTAAAGTGCTCAGTACAGTAGCCAGCATGTGATACATGCTCATTAAATGTCAAGTAGTGATAGCAATGATAATAGCTTTTAAAAATCTTCCAACGCACAAAGTTAGAGGCTCTATGCAAATTGATTTCTGTTTACTAAACACAGATTCTCTAAGTATTTTTTCAGAATAATAAGTTCACTAAATCAAGAAGTTACTCATAGAAAAAAGCAGTGCTTCAATATCTCATTACAACTAGCACTGATTTTCTACGTCAGCGAATACTAGAAGAACCCACAGCAGTGTCATTTCTGAAGAGTTCAAATGTGATTTGGCTTCAGTAGCTAACAAGAGTTAAATATCATGCCTTTAGCAATAATAAATAGATGGGAACATCAGTCATCCAGATATCTGCTAGAAGAAATCTCATTTGGTTAGAAGTAAGACACCAACAGGTTCTTGACTTAGCAGTGTTAACAATTTTATCACCCAGCTGGTAGAGGAAGCATCATTTGCTGCTTAAGGTCTATTAAGCACTGTACCAGGCACGTAACATATATCATCTCATTTAACCCTTCCAACCAGAAAGGTGACTACAAATGAGGGGAATTCTTAGAAACTTAAACCCTTCAAGTTATATAAGGAACAATCTACTACCAAGGAAAGGGAATATACAAGGGAAGTGGTAGGCCAGAGCAGGCCACACAGGTCCTGGTCTGCACAGATACCTGTGCCTTCTTCCTCCTCCACTGCCTCCTTTGTGGTCACTTCCCTACTTATCAGAACCTTCATCTGACCACGGTAGAGAAAATAAAAAGTGAAAGCAAATGTTAATTCTACTATTCATCCACTGTAATAATAAGCTAGGAAAAGGAATCTGCTATTGTGAGATTTGGGATTATTCATTCAATTTAGCCTTGAGGAGGGATCTTATATATTATTTAATCCCTCCATTTTCAGACAGAATTAACCAGTGGGGCTTTAACCAGCGGTGAGGCAGGGAGAAAAGTACCCAGAAAACAAAGCTACATGGGGTAGGGAGTAAGGGGGGGGCGGCAGTAGATAAGACTGGGAAAGAACAGTAATGATGCGAACACTGCCCATGAGTCACTGGAGAACTACCTGGGACAGGCATCGGGAAACAATACTTAAGGCTTCAGATGCCAGTAGATAATATGGTTCAAGGATAATAAGGTAAAAAATCAAGATTATTATACTAAATGGTAGATACAGTATTAGAGGAATCACTGGGAAGATTACAGTTGGTGGGCTGGGAATTCAAGACAGGGTGGACCTAATTTGCTATTAGCTTTATTTACCTATCAAGTAATATTCTTAGCTGGAGAGGCAGAGTAGCAGTACTGGCCAAGAAAACATACATCCACGTGGAAACTCATGAGTCTGGGGTAGAAACATGCTAAGAGCTTGTGAGTGAAGGAGAAAGAAAAGAACAATAGAACTGCTAATGGTTGGGGAGTACAGAACAGACTGCTCAGCTCGATGGAAGATATAGATGATACATCCTTTTCACAACACAATACACATACAGAAGCAAGAAAGTGTGGTGATGGAGGTGTCAACCAATCAGATATCTGCTAGAAGAAGTCTCATTTGGTTAAAAGTAGGGCACCCGACAGGTTCTTGACTTACTTTGGTAACAATTTTATCTCCCAGATGGTAGAGGAAGCAATTAGGGGAACTTCAACTCTGGACCTAATTCTGACCAAGAAGAAAAAAATAGTTGGTGAAATGAAAATTGATAGGAACATTCAGAGAGAGTTACTATGTCATTTTGGAGTTTAGGGTAACAAAGAAGGTCAGTAAGACTTCAAAAATTCAAAGAAAAGAGGCAATAGTTAATGGCATGAGACTCAGAAGGAAAAAATGGTGTAAGAGTGTTGGGCAGCTTCCAAATGTCCAGCTGTCACTGTAATCACAAATGATCCTCTCAGGAAGTAAAGAGGGGCGACACTTAAGTAACCAATATGGCTTTACAGAGATCTCTCACAAGGTTGGAGTTTTAAAGGACATGTAAAAAATGATGAAACAAGGCCATGTAATGAAGCATTATAAGAATGAAATGAGCTTATAAGAATAATGTCAGGACACCTAAGGCTACAAATTGGCTCAGGCTTGCAAACAAAATAAAGATAAATCAAAACAAAATGCTAAAGACAACCATCTATTCCCTATTTTTAAATTATGTTTAAGGCCTTTAACCACATCATCATAAAACCATCACAAAAATAAGAAAGCAAAAAGACAAATACAACAACATCAAAACAAGAAATGTCTATGGTTCGTAGCAGCAGATCATAAAGAGAATGCAAAAATTCTCTAACTCTTATTTTGTTCCTAGCTCTCCATCAAGGAAAATGATTTTCAGACAGAAAAAAAGGAGAAGAAATTAAATTCTGAAGTGGGTAAAAAAAAAAAAAAAGATGTAAGATAGCAAGCAACAAAACACTTATCTAATCTAAATGAATTGCCATACTGGGATAAGCAAACCCAGGAAGTCAACAGACCTTGTAGGAAAGCCAAGGAGCAGCTTTCTGTAGAAAGTCAAGTAGTCACAGAGAATGGAGAGAAGTACCAGCAGATGAGATGATAAATGAAGTAGAAATGTTCATAAAGGGGAGGAAAGCAGACTTCCCAGACTACAGAGCTATGATTTTGGAAAGACATTCTAATGGTTATTGAAGGGATGATCTCCAAGCATTTTTAAAAAGAAAGTCATGAACAACAACTTAAGCTAAGAATAAATAAATCAGTTGTGCTAACTTCATATACTCTAGTTTTTACTATACATCACAGATCCATACCTATACCTGGCATTTTTAAGAACAATGAAGAAGTATGGACTGAATCATAGTATACCTGGGTAACTTAATAATTGGTTAAAAAACTACCAAAGGATGAAGACTCATGAGAACATGAACCTGGAGGGTGGTTTCTTAGGTCATGTCACAGGGTTCTATCCCTGACTGATATATTTTATCAGAAACATGGATGACACACAGAAGGCAGGCACAATGAAAGTGTGAATGGCAAGAAACTGGAAAATAAATATGTCGCAGGACAGATTCCTTAACCAAATAGATCAACAGGTTAAAATGGCAGGATTTCCAACTCTCAAGTGAATCTTTTTTCTAAGATCTGTGAAGAAGATTCTGTAACCTTCAAAAAAAAAATCATAAAATAGTTTAACAATGACCACTTGGCAGGGAAAAAGTCGAGGTGATTCAAGCACCAGATGGGTGGTTGAGCTCAATGACCTTTAAGGTCTCTGCCAACCCTGAGCTCCTATGACTCCAATGTTAAGAATCCTTCTCATTTTCCGAGACATCCAGAAGAGATTTCCTTGACTTCCTTGGTAACCCATAGAATGTTTAACAACACTGAGGACATTTCTTCTTTATCTTTATCATAAGTTTGAAATATTTTAAAAGTGTAATTTTTTAAATTTATGTTTTTGTCTCCCCTACCTAGGAAAATGTGATGGCACAGATGACCATTCTACATCTGGAAAAATTTCTCTGTCAAAATGTTTTAGACATGTGAAGAACTATACTTACTTTTACATCCTCACAGTATCCTAGAGATAGCCCTTGAAGGATTTAATTTAGAGGCACAGCAAAGCTACTACAGAATCACGCTCTAAAATGACTAAAACCACTTCTGCATAAGATCTCTTTTTAAAAAAAAAATTATAAATTAGGCCCTCCCTGATGGCGCAGCGGGTTACAGCACTGCATTGAGAAGCTAAAGCCACTTCCGCATGAGTTCAATTCCCACCTGCCCCAGAGGTGACCACATGGCGTGGCAGACCTCTCCTGACCCGCCCTCTGCTCCCCTCAACAGTGTACTTCGTAGATCTGCCTGTTCTGCTCCCCATTCTGTTTCTGGTGAAGCCTCTCACCGCCCCTGAGCCTCTGGTCTGTACCCCAGTTCTGTATGTACAAAGAAATAAATTTTTTAAAAAATTATAAATTAATGTTTATATGCAAGTCTAAATGCATAAAAATTTAAGTTTCCCACCATCAGCAACTGAATGAGATTCCTTTTTAAAAGCAAGATTTTCTCTCACTTACTCATTTATCTCTAAGGCTTCATGAGCTGCAGAAATCCTAGCTTGGGGATTTCTCTCTCTCCAGGCTTTCTGCATTACTATTTTAGAAAAAGAGAAAAAAGCAAGTCAATCAATATGCAAAATTAGGGACATAATGCAAGACAATAGCTAAATTAATAATAGCCTTGAGTTTAAATTACAGGAGAATATTTCACTTATAAGAAAATCACCAGCCCAAATGTCTAAAGTCATACAAATACATTCTAATTTGTTATTCCATTCTTCTTCAATGAGCGTGGAATGTTTTCTTGTGTTCATAAAACCACATATCTAAATCTTACAGACTAATCTATGGTCTATTGTCTTAGAGGTTTAATATTTCTTTAGCTCACTGATGTCACTTGTTAGATAACATTATTTTATACATTTTGAGATGACATTTTTACTAATCTCTCTTATTCAGACACACCACAAATACTATTGGTCATTTTCCCAACACTTGCTATGAACATTTTAAAACCATTTGAAGAATAATGGATTGTATCAGAGAAAAAATACTGCATGCTTTTGTTTAACCTCTGTACCTGTTCTCAAAGTTTGCTGCAAGCCTATCTTTTATGTACCGAGGAAGTTAGTGAGTACAATGAGGGAAGATCAATGCTTAGAATATTTATTATCCTAAATATGATGCTCCACAAGGGTAAAGGGCATCTTTGTCTTATAACATTGTATTTTCTGAGTTTGTTTTTTAGAACCAAGTACATATTCCTTTTTTACAGACTTGTTCTTTTTTTTGGATAATATAAAATATATCAAGATTATTTAGAACTCAAATAGTCAGAAATGCATTCTAAATACTCTAGAATAAAAAACAAAAAAAGAATTCTAACAGTCAAGGTCATGTCCCCACTCAGTGCTAGCAAACACATGAAAAGGCATATATAAGTAGCCACAATATATTTATCATTCATTTGGATTCATTGAATCTTAATCTCTAACTAGATTATCATCAAGGAGACATGATATTTCACTCAGCCAACTAAGGATTTAATTAGCTACATGTAAGACATAGTTTTCAAAATATACTCTTGAAATATATATAAATGTAACTTTAGTTAGATTTACTAACTTTGGTATATTTTAAAATATAATGAGGGGGCTTATTTAGACATACAGAATTCATTATGATAGTCTTTATTTAGGTGAAATCTGGGTAAAAGTAGACAATTTTCAATTTAATATTTTACCCATTAGGGTATTTGTAGATTAGTAATCTTGATATTGAAACCAAAAGCCCTCCCACTCAGCAATATACAAAGGATTTTGCATACTTGCATCAGCAGGACGCAGATGGTCTGAATCACAAGTGAAAAATGTCTGGTGGTCCTGGGCAGAGAGATTCATGTCATAGTAAGTCAGAGGTTCTCGTCCTGTCACCCACGTGTACCTGTAGAAGGTAAATAAAATGGTCAGACAATTCTGGAAGAAGAAAGCAAACCTACAAAATATTCAGCTGCATAAGAGTAGAAATATAACCATTAACTTAGTACTAGATTTAGCAGTGACTTAAAAAATTAGTTTAATCCTATTTTTCCTTCAGGAACTATATCAGCTGTATTGATATAAACATTTTCATGTATATTTCTGTCTTAAAAGTTTGCCAGTGTTAGCTAATTTAAACCTTCCCTAATTAGTATTACGAATGCATTTCCCCAAAGCTATGAAAATTCTGATTTGCCTAATTACTCTGCAAAACTGAATGTCAACATAACTTCTGTGACATCTTTAGAACTATGTTCTAGGTAAGCTTCAAAATATTTTGATTACATAACATATAATGAAATGAATAACTAATATAAAATTCTGCATGATACTTTGGTATATATTATCCCAATTCTAGTGCTAATACTTAAAAAATAAAAACTAAAACATTTGAGGAGGGTATCAAAAAGTAGAAATACTGAATGTCTGTTACAATGACCCCTCAATGAACTAGCAAAAACATTTGCCGCTGTCTTTGCTCTCTGAACTAGACCCATTTGTTTTCCAAGCTGTCAAAATACTTACCGATTATATTCAGCACCTCTAAATAAATTTAGTGGATTTCGCCATACTTTGCATTCTGCAACAAAGAGAAGTATGAAAATGTAACATGTAAGTTTAGAGACACCACAAGCTAATTAATTCAGGAAAACACCCTTCCTGGCCATTTGATAAGATAATTTCATTCTCTATCCTTTACAAGGGAAGCAACATGGAAAAACTCTGGGTGTTTAATCAAGAAACAGCTCAGGCAGCAGGACTTTGGAAAGTTTCCCTAATCTCTCTGGGCTGAAGTTTCCTCATTTGTTAAATCAAGGTGCATGCCAAAATTAGCTAGTTCCTAGCTTATATAGACATTTCAAGAAGTCTAAATAAATTATATTAATTTATTTCTAAAATTATTGATAGAAGGTGTAAATAGAATTAAAAGTACTTTCTGTTACTCTAAAATATACTTTATGACTTTATATATAACAAGCTAAACACAAGCTCTAGTATATAACATACAAAGAGTCTTAGATTCTTAATTAGGATCTATGCTCATAATCATTTACAATAATTTATTTGCTTTTACGTTGCATAAAGGAACAGTAATAAAATTAATAAGGTAAGTTATTTTAGAGCATTTTAATATTGCTTACATATGCAGTTATATGTACAAATCATGCCATTGTTATCCATAACATACAATGCTAGCATTACTAAGGTTATACATCTTTCTTATATAAGGAGCACAGGAACTTAGGAGCACAGGACTTAAGCTTAGAAAAGGTCAATCATTAGCTTTTAAGACTGTGAGAGTAAGTGTATGACTAATAAACTACAGTTCTTTTAGAACAACCTATGATTAAGACTTTCTAATGATTCAGAATATTACATTTCTGTGGATGAATAATGTTTCATTAGAAAATAAAATCAGTTAACAGTACTTAAAACCTCCATTTGTGTGCAGTCAGCCAGAAAACACACCCAACAATATATACACACAAAACTCAACAATTATTGCAGAAAACTGAACAATTATTGCAAGAAAACATAAAAGGCCATGGGTGAATCACCCAGAGGCTTTTCTCAGTCCTGCTATATTCAATATCCACCATTCCATCTACACATCCAACCATCACCCATCCACCCAGCTGGCATTAATTGAGCACTCATTGGAAGAAACAAACATGTAAATCATAAAATGTTATTGAGCATGAAAATAGATAACATAAAACACTATGGGAACACTATCCTTGATCTTAACATATTTTTGTTAAAATAGTGCCGGAGGGATAGACACAAAACAGAAAGATATGTCTTTTTAAAGATAAGTTTATAAAAGATAAGTTTACCTTTAAATTGGGCAGGATCCTAGTTAAAGTTTACTCAATATTTATCCTCAATGGTTCGAAATGTCACTTTCCAGTTAGGAAATGAGCTTTGTTCAACAAGTCCAACATCTCTGAATTTCATCGAATCTCTAAGATTCAAAGCACTAACTGAAAATTATGCTTTCTTTAAAAAATTCATTTTTGCCCCAGGCACTAAGGAAGTTACTTAAAACACTCCAGATCATTGCTTGACTCACATTGGTGAGCCAAACAACCCATGAATTATGCCCTGGTGGCTATTAACAATCTTATGTTCTCACAGTTCCTCCTCAGAGCCCTTCAAGACTTTCTTTAAACTCCATGAATATAGCAAGGATTACAGTTGGTATATAAACATGTATACAGATTTATGTATGAAGAATGCTAATGGTAACATTATTGCTAATAAAACAGGAATATCTAGGGAGATGCCTCTTTCACACTGAATTACACTAGTAAAAAGGTTATGGCAAAAAATTTGTCTCTGACAAATACATTACTATACCACCTGGAATGATAACATTGTTCAAATACAAAGCAAACTTACTTCAATGCAAAGGCAATGCCAATAAAATTATTTCTAAACCTAAAAATATTGCCAGACAGAAATGATATGCATGCCTAAAGTATCAATTATTGACCTGTATCTTAAAGGGTAATATTTATTTGGGAAGTGCCACAATACAGCCAGCAGGGGGTGTTGCAAACATTTTGAAATAATGCTTTTCTGTATCTTATTAGAGAGCTGAACTTTAAAAAAAAAAAAAATTACTAACATTGATGTCTTATATGTGGTATCCATTAAGTTTCTTCAGCTATCCCTGAAACTTTAACATATGAGGATCTAAGTAATTATAGCATATAAAATGTTCTGAGTAGGGGAAGAATGTGATGAACTATAAAAGACATGCTATCATTTCTTTTTTATAGCCTTCAAACTGAGGGTGCAGATAGAATTTTCTTTTTAAGAAATGAGCAATGTAAAAGTCAAATGTTAATACATGTCAAGGTTTCACTGCAAATTATAGGTATGTTAATTTCTTCTTTGCTGTTTTGTTTTATAATCTTATCTTTACAGCAAAAACTCTCTTAAGTCTGGAATCACTCTTGGAAACACACCCAATAAATATGAGATTGCCTGATGGGTTTGTGATATGGACAAAGGTTGTAAATGCCAATTGTATTAGAAAATGAAAATTTTAAGTCAAGAAATTAAACTCAGGCCTCCAGAATGTTAAAGTTTTTTCCTCATCAAGTCCTATCTCTTATTTGTGACTTAGAAGAACACATTTCTTATTCAAATTATAATAAAAACTTGCCTCTAAACGGACTTTTCATTCTCCAGTAAAATCAGCAACTTTAGTGTTCATTAGAAGTACTAAAGACTGCCTGAGTCTTTGTCAAGGACTTACTGACATCATCAAATTCAGTAAAAATTAAAAATAAGCACATGGTATAGTAAACATGCTCACTGGTTCCACCTGCAATCACCCATAGTAGTCTCTGCCCTTAACTGCTGGTAGAGATCAGCACACCTCAGCATGCAGGCAAGAATGCAGTTCAGAAGAAAAAGATGTAAATATTGCTATAGCTCTTGTTTTGTGCCCAAATTCTGTAGAACAGATTACTTCTTTTGTCATAATAGAATCATTATAAGTTTCTGTGTGAGAGACAAAGAATCTTTGAAAAAAAAGGGGGGGGGGCTCAGTTTCATTGAGGACTTTTTTCTTAAAGATTTATTTATTTGTGCATATAGAACTGGGGTGCAGGCCAGAGAGAGGATTCACCAGAGACAGAGTAGGGAGCAGAACAGGCAGATTGACAAGGTTCATTGCTGAGGGGAGCAGCAGTGGGCAAGACAGGATAGGTCTCACATGCCATAGGATGGATCACTTGCAGTGTGGTGTTTTAACCCACTGCGCCACCAGGAAAGACCTCATCGAGGATTTCTAAAACCAACCTCCAATCTTTTCCGCAATCTTCCTTCTCAACGAAAAAATTCCACCTGATTGCTACTTATTTTATGACGTTTTATACTCAGGTACTCCTCCAGAATGCCACCTCATTGCCATAGAACTATGTAGTTTAAATATGTTCAAAGTAGCTATTATGCAATAGTCCTTGCACTAGGCCCTGAGCTACAAAAAGAGATACAGCTTATGGCTAGAAGAGCATATAAACATGTATTGACCCACTGTGGCATCCAACTGAAGCTTTATAAAAGAAATACAGTTTCCCCAAAAGTAGAGAGTTTCTACTTTTGATAGGTTATTGTTTTGGATCTGGGCACAGTAAAAATTATTCCATAAAATTTAATGGCTATTTTTGAATAGTGAAGGAAACCTGTAAATGTACTGAGAAAACCACAACCTTCACCTTTATCACAATCCTCAAAGGGAAAAAAACCCCTGAGATTTGCCAATAATTATATCATGTGTGTGTGGAAATGCACAAATAAGCATCACTTCTTGAGGATTCAGAACCCCTGCCCAGGATCAGAAATCCAATAATGATAGTGATATTATTATAAGCAGAAATAACACTAATTTTTGTCTTAGTTATATGATTTTTAAGTCTTTCTGTAAAGAAGCTTAAAGCTGACATCAGCTTGAGGTGAAGAGCATATATGAAGTCATTCAACTCTACCAGGTATGTGGAAATTGTAAAACAAGTTTATTACCAGAGTATTAAAACTGTTTTAGGCAATTTCACCACTCAATTAAAAAGCTAATCTAGTCTGAAATACAAACCTTAGTGACAAAAACATTTGAAGATTTAATAAGTTTTGGCTAAGAGAATTAGTTTCAACACATGCTTAGATGTTGGCAATTACAAATTACTTTTCAGTGACTGAGATTATTAGAGAGTAACTCCAGAAGTCTTTGACATGTAATAATTTCAGTTTTTCTGAAATTTGAAATATAAGGCTGAAAGGTCTGGGTATAAAAATGAGCTAAGTGGGCAGTCCTAAGCTAGTGGGTAGTCCTCTTGAACCCTTGGCCACAATTCCATACAGCTGTGCCAACCTCCCATTCATATTTGTGGAGAAGTCCGATCATCTCGAGGACACTGCTAAATGGCTGTCCTCCACAACTGTCTTAAGATATATCTTTAAATTCTACCTGAGTTTCTTCATCTCTATTACTTTACTCTAAAATTATTCTTTTTATTTAATCAGTATTTCATGTTTCTGCTGATATAATGAATTTAATTTAGAATTCAAGGTGAAATTCTTATAAAGGGTTTTACATAAACATATCTTATATAAATTGAGATTAAAATAAAACGACTCGACTTTCAATAGGAAGCTTACTGACTATAACCAAAGTTTGGCTAAAGATCCATTTCTATGTAGGAGACTATTAAAGCATCTCAGAGAACTTAAGCTTGACTTTGGCATGGATACTTCTCCTATGATGGAGCACCATCCAAACTATCCTCAATATATTTGAGGATATTTGAAAATTTTTGATATTTGAGAATATTTGATATCTAAGAATAAGGCAGATTATCAAACATTCATAAACCCAAATCTACAAAGATACTGGGATCTAAGATCTTTTACCTAAGTTAGGAAGAAATTGGCCAAGTTTTAAATTCCTTACATATCATCAGTTCATGAACTAAGTAGAATTCAGAAATGACTGTATTTCTCTTGTGGTCTACAATTAAATATCACTGTAAATTGTGAGACTCTGCAATCAGATCACTTTAAACAAACTCAAAAGTTAAACAGTATGTGCCCTGCAACAATCACCCCCACATCCAAATCATGCTTAGGTAGGCTAGATCTCTATTGCAGCTCTTAAAACAAGTGGTTTTTAATGAAAGGAACCACACTATGAATTTTCCCACAGCCTAATGCTTATAAGTGGTACTTTCTGTTTATTTTTGCTTTTTTAATGATTTTCTTAGACAAACAATGCCACTTGCTTTGCCAGTGTGCATGGGACTTGTGAACCATCTTGTATTTCATGTAGATTCAGCAAAAATCCTGTCTTATAAGGCTCCGTGAAAATTAATAGATGTAACCTTCTTTATTAAGTTACTTTATTACTACTGAGAAAATGGGAATTTTTTAATAATTTCCTCTAAGACAATGTGTTGAATGCCCTCGGTTTTTGAAATTTCCTTTTCCTTCATATTTGATAGAAATCAGACTATGGAATAGAAGTGATTGAGGGTAATGATAAACATCGACAATATATTTTAAAATATTTTTTCTTATTCAAAACTAAAAATCACTATAAGAAAAGAGAAGTGGAAGTGATTATTAATCCCACGGTATTTTGTTCTCCCATGTCAGCCTAAATGTTTGCCGAGCTCAGCCAAAAATTAGAAACCTAAATTTGAAGGGAAAGTGGGTAGTTTGAGCCCTAAAGATACTTAAACAAGGTAATTTCCATCTTCCTAAATGAAACTATTTGGATATTATTATGAAATAAGATCATAAATGCTGTTATACATTGTATATGAAATAAGTAGAAATATTACATGTATAGGTAGTAGATATTGAGTAAATGCAAGAGGAATTAAATTAAGTATACTCAAAAGTTCAGCCTTAGCTAGGTAAAAACTCAGTACAAATAAAACTTGGAATTTCTATGATTATTAGTGTTGGATATAATTTCAGAAAAGACTTAGGTTCTGCCTTTAAGATCTTCTGTACAAGCACTGAAATACATCAGGATTTATATGATACATAAGGTTAAATTAAAGCAACCTCAAAGAGAGGTGGTAAAATCATAGCAACAATAAGAACAGTATGAATTCTTCATTGAATTAAGGAATGATGTCAAGAGAATTAAATTGGGTAGAGTATGATAATGAAAATAAAAATGTATTCATAATAAAGAATGGCCTCAAATGAGGCTGCTGTTTTCAATCTGTTAATTTTCTACAATTTTCTGTGTCATTCAAAGACTACAGTAACTGGAATCCAGACAAGGGCACATTGAATGTGAGGTCTTCAGAGCAGATGCAAAGTGATGGCAATTATCTCCAACTGCTTATGTGATGATGAATGATCAAGATTCCTAGAGTAGCTGGTTAAAATAATGGTTCACTTTGCTCAGGTCTATTTCTGTTTCCTTCACAAAATGTATGAGTTTACAAAGTCCTAGGCAATCCTGTGACTGAGTAGTTCCATCTTTTTTTTGTTTTTTTAAGATTTATTTATTTATGCATACAGAACTTGGGTACAGGGCAGAGGTATGGTAGGTGAGAGGATTCACTAGAGACAGAGTGGGGAGCAGAACAGGCAGATTGACAAAGTACACTGCTGAGGGGAGCAGCGGGCAGGTCAGAAGAGTTCTGCCACGCCATATGGGTCACCTCCCTGGCCAGGGATTGAACTCGTGCTGCCGTGACTTCTGAAAACTTCATAAGTGTTTTAACCCGTTGTGCCACCAGCGAGAACCCATTTTTTCCATCTTTTGTACACATACCCTTCGGGATGACTTAAAATATGTATGTAGAAGCGCCCATTACTATTCATGGCTGGTTGGCAAAAGGTCGATTAAAAGGGCATTGAATTAATACCAAAAATGTGTACATTCACTATACATGTATATGTATCAATGTATGTATAGACAGTGAACCTTGAAGTTTATCCCTTATATGGACAATTATAAAATGTGAACTAAGATATTCTATAGCTGAAGAAAAAAAATGACCTAGCTTTTTAATGTCTTCCCCTTCATCCTGCAAATCTCAGGACGGGGATCTTCTCCTTAAAGAAATGATCTCTTCCCCTCCTGTCCCCTCCCTTGGGACAGGAACTCTTCCTTTGTTTTTCATAGCATTGTATATTTCCCTCACATAGATATTTACACTTTGTCTCCGTCAGTGGACATGAGTGTCTCACAGAGAACGTCTGGGCTTTTCTTCTAGCCATAATATTTATAAGAACTTGTACAAGGCCAAGTTCATATTAGGGACTTACGAAATGTTTACTAAGTTGATGAAGAGAACAAACTAAAAAATTAAATCCTTTCCTCTTCTTTTATGAATGGAGAAAGTACAGGTCTTGCCTGTGTTCATTCATTCATTTACTGAGCTTCAATGATACCCTATATATTCTTAAAAAAAAAAATGCTAGAGATAATGCAACAAATCAGTAAGCGTTACAGTGCAAGTTGATAAAAACTGCTACTGATGAAAATAGTAAGGGTCAAGGAAGATGGAGATTCTCAGAAGGTAATGAACCATCTGGTCATTTGAGTTGGGTTGTGAGAGATTAACAAAAACAAAAGAGAGGAGACAGACTTCTAGGTACAATGTTCTAAGAAAACATGACATTTAAAACTGTAATGGCAAGGGGCCCTCTCTGGTGGTGCAACAGTTTAAATAGCACAGAAAAAGCTATCCACAGGCACTACAGCATGAGTTCTATCCTCAGCAAGGGAGGTATCCCACATGGTGTGGCAGACCTCTCCTGGCCTGCCTGCTGCTCCGCTCAGCAGTATATTTCAATCTGCGTGTTCTGCTCCCACTCTGTCTATGGTGAATCCTCTTAGCACCCCTGTACATCTGGCCTGTATTCCAGTTCTGTATGTATAAACAAATAAATCTTAAAAAAAAAAAAAGTAAAGGTGAGGAATTAGAACTGTGACAGCTATCAAGGTTGGCATAAAAGCATCTCATGGGCCCTCCCTGGTGACACAAGGGGTTAGGACGCAGTACTTCAAGCTGGCCACAGATGCTTCAGTGTGAGTTCAATCCCTGGCCAAAGAGGTGACCCACATGACCTGGCAGACCTCTTCTGTTTCACCCACTGCTCCCCTCAGCAGTGTGTTTCATTGATCTTTCTGTTCTGCTCCCCACTCTGTCTCTGGTGAATCCTCACTGCCCCTGCACCTCTGGTCTGTGCCCCAGGTCTGTATGCATAAATAAATAAATCTTTTTTTTTTTTTTAAAGCATCTCATGCTAAGGAACATGCAATTGGGGCCTTATCTTCAGTGGAATAGGAACCAATATAGGCTTTAAGATCAGGATCATTGTCAGCACACCTTTAGTTAGACACAGCTGTTGTTTTAGCATGGGAAAGAATGGATACAGTCAATGAGGTTTGAGAAACTAGGGACAGGGAGATGCTAGGAGTCTCTTTCTAAAGATTAAAGTTAGGAATAGTGACATAATGGACATTAGTTAAGCCCAAAGGAAGAAAAAGTAAAATTAAACAAGATAAACATTTCCTTTTCTTGGAAGGCTGATATGCTACATCAAGAGGCTGTCGATTCCTTGGGAAAATAAACTATACTTTTTAATGAAGTCTAATCTTTAAATAGGAATCCTGTTGTCTTATGATTATGATAGCTTTACATATAATGATGCAAACTGAAGGACTTTCCATACCTGAGACGCTTTGTCTGTTGGAATCTGAGTCCCCATTGCTAGAGTTAGAATTGTTGGAGGAGTTGTTGTCAACCCCTCCCAGAAGGGGGCGCAAGTGGCTTACTGAGACTTGTTCAATGAATGATGTTCCGTACTTGCGAAAATACCACCATTCAAATATCTAGATCAGAAAAATAAGATTATGGTCCTTGTTAGTTTATGATTTTTGTACACATACTCATAAAATACAATGCATTTACTGAACTTATCTACCTTAAGTACTTAATTTTTATTCCTAAACACTTGTTTAATGTATTATAAAATTGTAAGAGGTTAGTAACATTTAAAAACCAACATTTTAAATTCTCAGTGTTGTCTACTCCATTTAACACTGGTTTTCAAGGAAAAAATTGTAAAACAGCATGGGTAAAAGAACACCAATGGTCCTGTAACTAGGTGTGGTGATTACTGTAGTGACCATTTCACATTTTATATACATAGCAAGTCATTATGTTATATACACAAAACTAATAACTTTACAGTTTAAAAAAAAAAACACTGTTCAGAGCTATTCTCTATCATTTCTCACTGTACTGTTTTCACCAAATAATAGTACCACCAGAGTAGAAAGACAAACTCAGAAATGTATACAAATTCTCCAATTTTAGAAATATGGTTTTCAACTATTCCAATTCCTGACATTTTACATTCTAATAAAGTCATGCCTGCATAAAATTTAAGGTAGAAAAACTCCATTTTTTTAAGTAAGAATTTCTTTAGAGAAATGATGGTTTTACAAAAACAAAACAAAAAAACATTAAAAGGCATCTGTATGGGTGGCACCCACTGCTGAGAGATGCAGCCCTCTCCCCTACCCCCACCCCACTAAAAGCTTTATAAACACAGCATCTGTTGTACACCACCAGCATTTCCCAGTTCACAAGTTTACCCATAATTTATATACTATATACTGCAAAAGAAAAATTATAATAATTTACACTAATAAAAGAAATAATGCTGTTCACACAAATGAACCAAAATCAGGACTTCCTAAGTGCTGGGAGAGTGACCTTTCCTGACCCTCTCACCTGGCCTTTGCCCCCCCCCCTCCCCCAGGAAACACGTCCCCACCACTGTTTAAAGCTGCTGTCTCCTACATCCTCTCCTCTCCTTCCTGTCTGACTTGGAATTTGTTCCTTAAGAAGTTACAAATTATCATACAAAGTTTAAGAAGTAACTATATTCCAACATGTCATAGGATAGTTATACTTTTAAAAAATATAATATAGTATATGGAACTAATATAGAATTAATTACCATCATCTTTACTTATATTTCATAATATCAAAATTTCCTTAACAATCCTAGGATGGAATTTAGGCTATTTAAAAATTGATGTTTTCTCTCTGTTGTTGCACAAAAAAATTCCTTTCAAAGAAAGAAAGAACATCTAGGAGTGAACAGAAAAAACTATTACAATTGTTTCTCGTCCTATAATAGGACAACTTGATTTAGTTTCAAGAAATTACTCTTACTGTATATGAATTTTCACATGCTAAAAAGTTCCAGTAATTCTACTAGATAGACTGGGGAGGGGGCGGGAATGACATGAAAGCTAAGAAGGGACAGAACTATTCTACAAAATTTGCAATGACAGCAATAAAAGAGTTTGCTCAAAGAAGGAAGAAAGTTTAAGAATGGCAAATTTACAAACCATCCATAGGGAGTTAGCAATCTCAGGGAGTTAATCATTTACCTGAGTATCAGTTTCTTCTACTGTAAAGAGAAAATCATATTTATAATTTATCCCTGAGAGTCAACCTTTTTCAAACCCCAAGTAAAACACCTAGTTTCAAACCCCATGTGAAAGGTCTAGTTCAATGCCCACTGCACAGCTGGTTCTCAGATATAATAGCAAAATTACCATTTACTGCAGTGACAGCGTTCACACCCCATGGGCAGCATACCTCACACAAGCTGTGAGGTTTTTCTCTTTTTGTCAGTCTACAGTTGAGGCTACTACAGCATCTTGTCTTTTAGGTTGTTGGCTGAAAGTCCTAGAAACCACTGTGGAAAGAGCACTATTCACCATATAATCCTGGCTACCCATTCGTGGCTTTGCCTTTGTTAGGGGAGGAAGCAGTCTCTAAAGGATCCAGAACACTGGTACAGAGCTGCAAAGACTGTCAATCACCTGCAGGCATTACTGGTCCCACAGCTTTGCTCTGCTTTCTACATGATGTTGGGTGGGCACCTGCCAGATCTTAGTTCATTTTTACAGTCAACAGCCCCAAGTGCTTCATACTAGGCATGAGCTGTTGTGGCCCCAGGCCCAACATGTCTTTCACAGATTGTTCTTGACATGGACTATTTCAACCACCAAAAACAAACAAGCAAGCAAACACCTTTTAATTTTTCTCAGTTCCTCCAGCAGAATCACAGAACCTCAGCATTACATGGGACCTTGGAGGACCATACATAGTCTCCATCTAAAGCTGAAGAATGAGGACTATGTGTCAAGAATACAATGACCTGCCTGACCAGAGTCACACAGCTAATTAACAGTTGCTAAGCTTTGTGCAGCTAATCTTATAGGGTCCTATATCAAGATATATTTTTATAACTCTCTTAATAATTTAAACAGACACAAACAGATTTCCTTTCAAACCTTCACTTCCAAGTACTAACCAACTTCACATTCCTTCTGTGCTTTCATTATCGACATCATCTAGAAGTAGTCTATCAAAGAAGACTAGAAAATTCTTCCTACAGTGTAAAGAATCACATTCATGATATATTTGCATCATAATATATCTTCTACCCTGTATTTTTAATGCAGGAATAATAGATTACAGTGAAGAATGGTTTATTCATGCAGCATCTTGAGGGTGGTAAAGGAAGGTTTTCGCAAGCCTTTTCTGTCATGGCAGTAGGGTCTTCTTACCAATTTCAGGCCTTCTTTATACTAGTCTTCCCAAACCCAAACCCTGGGGCAGGGGCTCCCATATGTATTGAACACACAACTAACAAAAAGAAGAAATGACCTGAAGGGGAATTTCAAGCCAAATCTTCTATTGGGGGGGTCTTAGAATAACAATATACCCCTCCTCCTGAAAAGGACAGGCTTTGGGCCAGCACCTTACAGAATTTTTAAAAAGCCATTCATGATCCAACTGAGCAGATGGTGTTATTTAACACACCTGTATTGGGTGTGATTCTGAATTCTTCTCATTGGTGCATAGAGTACAATATAAACAGCAACTCTCACATAAATAAATTTAGATTTTAACAGTGGTTCTCAGACATGTCAGTAGCCTAATGGGCTTGCCACAGAGAAACAAAACAATGTTCAAACTGCAACTAAACATACAATTAAATTATAAATGTATGCATTGCATAGTCTTGTGATTAAAAACTCCAGTGCTTACTTGACACAGATTAAATAAGATGAAAACTAAGAAAGCATCTATGTGTGTGTGTGTGTGTATGTGTATACATATATATCAATCACTGTTGATTTCCTAAATGTCAAACCCAATTAATGCTTTGTGTGTGTGTAAGACCAAAACCCTAATAAAATTCATGAGAGCAGAGCTGTATGAATTTGGTTATACTCTGATTCTTTGCAGTTTAGTGATCTAACATGTAAAATAAGGTTACAATAAGCATTCAGTTAATGTTAGATGGATATGTGGCAGGTGGGTGGATGGGTTGATGACTAGAAGACTAAATGTAGGGATGGTTACAAGATTGAATTGATGGATTATAAAGGTTGGCCTGGTGATATAATGGGATATAGTTAAACAACAGAACCAATGAAAAGTTTTGTGTCCATTTTGTTTTAAAAAGAGAGAGGCATACACACACACACACACACACATACATATATTTGTAGAGATAAAGGAATCTAGAAGAGAGAGTAACTGAAGATACAAATAGAAATGAGTACAAATGGCCAAACAGCAAGATGCTAAGAACCCAGGAAACACATCAAATCTACCTTTGGACAGTAACCTACAGTTTCTTGCTATGAAATAGGAAAAAAATGACAAATGAATGAATAGGAGAATCCATTCTATTTTAGAAAAAAGTATGTGATATGACTGTTTCATAGGTAAAAGGAAACAATGGGTTTAACAGTGGGCAACTCTGATCTCAGTGGAAATGCAAGTAGGGTTTGTCTTCTATGAACAAGGGAAACGGAGATAGAATTGGGAATGTGAGGGTTGAAGAAGTGGAGCCATATCTTACAGAATAATAGATGTAATGGGTCCAGATCATATTTAAAACAAAGACAAATTTGTAAAGAATCCTGTTACCAATGCCATGTGACCTCCTCCATTGCAATTTAATAAAAATGAAGAGAATAACCAAAGAGCACTGGAACTGGAGGGTGGGGATAGAGATCCAGGTTTACAACTGGCCTAAGATGCAAATGTGTCTTATCTTTACCTGCAGGGAAAGAACAAAAATCTGGCAAAAGGATAATAAAAAGGCCCTCCTTTCTATCTCAAAGTCCTAAAAACTGAATCTTTCCTGAAAATGCCTAAGTCTTTCTATCTAATAAAACTTCATATTATATAAAACTTCTCATAAATCAGGGATTTCCCTCTACTTTATATCATACTCAAAAATGCTTCAAGATTCTCATAGGCCAGCACTTTCAAAATTCCATAATAAACAAACCCATGAGAAACACAAAGACCTCATAGCCTAAAACTGATGAAGTGCTTCTTACGGATAGAAGTAGGCAACAGTATCACAGAACAGAGTGACCGTGGAGATTAAAGAGGAAATATGAAACTTTGCAGCCGTCTCCTCTCAAATGCTAAGGCTGCCAAACTAACACCTGCTCTAAATCTTCAAATATATATCTGGTGGTAAACAGATTTTTGACAGGAGAGGATCTTGTGGGCTTAGATGAGATCAACTAAGACAGTTGGCATGGGTTATAGTAATACCCACAGTCCTTTTAGTTTCCTGCTAGAATTCTCACGTATATTCTTTCATCATACCCACTGACCCTTTCAAAGGCCCTTCCAGTTCCTCATGACAGATTTTTTTTTTTTCTTTTTACTCTTGGCTCCTGTATATTTTGTTCAGGAATACTAAAGAGATTCAGAATAAGTCTCAGCCTCCTGCTTCCTTGGTCTAGCAGATCTCTCTTCAGACATCAGTTTCCCTACAAAGTGAAGGGAGTTGAATAAAGAACTAGTGTTCATCCTCTTCTACCCTTTTCCTGGCCACCTATTGCCAATGTTTTAAGCAAACAGGGAAAAAAGGAAATACGGTTTTAAGATCAACAGCAAATGATCTGTCCCCACCTCACTGTCAGTGTTTCAATGTTTACAGGATAAGCCACTCCACTGCTGTAGCATTCAGCACTGTAGCCTGGGGGGGGGGGGGGGGGAGCAGCGGGGGTGTGAGAAGGGAAAACATGGAGACCATTGACCACTCAGAGAAATCAGCCTGTGACATGCACCCAGCCCTGTCGGCTCATACTGTAGCAGCTGTTATCCATTAGGCCCCGGCCTTCCCAGAGACTGATTCAGGTGGCCTAACATGATGCTCAGAATCCATCATTTTAAAGAAGCTCCTCAGAAAACAGCTACTTCATTCACATACTAGATCCCTGTGCATTCAACAAATATTTTTCAAGTATTTCCCCAGCTATTATAGTCATACTGAAATACAGATATGATTCCAGTCTTTGTCATGCTTTATTATAGAAAAGACAACAATAAAGGACACAAATCAAATAATTATAAATAATGGTAACTGCTGGTCCTTGTTCTAGAATGGCCAAGTCTGACTTCATTAATGGCCAATTGGAAAAAGAAAAAAAAATGTCTCCTCTAGGAAAGGTGGCAATCTCCCACCATCCCTCTTTCTATGTCCTTTCCTTTTTCTTTTTTTCTCTCCTTTTCTTTTTTAATCTACTTGAACCATTTCTGTGAGCTTATTAAAATGAAGCAATAAATATTGCCACTACTCGCCTTCCTTGACAACAGGTCGGGAGGTAGTATGCTAGAGAAAGCAGTGGAGATGTCTATTCTAAGCCTTACTTCACCCTTACCTAGCAAAGTGACCCAGGCTTTCTGGATACCTAGTACTTAGGTCTTTACTGGTTTAAATAGGATGACTTCTGAGGGTTCCAGCCCTATAAATGCATGATTTTCAAACCTCTCAACTTATGCTCAGATGCAAATAGAAAAGGCCAAAAGAGCAATTTTGTACCTTTATCCAACATTAGTTTGTTCACCTGATTCCTTTTGCCACATTTAATCATTAATCCAATCCACATAAATGCTCATGTCTGCAGTTAGACCTTGGCAAGGATCTATCTACTTTTTGCATGGCACTTGGTCTCTTACAGAAGATTGTTAATTTTCATGGTGACACCAAGAAGCTATAATCTGATGAGGCTGAATGAGCTTTGGTTACCTCTTGTTATTTGTATGCCCCCTACCACCTGGTCCCTACAGCATCTCTCTCATTCTTTATTTTAGAGGTAAAATGTATTTCACAAATGATATAAGTGACAAAGTGTATCCCCCACACCCCAGGGGCCCCATTCAACCAAGTTCACTGAGTCTTCCTTATTCATAGCTCCAGATTCACCATCATTTGGATGATCCATATGACTCTCAACTGAAGAGCAATAAAATACAGCTCAAATGCTTTAGGTAGATGAAAAAGAGTTGAAAGAAGTTGGGACAGTCTTCAAGTCTGACTCCTGTATTTTAGGACATAGAGATTGGGTAAAAGTCTCATCATTCTTTATTGGTCAAATTATTCAACCTTCTGTCTACACTAAGTAATGTAAAGGCACTGGTTATATCTACCAAACAAAATTTCAAAGAGAGTTAAGTGAAATGATGTATGTAGTATCTAGCATAGAGTAGAACTCAGTAAATGGACAGTTATAACTAATTCCTACGTAATCATCTCCCATTTTCAAAAACAAAAAAGTAATTCTTTGACAACTACTCCATAAATTAATTCTTTTATCATATTTACTATTCTATTCTTTTTTTTCTTTTTTGCTCGTATTTTCACTTTTATAAATTATGGTCTAGGTAGATATTTTAAAATATCCGTTTAATATGCATGTGTGAAATGTAGGTATAAGAGTATGTTTATATTCATGCCAATGTATATGCTCCATAAACAATGTTTTTCTCTTCATTCTACTAATATTATGAGAAAATTAAAGGAGATGGCTTCTCCATGCATTCACCTTACCAAACTCAAAATCAAAAATAAAGCCCATAAATGTTCTCACGGAAATAAACATTACCCTCAGAAACTGTATCAGGCAGACTGGTCATCATGTCCTGCTAGTACAGATAAAAGACAAATTGGTATTTTGGGATATGCCAACAGGTACAGTTCCTGTGGCTGGAACTAGACTGAGAATGGAAAGCCTGTGTCAACTGGGCAGAGGGTTGCTTCAAATTAAGCAAGGGACAGCACTGTCTGGAGGGGTATATGGACCAAAGAATCAAAAGGGAAGTGTGACAGGCAGGTAGTATAAGAAAATCATTGCTACCTTTCAACTACTAAATTAAGAATTAGCAGCGATTCCTAGTAAAACACAGAGGAAGTAAGCCTCATTTGTGTTTAAGCATAAATAAGTATAAAAGCTTAATTTGACAAACACATTTTATTTCTAAATTTGTTCAGTTAGTTGACTTTTTCTGCACAGGGGAAATGCCAAGGTTTGGTTTGCTTGTTTTCACATCTACTAAGACACCAATTGCATGATAAACCTAGTCTTCAGCATAGGAATTCTGAAGTCCTCAAACAATCAATTTCCCTAGAGGCCCTTGATTGTCAGTGCTCACTTCTGGCTCTCCTAAGGTTACTCAGAGGATTGAGTAGTTAGGCAATTGTCTCTCTTGTGCCAGGAAATGAACTGCTAAGCAGTTTTGTGCACACAGCTATTTCGTAAAGCACCTGATCTTCTACTTCAATGCTGCCTTTCTCTGAAATGCACTTAACAGAAAGAACAGTGGCTGAATAGAAACCTCATCTCTGAGTACATTTAAAGGGCTTGTAAAGTTGAGTCCCCAAAGACTAAAGGCTACACACCAATGTCAACAATCTCTAATGCAGGAGGCTAAAACTATCAAGGGCTATTATTATTATTACCACATTCTAGTTACTTTGACCTCCACAAGACCAAGTTTTTTGGAGAAATATCTTTCAAAGTCTTCTTATATCAGAGATTTTCTTCTGCTCAGTTTCACAAAGGTCAGGAGTGCCCCTGCTTCCTGAGAACATTGCCAGGCAGACAGGCCATAAGCCAGCACAGCAGTGATCATTGGGTTTCAGCAGCTGCACTCCACATGCAGGGAGAAAGCCTCCCCACTCTGGATCTACAAAGACAGTCTCTGCCCAGCGAAACCCCCTTTATTTGGAGGTCAAGAGAAGGAAGCTACTGAGACCTTAAGTTAGAAGGGAAAATGATTGTTGGGTCTCGCTTGCTAGAGTGGAAAAAAGAACCTCCACATTGGTAATAAATGTAACCCAGTGAAGACATACCAAGATACCACTAAAATAAAAATATAGACCTGGTGTTTGTTTAGGTAGCTAGAAAAGTAGCTGAGAACATAATTAAAGAGGCAGTGAAATAAAAACACAGGTTCTGGTACAAAACTGCTTAGACTGAAATCCTGCTTCATTTGACAGTTACGTAAACTATGGCAGATTACTTACTTGCCTATTCTACCTTTCCAGCTTATGTGTATGAAAAATAAAAATAACACTTTAAAAAAAAAGGTCATTAAACCATTGTATGGAATTGACAAGTTAGCATGTAAAGTCCCTAGATCAGTGTGTGGCACACTAAACATCTTAGTGGGTAATGTTCCTAAGAGAACCTGCCTGAGAGGAATGCACAAAGGAAAACCAGTCTATGTGTCAGTGTTTCAATATGAAATTGCTATTCAAATTATATACCCAAAAAATTTACTTGCTTTCCTATTTGTTTAATCAATAAAATATTTCAAATCTGTTAAAGATAATATCAAGATGTTATTTTTAATGTAATGCTTCATCTCTTCATCTCTGGCTACTGGATTAGGGAAACATACTAAAAGGCTGCATATCACATTGTTGTTACTTTGCCTCGAAACAGACCAAGTTTTTTGGAGAAATATCTTTCAAGGTCTTCTTATATCAGAGGTTTTCCTCTGCTCAAAGTTTCACATGAATCAGTAATACCTGCTGCTTCATAAAGTGTGCTTCTGTGGAAGGAACAGCCTAACTCTTCAGTTCAACTCAGATACCTTTCTCTTTGGCTTCTTCACACATATAGTAATAAATATATTAGTAATCAGCATGCTGTCAATTAGGAAGGACACCACCACTTACCAAAATAAGACCTGATATTAGTGAGGAAGTGCCTGTCAGGGCCACGTAGAACTTCGGTGTTAATGTATTCAAAAACATGCTCACTGAAAGAAAAAAAAAGAGGGAGGGAGATGAACAAGGAATGCTTATGTTAGTAAAAACAACTCTTTTTTTCTGGTGAAATCATTTGCTTTTAATGATGATAATTCTTAGCACCATAACAAATTCTCATTAAAATGCTTCAGAATCACAGAGCCTCAGACAACTAGGTGCAAGTTCTATATCTTAAAAAAAAAAAAAAAAAGCAACTACATAAAAGAAAAAAAAAGTACAGTCTTTGTATTTTGTTTCCCCAAACTGTTAGTATGAATGATTTTCATCTCAACTATTTTTGTGAACAATTCAGAACCACTGAGCCTAGTTTAAGTTGATTTCTAAACTGAAGTCAAAAGAAAAAGAAGATGCCCTTTATATTTTGTAGGATCCACACATAAGTGTGCTTGATGAAATAACAAGCAGTAATTCACCCATAGAAAAAATGGAAAATAACCATATAGAAGTTACTAAAGATCATAATAATAGTTACTTAAAGAAGAAAGAAGCAACTGACAAAAGCTAATATATATTATTAAAAGTTTTTTGAAGTTTACTCAAAAGGCCATTATACTGCTCATTAAAAGAACTGAATTCAATGAAATCTCAGTAAAAATGAATGTGCACTGTCAGAAACCTTCCTGCTATTCTGTTCACATCAACCATCTGGTTTGTCTGGTTGTATGATAAGGCTCATTTATACATTTTTATACAGGTGGTAAATGTAACATACATGTATACATATACAGTATGTATTTATGTAAATTTTAATATTTTAAGTAAGTCTTTCTGATAGCTAGGTATTGCACTAAACCAAAACAACTGGCCAAAGGGCTTTTTGCACACATATTCACATTTCTTTATTGAATTTGTTTGTGGATAGGGATCATATCCAGTTCAGTTTTAGAATGAAGGACACTAGAAGTAGGACTTTAATGTCATTAGGGGAAAATACATTAGCATTTGTTCCAGGCTCAACCTAGAAAGCATATCTACCAATATGAAAGAGATCCCAAATTCACTTATTTAACAATTATTCCACTATTTATGAATGAGACCATGGACAAAGAATGAATGCATGGACCAGACATATCTCCAACCCGCTAGAAGGTTACAGTCTGATTTGGAAACATATATAGACAAGCAATTATCACAAAGTTCTAAATGCATAAATAGATCCTGTGGGGGGTATTTTATGAAAACACATAAAAGGCTAGTGGTTAGGGTAGAGGCCCAGGAGAAGGAAAAATATAATCTAGGCCCCCAAGAATAAATAGGCATTAACCAGGCCAAAGGGAGCAAAAGAAAGAACAGAAGGACAATGTAGAAGAGGAAGGACCTGGTTTGAGGTGTCAAAGGAGAGCCTAGACTTTCCCAGCAGCTGCAACAGTTGAGGAGGGAAGATGCTTGAGGTGTAGACCCTTGACAAAGATCCAGATGTGGAAGGTACACCAATTCCATCCTCCTAGGTAATGGGCATCCTCTCCAAAACTCCCACATACTCCCCCACATACTCTTCAATGAATTGACAGACTTGTGGTCTCTCTTTGGTAATCACAAGAGTGTGGAATGCTATAAAGCACTCAGTCAATGCCTACAGCTTGACTTCCTGAGAGGCAGACAAAGACACAGAAGGAGCAGTCAGTCTAGGACTACCAGGCAAGAGAGGAGACAGTTGACTGGAGAAATCTGCTTGGCTATCTTAAAAAATAAGTATCATAAACAATGTGAGGAAGGGGTCCGATGGACTATGGAGGAGGGCTGTGGGTACCTTGGTGATAGGTGGTAAGTGTGGTGTGAAGACACGCATCTGAGGTGTGATCCTATGCCTCTGAATCATAGACAGTGTTGTAAAACAATGTTGCCTAAATAAAAAAAGTAAAGAAAATTTTAAAATGAAATGTTGATATTTTTATATTCCATGTGGAATATACTGCTATTCTAGTCAGTAAAAGGAGCGAAATTTTTAAAAAGGAAAAAAATCAAACAAACCATCTTAAGACCATAACTGAGGTGTCTAATGCTGAGATGCCTAAATTCCTTTCTTCACACCATTAAATGACCCTACATTCTCCATCTTTTTTATAAAGTTGCAAAACAAAGTCTGTGCTATATTACTCTGTAGTTGTGAACATCCATAGCTATATACTTTTCAGTAAGTCTCTGTGAACAAACTAAACATAAGACACAATGAACTGCATTCCTTAAAGAAAGAAGGAAAAGAATTGCCTTGAGGTGTATTAGTACCCTGCTGTCAACTCCCCAATAATGAAAGCATAAAGCAGTGGAAGGGGAACATTTTCTACTGACAGTTACAGGCCCTTGGGGGTCAAAAGACTCAATAATTAATTGATAAATGAAGAAAAAAAAGAACTTTTTATGAGATTCCTCGGTTTTACTTGGAAACAGTAACCTTACATTAGAAAAGGAGAAACTATAAATAAATACAAGAAGATGAAAGTTTCAAGATCTAGAAAAAGATGGAAGCCTTTTGACTCTGACCTTTAATACTAAACCCACTGTGATCTTCTCATTGGGGTGAAAAGACAGGATGCCACCCAGAAAGAAGGGGGAATCTATAAAAGATGACTGCATTGAGTAAGGAGGGCTGCAAACTGCACGCAGACTGCCTGAAAACCAAGGAGCACTGAGCCTGATGTTGCTTTGTGAAAAAAGCATTCATAAAATTTTACTAATGGCTCATCTCAATCCAGAGGGAAAAAAATTAATGAATGTTTCGATCCAACTGGGTACTGCTAACAAGTCAGTGCTCCAAGAATATTGCATCAGTTCAAGGGCAGCTTCAGACTGCAACATGAAGCACCTGAAGATACTTTAGTTTGGCATAGTCTTCTCATTTAAGTAATGAGTAAATGGGAAAGAAGAAGTAAGGATCTCACAAGAAATAAACTAGGAGGGTGTATACAAGAATTGCAAATTAAATAACCTCTATGAATCACATAAGAGGATCAATAAGAGCATGAACAACAGATGAACTGTGGAAAGTGAAGAATCACTTCTGTAAGGAGAGAACTAGAATGTCAGAAAGCTACCGAGGAATCATATGGAATGGCCCAGTGAGGCTCTGTCTGTGAGCAATCAGCCACATTTCTGTAATAATCTTCTCCCACATTTCTGTAACAATCTCCCACATTCAAGCAATCTCCCAAATTACACTCCTGGAAAACACCTTTGTTATAGCAGAGTAAGGGGGGCCCTCCCTGGTGACACAGCGGGTTAAAGCACAGCACTATGACACCAGAAGCAGCCACTTCACGAGTTTGATCCCCGGCCAGAGAGGTGTCCCACATGGCACTGCAGATCTCTCCTGTCCTGCCCACTGCTCCTCTCAGCAGTGTACTTTTCAATCTGCCTGTTCTGCTCCCCAGTCTGTCTCTAGTGAAGTCTCTCACTGCCTCTGCACCTCTGGCTTGTAGCCTAGTACTGTATGCATAAATAAATAAATCTTTTTTTAAAAAATGTGGCAACAGAACCTGCCTTTAAATAAAAAAAAAAAAAAAGGTAAAGTAAAGCCTAAACCACAATTCAAGTGTGCTGATTCTCAAACGTTTTAATAATCAAGGAGGCCACAGTATCTTCCAGGACCTGAGATGGGATTAAGAAGATGAAGTAGGATTTTGTTCATTTTATGCAAAGTAACATTTCTGACTTACTGACAGAAAGCACACATACACATATTCATGTCCATTAAAAATTTACCCTCATTTGGTACAATGATCAAAAATATATATATACCCTAAGGCACATTTAGTTAAACAGGAACTTTACCTCAAACTGCTCTCAGGTCTCCAAAGTGACCAGGGAACACTCAGGATTAGCTTAATCTATCATTTAATTTTTTTTCATGTGAGATTTGGGAATATTCCCTTTTCATGTTATTGTTCTTTAAAACCTTCTGACCTCTCTCTCTTCTTTCCAGTCAACTTCCATTAAATAAAGCAGCAAGTTTACTTTTTTTTTTTTAATATTTATTTATTCGTACAGAACTGGGGTACAGGCCAGAGATGCGGAGGGTGAGAGGATTCACCAGAGACAGAGTGGGGTGTAGAACAGACAGATCGATGAAGTACACTGCTGAGGGGAGCAGCGGGTGGGCCAGGAGAGGTCTGCCGCGCCATGTGGTCACCTCTGGGGCAGGCGGGGATCGAACTCATGCAGAAGTGGCTTTAGCTTCTCAGTGCTGTGCTTTAACCCGCTGCGCCACCAGGGTGGGCCACAAGTTTACTTTTGCCTGTCCTCATTTACAAAAGAATGAAAGATAGAAGCTTTAATAGGTTAGCTTGCACACATTAATTCTGAACAGACTTCCAGGTGGTTCTTTTGCTCAAAATGACACTGGACTGGACAAATCCCAAGGAGACTCTTGATCCCTGTCTCCTGGTGATGCAAATCTTTATGTAATTCCCTCCCCTTATATGTGGATGGGACATGAGATTTCTTTCTAAAAAAATAGATATGTAAGATACTATCTTGGTAAGAGACACACCAGAAATCCCCCTATTAACTTAATGAAAGTAAGTGGCCACAATGAGAAGCCTCTGTGACAATGGATGACAAGCAGGCTCTAGGGGCAAACCTTAAACCAGGCAACCTTAAACCAAAGGGGCAAACCTTAAAACAGGCAACCTTAAACCAAAGTACTCAGTTCCTCCACAACGATTTCTGCCAACAATCCAAGTGAGCTTGGAAGGTAGATTCTCTCTCTCGACTGCAGACAGGATTATAGCACGGTCTTGAGACCCAGAACAAAAGACCCAGCTAAATCATGCCTGTATATCTGACCCACAGAAGCAGTGAGATAATAAGTGTGTGTAGTTTTAAGCTTCTACTTATTTGATAATTTGTTATGCAGTGATATGAAACTAGTACAATCACATATAATTCATGAATTTTAAAAAATCAGTGTGGACACTGATAAGTCTGGCTAATTTCAGTGGATTACAACAGGTGCCACCTGAATTCACCTCCATAACTTTAACAGTCCACAAATAATGTACAACATCAACCTCAGCTGCTATGACCACATGTTATTGCATGAGCTGATCCATAAATGTCTGTAAATCCACCAGTTTAAAGCAGAAACGGAGAGTTTTTTTCCTCAGTAGGGAAATCAAGTATCTTCACATACTACCCCAGTAAATGGTCTGGTGTTTTGTTTTGTTTTCCATAGGCACATTTCAAATGTACAATATTTCTATGTTTTATTAAAAAAATCTGTTTTACATCTGGGCACAGCATCAGTTCAGTCGATCAAAAGCACATCATGAACACTGTGTCTCATTTGCTGCTCTGTTTCCCCTCTCTTGCCCTTCACCTCATCTCCTTGGGCTCTGATGAGGTCTCAAGCTTTTATGCATCACAATTCCCTGGGTAAATTCTGTGGCATTTACCCTTGTGAGGAAAAAGACATGGGAGGTTATTTTTAGACCCAGTCCTATGGCAAGAAACCCTCATAAATCATTCTGCCTACTCATCCCCACACCACTGATGCTGCCCTGGCAACTATACAGGTATACTGTTTCTGCTTTACTGGGCATTTGGCTCTACTCAGAGCAGAGCCAAGCACATTCTTTTTCTTAGTTGTGACCTGGGAAACTACATCAGTGTTCAGTCTTCATGGCTCCTTCCCCCTTGCTGGGAGAAGGCCATCTGTCAAGTCATGAAAGACTGTCCAAAGCCTAGTCACATACGCCTCAGTAACCCCCAAGGACAAGTGAAGCAAGCTCCCAGATTATCTGTTCCCTCTTATTTACAAGTAGGCTGATAATGAAGAACTATACTCTGGTCAAAAAGAGACAAGCTTATCTAAGTCTTACAAGTTTAGCCACATTGAAAATGTGTTCATTTAGAGTTGAAGGCAATTATATGAATCTCTCATGAACTAACAACAGGAAGGAAAAAAGGCATTCTCCAGTGCAAGAAGATCTTCCCCATAATAATGCTGCATAGCTACAGGAACCTGGCAGAAACATGATCCTCTGAGCTCTGGGCACCTCAAGCCTATAATCCCTTACGGTGCCTCAACCCTCCAGCACCCAGCACAGACTTTGTTCCAGAGGCTCAGTGTGTTCAATGAACCTGGGATGACTGTATAAGGACAGAGTGCTGGGTGATAAAGCTAAAACAACCACTCCCATGGGTAATTTCATAAGGGGGCTCCCATAATGCTGGCAGGCGGGTAGTCGGTTAGAACAGATGTTATAGGATGTGGCTATTTTCCATGTGCTTAGGGATTAGAGGTGGCAAGAGGGGCCGAGGTCAAACTGCAAGTGATTGAAGACAGTGAGTGAGTGGTAAAGAAATTATGGCATCAGGCATAGGCAGACTTCTATGGGAAGTCAGGAATAAGAAGAGAGTTTACCATTAAGTATGACTTAAGTTAAAGGAAAATATAAATACCAAAAGAGTATAAATAAAACTCAAAGCTTTCTTCCACTTTCTTCTAAGAAATACAGTACTGGTTTATTTTTACACCAAATTGCTAAACACATATGATTAATGATTAGAAATGTGTCTACCTTCTCTGAGATTCTTCTTTTTTTATATAAATTAAAGCATATGGGTGCTTTGGAGGTGGCCATGGTGGTAACATACATCTGAAGGCTTGATCCTATACCCCTAACTTACATACAATGTTGTAAACCACTAAAACAATGTGAAGCATGTCAAGTGACATCATTTTGAACCTGACACATATATACCTGTTATATGTATGTATATCCTGTTTGATCAGTTGGGATTAAATAACAAAACAAAAAAAAATCTATTTTCTATTTTATTAATTCCAATTTTTGCACCTTGTTCTTGTTTTGCTTTGAAATCCTGTGTTAACTTAAAAAGATTTTGTTTCAAAAGAAAATAACAGCTTGGATCTGTAAGCAGCTGCATGCCATGGAGCAGCAAAAACAAACTTGATTTTAAGTTAGGTTTTTCTTTTCATAACATTCTTTAAAAGTTCAATGACTAGTTTACTTCTCTTTTGAATGAAAAGCCACCCCACAACACAAGGTCTCCTGGAAACTGTCAAGGTGCTCCCTTCCGGGAAGGATGAACAACCCACAGAGACAAAGAAGCCACACCGGAAGCCACTACACTAAGCAGCATGCCGGCATTTCAGTGTCCAGCTGCTCCAACTGCCTGCTTATCCAAAATAAGCCCTTCGCTTTGTTATTTTCAATCCTGGTAACTACACTTGGCTTTGCATTTGCACCAAATGACTAGCTACTGTTCCAGAGGGCACCTAAAATTATCTCTTTGGGGCAAGGGCTGGCGGCAAATTATGACTGCTTAAGTCACGAGTGCACCTGGCTTCAAGTAAAATCAACAGGTGCCACAGTCAAAGGGGACTGAAACACTGATATTTTCTGATGTTAGTACATGAGTGTTGTTGTTTTTAATCTACTAATGGATCTGAACTATAGGTGCCCTATGTTGTTCCTACAATAAATGCTCTCGATCCCATGGATGGCCTACCCTGCCTTTCAAATTTATTCTTATTCTCTCAAATTGTTTTCAGATAGTAATCTCTCACTTGAACCATTCATCTGTATATTATATATTTAAAAAGGGAAGAATTTTGTATCTTCCCCAGTGCCCAAATTCTTACAAGCCCAGGTAGTTTATCTCCAGGTGGATCCACAGTTGGTTAAAACCCACAGTGTAATGAGCCCAGGTTCATGAGCCCACAGTCCTGGGTCTGAATGAGTCAGTCATGTTCACATAAGGAAATCCTGTGCCACAACTGAGAAGGCGCCTCTGACTGACCAGCTATGTCACATTGGGAGCTTACCCATCACAATACTGTAAAAACAAAGCCTGGGCCCTCTCTGGTGGTTAAAGTGCAGCGCTACAAAGCTGGCCAGAGCCAAATCAGCAAAAGTTTTATCCCCGCCCGGGAGCTGACCCACATGGCACGACAGACCTCTCCTGTCTCACCCACTGCTCCCCTCAGCAGTATACTTCATCAATCTGCCTGTTCTGCTCCCCACTCCATCTCTGGTCATCCTCTCACCAACCTTGCACCTCTGGCCTGTACCCCAGGTCTGTACCCCATTTTACTTACTGTGCACAACAACTTGCAAAAAATTCCATCTCCAATATAATTCAGATCATTATCTGCAAAATACCTACCATCTTTATAACGCAAAAAACGCGTATTATCAAGTCATACTGTTAAGTACTTATTTCAGTTCAATAAACACTGAGTGAAATAGGCTGCCTTACAGTAATTAACAATTTACTGAGTGCTATTCTGTATTTTGGGTGATTATATATATATATTATCACTTGATTTAAAAAATGGGGACTACAGCCTGGCAGTTTCATTACCTGCATTTTATGAGGGCAAAGCTGAGGCATACTGAGGTGAAATGACTTAGCCATGGACTTGCAGCTATAAGGAACACAGCTTTGCCTGACCCAGAACCTGCACCCTTTACCTTTGAGAGCATATTTTTCTTTTGGATAACTGATACATTTGGGGTGATAAAACAAAGAGGAATGCCCACGGTTCAGATTTGCTCTTTGAGGTTTCCAGTGTTTTAATTAAAGAGTCCCTTAGCCTGGGAGCCCTCTGGGATCTGAGAGTAAGGGGCTGCCCAAACCACAGTCTCGGCCTCTGCAACACAGGCATTGACATGGCCTCCTCCTGAGATAGGGGCGGAGGGGCTGGTGGCTGATTGATCACGGAACCATTCATTACCACACAAACTTCTTGTTAAATGACCATGATGGATGCCCCTCAAGGTTATCATTAGCAGTGAAGAATGATGTCTGCACACTTTAATGCATTCTATTCTATGATCTATTTTATTCTGTATCTTATTCACTTACCTTACTATGGGTAAAAATAAAATCCAGAGCCAGATATTTCTCACAGAAAGAGGCAATACAGATAGCACATAAATATGGACATTAGAAGAGCTGGCCCCTTTCTCTGATAGATTGCAAAGCCTCATCATTCTTCTTTATTTAAAACTATAGTGTAAACATTTTTCAAGGTCAGTAAACTTTTTTTGGAACATGATTCTAATTGCTATGCAATAATATGCCCTTTAAGGTTTTTATAATTTACATTATTACTTCTGTTACTGGAAATTTGGGTTGTTTTTGATGTCTCCAATACTATGGTAAATGGCAATGCACATGCTTTTGTATTATCTCTAATTATTTCTTAAAATGGACTCCTCAAAATGATATTCATGGGCTAAAGGTTACTAGAATCAAGTCCCAATTCATATGCCAAATTAGTTTCCAGTATGGTTGTGCTGCTTTCCACTCCAGTGGTATGTGAGAGCACCTGCCTTGTTAAGTATTATATATTGTTAAACCTTTAACAAATTAGGAGAGAGGAAATGGGTAAAGTGAGAGCAGTAAAGAGAGAAGGAAGGAGGGAGGAAGGGGTAAAAGAATGAAGGGAGGTATTTCCTTGATGACTTGCTAAGCTAAAATCTTTTCATGCTTACTTTCTCTAGTTTTTATTCTTTGGTGAACAGTTGACTCATGTTGTCTATATTTTTATTGGAAATTCACTGGTTTACAGAAGCCCTTTCTTGTGTTAACTTTTAGCATGTTGATGCATTTTTTTCCCTTAAGCTGTATTTTAATTTTATTTATAAGCTTTACTTTATTATCAATAATATAGCAGAATATTTTCTATATAAAAATTGAAGATGTGGGAGGAAAAATTACTAGGAAAAAGATTCATTATATGCAACTTACTAGAAAACAAAGTATACTGGAAAGTTACTTTCTATCTTCTAGTGGTCTTCCTATGATCCAGAAAATGGAAAGGATAACCACAGAGTATTCAGTGACAAGACAAAAAAAAAAAAAAAGTACCTAAATACACAAGTTTCATAGTGCTCTAGGCAATGCTTAGCAAGTAGCTATAGCAGATTCATGCACGCACAAGAACCATAAATACTGTTCACTAACAGAATAGAAAATATGCAGAGGCATGTAATTACAGGAGATGACAAGACTGTTGGTTTAAGTGCCTCTTGAAGAATGAAAAACAGACACAAAACATAGAAACCACTAAAATGAGTTAGTTCTCAAACTTCATCATAGACAAACCAGATTTAGAAATCTGGGAAAATACAACATGAGACAAATCAATAGTTACAGAGAAAATCAAACAATTTCTCAAAGCAGAAAAGTAAGGAAATATTCAGCAAAA
>NW_004567106.1:51734052-51735593 GCF_000260355.1 Condylura cristata | reverse complement strand
AACATGAGACAAATCAATAGTTACAGAGAAAATCAAACAATTTCTCAAAGCAGAAAAGTAAGGAAATATTCAGCAAAAAGTCTTATTTGCCAAGTATTGAGATTTAAAAGAATGTTAAATCTACCTTCTAACAGAGCACCAGTGACTTGATATACCCCTCCCCACTTTTTTTGGTATTTTGCCCCTGCCTTTCTTTTGTCTTGTACAAAATTGCTAATGCACTCGTCTCTCATTTCCTCTGACTTTCTTAGGAATAACCACCATGACTGATGTGAGTATTACAGAGATGCACACACCCAAGTTACAGAGATATTATTCATCAAAAATTAATAATAGCAAAAAAATTGTAATTATAAAATGTGCTAGTATTTATTTTTATTAATAAAATGTTGGTTTACAACACTGTATAACACTGAGAGGACTGACTCACCCTTTTGAGGTGTTGTTATCATACCATACCCACCACCAAGACCCCCATCACAGCCCACTGTGCTTCCTCCTCTCAATTCACTTATATGTACATGTCTGTGTGCATCTAACACATGCATATGCACACACATATCTAATCCCCACTGGCTTCATATTCTTAGTGAAATCCTGCTATATAAAAGATGATAGCTCAAAAATAATGTTATCTTTTACAACTATCATTTTAGAGAAAAGCAATCCCTTAGATAAAAACAGTAAAGTGAAACTCATTTCTATATCAACACATTACAGCATCTTCACTCAAGATACATCTGTACTCCTCATTTCCACCTGCAAAACCATAAATTCCAAAAGTAAAATCAAACTCAACAAATGCTATGTGGGTTTTCATGTAAATTGAAAAAAAAATTATGTCTTAAACTATGGCACTATGGCAGTAAGAAGATGCAGAAAATGATGGAAATTTCTGGTCAAGGTTCAAATCACACTTGAAGCAGTTTCTATGAAAATGGCTATAGTTTACCAATATTTAATATACCAAGTCTCACAAATTACAGAGAAGTGTCCAAACATTTCCTATATCCAAAACATTAAAAACACAAAAAAATCTGAGGAGCATTTAATTTCAAAACTCTCAGGTCTGACTTACCTATATTATTTATATAACTTAATATAAATACACATGTACTTAGGATTAGTAAAGATCTACATTTTAACATATAACCTTTCACATTTTTCAAGTTACAATAATTTTTTGAAACAAAATAATTTTCTCTTCAATGACTGAGGCCTGATAAAACAGGAGAGAAACTGCAAGCATCCTGGGAAATCATCAAATTTTTTCTTTACAAGAAAATCTTCTTATACTTGTTACTAACCGTCCTATAAAACATGCATCTGATAATTTATCACTTTGGAATTGGGATTTGGTAAGATAAGCATGGTTTCAAGCATTCAATGGTTATAAAACTCAGTGACAGAAGAAAAGCAGAAACCATATCCTACTGTTGGTGGGAATGTAAACAAGTACAGACATTTTAAAAAGCAATCTGGGGCCCTCCCTGGTGGCGCAGCGGGTTAAAGCACAGCACTGAGAATCTAAAGCCGCTTCC
>NW_004567106.1:51712120-51733538 GCF_000260355.1 Condylura cristata | reverse complement strand
AAAACCTAAAAATGAAAATACCATGTGACCCAGCAATTTTATTCTTGGATAGCTAACCAAAGAACATGATACAATCAATTAAAAAAATTATATGGTCTACAATATTTATTGCAACATTATTTTCAATACCTACAGCATGGAACCAACCTAAGTGTCCACTGATAAAGGTCTACATCAAGATGATGTGGTATTTCAGACAATGGTCCTACTCTCCAGCCATACGAAAAGATAAAATGTTATCATTTAAAGTTCAAGTAAAGCAAGTCATAATGACAAGGACAAATACTGGACATTTCCGTACAGAACAATTAGACAAAGCAAAATACATCTGAAAAATAGCAAACGGTACTAACCAAAATGAAGTCTTAAAGGTTTAAAAAGGAGTGGGTGAGGTTATGTAGAACTTCTGCATAGTGAACAATTCTGACATAGAAAAGAATGTTATTAAATCAAGCATACCACTGGCCCTCCCTGGTGGCGCAACGAGTTAGGATGGAGCAGTGCTGCAGGCCACAACCGCTTCAGTGCAAGATCAATCCCTGGCCACGGAGGTGATCTGCATGGCACGGCAGACCTCTCCTAACTAACCAGCTGCACCCCTCAGCAGTGTACTTTGTCAATCCACCTGTTCTGCTCTCCTTTGTCTCTGGTGAAGCTTCTCACCACCCCTGCACCTCTGCCTTGTACACCAATTCTGTATGCATAAATAAGTTTTTTTAAAAAAAAAAAAAAAAGCATACCACAGACTTCCCATGCACAAATATAATTACACCTTCAACTGTAGGGTATGAATACCTAGTCACAAGATGTTTAAACCTAAAAGATTACCTATAAAATTAAAAGCATGAGAGGAAAAAAATAGAAGTCTAAAGTTAGGAATCTTAAACTTTATTTTCTAAAGACATTCTAAAAAATGGGCCCTCCCTAGTGGCACAAGGGGTTAAACACTCCTGCAGCAGGAGTCGGAGCCTCAGCCCAGGGGAGTGACCCACATGGCTCTGCAGGCATCTCCTGACCCACCTGCTCTCCCCTCAGCAGTGTACTTCTTCAGTCGGCCTGTTCTGCTCCCCACTCTGTCTTTGGGGAGAATCCTCTCACCCCCCTGGCCTATACTCCAGTTTCATATGCATAAATAAATAAATTTTATTAAAAAAAAAAAAGACGTTGTAAAAATATGAGATCTGCTTATACACCTGTAAACCCCAGAAGTTTGTACATATAAATTGACATTATTTCCCTGCACTTCAAACATCACTAAATATTGCAATTTTTCCTTTGGATTAAATAATAGATTTCAGCATATAATATGTCCAGGGATATTCAGAAAAATATATTTATAAATATATCACTTGCAAGAGAAAAAGAAAAAAACTCCAAATATCAAACAAAATAAATGGTTACTAGTATAACTTTATAATAGAATAGAAGGTGGTCATTAAAAATAATTTTATAGATGACATGGAAAAATGATCACATTTTAGTTTTAAAAGCATATTAAATACTTGTGTATATAATTTGAGTCCCTTTGTAAAAAAGTTCAGTTCACAGATTATACTTTCACTACCTGTATAGTTACATAAACATATGTACAATTTCTGAGCACAAAAAAGAAATAT
Organism: Condylura cristata; assembly: GCF_000260355.1. Lineage (NCBI taxonomy): Eukaryota > Metazoa > Chordata > Mammalia > Eulipotyphla > Talpidae > Condylura > Condylura cristata. Next base: position 51,731,922 of record NW_004567106.1, on the reverse strand, counting down.
GGAAAGATATAAAATATTCCAACAGAGCTCACCTCTGAGTGCCAGAATCACATTAAGTTTTTTTTTTTTTTAATCTCATCATAGATTTGAAATTTTCTACTGCATCTACTGCTTTCAGTCTGGGTGAGAAAAGATCTTTAAACATAATATAAAATTAGAAACCATAAAAGAAGTTATCTTTGGGAGAAGAATTATATTGATGTTTCATTTTACACCTTTATATTCTCTGTAGTAAAATTTTTACACATGTATATATTATATGGTGCCCAATAAAAGGAAATATGTGTAAAAAACTAATACATGTCTTGCTTTTTACTTCAAATAAGATATTTTCTAAAGTGGGAAAAATTTTAAAGAATATTTCAATTTCTTTTAGGTTAAAATGAAATATTTAAGGATAAATTGGCAGATTAACAGCAACAACAGGACACTGGTATCTTTATTAGGAAGTTTCTAGAAGATTAAATAGGAAAAGTTACATAATTTAAATGTATCTGAATTTCAGCTTTAGAAAAACGATAGTTGAATTTTTGATGCTTGAAATACTACAGTCACAAAATCTTATATGAAATCATTCATTTCAGTGCATTTGTGATTGCATGTGGATGACATACACAATTTATTCAAGATCCTAAAAGACTGTTCAAGGCACGGAAGGAGTGTCATTTAGGAAGCCAGCAACTTTGACTTATTATACGCAGTCTGCACCAAACAGTGCCACCCACCCAAGCACTAATACCATTCTTCAGTCACAGCAAAGTGGTGACATGACTTAATTGCTGAGCTACAGCTAATTATAAGGCAAATGAAACACTAACAGAGAATTCACCCTTAACTGAGTGGACATTAATTATCTTGGAATGTCCTGCATATGCTAATTCAGACTTTATCACCAATAAAAGGCATCCATACAACCATGAGTCTTTTTTGCTTTAATCTTTTTCAACCTTTACAGTAATTTAGGAACTAGGAATGTTCCTAATGCAGAGCATCTATCGTGCTACATTCAGCTGACATTCAGCTTTTGTCAACTGGGCATCACTTTCTATGCCTCACCCTGGGCTTTAAGCAGTGTTGTTTAAATAATGTAAGTTACTGCATGGTAATAAATTAACATTAGAACAATAACTCCACTAGAGAGAGTGACAGTAACATGGTAACTTAAGTTCATAATGCTCAATTATAACCCAATAAACACAACTGATTTGTGTCAACAGTTAGATGGGTTATCTCATCTAATCTATAATGACCCTGTACAAAAGGTTTTAAAAGCAATGATTACAGCTTTTAAAATCCTCATTTTTCTCTATTCTACTGTTAAACTGTTGAAATGTTGAGTTGTCTTCACATTAAAGAGCTACAAATTATGCTTTGGAATTTGTGTCAATGTTGCTTAAAACCATGACATAAATATAAGTACAACTAAGTGCTCTTCTCGCTGTCCTCTCATTCTTCCACCTCACTTCCAGAAGTGTGTAGAACACTTCTTCCTCGAGAAGCTGTAGGAGTCAGATTTGTTCTCTTTTAAGCCAACAGCTTAATTTCTCTAAGTCAAATTTTTTTCACCTATAAATTTAGAGATTTGGCCATAGGTTTTTTTTTTCCATTCTAACACAAATGAAAAAAAATTTTTTTAAAGATTTATTTATTTGTGCATACAGAACTGGGGTATACAGGCCAGAGGCTCAAGGGTGGCGAGAGGCTTCACTAAAGACAGAATGGGGAACAGAACAGGCAGATCGACGAAGTACACTGCTGAGGGGAGCAGCGGGCGGGTCAGGAGAGGTCTGCCACGCCATGTGGTCACCTCCGGGGCAGGCGGGAACCGAACTCATGCGGAAGTGGCTTTAGCTTCTTAGTGCTGTGCTTTAACCCGCTGCGCCACCAGGGAGGGCCACAAATGACAAATTTTTAATGGCAAATGTAGGATGGGATTTAAACTAAAACCATAAATGTTTGTAGCTCCTATCACAAAGAGCCTATCTTACCAATAAGCAAATAAATAAGAGTTCCTGGAAATCAGTATTGCTTTTATGAGAAGTTCTGAACTCACATTAAAATTACCCTTTTCATTGATTTAATTAGCAAAATTAAGAAGTTTGATAACATGCATTCTTTTCCAAGTTGACTTAAAAAGAAGCAAACTGACATGGTGCCCGCCCACAATGAAATTATTCTTCCGACTACGAATAAGTATTATTTACTCTGAATTTTAAAAGTCCATGAAAATTGAATCTGTGACTATTATGGCTCATTCCTGATTCCTGGAAGTTAAGAATCTGTTCTGTTCTGTTCTATTTGTTTAACAAACCTTTGCATAACACTTATCATAGTCCAGATACTGCTGTACGTATTTTACAAAGGTTAGCTCATTTAATCCTCACAACTACCTATGAAGCAATTACTACTATTGTCCCTGTTTTACCAAAAAGAAAACAAGCACAGGCAGTAATCAGTGGCAGAGGCAGGATCTCAGGCCAGGCTTCCAGATGGAAAGCTATTCACCTTTCTCCACTATATGCTTGCCTCTGACAGGAGTACCTGCAAAATTTGGCCACTTTAGGATGTTGTTAGTCAATAATTGTAAACACTGTCATGAAAGAGAAGGATGAAAACAAATGGCAAACAAATTATCTGTCCCTATAAAGTAGGCCTAAGATGATGGTATCATTCATCTAAATACAATTCTACCTTACCATGTGTCAAAGTTCCTTTCACTGATCATACATTTTATCCACACCCCCCCCCCCAAAGGTTTATGTAACACCCTAGAATTTATAGATTTAATACTTCAGTGATAGTTTACTATCTCCAAACATCCAGATATACCTGATTCATTTACAGTGCTATATAGTATTAGGTTGTGGACTAAGGATATGGTTAAATAGCCTATTGATTTCTCCCAGATTTTATTAATAACTGAACTTCTACTGCTGTTTCTTCCAGGTCTCATTCCAGGAACCTGACCAGTACTCTACCCTTTTTCAGTCTCGTTCTTCAAAGAGTGAAAAGCAGCCTCAAAGCCCCCCCTGGTGGATGCTGGCACCTCACCTTGCCTGTCCTAGGAATCACAGGACTGTGATCTTAGTTTCTACGCCCCACCCCCTTTCTTTGCGTGAAGCTCCCTTTTGTAGTTGTCTACCCAGGCCTTACTGCCTGCACACTTCTCTGGACGCTCCACTTGATCTGACACCCTTCACCTCCCTTCAAGCACAGCTGAACTGTGTCAGTTGCGGTGGCTGTGTCTCTTGCCCAATTCTGCTCCTGCCTACCTGCTTTGCTCTTATAAAAGGAACTAGTTCTGCCTGACCAGGTCCCAGAAAGAAAAATCAAACTCAACCAATAGGTGGTAATTAAACTTCTGCCTCAAAAGCCCACAAGAGGTTGTCAATAGATTTGTTAATAGATCCCTGTCATTAAGCAAGGAATCTGTTTTACATTTAGTTAAAACTTGAACTCTTTCCAATATGATCGTTAAAGAAAATAACAAAGGATTAATAAAGGTAAAAATAGCAGTTGTTTTAAGGGGGGAAACAACAATGAGTATAAAAGATAAACTGAGGAGGACCTGCATTTCTGAAATTACCATGTCTGCTACTAATTGTATTGTGACTAAAAATTTTTGTTTCTAGTTTAAATGAGAAAACTAAATGAACAGTGAATAAGTAGTTTTCAAATCTAATCTATTTTCTTGTTTCTTCCCTTCAGTTGAGAATTTTAAGTAAGTTATTCAGAAGATAAAATAGAATCACACTAAGGGGAAAAATGGTGAAAACTGTGTCTGACTTCAGTAGGGAGCCTTAAGTGGGAAAAATGTTGCTTTGACTCATACTCACTGATCTATACCATATTTTTTTAAATACTGTACTAATATGAACATGGCTTCTCCCCCATGTCCAATCATTAGCACTGTTCCATATAACTACAATCTGTTTAGAAATATATGGTTAAATTTTTTCCTCTATTCAATGGGAACTATTCTGTGTAGAGCAGAATCTATGCTCTCATTTGGAAAATAAGAGGCTGTTGAATTAATCACTGGGGTGTATCAAATAAATCATGGAATAGCATTATCTTGCAGGAAAATTCTCACCCCTCATTTTCACACCCCTGGAGAGTCCCAGTTAGGTCTCAAGACCCATAGTAACTACAGCTATACAGCCACACAGACATCAGGCTACAGGGCCAAAGAAAAGCTAACTGAACACAGCTTAGTATGCTCTGCTTCTGATGGCTCTTTCATAGACTGACCATGGCATCTGAAGAACAAGATAAATTTTAGGCAGTTGGTTCAATAGTAATTTTTAAAAGATCAATTCTGGTAAAATACATATCAAATGAAAGTTATCATCTTGATCATTTTGTAAGCATACAATTCAGTAGTGTTAAACAATCTCCAGAACTTTTTAATCTTGCAAAACTAAAAGTCTATATTCACTAAACCACAACTCTCATTTCCACTTCCTCCAGAGATTCCAGTCTCTGGCAATCACCCTTTAGCAAGAATAATTAACAAAACACACGTAGAAAAATGCTGCTTGATGTCTTAGAGTTCAACTCTCATTTTATAAATGAGAAAATAAGTTTAAACATGTAAGGTAATTTAATCATCATCACAGTTAGAAGTGAGCCAGGTCTAGAACTCACTCCATTATACTTGCAGTCTGACCATCTTTCACAACAAGAAGAGCAGACAGTTGAAATAAGTGAATAATTACCCAATTTTAACCACTACGTGCTCTGAAAATACCTGATATCTACTGGATCCACTAAATCTTTTACTATTTTTTGATACTTCTACCATTAGGTGAAAGAATTTTCACCAGCATCAAACCAAGTCTCTGACTTACAAACTGCAGGACACATATACATCATGAAACCCAATTTAAAAACTCCATGCCTTCCTGGAGCATCAATTTTACTTGATCATAATTAAATACTTTGATATTCAAATATTCATTAATATATTACAGGGCAGGATGCAAAATTAGCCCAATTTGAAAGGACTTCAAGAAGATCCAGCGGTGAGCTTCCTTGGCCTGGGGCATCCATTCACATAACTGTCTCTGGAGTCCCAGACAGGCAAGCATATGAAGTCCTACCCAAAGGGGAGGAACCTAAAAATCTGTAGAAGGACCCAGACAACTTCTCAGGAGGAACACGCTGTTACCCATGAACCAAACTGTACTTCCAAGTCTATTTTGAGTACCAGTGTCTCTCTATGTGCATCCAAAAGTTCCGGAGAAAGAACAAATTAGGGGAATCTCTTTCAATAATAGCGATCAACCGAGAGAGAACAAAAATAAGTGATATTGTTTATTACTAGACATCAAGTTTAGTAAGAAAAGAGGGCATGGGTAGCAGGCTTCTATTTGGAAGGTCTATTGTGGGATGACATTTAAATTGTAGTCACTACTTTCTCCTGAAAATTCTAAATGCCTAACAACTTAAAATAGTTACACTGCATTCCCATTCAGTTTTGCAATATACTTACTAAAACTCAATTATATCTAATGACATTATAGAAGTGCAGATGAAAAATGTTTATACCCTTTCTTTTGAAAATTATCCAAAGAGGAAAGGCAAAATCTTTTTTAAATAACTTTGCAGAAGCAAGAAGGATAAGTTATTTTCCTTTTTGATGGCTGAGATTTTAGCATTCATCCATATGCTACTTGACAACATAAGTTACAGAAATTACTGGCAGATCTTCAGATATAAAATACATAATGACAATTTTCTTGTTTTTATTTAACTGTGCCTAAGCAGCTGGCTAGAAGCAGCTGGCAACCTGAGAGGGAAATGTGGCAGAATAAAGACAAGGGCCTTCTTAACTGGCATCATGTGCCAGGGCGAGATCAGCTTTGGTTCCACTTTGCATTTCCTTTTAACCTGTCTTAAAAGATCCCTTCTCAGAATATCTGCATCAGTATGTTAATCCTGGCACTGGGTTCTGGGTATTCATTCTTAGCCCAGCTGCTCTCTGCTTCACATCCTCTAAAATCATGGTTCCCCATGCCAAAGTGAAAGGCAAAATGGTACATTAGTCAAAGACAGAGAATGAGCACCACGTAAGGTGAGAGGCATGTGCCATGAATATTAATGCAACCCAAGTAATTATAATCATTACAATGGGAGCTGGCACATGCTATACTCACTGCACAGAAAAAAGCTGCAGTTAACCTTGGTGAAGGTTAGGAAGCTCTGCTTTACTCACTGAGAGTGCTTTTTCAAATTGAGATGTAAAATGCTAAACTCCTAACACCCCAAGACAACCAATTATCTTCAGAAGCACTGCTACATTCTCAAAATAAATTTGAATCTGCATGAATTGAAGGCAGATAACAAACTGCAGAGGGGTGATGCTAAAGTAGGAAAAACAGGACAAAACAGTTTGCAAGAAAATTAAAATCATTTCTGCCAGTTGCCATTTAATTCATAAACAACCTACTCAACAATGTTTTAGTTAGTGGGATAAAATAACAATAGTAATAAATTTATTAGTAGAAGTGATTTAAGAAACAATTTAGTACTAGATTGGAGACATTACCTACCTAGTAGAGTAGAAGGAAAATGTTTTTTATAGAAGGAAAGAATAGTTAAAAGAAAAAGGTAAACATACTTAAAGTGTACATTCATGATGGCAATTTATTCAATGTCCTAAACTATGAACCCCCACAGTAATTAATATAGTGTACCTTTCATTCTTTCTGGCATAAATGAGATTTCCAAAAAGGCCTAAACTATCAGACTTGCTAACTCTTTCCACAGAGATTGAAACTCAAAACAAAACACTGATATGAAAGTACAAAATAGAAAATAAAGCAGTCTCTCAATTTCAATAACGCACTCAATCAGCTCTGCCAGGTCTATAATTATCTCCTAGATGCGAGGTGAAACGGCAGTGTGTAGAATATAAAGAAATTTAGGAAAGTTAATTGGAGGTCTCTGTGCAATATATTATAGTTAAGAAAAGACATGGGAAACGTAGTAACTGGATTACCTTTTACGGGTCTGACAAATAACCTCTCTTTGACCAAATTATAATCAGGTTCCTCTAAGTCCTCTTCCCTCGTAGATCAGTTTAACAAAGAATTACCCAACCCTCTTAGTAATTTTCCATCTATTAATTTACTGCCCCCCATCCAGTCCCGATCTTTGGCTGTAAATCTCCACTCTTCCTTGTTGTGTTCAGAATTAAGCCCAGTTCTAAAGTGAGGTCTCTTTTCCCTCACTGCCATAGTACAGGATAAAACCTGCTATTACTGCACTTTATTGTCCAGATTTGGATTTCCTTCACATGTCTCATTCATTCTGGAAAAAACAGGTGATTCTTCAAAATGTTAAACACAAAGTTACTACCTAAGCTAGCAAATCTACACCTAGGGATATATTTGTGAGAAACATATGTCCTCATAACAATTTGCACACAAGTGTTCATAGGACTGTTACTCAAAAAATTAAAAACGATAAACAAACCAACTCTCATTACATGATGAATGGAGAAGTGACAGTCATACAATAGAACAGTGTTCAGCAGCAGAGAGAGCAATGGAGCTCTGTCACATGTTTCAACATGAATGGATCCCAGAAACATGCTACATGAAAGGAGTCACAAACACTGTAAGTTGTAGGCTTCATTTATATGAAATTTCCAGAACAAGAGAATCTATAGAGACAGAAAGTAGATTATTGGTCTCCAAGAGACAGGAAGGAGAGAACAATGGGAACTGACTATTAAAGGGCACAGGGTTTCCTTTTGGAGCTATGCAAATGTTCTACAATAGTAAGGATGGCTGCACAACTATGTATACACGTCAAACAGTGGACTGAAAATGGGAGATTTTACTGCATGTAAATTGTATTTTAATAAAGTTTTTATGAAAAAAAAAAGTCATTGCCACAGATTTGTTGTTCAATACATAGTTGCTAAGCACCTGCAATATGCCAGACTCTGGGAATTTAACATACAGAGAAATGGTTCCTGCCTCCCAGCAGCACAGTCTTAAGGAGGAAGGCTGGCTTTAGAGCCTTGTCCACTCTGAAACCCAGGAGCTTATTTTACTTTCTTATCTGGAAACAGGCATCCTGGGAGGACTCCCTACGTTAGTCGTTTCTTTTTAGCTATCATTACTAAAAAGAAGTGACTATAAAATCAAATTATAAATAGTGAGATATGAATAAATCAGGAGGGCTTAGACTGGAGGGTTGGAGAAGACACACTTCAGGAAATGACATCTGATGTGAAAACTGAAGGATCAGGGGAAATGCTATTGGAGGGTGGGTGTGAGCTTATGAGCAACACACTAAGTCAGCAAGTGAGGGGACGATGAGCGGGACTCAGAATGTGCTGGGTCTTGTAGATCAAAATAAGTACTTGGGTTTTATTCTGAGTACAATGGAAAATCACCGAGGGCTTTTAAGAAGGATGATGTGATCTAAATTACATTTCAAAAAGATCACTGGCTACACTATGAGAAGAGTATGCAGTCAGAAGCAAGCCACTGTGTTCCAGGGGAAAGATAATGGAGACTTGAATTCTCTGTGGTCGAGATCCTAATAACTTTGACAGGGCTGGGCCACAGAATGAAAACAAGACGTGTGATGAAATCCCTTCCTTTGCCTTCTACACACACAGCCTGCACTGGACAAAACACAAAAGGAAGAGTGAACAAAACGTAGAACAGAGTGAACCACGTAGGAACTGATCAGAAGGTACTCACATTTCTAGCTCTGCCCCCACCCAGCACTGGATTTTGGCAAATGCTCTCTCCTCTAGCCTCAGTTCCTTATCATTATAATTAGAAAAACAGCTCTACTTCACAGGGTTACTCTGAAGTTTAACTCAGTGTAGATGCAACTGACTATGCAGCATCAAACAGTATGTTCTGCATTTGTCAATTTAAGAGCTACTCCCAAAAAAGAAAACAAAATAGGCTGTGATTTGTTGTTTATTTCTCTTTATGATCAGGTTGGGTTTTGCTTTGATGAGTTTGTGTTAAACTTCCTCAATATCCTCTGGCATTCATCTAATTTTGTTCCATGGCACTTAACTACACTGAGAAATCCTCATAGTATGCTGAAGATTAAAGTCCTCTACCATAGACGTATCTCTGGAGAGCAAATGGTATTTCAAGAAACCTTTCTTCCCCCCAAGAAGGCTAGGCCAGTGAAAGTACTGACCACGGAGAAAAGTAGTGAACATTTGCAATAGATCAGGTTTACAAAGCAACCAGTGTAAGCACTGATTTTAGGAGATGATCTCTGATGGCAGTTCATGACAAAATTACCCCTGCTTATATTATCAAATACCACTGGAAAAACAGAACACTTTAATATTACTAGTGCTAATGACACCGCTATCACATCAGAGTGAGCATCTTTTCTGAAAGCACATTTGCATTAAGGGTACATCTGGGGCTTTACTCAAGCAAATTCAGTGGTTGTAGAAAAAGCAAATTTTTCTGAAGCTTTTCTGGAAGCCCCTGACGTTAGCCTATAGGAAAATAGTTTCTTAATTACCTGGATCTTTCATTAATGTTTTGCTGTGTTTACCTCACATCTATTCTCAATATTTGTCTTGGAAAACATTAGCTAAAGGAAAAGAGAAGGGGTTTGGGCTTAATAATATGCTGAGTCAAAAAGTTATAACAAAAAAAAACTTTCACATAAATTAGATAGATCCTGTTTTATGGCTCAAAAACATGCCACAATTCCAAAAGCACCTGGAAAAAGTCTTTAAATGAATGCCATATAATGTTATTGTCATGCCTACATCCATTATTGAATAAGTGTGAGGCTCTGTTTCCCTGGATAGGAATGCTACATTCTGCTACTATACTTCAAATCACTGACACAGATTATAAATAATACTTGTTTGGAATTGTTATAAAAATGACATATTGGCATAACATTCTATCCCCTGGGGGAAGGAGACACTGAGAGGATAACAGTACCACAGATCTCTTCCAAATGTATTTGTGTTTTTGAAAATCCAGCTTCCTTTAAAGGATGTAAACTATGCTTTTAAAGGAAAAAGAAGAACCCAAGAAAACAGCAGATGAAATTATTCTGTACAAATATGCAATGAAAATCTTTCTCATTGCCTCTCAGAAGAGGCAATGAGAAAGATTGAAGAAAAGGAATAAAAACAAAAGCTTCATCATTTTGTCTTTGTCCTGGACTTAAAAAAAAAAAAAGAATTCAAACTGTATTTTATCATTAACATAAAAATCATCAGTTATATTATAAAAAATAATCTTTATCCAGGTTTTTTTTTCCTAATTTAATTCTATTTAGAACCTCAAAGGAGAGCTGAGTAAAGTCCAAAAACAAAATACAACACTTAAGATTTGATTTCTATTACATGTTGTTTGAATTGAGCTATGTTCCTGTGTGAGGCCAATGCCTATAATGGCATGCTGAAAAAAAAAATAAAAGAAAGAAAAGAAATAGTACTTTAAAATATTACTAGGTAGAAAATAATGATAAGTCTTTAGAGTAATGATAAAAGTCACCTTTGATCAACCAATACTAAAAGTCAAAAAAAGGGATTTCTTCACTTTCTCTCCTCCTCTTGAAAGATATGAAAAAAATTACCAGTTCAGAGTTTTATGCTACATTCTATCTCACTGTTTCTGTGGGGCATTAAGGCATCAGTAAGTCTAAAGTGACAGAATTAGCTCATTACTTTGGCACAGAATAGTTTAGCATAGTCATGAGGAGGATGACTAAGTTTACAATGCACCATCTCTTTGTCCCTTGTCCTAAAATCAGTCCAATGTTTGACACAGAATACATAAACATTCACTTTTTTTCCTAGAAAGCATCTAAAATTAATTTACCTAGGATAAACCAATATAATCTTTTGAGATGATCTTACAATTTCATTGTATCTCTACTAGAAAAATCAGCATGTGTAAAATCATTAATGTTCTAGAAAAGTAAAACAGCATTCTGAACATGACGGAACTAATGTTACTGCTTAGTATTCAATAGAAGACTAACTCATTGAAAAATTCCATAAGTTACTATGAAAAAATATGACTGAATTTCATAATCACAATAAGCAAATGATTAAGAAGTTATCACCTTTAATCACAACACTACTTCTGATTTCCATGGCAGCATATGCACAACTGGAATGAGCTCTCTGCCTGTCCTTAAAAATTAAAAGACAAGGGTCCTTGTTGGCAAGGTCACTTACCATTTGCTGTGGACTCTGAATTATGTATCTCTAAAATTCATGTATTAAAGTCCTAACACCCAATGTGAAGGCATTTGGAGATGGGGCTTTCGGAGGTACTTAGGTTTAATGATGTCATGAGGGTTGTCTCAGGATGGGATTGGTGCCCCTAAAGGGAGAGACTGGTTCTTATTTTTTGTCTTTCTCCCTCCCTTACCTCATTTGGGGTATTTTGTTATGTCAACCCTTCATGACTACTGTTCCACCAAATCACTGACAAATTAGGTATCCCTTTAAAGACAAGCCAAACCAGAATTATAATGTGAAAATGCTCTGGATTCTTCAGCTTTGTCTTGCATATAAATTTTCCAAGTGACAACTACTATAACAATTGTTTATCTTTCTGGCACAGTAATAGGTACATATTTCCTTTCAGTATGTCACCCTCTAGTACCCACTTTTATGTAATCGTCCATCTTTGCTATGTCCATGGATTCAGATCTGCCATTTGCATATAGTACGATTTCAACTTAAATTCTTCTCTTATATCTTTATAGAAGTATAATTCAGATGCCCTGAGCAATGTTTTCTGAAAAGCTGAACATTTCCATCTAATTTTTTCTTATCACTAAGCCTGGAACTCAGGTCAACTACATAAATTATTCTTTGGTATCTATTTTACATGATAAAGCATCTCCATCAAATTACTTGTAAAAGCATCATAAGCTATTCCTATGATCTTTTACTTTCTGTAAGTTGCAGAAAACACAAAGTTCAAATAAATTTCAACAAACCGACCAGTGAAAAAGCTGGGTGACTGAGGTAAAACCTGCCCTACCTGCTCCCTGATTAGTGAAGAAAGTTTTGGGATCTGAACTGTATGACTGAGGACTGCAGGGAAGGGCAAGTGGTCTCTCTGCCTGATGCCCAACCACCCACTCGCCCATGTCCTAGAGTTTCAGTTCCACAATGCTTATAATTCAATTCAGAAGGGCAGAGATTAGATTTTTCTTCCTAGTTAATTATGAGAAGGACAATATCATATTAAGCATTATCTTAGCTATTTAAAAATATTCTGTAAACTACTATTTTAATGGCATTACTTTCACTATTGTCTATTAACTTTCACATACTTGTTATCATGTAAATCATATAGTGGTTTCTGTTCTCTTTAACAATATGCCTTAACTTTATTTCCCAAGTATGTAGTCTTAATACTCTTCATTTTAATGACTTGAAAAGACTCTGTCTTGCTGATACAGCATCATTTATATATCAGTTCCTTTTTAGTAAATGCTGACATTACTTACAATCATTTGATTTTGCAGGCAACAACAGGATCTGATCATGGTAGGCAACATATTACTTTAGGATAGATTCTCAGGGATGGAGGCTGAAGGATCTGAGCAACTTTTAAAATATTTTTATGATTTTCTATTTTTGCACAGAAGAATTGGAGTGTAGCCCAGAGGTACAGGGATGAGAAGATTCACCAGAGCCAGGATGGGCAGGGGGCAAAACAGGCCAATCTACAGAAATACATGGCTGAGGGGAGCACTGGGAGAGGCAGAAGAGGTCTGCTGCTGCACCATATAGGTCACCTCCCTGGCCAAGGATTGAACACAAGCTACATCAGTGAGAGCTGATAGTGCTGAGACTTAACTCCTACACCATGAGGGAGGACACAACTTTTAAAACTTTTTCTAGAATTTGCAATATTTTTTCAAAGGGAGTGATATCAATTTTCTTTCTCAGCAATGTTTCCTGGTTTCTTTTTAAAATTAAAGTGCCTGAGCTCGTCTCCCTGCGCCCTGTGATTATGCAGGTGTCTCTCTCCTCCTTTCCCCTTTTCTAAATTAAACCTGCTCTTTTAAAATGCAAAAAAATAGGCCCTCCCTGGTGGCGCAGCGGGTTAAAGCACTGTACAAAGAAGCTGAAACCAGTTCCTCATGAGTTGGATTCCCGCCTGCCCTGGAGGAGATCCACATGGCGTGGCAGACCTCTCCTGACCCGCCCGCTGCTCCCCTCAGCAGTGTACTTCGTTAATCTGCCTGTTCTGCTCCCCGCTCTGTCTCTGGTGAATCCTCTCACCCTCTGCATCTCTGGCCTGTACCCCAACTCTATATGCATAAATAAATAAATCTTTAAAAAAAATGCAAAAAATAAAGTAAAATAAAATGTACAAAGTTTACTGCAAATCTGCCAAGAGGAGATGCTATTTTTGGTGATAGGAGGTTTACCACAATAACTTTGAAATTATTTTTGGTTATATTTTTTGCTACTGGCTATATAAGTGTTATAAGTGTAATAAGTTCTTTTTCATGTTCACGTTACTGATTACATTCCTTTCATGTGAGTTGTCCTTTTGTCCATTCATCTATAAAAGTCTCAATGTTTATAAGATAAAAATGAACAAGCCCTTTATATGTATTCTTTTGCAGTCACTGATACAAATCTATTCTCCCAATTTGCTGTCAAATAAAAAATTGTTGTCATTAAGCTTATACTTTAAAGTTTTCTTAAATCTTTTTCTTTATCGCTTCTAGTTCTTTAGGAACAAAACAAAAAAAAGATATCTTTTCACAGGTCTATAGTATATTCTATTCTAGGTGTTTTTAGTCTTTCTAAAACATGATTTTTTTCATTAATTTCACTAATTCCTTGGTTCACTTATTTATGTATATAGTAAAAGATGCTGATGAAAATAATTTTTTACAAATTGTTTTCCAGAGACCTTCTTTTTTTTTTTTAAAAAGTATACATTTAGACATTTACATATTTATCTGTCTAGACTCAAATATTTTTCCATAGAACATTTATACTTTTTCATCATTATTAGTCACTGTTCTTCTTTTTGGAAAGTTCCTTAGAAAGCCCCCATGTTGGACCCTCCCTGGTGGCACAGCGGGTTAAAGCACAGCACTAAGAAGCTAAAGCCACTGCAGCATGAGTTCGACCCCCCCTGCTCCGGAGGAGATCCACATGGTGAGGCAGACCTCTCCTGACCGGCCCGCTGCTCCCCTCAGCAGTACTTCGTCCATCTGCCTGTTCTGCTCCCCACTCTGTCCCTGGTGAATCCTCTCACCCTCCACATCTCTGGCCTGCACCCCAGTTCCATATGAATAAATAAATAAATCTTAAAAAAAAAAAAAGCCCCCATGTTTATTTTTCCATTAGCTCACCCTTTCAAGTACCCTCTCCCCCAAAACTCCAGAATGAAATTATAATATATACACAAACTAACTTTGGGTGATCAGGGATTGCATTCATAATTTAAGATGCTGCCTACATGCACAGAAAGAATGCCTGGCTTTTTGATACTTGTTTTTCTTTCAGGGTGAAGAGTTCTTATTCTTTGAGACTGTTACTATATATAACAAGTTCTCTGTAACTTTATCTCCGTGCCCAACCTTTATTCAGATTATACTTGAAAGTCCAGTGTCGCTTCTAGCTACAAAACACCTGGAAAGAGGCAGGTTTCACCATTCAGCTGAAATGATGAAAGAGGAAAGGGGAATTAGTTCCAGCACTGTAATTAAAAATCTTTCTCCTACATAATGGTGTTGCAGTTATGAGTTACTGATATTCTAATTGCCTCATCTACATTTGCTGTTTCCACTGATCCCACAGCTTTCAGACACACTTCGACCTCATCTATCCAGAGGTTCTTCTCTGACTAGCCAGTGGCTGGCCCACCACCAGCTGTGTCTAATAGACCCATCCTCCCCTGTCCATGCTGCTTGGCTACTCCCAGACCTTCATATCAAACAATCCCATAATATATGTGTCTGAATGGTCACACTGACTAAATGGATGTGAAATCTCAAACCTAAACTCTCTACTTAATCAAATTAATCCTGGAAATTAGTGGATGCCTAAGACCATGGTTAGAAGTAAATTAAAATATAACACTTAGCTATTGTATAAGAATTTGATTTAATGTCAAGTACTATCTACAGTACTTCTAGCCAGAGATACCATTTCCATGAAATAAAGTACCTGAGGGATGACATAATTCTCAATATCACACAGCAAGTCCAGATCTGTGATGTAAAAGTTAGGAGGAATTTCATGTACAAACACACACACACAAAAATTAGTCATAATTTTATGTACATTGTAGCATGTGATAAAAAAGGCAAAGAAACATTTCTTGGTTTGAATACCCTTTTTTCTCTTTAAGGAATAAACTATTCAAGAGCAAAAATTATATTTCCTATTATTTTTGGTACCATCACACACTTCATTATAAATATGGCCCACCAACTGACTTAAAATATTTCTAGGCTGCAATTTCTCATTAAGAAAAGGACAGATAACATCTTAAGCATCTCTTTTTTTAATACTTAGCTTCCTTTTAAGAATTCTAATAGTGTACCACAATGAACCAAGAAATTAAAGCAAATTTATCTTCAAGTAAAGAAGCATAATATGCATTAGGAAGTCAACCAGCAGAAAAGATATATAACTAATATTAAAAAAACCATAATACCAGTTTTCTACATTAACTGATTTTTCTGAAAAAAAAAATTCTGTAGACAGATAAAGCCAAAGTAAGTTGAATGTTTTATTGGGAAATAAAAAACAAAAATACCATCATGAAAACTTCATAGGAAATAACTCTTCTGCAAAAAGAAAATGTGTTATTGATCTCCCTATTATTTAGATACACAACCTGATCAGCTAAAGAACATTCTATTCTCAAAACACAAAAGCAGGAGTGTTTCTAACCACTCACACAAGTTTGTCAATATTCTTATACTTAGCAATTGCAGACACAACAATAAAAAATAAATAAAAGCTTAATTAAAAAAAAAAAAGGGCCCTTCCTGGTGGTACAACAGGTTAAAGCTCAGTATTACGAAGCTAGCTTCGGTCAGTCACTTCAGCATGAGTTCAATTGCTGGCCAGGGAGGTGACCCACATGGCTCAACAGACTTCTCTTGTCTTACCTGCTGCTCACCTCAGCAGTGTACTTCATCCATCTGCCTGTTCTGCTCCCCACTCTGTCTATGGTGAACCCTCTCACCACCCCTGAACCTCTGGCCTGTACCCGAGTTCTGTATGCATAAAATAAATAAAAAAAACAAAATGAGCTAACTCTCCACTGGCAGCCCATTTAAATCCTGGAATCCTTGGCCCACACACAAGAAGCAGCTGTTATTCTAAGTCAGCGGAGTCAAGGGCACTGTCTCAAACCAAGTGGAGTTCTGCAAAACATCCACTCATGGGATTACTGTGGCTGTGAAACTTGACAGATGGTTACAGGACTTGAACAAAAATCAAAAGAAATCTTGATTTCAATTCTCTGACTTTATAGCAAAAATTACTGTTCCCAACAAGCTAACTGACAGGCCTATGCTCACATCCTACATAATGACAAAATTCAGGTCTCTTGACTCCCTAACTACAGCTATGTCTTTTTTCAAAAGTATTCTGTCAAGAGGAAAAATAAGCCCCAATAAAGAAGTTCCTTGTATTATACTCAAATTGATGGTTTAGTATGGTTCAAAGTAACATAACAACTAGTTGAGGTTAGTGGTCTTCAACTGGACTATTATTTGCTTTGCTTAAGCACTGAAGCCAAATAATCAACTATAAATACACTAGCATATAACTCAAACAATCTCCTATTTAAAAAGAGGACCTAATTCAAAACATGTGAACAAATACCCTACAACTCCCTAAGATTTAATTTCATTTTTAAAAATTTATATCAAGTCAACACTTGAGAATACATC
Source organism: Condylura cristata (assembly GCF_000260355.1). Classification (NCBI taxonomy): domain Eukaryota; kingdom Metazoa; phylum Chordata; class Mammalia; order Eulipotyphla; family Talpidae; genus Condylura; species Condylura cristata. The sequence continues at coordinate 51,714,996 of NW_004567106.1, read as the reverse complement.
AATTATATCCAAAACACAATGTTGAACACTGATGGAATAACAAAGAAGTGTAAGAAGCAGCCCCTAAACCCAGAATTTAAATTTTGTTTTAACTGCATCTGGGGCAGCTATCATTCACATATATATGGGCCAAAGAAAGGCCAAGGAAATATGAAGAATGTATGTATGTGTAATAAATCATTACATTGTACACTTAAATCATTATACTGCATGCATAATACATAAGAATAATGATACAAATAGTAAATATAACTTTAAGCATGATTTTACTCATATGTGTTATATTGAAAAAACGGACAGATGAAATAAAATAAATAAATAAATTTTGATACTGTAAGATCAATTGGTAGTTACCGGAATGGAAGGGGAAAGAAGGGTGGGTATATCAGGACAAAGGAGTTAACTATATCATGAAGAACAGAATTGGACTTTAGTGATGAACTAAATGCAGCATATAAACAGGGTGATTTTCAGCAATGCACATCGAAACTTACATAATATGAAATGTTACTTCAATTAAAAATTTTAAAAAGCATGTTTCTGGAAAGCTTTAAATCAGACTTAATTTAAAATCAGTGTATTTTTAAAAGCCTATCTTTCCGGGCTCTCCCTGATGGTGCAGTGGGTAAAGCACCACATTATGAAGCTCTCCAAGGCCAATGCAGCATGGGTTCAATCCCCAAACAGGAAGCAGACCCATATGGGGGCAGACCTCTTCTGCCCCTCCCGCTGCTCCCCTCAGCAGTCTGGTTCTGCTCCCCCACTCTGTCTATGGGGGATCCCCTCACCACCCCTGCCACCTCTGGCCTGTACCCCAGTTCTGCAAGCATAAATAAACAAATCTTTTTTTAAAAGCCTATCTTTCAAATCATTAGAGAAAATAAAAAGAATTAATGTAAATTAAATCTATAGCTTTATATCCATCCATAAATCTAATAGTGCCCCTCTACTTCCTTCATCACAGAAACTGACATGGAAATGTGTAAGACTAAAGTTAAGACTCTGCTCAATATCACCATAAAGACAGACATAGAATAATATAGTTATAGCTATAGAATAGATAAAGAATCCATTATAGGAGGAAAGCTCTCTCCAATTTGTACTTCCTTCTCTTTTATTTCATCTAACCTATGTAAACCTCTCAAATTTGAGCGAGAAATACACGCTACAGTAATGCCTTGCAACCCTCTTTTTCACCTGGTACAAATCAATACTTGATCAGGAAGTTAGAATGAAAAGTCCCACAGCCAATATGAACAGAAATAAGTAGGAGAACCAGAAAGGCAGAGACTCTGAATTTATCATGAACAACAGCACCTGACACTTTATCAGAATTAAATTCCCTCTACCCCAATGAGCAACATGCAATGTAGGTAGATGAGGTAGAACATCACAAAAGGGGCTATGGACTCTTTTGTCACAAAGACCTGAGTGACATAATGGATCCAGAAATGGCTATCTGGAGCCATTGAATAAATTTCTCTGCATCTCAGTTCCTTTACATACAAATTGGGGAATAACAGCACCTAAAATTCACAGAGGTGAAACCAATAATAGTTACTGACTTGTATAGTACTTTTTTTTTTACTAGTTGAGTAATAACTGGGTAAATATCAACCATTATAATAAAATTATGATTATTACTATTAAACTGTACAAGTTTACATGACTAATAAGAGATAGTGTAAAAGTTTCAATTCAGGACCAAAGAATTCCTGTCTACATTTCCTTGTGCTACATCATCACTAAATGCAATACCTAATGCTCCTGATTCATGCTTTTCCTTGTATCTGGCCTATAATTCTTCATCTTTACAAAGGAATATTATGAAATGGATGTATTGCTAAAATCCAAGTCTATTAATTTCGTACATTTCCCTGATATGTGCAGCAGAGAACTATATAGCAGTTACATACATCAGAAATACTGATTTTTTAAAAATAAAATGTGCTAGGGAAATGCTCACAAACTGTTTGCTTCTCCACAAAGATATACTTGCCAAACTCCCAAATATCCAAACCAAATAAAAATGCAGATGCCCTTCCCTCAAACACAGCACATTTATAGTAGACAGTGTGATCAATAAATGAGCAGACAAAGGTAGATTCACTTACTTTCTGTGTTCATGGTGTCCTTTTACAAAGAAAGAAGAAACACATAAAAAGTAAACTTATTTCTAGCAGACTAGTAGAGACCCAACTCTACTCCCCTTCATCTTTGAGTAAGTTTATGAGCTATAGAAAGGAGTCAAAAGAATGTGAAATGAAAGAAGGAGGATATAAAAAAGCACAAAATAGTGTATGCAGCATCACACTTTGCACTCTATGATATTTTTTTAATGGAGAAAGTATTCTGAGTATTGCAATTATAAGTGTTTACATAGTTTTATGTACTTTCCAAATTGTCGACAATGGAGATATTTTACCCATGATAAGAGAAGTTATTATTCAAAGAAATAACTCGTTGCTGGAAAAGTAACTGCCAATGTCAGGTGGAAAACTACAAAGTTATACTCCTCCAAAGGTCTTTCCAATGTACATACGGAAAGCAACACATACTAATCAGTTTATTTTCCTATAAGGAGGATGCAGGTATTGGTATAACAGGTCCTAGAAAAAAACAATAACCCTTTTAGTTAAATTACAGAGCTACAAAAGGACAAATCCTGGATATAACTTAATTGTGACCCTTTAAATGCACCTTAATAATTAGAGCAACACTGGATTACAACATCACATAAGTTTCAAGTGTGCATCATTGAAAATTAACATGTGTGTATACTGCATTAAGTTCATTACTGAAAAGTCCAACTGTATGTCTTTTAAAATATATATATATATATATATATATTTGTTTTTTTTTTAAAGATTTATTTA
>NW_004567106.1:51703636-51711954 GCF_000260355.1 Condylura cristata | reverse complement strand
GGGGCAGGCGGGGATCGAACTCATGTGGAATTGGCTCAAGTTTCTTAATGCAGTGCTTTAACCCGCTGCACCACCAGGGAGGGCCCTATATTTGTTTTTTAATCTTCCCTTTCATATCTGCCCTGTGGAATATTCTGGGAAACCACATCAATCACAAGGTTTTGGACACTAATGCTTTACTTGAGAACACTGCATAAATTATGGATGACACAGAAGCTGCACTGTGTTCAATGAGTCTGCAGCATATGAAAAGCTTTTATTTTTGGTAAAAAGCAAGAGAAAGGGAATGAAAACATGTGGGTGGCTAGACTCTGCTAAGGGTTGCCAACCTTCATATTTCCTTTGGCTTTTGCTGTATCTTTCTCTATTTCCTTCAGATAACTTCTTATGATAGTTAATGGCATTCCCATCCATTCAGTTCCTCCGGCTAGAAACTTGAGGTTCTTCCTTGCTTTCACCTCCTTCACTCCCCAAAGTCAAACTAACAAGTCCTATAAGTTCTACCCTCTAAATACGCAATGAACATACCCTCTTCTCATTCTCTCCACTACAGTCACCTGGATCCATGCCAGCATCACTTCTCTCCTTACACAGCAGTGACCTACATGGCCCCCCCACGTCCACTCCTGCTCCATCACTCTGTAGCCTCACTCTGGCCTCCTTTCTAGCTGGCGACCCATGTTCCTTCCTCTATCAGAGCCTTGGTTCATGACTGACTGAAATGTTATTTCTTCACGAAGCTGAATCCTGAATCCTGCACCTTAACTCTTAGGTCTTCAGAAAAGCTTTTTTCAGCCACCTATCCATGGCAAGAGCCCAATAATCCTTGTCCCTTGACACCCTGCTTGATAAATATGCATTGTTACATGGTCTGAGGTCTGCTTCATTCATTAAAAAATAAGCTCCACAAAGACAGGAACCATTTTTATCTTGTTCACTGTTGTATCTCTTACAGCTAAATACAATCTGTTTTAAGCAATCAAAGAGTACTTTGTTTTATCTGTAATGGTATTTTTACAAAAATATAATAATTATAGAGGGCCTTTGAAAATATCTCTGAATTCCAAGCTCATTTCTTAAATCACTGTTTGTAAATGTGTTAGTTTCCTCAGCAAGCCCGCCCTGGCCAACTTCTAGAATAAAATCTGGCATAGGAACACATAACAATGAAAAACATCCTCAGCCTCCAAACACCTGATGGTAAGTTGGCTAAGTTATCCACAAGATTTCTTATTATATCTACTTAATTTAAATCCCTTAATTATTGCCAGGCTAGGAAGTTTTCTGATAAAGCGTAGAAAGTACATTAAATCAATGTAAACTCAAATTGCAGCTAGATATGACATTTGCACAGCTTTAAATTTTTCATAGCAAACGCTAAACATAATTCTATCATATGGACACTGTATCACAGGCTACCACACAGATTCAGTTCTTGCAATCAAATGCTCTACTTGGTAAAACATCTTCCTTATGATTGTCAAACGTCTGCAATTACAGTGTTCTGACAACTCTCAGATACTCTTTTCCCTGAGATCATGACCATTTCTAAACCCATTTTATTTAAATGTTTAAAATATTCAATGTATCGGCCCTCCCTGGTGGCGCAGCGGGTTAAAGCACTGCACTAAAAAGCTTAAGCCACTTTCGCATGAGTTCGATCCCTGCCTGCCCCGGAGGAGACCACATGGCGTGGCAGACCTCTCCTGGCCCGCCTGCTGCTCCCCTCAGAAGTGTACTTCACGATCTGCCTGTTCTGCTCCCCACTCTGTCCCTGGTGAATCCTCTCACCCTCTATATCTCTGGCCTTGTATACCAGTTCTGTATGAATAAATAAATAAATCTTTAAAAAAAATTAAAAAAATATTCAATGTATCATTTCAGGTGAGGGCTGGATTTAAAATATTCAATGTATCACTTCAAGTGAGGACTGGATGTAGGGAAAAAAGTGACAGAAATAACTCTAAAGGATGAACAAACAAGGTAACACAAAAATCAAGTGGCCTGTTTTTATTTTTAATGACTTATGTGTTATTAGTTTAGTGTTTTGCTCAATCTAGCTAACTGAACTTAAATCTAAGATCATGTAGTATAAATAGAAACTCTTCCAGAAGGCTTTGTTGTAATCACATTTATTTAGTACACAATGTATGGCAGTCCCTTTTTTACATTGGCATTCAATCCTCCCAGCTACACTATTAGGTAGGTACCAATATCACCCTCTATTTCATAAGTAACCTTATCTTACAGAGTAACTACCTTCATGAGACTAAGCAAGGGATATATGAATGTTTAATCTATAGAGCATGTCTGAGGTATCTTCTAGACTTTTCTCAAATTATAACTTTCATTCTTCTGTATTTAAATTCAAAATCCCAAGGTATTACCATTATCCATTATAGTTCATATTTCCATTAAGTGACTGAAGAAATATTTACTTAATATAAATTATATTGTAGGTCCTGTCCTTGGAATTGATAAAGCAAAAAGAGAAGGAGAAACCCTCAAGGGTTTCTTGGAGGACTTTCTCAGGAATAGAGGAAATTCCAGGAGGACTAACTAGAACAAAGTAAATACCACAAGATAGTTAGCATTCTGGGGAGCGTTAGGTGACCACTACCCCCTCAAGAAAAACTAAAAGGCTTTATGGAGTAAGTAACACATGAGTGGTCTTTCAAGCATAAGTATAGATTTCCTAGACAGAAAAGTGGGGGGGGAAGCATTTTAGTTAGTGAGGGAACACTTTTTGAAGGTGCAAAACTACATGCATATGGCCCACTAAGTGAAAAGTAAGATTTTAAAGAGACACTGGAGTCAGCCGTGTCCCAAGAGATAAAGAAAAACAGGCTTCCCAGATAAGCTGAATGTAGACTGAAAGGGTGTTCAGGAAATGGGTGATGGGAAGCTGTTGTGGAACAACAATATAGCAGAATGGGGAAAGCCCAGACATAGATTTGACTCTTTACCTATGATACTTGTAGGAGAATTGGGTTTAGGCAGAGTGCAAAATATCCTTCAACCAGTTTCTCTTAGAGCATAGATATAACCCTCAGGGGGCTGTTGCAAGGCAAAATGAATGCCATCTATCCACATGAAATATCTGCTACAAAGGAGCTGCTGATCACACACTGGCCCCTCTCATCACTGGAAGTTACAACCTCTAGAACTTTGTTTCCCTTTAACTAAAAGGAAGAAGTCCTACAAAAGTAGAGTCAAAAGTGTGAGAGGTAGGGATGACACCTGTGTCTCTCATTCTTAGCACAGATTTTGGTACACATTTATGACAAATCTATTTATTCCACAATTTTATTAGTTGCCAACATGTGGGGGCCTTGATATAATTGCTAGGCATACAGATTGAACCAAACAGATAGACAATAACAAAAAAAAAACCTGCCTTCATGGGGTTTTCCTTTGGACATGGAGGAAGAGAATGTAAGGGAGATAGGCAAGATGCATCAATCAATATGTTACATCAGAAAAATATCTCTCTCAGAAGGTGGTAAGTGCAATGGAGGACATGTGAACAAAATAAGGGAGAGGGGGAATGCTGGTGAGTATGTGGTGAGCGTACAGCTCCCTGAGAAGGTACCACTTGCTCAAAGACTTGAAGAGAAGGAGGGAGTGAGCCATACAGATGTCTGTCTGGAAAGCATTCTAGGGAGGAGGAGGATGAACTATAGTGACCCTGAGGCAGCTGTGTATCTGGTGTGTCCCCAAAATAGCAAGGAGTCCTCCTTGACAGAGCAGATCAGTGAGAAGGGCATAACAGGAGATGGGTCAGAGAGGTAAAGGGCCAGGTCCTACAGGGCTTTAACCCTGAGGGGAAAGGAAATTGTTGGAGAGTGTAAGAAGAGTGAGAGGTGTCGCTGTACTTTGAAATGGCTCTTGAGAGCTGATGTGTTTAGAATAAATTGGGAAACAGGGAAAACCAGGTCACCAATCAGGATTTGCAGCAATTTGAGTAAGAATATAGGGCTTTGGGTAATGATAAACATATTTTGAAGGTATACCCAACAACACTTTTTGGTAACATACATGTGGAATATAAGAAATAAAAGGAGGCATGAGTGATTTCCCTGCCTAGCAGGATGGAGCTGTCAGGACTGGGAAGGCAACAGACAGCTAAGGTGTAAGTGGAGAACACATCAGAAATTAGGGGCTTGGAAATATGTAGAGTTTGATGAGTTTATGAGCAACTCAAGCAAAAATGTCAAGTAGGCCACTGTATTAATATCCCGGAGTTCAGAGGAGAAGTTTAGATAAGACCTGAGGTCTAAACGATAGAAGCCCAGACTAGGCTTAGAGGTGCAGGGATTTAATTTTAGGAGATGTTAGCATATAAATTAGAGATATAAGAAATAAATAAGCATGAGTATTTGAGTCATACAGTTCTGGTTTTGATTCTTGGCTTTGACACTGGGTGAGCTTAGATAAGCCCCTTTAAAGCGTCTCTGAGTTCATTTCCGCTTGTGTGAAATGGAATGATAAAACCCACCTTAGGGATTAAATGTATTAATAACATAAAGCACCTTAGTGGCACCAGCTACATGTTGAGTTCTCGAATGGCACTGGGCTTATCAGGTTTTTTAACAAATCAGAGATGCTATTCAATTTGTTTTGTAGAAAGATAAGGTTTCCCTTTTCCCACCTCCTTCTTGCCTGCTTATCCCTTCTCCTAAAATGAAACATTTTATCAGATACTTAAATCAAAATTGCAACAGTCCCCTTTTCTTTTCTTTATGGAGCCTGGAAAAGAAGACATCTCAGAGATGAGGAAAAGGACAGGAATTTAAGCACCCAAACCAGAGCTGTGTTCTATGAAAGAACAAGTGTGTTAAAAACTAAATAATGACGGGCCCTCCCTGGTGGCGCAGCAGGTTAAAGCACAGCACTGAGAATCTAAAGCGGCTTCCGCATGAGTTCGATTCCCGCCTGCCCTGGAGGTGACCACATGGTGTGGCAGACCTCTCCTGACCCGCCCGCTGCTCCCCTCAGCAGTGTACTTCGTCCATCTGACTGTTCTGCTCCCCACTCTGTCTCCGGTGAATCCTCTCACCCTCCGCATCTCTGGCCTGCACCCCAGTTCTGTACGAATAAATAAATAAATCTTAAAAAAAAAAGTAAATAATGACAAGGCAGGCTAAGGTAGAGTACCGTAAAGAACTTATTTCAGAGTTGCTGCTGTCACTCAAAAATGTGTGGTTTTTCTATTACACTTTTAAAACTGCTATGACCCTGAGAAATATAAATGTAATGAAGCAACTCTCTGGTTAGAAAGTTAAGAAGCAGACTGGCATCTTCATCCTCAGGCAAGGCAGTCACTAAAACCCCCTCAGCTGGCCCTTTTGCAACTCTAATGGGAATGATATTTGCTATCTCACAGGGGTGTGGTGTGTTATTTTTGAACTTAACAAGTAATACCACTAGTAATAAAGTATGAAGCCTCAAATAACATTTATGGATTGATTGTTCTGAGTGACTTCAGTGAATGATGATGATGTAGACCATCGCTTCCTCATCTTAAGATTTGAGGTCCATTTAGGCCCCACTCATGATATTCACAGGCTAAAGGAATTAAACAGAGGAAGCTCCCTGGCTTCCTCTCAGAGGTCTGGTGACCTGGGAATATGAAGTAACTGTTATCAGAAAATAGCATATGTTTCATCAAGAAAATACTTCTGGACATAAAAATTTCATTTGTGGGCCCTCCCTGGTGGCACAGCGGGTTAAAGCACATCACTAGAAAGCTAAAACCATTTCAGCATGAGTTCGATCCCCGCCTGCCCTGGAAGTAACCACATGGTGCGGCAGACCTGTCCTGACCTACCCACTGTTCCCCTCAGCAATGTACTTCGTTGATCTGCCTGTTCTGCTCCCTGCTCTGTGTCTAGTGAAGCCTCTCACTGCCCCTGCATGTCTGGCCAGTACCACAGTTCTGTATGAATAAATAAATAAATCTTTAAAAACAATTTTTTTTCATTTGTATCAACTATATGACTTCTTCAAGTCAACTAGAATTTTATTAAGGTACAATTGCAAAATTAAAAAAGAATAGGCTCAACCAACCCAGCAACACATATCAAATGCTTGCTTCATTAGTCATTATTTTCATAAACACTAATTTCAAATGACAATACTAAGACTATAAAGCATAAATAATTCATCATTTACCCTACTGGGAATCTTAAATCAAGATAAAAAATTACCAAGTCTACAACACAGTTTCCTCCCTGAAATTGCTATAATGAGGAATGACAAAACAGAGGTAGATACCAGCAAGGTATTCCAAAGACTGATTGCTAATAACATGTGTTTTGTGATGGTTCAATGACAATTTATTCTTAGCTAATGCCTTATATATTATTGGGTAATTCTAAAACAAACAGGTAAATCATTTTGTGTACAATGTTGGTTCAAAGTATTACTTACTCTACTTCTAAAGTCATATTGAAAACTTCAAAAGTGATAAAAATTAATTACATTACTGATTTATGCTAAAATATATATTAATATAAAGCCCCTATAGAGTTGCCAAATCTCATTTTAATATGTAATTACATTAATATTTTCCTTAAAAGGAAAAAAATCCAGTAATGGATCAAAGATTCAAAGTAAAGAAGAAAAGCGTAGAAGTCCTAAAAGGAAATATAGGAGATTTTTTTTTCTTTTTTAAAGATTTATTTATTTATGCATACAGAACTGGGGTACAGGCCAGAGGTGCAGGGGTGGTGAGAGGATTCACCAGAGACAGCGAGAGGAGCAGAACAAGACGACTGACAAAGTACACTGCTAACGGAAACAGAGGGAGGGTCCGGAGAGGTCTGCCGCACCAAGTGCGTCAGCTCCATGGCCGGGATCAAACTCATGCTGAAGCCAGTATGGCTAGCTTCATAGTGCTGCACTTAACTTACTGTGCCACCAGGGAAAGCCCGATTTTAACAATTTTTTTTTTTTTAATCTTGGAGAAGGCAAGCTAATAAACAAAAGTCATTAAAAAAAGTCAAATCTGACTATGCAAATATTAAAATACCCGCATTAGAAAGAATGCCATGGGTGGTGGGAAGCCCATGAGGATTACAACTGAGATGGAAAAATGTACAAAATGACGAGATGTAATATATATATATATTTTTAAAAAAAAAAAGAAAGAATGCCTTGAGTAAAAACAAAAGACAAATGATGAACTAGAAAAATTTGCAAAATCTATGAAATACAGATTAATCTTTTTAACACAAATAAACAATATACATCAATAAAAAACAATTTTTACATATTCTTAACAATATTAAACTAATTCATAATTAAACACAATCAAATGAAACCTTAAATTCATCCATCAGGTTAAGAAATTTTAACAGTAACAACAATTGTAAAAAATCAACATGCTTTTTATGTACTATTATTCTCATTTTATAGATAAGAAAACTAAATAATTTTTCTAACACACAGCTGCATGGGTGAATTAGTGGTAGAAAATTCTATAGGGACTACACCTGAGAAAAGAAAGTAAACACTGTAAAAAAAAAAGCAACAATGCAACATATATTATATAAATAAATATTTTTTTAAAAAAACTAGCAAGCTGACTATATATCTAAGGTATACAACAAAGGAAGGAGAGAGGATGTCAAAAGAGGGGAGGAGGTGATACAAGGAATATGGTCACAGGTCACATGGTAGCATGAAAACTATGGGGACTACAATGATGTAAGAAAAATTAAGTAAAAAAATGTTTTTAAATAAAAGCCAGCTCATTAGTAACCTTAATTACTAATGGTACATTAATTCCCCATTGTCATTTACCTCAACATAGCCACAGATGCTAGGGATTGGGACAGGTATGAGTAAGCAATTTAGGAAAAGCAACTTCCTTATTTTTCTTTAAAGCAAAATAAGTTTTGCTGAAATAGCCTATAGAGCTATTTTAGGAAAGTAGGAACATGAATGCCAACAGAAGTGGTATATGTGTGTTAGCAAATGATCTCCTAAAAAGAGGATATATAGTAACAATGCAATAAAAAACATATAGGAAAATGGATGGAAAAGAAAAGAACATTTCAGTTAGCACCAAGCACTCACCAAATTTTCCCAGGAGCAACTGCTTTGTAAACCTTCATCCCTGGCAAATATTAGTTCTTTAAAAGTATCCTTACCCCACTATGGAAAACTGTCTGGAGGTTCCTCAAACTGCTAAACATGGAGCTTCCCTACGACCCAGCAATCCCACTCCTAGGTATCTATCCAAAAGACACAAAAACACTGACTGAAAAAGATACTTGTACCCCCATGTTTATTGCTGCTTTATTTACAATTGG
>NW_004567106.1:51695532-51703351 GCF_000260355.1 Condylura cristata | reverse complement strand
GAGGGAAATACACAGGACTATGGTGGTGGCACAGGGGTGATTTGGTGATGGGAAACCCGCGGGGATTACAATCGAGATGGAAAAAAAAAATGTGCAAAATGATGTAAAAATAAACTTTGTAATAAAAAAAAAAAAGTATCCTTACCAATGCCTTACAGTTCTGGCTTAATTAGTGACAGTACCATGATTCTTTGGTACATAAACATCTCTAGACTTCATTGGAAGAGAAAAGCAGAAAGCTCTAACAGCTGCAGAATTTTAAATAACAAATCCACTTATTTGTCTACTAAAACTACATTCAAACATGTAGAAAAAAATGAATATTCAGTGAAAATTCAATCTTGCATTTCAGGATGACATGTTTCTAAGGTCCTTAAATGCAAAATAGCTAAAGCATTGGCACACATACCACTTAGGCTTTCTTGCTCAAGTTCACTGAAAACCTTTATATCTCAAGCCAAAAAACACATCCCCAGAGAAAAACTTTTATGATTCCAGAAAGCATCTTTCACTGCAGGTAAATATGACTCAACCAAGAGAAAAGGGAAGGAGTGAGACAGTGAAGGGAAGGATGGAAAAGGAATGGGGAAAAAAAAGCAAATAATGAAGTCTGCTGATGATGATAATGATACAATGATGTATATTTGTGTGTGATTCAATGAACCAAGTTTTACAGAATAAAACTAGGGAATAATATTCCTTATGGCACTAGATTAATTTGGAGTTAGATGTACATTCCTTTGGCAACAATATTATTGCAAAGCCTGTATTAAAAATAGACATGAAAAGTCTAAATATATCAGAAACTTTCCCAACCAGTGATGGTTTCTTAAAAGGAATTGGTAAAACTGGATTATGGTGATGGCACACCGGTGATTTGGTAATGGGAAACCCATGGGGATTACAACCGAGATGGAAAAAGGTACAAAATGATGTAAAAATAGACTATTATATTAAAAACAAATAAGTAAATAGATGGCATAATGGGTAAGGACGTGGCACTGACAGCTCGCTGCAGACGCTTCAGTGCGAGTTCGATCCCCACCCCAGAGGTGATCCACATGGTGTGGCAGACCTCTCCTGACATGCCCACTACTCCCCTTAGCAGTGTACTTCATTGATCTGCCTGTTCTGCTCCCCACTCTGTCTCTGGTGAATCGTCTCATTGCCCCTGTACCTCTGGCCCATACCCCAGTTCTGTTTGCATAAATAAATAAATAAATATTCAAAATAAATAACGGAATGGGCACAGTGACATGCAAGTATGCCTAGACTACTGGTAAAGAAATGAACTGGATCAGTAGATTAAGGCTCCAACCTTTAAAATAAAGTTTCACTATGGTCTTTCCCTAGAGAGTCATGGTGAAGTGACCTGCCTGTTTAAATATGCTGTCCAGAGAGAGGATTTATATGTATACAGTACATATATACCTACCAATTAACAATGTCTGAATTTCTTATAATGAACTGTTTTTATGAGCAATCATGCTATTGATGAACTTCCTTGGGCTCTTTCAACTCCTGTGACAGATTATTTTCCTTGGGCTACTGTATAAGAGTTGATACATGGTGGATCAGATTAGGGAACATGGTTTGTGACTGTAAAGGTATGGCTAACTGGCCCAGCTGCAAACACACCAGGATTGCAGTCCAACGAAAGGTCCCCACTAAGACATGCTCAGAGAAGGAAAGCATAAAAAGGAGGATTCACTTTGGCCACCTTTCTATGCCTTCTATGCCCAAAAATCCACATAATTAAAAATAAATAAAATTACAAGCTCACTTTTTTCTTAACCAACAGGGAGAGTGTGAATAATATTATTGTACTCTCACAAACATTACAAATTCTAAATTTGCAAGAAAAAATAGACTTTTAATCTATGCCAAAAGTCACTTGCCTGGCAAAGGGCAGAACCAAGATTCAATCCAAACTCTGATTCCAAAGTCCTTTTTCTTCTCCTTTCCTTTTTACTATTTCTATTATTTAAGATTTCTACATTGAAAATGAACAGTGGTGTGCTAAGGAAACAGAGCTATTTTAGATGTACACTGCAAATATTTCAACAGTTTCATGTTTTAAAAACAGACACTAAATTGAAGGATGTATGCCTCTTAGTTTCACTGATGCACTCTGTATAATAGCCAACTATGGAAACAACTTAAGTCCCCAAAGATACACAACAGAATACTACTCAAATCTAAAAAATGACAATCTCTTATTGTTTACAGTGCCATGTATGGAACTCTAGAGGAATATGCTAAGCAAAATAATCAGAAGGAGAAAGGCAAATACCAGATGGTGTTACTTAATAATAAATGCAGAACACAGAGAAACAAAACAAAGGGTGGGATAAAACCAAGACAATAACATTTCCCAGAAAATTAACTGTGAAAGTGAAGTTCCCATAGAGGAACGAGGAGGAGAGAAGAGAGGGAGCACAATAGGTCATGTTAGAGAAATTTGGGTGCCTCAGCAGTGGGTGTAGTGTGGTAACATACACCTAAAGAGTATGCCCCTATACCTCTAAATCATACATGGCTTTGTAAAACCAATGATGCCTCAAAAAAATAACTAATAATAATTTTCATTTAGTCTTGAGAAATAAAAATATGATAAGGTATCAAGCAATACTCACTAGGGAAAATTCTGATGTCTAGGAAACTAAATCTGCTCCACATGTGCACATGTGCGTGTAAATGAACCTAGCCTTTCTCAGCTTTACAAACTGCTTAACTCTGCCACTTACTTTGGTTCCCTTTAGTTAGTACAATGGGATTCTTTTTCAATTAGTGTGGAAATAATCAATGACAATCCACAAGACTAGGTAAACTACAAAAATTATCAAGAAAAGTCATGACATTCAATCTACCTAAAATTATCCTGTTTAAAAGTTATCCTGGGCCCTCCTTGGTGGCACAGCGGATTAAAGCACAGCACTAAGAAGCTAAAGCCACTTCAGCATGAGTTTGATTCCTGCCTGCTCCGGAGGTGACCCACACATGGCACGGCAGACCTCTCCTGACCCGCCCACTGCTCCCCTCAGCAGTGTACTTCCTCGATCTGCCTGTTCTGCTCCCCACTCTGTCTCCGGTGAAGCCTCTCACTGCCCCTGCATCTCTGGCCTGTACCCCAGTTCTGTATGCACAAATAAATAAATATTTAAAAAAAAAAGTTATCCTATTAGATTATTTTTTCAAAACTTAATATCTATCAGGTATTTTTTTTATTCAAAGCTGTAGTAATAGAAAATCACCCCCCCCCCTTTATTCCTCATCAAGCCACCTTTAAAGAATCCAGGGCCCTGAGAATTTTTATCAAAATGCCTCCCCTCAACATCTCCATACACTGAGCACAAGTATCTGAAACAATTATTTCAGTGCAGTCTGGGTCACTTTTGTGTTCCAGAAGTCTACTGAAGTAAATTATTTCCCAGTATATCATTTACCTTGACTGGACAGCTTAAATGTTGAAATTATGGGGCAAACTATAATGTCAGATACTAGATTCAACTTTATCTAGAAATAATTTCATGAAATTCAAGATTATGCTATTTGCCATATAATTCTCATCTTTCTTTCACACATTGAAAAAATACAGGCTATGTACCTCAGTTCTTGTATGCACAAAAATCAATATAAATATTTAAAAAGAAAATTACAGGCTAGCAGTAAAAGCTCTTAGGGAAAACAATACCAAAAAATCTTTCATTCAATGCAACATAATATGCTGAACATGTAACAGACAAGTTTAATAGTTTCATGAAAACAGAATACTCCTTCCATCTCCAACAGAATTTGAAACATCAAATTCAACTATCTTGATTCTGCATTCAACTATCTTGATTCTGGGGTGGCGCAAATGTGCAGGAGGTGATGGTCAGAGGCCAGGATCAACCTGTTTGGCTAAGTCTTTTACCACAGACTTATCTGTTTTCCACCTCATTCTAATCTATTATATTTGCATGCCTTGCTCAGTTTAAATAGCACCATAAAAATCCCTTTATTTTCAGCTTGAAATTGGCTCTCCTTGGGAACCTTGTGTAGTAGGACTGTACATTAAGGGCATAACATAAAAATGTAATGCTTTGTGTTTTCATACAAAATACAAGGTCACAGGACCTGGGTCCCAAATGCCAAATTCTTCTAATCACCAGCATAAAATACCAATGTTTGAGAGGAAGGCTGCCTCACAAACCATGGCACAGGCGATTGTCCTGGCTGCCCATGAGGCTTCCATGGCAGATGCTCAGGGCAGAGCTGCTGCTCTCTCTGCTTGCATTGCCAGTGTTCCCAGAGCCAGAATGCTCAGTCCAGCCAATGACTTTTAAATATGTTAGACAGAGGAGGAAACTTATTATGAAGCAATCTGCTGGATTTTGTAAGCATATAATGGGTCTTTCGGCTGCACTGCAGAACAATGACAAGTTTAAAAAAATACAAAATGGGAAGTCAAACCCGAAAGTGTATGAATGTAATATGTATTTGCCCCAGGAAAAGACCTAACTGCCACCTAAATGCCCTGACCCACTTCCTTTTCTGCTCAGTTGGGTTCTCTGGAATGGCAGTAGCTGGGAAGAAAACTAAGAATACAAATCCTGGCACAGACTGTGCTTTGTCTTTATTCTACTATCAACTTTCAAATGCAAAAAAAAAAATAAATAAATAAGTTAGACAAACTGACTGAAATTTGAATTTTAGATGAATTATTTACTTTTAAAGATGTCTACCCCCACCAAAAACACTCTAAAAATAGAAAATATTGCTTTCATTCATGTGAAGTATTCTGCTGACAAAAGAAATCAATGCACAATTTCAGGAAACAAAGGCAAGGCATACTCTGCATCCCTGAATTATTGTTCCATTCTGACACCACACACAGCTGCTGTTATGCAGGCTCCAACTTCCTCAGCAAGAGCCTAGAAATTATAAATTTAATATTAAAAGCAAACAGACTGTAATCAGGTAATCAGGTGTGCAGATGATGAAGCCCCAAGGTCCTAGGGACCTACGTATTACCGACCTTAAAAAAAAAAAAAAAACACTTTCAATTATTGTATGGAATCCAATTGAAGTAAGAATATTTTCTTGCAGTAAAAGCATGAAGGGAAACAGGCATGCCACAATACCACAGTAAACGTCTTTCATACGGTGCACAAATGCTAGAGAATAGCAAAGCTGCTACATGTTCCCACTTATACAGCCAAGTATATCTGCTATATGCTTTTTAGAGTATAAATGCAAAAAGAAAAAAAAAGGTAAACTCATAGGTTTTTTATTCCCTTGTTATTCCTCATTAAGTAGTGATAATTCTTTTCAACTCAGTTAATAATTATGAATGGCTTATCAAATTCCTTGGAAGGGAAAAATATATAATTGATTTAAACAATACAAAACATGCTACAGCACCCATACCAAAGTATCAAAAAGCCTTTAAAAAGAGTCACAGATACACAAGACTCAAAGAAAATCTAACAGAATACAAATATATACCAGATAAGTTAGGGGGTGATTATTTATATTTTAAAGATTCTCCTTAAATATCAAGTTTGAGACAGATTAACTACAGTTCCACTACAAAGGCATGAATTCATTCACTTTCTCCTTAACAGAGAAAAGGACAGTGACATTTTTGTGTCTACTTTAATATAAACTATGTCAGAGATGATATCAATTAAATGTAGGTGAAGTAAGCATAAAGCCTAGAACCCCAAATATTCTGTCTCTCCACTTCATGTGATACACTTTCACATAGACAACTATTAAATAAACAAGTTACTTTTAATACATAGTAGGCATTAAGATCAGTAAACTCAAGTCCTAGGGAAAATGCAATGCAATTGGAAGAAAAATAAGGAAAAAACATAAAAGACTCTGATACAATAATACCTAAAAGTAACAGGTAACATTCATTGAGTCTTTATTAGGTAATAAACATTTTATGTCATTTAAAACTGGTAACAGGGGCTTCCCTAGTGGTGCAGGGGTTAAAGAGAAGCACTATGAAGCTATCCACAGCTACTGCAACATGAATTCAATCCCCAATCAAGGAGGTGACCCACATGGCACTGTTTTGCCCACTGCTCTCCCCAGTAGTGTATTTCAGTAGACCTGTCTGTTCTGCTCCCCTCTTTGTCTCTGGTGAATTCTTTCACACCCTGGTCAGGAGGGAAGTAGTAGGGGATGTGGATGGCCAGAAAGGATGATGTTGGAAAAGTAATTGACAATAAATGTTCTGTGTGTGAGAGGTGTCTACAATGATAATCATAGAAAGAAGGTTAAAAAAAAAGAAAGAGACTAAGAATTTTATTAGATAACCAGGAAAATACTGGTAGCTGAGATGAATGTCAAGAGTGAGAGAGTAGTTCAAGTTTGAATACTGGAAATAGGGAAAAATTCAAGTAGAAGATTTTTATATGGGAAACAGTACTCAGGATAAAGTAAATATGTACAAAGTAATAGTAGGAGTTGGGCCAGGAGAGGAAAGATGGGACCACACATAATTTTTAGTTTTGAACACTCAAACACTGCTGGGTTTTGAAAAAATATGCAGCAAACTAGCTGATTTATAAGATTATAAACTGTGTCATTCCATATATATTAAGTCCAAGGCAAAATTAATCTTAAATTATAAAAATCAGAAAATAATTACCTAGAGAGGAAGGAAACTGTTTGGAAGGGGCACAAGGGGACTTAGAAATATTCTCTTACTTAAGTGGTGCTTAAAGAAATGTATATAGAAGTCAAAACTCAAAGGACTGAACACTTAATACCTGTGCATTTTACTGAATATTAGTTAAATCTCTATTTTTTTTAACACCAACAATTCACCTGTACACTACACCTAGGTATGGAAGAAGGGGAACTTGTGACATGTAAGGGAAGAAGGTGATTATTACAAAAGTCCAGGAAAATAATACTGAAAATGAGTAGATCATAGATATAAAGAAAAGAAGGCTACTTACATGTGCATATATATGTGGAAACATGTATATAAATCAATATTAATATAAAATGTATAACATGAAATGTAATTTTATTAATCTTGTCCCTGTATAATGTAGGCTGTCAGATGAGAGACAACAAACTGAGTAAGTTTTTCCACTTTAAACAAATCTTTGTCAGTCTTACCAATTTGAATGTTTGATGTTGCCATTTCTACCCTTGAATTTATTTTATGTTGAACACACACATAATGTATAGTATTTCTGACATGGAAAACTTTTAAAATTAAAACATTTTAAAGTAGGGACCTCCCTGGTGGCACACCGAGTTAAAGCACAGCACTGCAAAGCTAGCCACAACTGCTTTACCTCAAGTTCGATCCATGGCCGGAGAGGTGACTTACATAGCATGACAGACCTCTCCTGTCTTGAGGACTGCTCCCCTCTACAGTGTACTTCATCAGTCTGCCTGTTCTGATTCCCACTCTGTCTCTGGTGAATCCCCTTACCACCTCTGCACCTCTGGCCTATACCCCAGTTCTGTATGCATAAATAAAAAACTAAATCTTAAAAAAAAAATTTAAGTAATTCAATTATTAATTACCTATCAGATGCATTACCACCATGACTACCTGCATCAAAACAAGGCTATCATCCCCATTTTACAGATAAATAAACTGAGCCTAAAGTATAATATATCCAAGGTAACATTGTAAATTAGACCTCTTTGCCTATTTTTATTTTAAAGAGACCGTAGTTTTATTTTTTTTTTAAATTTATTTATTTATTTGTGCATACAGAACTGGGGTACAGGCCAGAGGCTCAGGGGCGGTGAGAGGCTTCACCAGACACTTGAATGGAGAGCAGTGGAGAATGAT
>NW_004567106.1:51694064-51695341 GCF_000260355.1 Condylura cristata | reverse complement strand
TTATTCGTACAGAACTGGGGTACAGGCCAGAGATGCGGAGGGTAAGAGGATTCACCAGAGACAGAGTGGGGAGCAGAACAGATCGACGAAGTACACTGCTGAGGGGAGCAGCAGGCAAGTCAGGAGAGGTCTGCCACGCCATGTGGATCTCCTCTGGGGGCAGGCAGGGATCAAACTCATGCGAGAGTGACTTAAACTTCTTAGTGCTGTGCTTTAACCCACTGCGCCACCAGGGAGGGCCTCTTTTCCTATTTTAAAGTCCAGTTTCATAAACTTTATGCTATAAATTTACAATTAAAGTAACTAACAAAGTAGGGATACCAGAGGGAGAAAAAAATGAGAAAGTACAGATGAATTTATGATCCCCACAATTTTTAAAAGACCACATTAGTTAACTGGGATTTGTTACAGGATTATTTTATAAGCCACCTAAAGCAAGGGCAGAGGAATGGATATTAATTGTTTTAGCATTAATATGTTTACAGATTTACATTTATAATATGATTTTAGATCAACTCAGTACCTACCAACTCCAGCTTTATGAAATCTAAAAGCTTTGCAAATTGTTGCAAATAATAATTAATTAGAAAAAATTATTTTTAAAGGTTTATTTATTTGTTTGTTTGTTTATGCAAGAAATGGGATATAGGCCAGAAGTGCAGAGGGTGAGAGGACTCACCAGAAGCAGAGTGGGGAGCACAATGGATCTACTGAAATACACAGCTGAGGGGAGCAGTGGGCGAGACAGGAAAGGTCCGCTGTACCACATGGGTTAGCTCCTGGCCTGGGATCAAACTCATGTCACAGTGGCTGGCAATAGTTTAATAGCACTGATACTTAACCCTTGCACCATCAGGGAGGCCCAGAAAATATTGTTTAAAAAACTAAAATTGGGCCCTCCCTGGGCATCGGGTTAAAGCTCACCACTGCCACGCTAGCATGGGCCGCTTTGGTGCAAGTTTGATTCCCGCCCTGTGGGGTGATCCACATGGCACAGCAGACCTCTTCTGTCTTGTCCACTGCTCCCCTTAGCAGTTTACTTTATCAGTCTGCCTTCTCTGTTCCGCATTGTGTCTCATGAATGCTCTCACTGCCCCTGCATCTCTCTGGCCTGTACCCCAGTTCTGAATGCATAAATAAATAAATCTTTTTAAAAAAAGAAGGGCAATCCTTTTCCAAATTTAAAAATGCTTAAGATCCGGAGGTTCCTCAAACTGCTAAACATGGAGCTTCCCTATGACCCAGCAATCCCACTCCTAGGTATCTACCCAAAAGAC
>NW_004567106.1:51693154-51693669 GCF_000260355.1 Condylura cristata | reverse complement strand
TATGGTGGTGGCACAGGGGTGATTTGGTGATGGGAAACCCGTGGGGATTACAATTGAGATGAAAAAAAAAATGTGCAAAATGATGTAATAAAAAAAATAAATAAAAAAAAATGCTTAAGATCCATCTAACTAAAGAAATGTGACTATCTTGGCAAAAAGTGCAGTGAGTTTACTTGTAACATATAATAAGGTGATTTCCTAAATAACAAATGAGAGAAAGTAGTGGTTTGTCTTGTAGAGGGGACCAAGTGTCTAAATAAGTCATAATACAGTAGCATTTTCATGAACATAACTTTAAGAGTTCTAAGTACAAAATTGTAAGTTGAAGGATCTCTCTGGTGGCACAAAGGTTAAAGTCTGGCCTATACTCCAGTTCTTATATGCGTAAGTAAAAATAAATCTTAAAAGGCCCTCCCTTGTGGCCCAGCGGGTTAAAGCACAGCACTGAGAAGCTAAAGTCACTTCCGCATGAGTTCGATTCCTGCCTGCCCCGAGGAGACCACATGGCGTGGCAG
>NW_004567106.1:51648070-51692564 GCF_000260355.1 Condylura cristata | reverse complement strand
GGGAGCAGAACAGGCAGATTAATGAAGTACACTGCTGAGGGGAGCAGCGGGCGGGTCAGGAGAGGTCTGCCTCGCCATGTGGATCTCCTCCAGGGCAGGCGGGAATCGAACTCATGCGGAAGTGGCTTAAGCTTCTTAGTACTGTGCTTTAGCCAGCTGCGCCACCAGGGAGGGCCCAGTTTTTTGTTTTTTTTTAACAAACACTGAGCCAATGATTCAATAGTTGGGAAAAAACAAGAATACAAGTTTCAACATGGAAAATTATGTGAAATTTATATTTCATTTCTATAAATAAAATTTTATTGGAACACAGTCGTCATACTCATTTGACAACAAAACAGAGTTGAGTAGTTGCCAAAAAAAGATGAATTGTCGGCCCTCCCTGGTGGCGCAGCGGGTTAAAGCACAGCACTGAGAATCTAAAGCCACTTCCGCATGAGTTCGATTCCCGCCTGCCTCGGAAGTGACCACATGGCGCGGCAGACCTCTCCTGACCCGCCCGCTGCTCCCCTCAGCAGTGTACTTCGTCGATCCGCCTGTTCTGCTCCCCACTCTGTCTCTGGTGAAGTCTCTCACCCTCCGCATCTCTAGCCTGTACCCCAGTTCTGTATGAATAAATAAATAAATCTTTAAAAAAAAAAAAAAAGATGAATTGTCCACAAGTTTAAAATAGTCACCATCTGGCCCTTTACTGAAAAGTTTGTGGACTCGTGATTTAGAGAAACTCAGCAGCACTTCTGGGAAACCAACTTCATGGAGTGGTATATGGAAACTGCTTTTACAAGCTGTATTTTCCAAGATGCCCACTACAGTATTCTCCATCCTACTTGCTCTTCCTCCCCAAGAGGAGTCTACTTTCCTTCCCTTTGAATCTGGATTTTTTTAGTAACTTGATTGTTCAATGTAATATGGTGGAAGTGCTCCTTCAAATTTCCAAGACTAGGTCCTAAGAAACCTTACAGCTTCCTCTAGCTAGCTATCAAGGCCTCTGAGGACCTAGAATACTGGGATGTTTCTTATAGAAGAATCTCATAGTTTCTCATCGATGAGAAACTTTAGCCTCATGATGAAGACAAGCAAAGGCATCCCTTCCTACAACTCCAGGTGAATTCCAGGAAATATCATCAACTGACATCCATGTGGGAAAGCTCTCCCGGACTTCCCACTCATATGAACTTTTGGAGGACTGCGACGTAACACACATCAGACTGCAACTGCATTAGAGACTTCATATGAGAACCACTAAAGAATCCAGTTAATCCATAGAACTGTACGGTATAATGATAAAAGCTTATTTTATGTAACTCTTTTGGGGGTGGTTTGTTAAGGTGGTTTGCTATATAACAATAGATAACTAAAACACTATTACACTAAAACAAATCCAGGGAAGTTGACCAGGAAGTCTGGAATTTCTCATATGAAAGTTTCCTTACAAATCTAACTCAGTAATAGAAGTTCATATGCTGTTCTGTTGGTGCCTCCTGTGCTTGGTGACAGGGTGACAATTAAGAATTGTTTGCTGGCCCTCCCTGGTGGCGCAGTGGGTTAAAGCACAGCACTGAGAAGCTAAAGCCACTTCCGCATGAGTTCGATCCCTGCCTGCCCCCAGAGGAGATCCACATGACATGGCAGACCTCTCCTGACCCGCCCGCTGCTCCCCTCAGCAGTGTACTTCGTTGATCTGCCTGTTCTGCTCCCCATTCTGTCTCTGGTGAATCCTCTCGCCACCCTTGAGCCTCTGGCCTGTACCCTAGTTCTGTATGCACAAATAAATAAATCTTAAAAAAAAAAAAAAAAGAATTGTTTGCTGACATGTGCTAGTTATGTGTAAGAAACTCCTCAGCCTAAAAAGACTTAATTCTCAGTATTAATTTTCTATAAAGCCCACACATCATATTTTCAATGATATGACCTTAAGTCATAGCAAATTGAAATGCTAAGAATGAGAACTTAGTGTTAGATATGTTGCGCTACAGCCTAGGGATGTATTTGCAGTTGGTATTAATTTCAGTCAAAAGAAATCAGTATGGTTTCAAATAAGTAGCTCACTGACCTTATTGAGAACCACAATGCAATGTGACACAGAACCTTGTCTTTATTTCACATATAAAGGGATACTACTGGAGCACTTAAGACTCCTAATTTTGCTCTTAATTCAGTATTTGTTTTATCAATTTATTTAAATATTTAAATATAACACTATGTTGAAAACACTTGCATGGATGAAATTTTTTAAGTGAAAACATTCTAACTCCTGAGTGGCTTAAGATCAATCCTATAAGAGTTCTATGACCAATCAGTGATCAGCAAATGCCACAGAGATGGAGACTAGTATTGATAGATATGCTGTTAATTTGTCAACCCTGATCCAGTATCATATAGTTTCCTCCCTTCCAATATCCTCCTGGGCCTCTTCATAGATTCCCCAAAATGGAACTTCTACTCAATCTGGAGAAGTGACATTTCCCTTTTTTCAGCTGATCTTTCCCACTCCTAGAGTCTACCTCTCAAATCTTGAAAAATGCCACCCAGATATTCTGGCCCAAAAGGCAAATTCCCTTAACACCAAGATTTAATTGGATAAAACATATTCTGGGGCAGAAGAACTCAGATTGCCAAACTGACAGAACATATTGGAGTCATGATGTGAATCCAGGCAATTGAGCTATAGACCTCTACACTTAGGTCACGGTGTCTGCCATGCAATTGCTCTATTTCTACATATTTTTAACTGTATCTCCCTTTTTCATTCACAATTATCTGACTCATTCTTAATATAAAAATCTCTATAGAGAAAATACTACAACTTATTATTTTAGCACAGCAAATATAACTATCACCAAACTTTTAAATTAGTCAAAAACTTCCATGTTTTCTAAAAACTAAAAACACATTAGTAAGTATGTTAATGAATGCTTTATATTTACTAAGAAAAAAAAATGAGCTATCAGAACTATTTGAAAGCAATTTAAAAAATGACCAGCTTCATATTCCTGTGTCCCTCATGGTCTCATGTTTAAAATCTAGTAGTATATGAATATAATTTATGCAATGACTATTAATAACATTAAAAATATATATTATCAGTGCCTTTTCTGACTCAGAATCCATAACAACAATGAATCCTATTCATATCCTGTATAACTCCATGGGGATTCTATGGAGAAAGTTTCCATATATGGTAATATTTCCCCTTAGACTCCCCACAGTTTATACAGGATATGAATCTGGTACATTGTGACAATGAAAACAACAGATCACTGAAAACTCATGTGTAATTTCTCCTGAACAAACTCCACACCAACAATTATGGAAACCTATACTCAAGTGAAAATAAGTAATTTGAGAATTTAAAAATAACTACTGGGTATTTTTGTTCCATCTCTGCATAAGTATATAAATACCCAAAAGAAAAAAAAAAGTTTCCTATCTTATTTAGTTTAAAATATTCTCTTGACACTAAAAATCACCATGTCAACCATTAACTGACAAAAACCCAAGAGGAAATTTCACATCAGAAATTACACTTCAGAAAGGGAAAAAAAAGATAATACAGAAATAACAAAAGTCAAGTGTTATATGATCTTTAGTTTCCCAGGCTCCTGTATATCCTCCATGTCTCACTGTAAAGTTCTATGATCTACAATTGTTTTTCCATATTTGTGATTTATAGTGCTCTGTTCATCTAACATCATGCAATAATATTTTTCTTTGCATGTAATTCTCTGAGTGCAGACTTAACAGTAAGTTTTCAAGTGTATACTAAGTATTTATGTTTTCTTTTAAGATGAAAGCATCTAAAAGTCAATCCAGTTAAATACTAACAGCAAGATTAAAGTAGTAGGAAAGGAAAATGATTGTGTTCTTAAGTTACCTAGTTTCTTAAATTACCTGTGTTCTAAATGACAAAAACTAATAAGAGAAAAGAAAATATAATATAAAAATGTCAAACATACTAAGCAAAAACAGCAGTTTCTAATATAATTATTTGTTAAGAACTAGATCTTTTATTAAAAATAGTCCATTTGTGATAACCATTTTTAAGTGACCATAGCTAGTATTAATATCTGATTCACAGGAGTTATATATATTATCAGTGGAGTTAGATATATTATATAACAGACAAAATTAATATCATACAAGACTAGCTGTCAAGAATGGCCCTAAAATGCAAAATTAATATCATACAAGACTAGCTGTCAAGAATGGCCCTAAATGCATATATATGAAAAAAGTATGACTCTTTTTTCTTCTATCATGAGATGTCTGTTTAATTATATAGTTTTTCAGTGGCCTAATATTGCTAGAATATATTTATGTGATTATCTCCCTTGCAATGGCCCAAAATTTGAAGTAATATGTGTTCTTGGAAACATGACACCACACTATAAGAACTGAAAAGCTGTCAGTTTTAACAATGTATTATTCATCAGTAATAAATATAAAAAATAACACCTGCACTTTTGATGCAAGTCAAAGGTAAACCACACAGGGCATTAGTTGTATCCCAAAATCTTTTCCAGCTCTAGCTACCTACCCAAGGTGATGTGGGCATCCAAAATATGGCAAGGAAGATTTACCAGGCCTAAAGAGAACTGATATGCACATACTTACCATCTCTCCATCACCAATAAACTCACTACCACCACCCCCTTTGTTGATACTTTAGTAACTTCTTTTTCCCTTAAATAGATGAACCAGCTCTTCTTTTTCATTTACTACAGCTATATCAAAATGGGGAGGGAGGATTAAATCATACTACTGTCCAAGGGGCATGCTGTTTCTTAAAAGGTAAGATGCTGTTCTCTTCAGTGAACTAATAAGGCAGGTGCTTTGGAAGACATTAATTTGCTAGACCAAGCCACAATTCCCTCCACAATACATCTTAAATGGTACCCCAGAGGACTGAAAAAGTTAAACATGGGAAGGGAGAAAGGAGGAAAATTGAGCCAGGTAAATGCTAACTGAATAAATGTTCATCGTATTGTAAGTCTTTACTCTTTAGAGAATAACTGCCTTTATCACGAAGGATGTAACCAATGACAGCAGAGCAAAATCCATGTGCCTTACTACACAAAAGATGATTTTTTTCTCTCCCTTCATAAAATTTTAAGGGGAAATTAAATTTTTTTTAACTAATGAAGTGGAAATCATTGATTTTAGAATATAAATCGACATTAAATCAAATTAAGAGCTAGCATAATGACTATTCCCCTCAACCAAAGGTCTCTGACAGGATTTTCTTCTTGAGTGTAAATTATTCTAAACACAGGAACTAAAATTACATTTCCCTAAAGCTGATAAAGAACAGATATACCAACGATTCCCATTTTCAGTCATGGGAAACTTCAGTACAGGAAAAGCTCGGTGAAACACATCAAGATAGTAACAGTCACAGAAGCTACACTTCCCGCTGTGTGATGATTAACCCACACCTAATGCGGAGCACTTCCACTTCAAACAGACTGTGCTCAGGCTACTCCAGTTCTGGAAATTCAGATCCATCAAGTTAGAGAAAATGAGACTGACATGTTGGAGGTTTCACTAGCACAATGCCAGAAGGCAGAGCACCTATTAGTTATAATGGCATAAATATCTAAGCTTTTGATTTTGATGAATAGACCTACTCTTTCAAATAAACTTTTTGCCAGTCTTAAGGCTGAGGGATAGAAGTGAGGGATGTGACTAATCAAGGGGTTGGTATTTAAATCATGCAATTATATGCAAATGGGATATAATAGATTACTATGTGATACCCAGGCTCTACTGCAATTCCTGATCTAAAAGATCTGAAACATAAAGTTAACTTAATCCAGTATTTGAAAATAAAGATACTGACATTTCTTTCTCTTATATGCAAAGAGATAAGAGAAAGAATTTAGAAAGCCATTCACATGTGATTCAATGGGCAACAGAAGTCAGAACAGTGATTGATTACCTTTTGGTGAGATAGAGAAGTAGTTCAGGATCTAGCAGAACATTAGATAGAGGATAAACATTAAATGAGCATTGACCAAAAAATATAGTTAAAATATCCTATGTTTAAAGATCCCTTCCAAACCAATTAAATATGACTTCTTCTGAATATTACATATATAGGTAGTTCTTGCTAATAAAATAGTCTGCAAAATTTTAAATTAAAGGCCTTGGGACCCATGCCTCAAAACACAAAGAAAATATATTTATGTGAATTCTGAATGCAGATTTGAGGCAACTCCTTATCTAAAGAAGCAGCCCTTTCTCAATATATAATGACCACTATGAAGCTATCTATGGTCTTCTAGTGACAAGCAAAAACAAAAAACAATTTAATATTCAGTAATGTAAAATCAATGCTGAAAACCTGCATGAGGGTGTTCAGTCTTCCAAGTGGTATTTTCTGTTCAGTAATCTGGTAACTATGGAAACTACAAGCAACCAGCAGTTTTCAAATGCACCACTTATTACATGAGTAATATTATCATAAGATTGGGTTTGATGGTTAGGAAAGGCTGTGTCTGTTTGGCAAACCTACAGAATTTTAGTCCAAGAACCCAAAAGGCTTCCAACACTTAGGTTCAACTTCCATTTTCAGCTTAATAAAGTAGTAGGACTAATTCTCCTTTAGTAGGTAAGTATTTTTCTGTACCTACCTAGACTCCTATGTAAATAAAACTCCATAACTGAAATGAAACTAGGAAGTCTTTGCCACCTAATATTGTTTCTATTTCTTGCATGACAAGTCATTCCAAATGTATCTCACAAAGTGAAAAATATTTTTTAATTATTATAAGTAATCACATGCTAAATGGATATTACATCTGGTACCTGCTCTATCTTGACCTTGGTAGTGTGACAGTTGGGGAAATAGGAAACTTTCATGAGAAACCAACAAAAAATAATAAATCCCTTTAAAAAGCCAATGCGAAGCCAAAGAACTGAGGGTTATTAGCTCTTGAAATACTACTATGCTGAACTAATCACCCATTGTGATATAGACACACCAATCACCTGAGATCATAAAGGAAAAGACGAATTATAAAATCATAAGAAATATGCCCTAACCTCCTTCTCCTCCCCACCCCCCCAGATATAGTGTCTACCCTATTTTCAGTATTCTAGGCCAGCAGGTTTCATCTCTTTAGAAATTCTTCACTGTCACCTTTACTTATAGATAATGACAAAATACTCTGCAGAGCCTTTACAACTGCATTGACAAGTCACATTATTCTGCACACAACATTAAATAATCTTCAAATTACTTAAACTGATCATCATATTTTAAAATACCAATTTTAGCTGTCTACAACTGCTGTCCAGCCTAGCCCATTGTGCAGGCCTGCTCTGCACCAAAGCAATTTCATTGTATAAGTTTTAAGGCAGATATGATACTTCTGGGCTGTGACACTAACTAGCACATTGAAATCAAAGTCACTATGTGGAAAAAATCCATATTCAAAAACAAAGCCTATTTCTCATTCATCTTTAATCTATGTATATATTCCTATGATTTTGTAAAAATATGGAGGAAGAGGATATATTGATACCTTTTACTCCTGTTAGACAAAGGAATGATTCTTTCCTTTCTAAGAAATATTATCATCTCAGATCATCCTATTATCTATTTTCGGGTTTAAGGACCATTACAGAACCTCCAACAATCGATCAGTGACAGACTTGATCCCATCAATTAACACGTTCTCCGGAGGCTGCCTGGATTCCTGTCTTCCTCCCTCTCTCTTAGAGGCCTGGTTTTGACCACATTGACATCCCTAACCTTAAGGATGAATAACCCAGTTAAGGGGGAGTCCCTCTTTAGACCAATTCATTTGTAGCCAGAGCCAAAATAAAAGGCTGTTAATGACCTAAGGCAAACTGATATGAACTCCAAGCCAATGAAACCATGACAGCAAGTGGATTTCTAAATAGCAAAGAAGTGGGATCCATTTACTTACATGAAGATTCAGTGCCAAACATGGCTGGCTCCAGAGGCTGCTTAAAAAATTATCAGAAAGAGAAAAAAAAAAGGAAGAAAATCAGGACGAGGGTGTACGTATGAGTAAAGAGATGAGCTGCTACACAGCAAGGGTCATGAAGAGAGACAATGCAGTTCAGGCTGTGTCCAGCTGCCAGATTCTCCTCTTACAAGCTTCAGTGCTCTCCGGTGTGACTGAAAAGTAGTCTCTCCCTCCAGCACCAAAAACCGAAGAGCTGCTTTTGAAAATCCGAAAGGGAAAGACCAGCCGACGTGGCTCTCCTGGGATGCAGTGAGACAGGACGAGGTAGCAGACGGAGAAGGACTGGGAGCAGCAGCAACAGCGGATACTGCAATCCCCAGCCCTGCTGTAGCAGTAAGACAATAGCAGGGCTTATGCATACACTGATGACGTCAGGGATACTGCACAGGCAGACTGTGCTGCTTGAGCCAGAGGCTTCAGGGGAACAGGCAGTTCAAAGGGGAATTCCTTTGTCACAAAATGCACAAGACCAAGAGCCACATGTACCTATTCCTCCTCCTGATGATTTTCATCCTGTGACACCAAACACTAAGAGACCCCAAAGAAATTTAATGATTGGCTTTATCGCAAGTAACCACAAAAATGTCATGCAGAGCAGGGTTCCTGGTTTTACGCAACAAGCAGAGATTTTTCTAGGAATAAGAATGTCAGAAACAAGAAAATAAGTCTATCTTTACAAAAACTTCAGAACTCATCTTTTTTCACTTGCCTATGACCAGTTAACAGATCGAGGGTTGCACACATAATCATAAATATATGAAGTTATGTCTACCACTGTACACAGATTCTAGATACATAAATACACAGATGTAACAGTCACATAACAGAATAAGTGCTTAAAACATTGTTTGGTACACAGGGAGTCCTCAAATATTAGTGATTACATTATTATTTTGTAACTACTATTCAAATGTAAAAATTACTGCTCTAGGGATATATTTATATGTGTATATTTCTCTTATCCTATTCTTTTTGCCTATATGTTCTTCATTTTGCTTAACAAGAATTCCTGACATTTCTCAGAGTAATTCATTTATTCCAAGGCTGTTAAGCACACTCCTACGTACACCTATGTGTAAGGCGGTAGGGCACATTCGTATGACCAACAAACACATTTCCTTTTAATCTAGCCATACAAAGTACTTGAACATATTATTTTGTCTTTTGACTCATTTGAGAAATAAGTCTTCCTGCATTACCATATTTAGAAATCTAGTTTTCTTTAAAAAGCTAAGAATATACAGATTTTCGTTAAAATATCTATCCAAGATAAGCAAAGAAATTTTTTATCTTAATATTTTGAAAATACTAAAATACACAAAAGAGTAATTCCATAAATCTACACTTTTAAAATCATATAAATCATGGCATATCCTCTCCATTCACCTAAATATCTTTTTCAGTATTTTCTTAATATTTTCTATAATAAAGATTTTAAACAATAAGTTCTGATGGACTGTGGAGCTGCAAATTATTATCATCCAAAATCACCCTTAATAGTTTTCCAGTCAGTATGTATAGATTCACCTCATCCTACCATGGGTATATAATAGTCTGTTATATGGATATAGCATAATTTATTCAAGATCATTTTACCTTAACCTTACTGAAAATGCCGACCTGTCGTGATGCCACATAAGATAAAGATGCTACATAAGGACAAATATTTTGTTGTAAAAAGAGTACCAATAACTAAAATTTACTTAATGTTTACTATATACCAGGTATTATTCTAGGAGTTACATATATTAACTTATTTAATCCTCATAACAACCCTATGTGGTAGATACATTATTTTCCACATTGATAGAGCAAAAATAATTGGCCAAAATTGCACAGGTAGAAAATAGTGAACTGGGATTTAGATACCCATTTGGTCTTGGCTCTTGAAAAATGAAGTTACAAAAACTATATTTTAAGGATTTAAAATGAAAAGAAGGGCCGGCCTACTGGCACAAAGGATCAAGTCTCAGTACTATGAAGCTATTGGTAGCCACTGCAGCATGAGTTCAACCCCAGGCCAGGGAGGTGACCCACATGGTGCAGCAGACCTTTCCTGTATCACCCATGGTTCCCTTCTGCAGTGTATTTCAGTAGATTCATCTGTTCTGCTCCCCCTTCTGTCTCTAATGTGTCCTATCACGCCAACCCCCACACCCCTGGCCTATATCCAGTTCCTATATACATAAATGTTTAAAAACATAAAGAAGATATCAATTTAGAATGCATAGAAAAATAAAGGTCACTAGAGAAAGAGAAAACACTGTGCTAAAGATTGTAGGAATTAAGAAAAATGCATCCCTCTTACAATAATTGATCAAGCCAACAACCAAGGGAGAATATCAGTGATATTGAGATACAACTGCAGTAAGGAGAAAGGGCAATATATTTCATAGGGTCAAAATCATATTATCTGTCATAGATCCATTTTAAATTGCATACCAGATGTTGTACAAGAACAGTCAAATAAAGGAAGAATGGGTGTGGCCCTCAGGAAGACAAGAGGAAAACTAGATTGAGAAAATAATCCCTGAGTAAGATATTTTTCAACAATAGCAACTGAAAATATGCAATAACAGCTTTGCTGACTCATTTGGTGTAACTATTTTTTTTAGCTCATACAAGATAGATAGCCTATATATGTATGTAAATGCACCTTTTTGATAGCCTATATTTATTTCTTAGAGTAGACTCTTATGAGTAAATTAAAGGATATAATATCTCTTAAAAGGTCATCTACTTTCATATAACTCTAACAGGATCAGCATGCTAAAAAACTAGCTATTTCATTTGCCAGCAAAATGATACCCTCTGACTCCTATCCAGGTTTCTATAACCACTAAGAGATCTGAGGAACTTCTAAACACTTGGGAAATTTGGATCCATATTACTTTGACAAAAATTTGGTTTACTCCAACTCTTTCCTCTAATCAAGGATATAAACTCAGAGAAAGAAAACAAATGTTAATGTGCTGCCTAAGGAAAAATTATTTCCTGGGAGCCTACTATTCTATATTCTGCTTGTACATACAGCACTCTGCCTCCTCTATGGAACTTATTTTCTATGGGTGAGGCAAATACGTAAAATATCAAGTGGTGATATGTGTCATAAAGAAGATATAGGGAATTAGGGAATGAAGTGAATGAATGAAGTGAAGAGTAAAACTGTCACATGACATGAAGCTTTTTTAAAAGATGACATTTCAACAGAGACCTAAAAAAATGAAGGGAAATCACTTGGAGAAAAAGCATTCCAAAAAAAAAATAACATTAAAAATAAATATATTCTTGAGTTATCTATCAGCAATTTTCTATGAGAAGATATTCCCTTCAGTACTATAATAGTGTCTATAATAGTGGCTGAGCTAAACTGATGAAAGAAAATGAATTCTTTTCTCATCCAAAAGTTTTCACTCTTCATTGGACTGAAACCACGAGTTCAAAGTTTAATAAACTAAATATAACTATATTTGCAAATATGAGTTTGTAAAAACCACCATGAGCTTTCTTTAAAGTTTAATAAACTAAGTATAACTATATTTGCAAATAAGTTTTATAAAAATCACCACAGATGACAATTTTAAAAATAGCTTCATACCACATAATTAAAGTAATTTAATTAATCTACTAATGTGGTAAAAACTTCTACCACATATTCCCCATAGAGTATATACAATAACTAATTTTGAAAGTGTATCTTCAGTTTCTCTAAATACATCTCCATTGTTTAAAACATTGAAGTTTTGTTTTGTTTTTGTATTCTTGAAGTCTACTTATTAGCATGTTAAAGTTGTGTATCTTCTAAAATACCATTTGAGTATTGCTTAGGAACAACAGAGAAGTATTTTAATGGCAATATAAAAATGAGAAAAATGAAACAATTATTCTAACCTTTGGTTTTAAAATGTACAAATTTATAATTAAAAGCATACTCATAGTAAAACTCCTACTAGAATTTTAGAAATTTGATTTCTTTGCAGATAAAGTTTGTCCTCTTCTTGCTTCAAATTAGTAATACACAAATAGGAAGCATGTGCATTTTATTTCAGAGTCCGAAACAAAAATTCTGTTCCACTAATCTTAGGAGAAAAACAAATCCAAAGGAGAGACCAATACACTGGCATATCGTTTTAAAGAAATTTTAAAATAGGAAAATGCAGATTTACAGGAAAAGTATATTGGGGGTGATTATTTAAAATGTTTCGACTTCAAAAAAAAACTTCCCAAAGAAGCTCTTTATATGGTAACTCCTAAAAGTTGCATTGTCAAATTATTCGTTCTACCAAAATTTGATTCATACTTCATAAATAGCTGTCTTGCTAATTGCTTGTCCATCTATAGAGCAAAAGGTATAATTTAAAGACTATGTAAGTAAAATTTAATCTGAGCGCACACTGGGGATTTATAATTTTACTAGATATGAAAAGTAGGTCTCAGTCTTGGGAAAAAAATCCAAATGCCTTTGTTCTTTAGTTTAAAGAAATCTATCAGAAAATAGTGCTGCCATTACCCAAAAATCAAATTTAGAATGACTTGTACAATTTTGAATTACTTGTACAAATCTTGGGCAAACACTAACATCCTTTCTTGCTACTTACCACCTCTCCTTCCAGGCTCACCTTTCCCCATCTGAACTAAGGGAATCCCCTACTCACTTAACATTGTTCAGCCTCATCAACCACCATGGCTAATCTAACCTCACCTTTATTCCTGAACCTGCACCAAGTAACCATTCAGTAAAACTAGACACAGACAACAGGTTATACAGTTTAAGAAATGTTCAATTATCTAACAGAATAATCTGGACATTCATATTCAAAAAATTTATGCCTAAAAATAAATTGGTTATTCCCTTCATTGCATTAATTACATCTAAAAGACCACCTAATCATGCAACCACCACAAGACCAAAAGCACACAAACCAGAAGCTCCCTGAAGGCTGTGAGTATATTTTATTCTTTGTGTGGCATCATCTGAACTCAGAGGTTTGTATTCTAAGCATTTTAGGAGAGGTGAGACGTGGATTCATTATGGATTATAGTGTAAGTCTATCTGATTATAACTCAAATTGAAATAGAAAACCTTAAGTGTTTATCCTAAATTAATCACAACTTATATACCCATATTCAAACATACTCAGGAATAAGTTTTTGCACAGAATTTTTAAAAGTATAATTACAGCCAAGATAATTTTGAAAATATAAGTTAAAATAATATGTCATTCCATATGAATAGAAAATATATGAAGTTTAATTCTACCTGTATAATCCATAATGAAGCAATAGGAAGGCGGTCAGTATGTTCCAAAGCACAACTCTACCAGATGCAAAAATGAAACAGCGCTGTGGACACGCAAACTGCTCTGGGGAAAGCCTCTGCCATGTGACATAAAGCACATGCACACTTCTGCTTATCTCTACTCAGGCCACAAGGCTGTGGCTCTGCTCTCCTTAGCCTGTCCTTTTAAAGTCATCCTTAGAAAAGTCTCTCTCAGAAATCAACCATCATTTCTTTCCACATCATTCCGGTATTTCTAGTTTGTTTAAAACTAGGAAAAACATTAATTCACTTCTTTCTCTAGAGAAAAGACTAGAAGATGTCCATACTTTAAATTACTACTCACTAATACAAACCCACATAATCTGAAAAAAATCTACTTCCAAAGTTTTAGGAAGTGTAGAATTTCATTATTATGTTCATTTGAAATGTGCACCTCTGATAGACCTTGATTAATTAATTTATAAACAAACCTAATAAAGGTGATGAAAGAACATTCTTTGGAAACATATCTAAAACCTTCAACTCATTTCTCTGAGTCCTGAAACAGGCATCAGATGATGGTCATTCCTGAAACAGACGTTAACTGCCACCTACATACCATAAACCATTTTTCCTTCACTGCCAATTGTTTTCGTCTTGCTAAAAACTTTAAATAAACTTTAACAATGGCTGTTTCATCTTGATATAAGCTTTTACCTTGCTCAGAGACAAGATATAAATACATTTAAAATATTTTAATCAGCCTTCTTTTTTTTTTTTTTAGTCTGTTACTTTGAAGAAGATAAAATAATATTTAAAGAGAATTTGTTGGAATGGTAGCATTTTTTTGTTTGCTTTTATTTTGCTATTTCTATTTCCACTAAATAAATTACTTCATAGGATAATTACAAAGCTGACAATATTATAAAAATATGCTTTCTAGTTTTTACTACAATATCAAAAATGTATACAGTACAGAATCTAGTAATTCTTGGCTCAACATCATTTACAGATATTTCCGATAATTGTATAAAATAAATGAGAAAGTCATTCAGTCAATACTTCATTGCCATCAGCAGATCCCAACAAACCTCAAGGAGGCTAACAGTCAGAGCTATTAATTCTCGTCAACCTCCTCTGTCACAGTTGCTAAGCAGTATTGTCTCATTTCTTGGGCCTTAATTCTCCTTATCTTGGCTTCGGCTATAGGTTGGGGAATAGTAAATGAGATATGCAATGGTTAAAGCATTCATGCCATAATTAGTTTAAAAACTACACCAAATACCTAATAATCACTATCTTGATTTCCACACAACTTAAAAAGAGCATGGAAACACTGAAGGCTGGCATGAGATATCACACACAATGACATTTATGCCTCACAATTTAGTTGTTAGCATGGATTTTTTTTAAAGTTCTCACCTAATGAGAACTTAAATAAACTTTAGATAAATAAAAACTTTAGATAAATAAATAAACTTAAACTTGGAATCAGAAGTTTCAAGTCACACTTTAGCAATTTATTAGCTGGAAGGTCGTAAAAGTAAGTTTTTAAATCTCTCTGAATCTCTTTGTACATAAATTAAGTGACAAAAATGCCAAGAACAATGACTGGGCAGGAGAATAGCTAACATGTAAATAGCATTTCATGTGTATCTGGCATTGTTCTGATTCATACACTAATTTAACTTTAACAATCTTACGAGGTATTACTCCTGCTTTACAGATGAGGAAACAGTCAGGGTGGTTAAATAACTTACTATACATACAGAGCAATGTATACACGGTATAGGATCCAAGTAGCCTAGTCCACAGAGTTTTTGTGCTCAACCTTTACCCAATACAGCCTTTATGGAACAGGGGACTAATAAATAGAAGCAAATAAGGAAAATCACTTCAAAAAGTCAGGCTCATTCTTTCTATCAAAATGAACCCTGCACTTTGCCAAATATTTCAGTTCAGAGTTTATAAAAACCTCTTTTATAGTCTATATTCAATTCTAACATATGGAAATTTTAAGGAGAGAAACAGTGAAAGTGATACAATTCAAAGTCATTGTGATAGCTTAAAATGAGAGCTGTACAGGCAGCTAAGCAGAAATAAGTACTCAAGGGCAGAAAGCTCTAACCATAAAAGGATCTATATTACCCCTGCACCCCCAGTACCCAGTCAGTTGCTCATTACTTTTCAGTTCTCCAAATGTTACGGTAGATGATGAACTTGCTAGAGAGTTTGAGTAGGTTCCTCTAATAGTAACTTCAAAGCTCAGTCAGAAGGAGAACTTTGACTAGATCCCTCCCTTTAATTTCCCTCACTGGTGTGGTGTACCTAGATGCACCCCATCCCTGGCAGCTATCAGATCACAATCTTCCTCAAGTCACCAGATGACAGGTTCTTCACCCGTCATCTGTTCTAGCCTATGGAACAGGGACAACTGTCCTAACTGCAACTTACTGACTCACCACAGCCCTCACTTCATTACTAATGCTCACTCCAGATTTCTGCTGCAATTTAACCCTTCATGGCCCAACTGAAAGAGGCATAGTTATTGGCCCAAAAGACATGGGATCTAACATCAACACTGCCACTCATTACCAGTCTAGTCTGAGATAAATCCTAAAACCTCCATAGGTATCTCTTTCCTCATTGGTAAATAAGGTTATTGAACTGAATCACCCCTAATAATCTAGTCCAAAAATAATTTAGGATTTTACTGTAAGCTTAGTAAAATTCAAATAACCCTTTGTAGTTAACTGCGCTTCCTCTTCTAACCCACGTCATTCCCCCTCTCCATCCTACTGGGCCTTGGGGAACAGTCTAACCTCAAGAGCCAGCATGTATTATCTAAGCCAAGTGCATTTGTGTTAAATGGCTGATGATCCCAGAGAGCTTTCTCCTATTACAGGTACACTGTTCCTTTCCAGTCAGTTCCTCTGGGGGAAGGGAGGAGGGAGGGGAGAGTGGGTTAGCTAAAAACAGTCACAAAACACATATGGAAATAACTCTGGATGCTCTGCTTCTCTGCTTACTGGAGGGTTCACAGCCTGAGGTGTCAACTCTCTCTCTCTCTCTCTCTCTCTCTCTCTCTCTCTCTCTCTCTCTCTCTCTCTCTCATATTCAGGAGAAATGCCTGCTGTGTGTGTCCTTTGTCCTTCATCCTCCCCAGAGGGGAGTGAGCAGGGTCCTCATTTTATTCTTCCTTCTTAAAGATGAAAAACACACCCCACATATTGCTGGCACATACTTTAACTCACTTTATTGAATATTTTTAAGCCTCAGTGTTGAATTACAAATGTTCACTCTGTTTCTCCACATTTCAAAAATGAATTATCATTTTCCATTTAGTTTGTATTCTCACCCTCCTCATCAAAAAGTAGGAGGTAAGTAAAATGTCTTAAAGATATGTCTCATCCCAGCTTCCCCTTTCTACTAAGCCAAACTGATCTAAGATGTTGCTGCTTTCCCAAGCTTCTTACCATAACTAAAGCCTGCCTCTCTTCACATCTCCATGTCTTGCCCCATTTTCATTGGCACAGCTTGTACTGAGCAAGACAACCTCAATGACCTATCTCCTCATATAGCACTCCATGGCAAAGGATTCCTGAATGAAGAATATGCAAGCCATGTTAACCCAAATGAGCTTTACCTCCATACTCAAAACTTTTAAGTAAGCTTGGCAAAAACATGACAGAATCAGTTTTTTCCAAAAAGATGGACCCAACAACAAGTAAGCTTGCTGATTTTATACTGTGAAAATGAAGGTCATTTTTATATCTATTTTAATCAAACTCAAGTGGAAAGATCAAAATCAAGAACTAGATTTCTACAAAAAAACGGAGAGGGACCTAAGCCAGACATATCCCTTTGTAGAAAGCTTCTTTAGGCAAACCACAGACTTTCCTGTGTGGTTTTGTTCAGTTCACCTGGCTGGCAAAAGAACCATTGGAAAATAAGCAAGGGAAGCCATAAAAAAAATAGTCATGAATGAACCATTGTAGGTTATCCCAGAGGCCAAAAAAAAAAAAAAAAAAGGGAGTAATTCTTCAAGAAATATAGTAGTATTCTGCTAGAGTTTTTGGTAAGCAACAAAAGTCATATATTTCCAGAAAAACATAAATCACTCGAGGCTTAATAACAGGAGCTGGAAATCTTTTCTATACAGGATCAGACAGTAAACATCTTGGATTTTTGTGGGATCATCCAGCCTTTGTCACAACTATTTAATTCTACCATTTTAATGTAAAAGTAGCATAAACAATACACAAATGAATTGGTAACAGCTGTATTTCAATAAACTTAGAGTGTAAAAGTGGATTTCTCATAATTTTCATATATCATGAAACATTACCCCTCTACATTTTTTTCAGCTATTTAAAAATATTTTTTTAAAAAATTGTTAGCTTTCAAGTCATTCAAAAACAGTCCAGAGAATATAATTATCCATCCCTGTTTTTGTCATCTTGACTGTAGCTGATCTGGTCTTTCTTTGAAAGAGCTCTGATATCAATTAGGCCACTGTCACTCATCAGACTTCCAAAGGCTCAATAACTAGATTCCATCAACAGCTGCATCATGAATCAGAGTTGGAAATTCAAGAAAACTTTCACCCCAATTCTCTTCATTCTAGTGATAATATGAGTAGCACCTACTCCTACTATGTATTCATCCCCAAATCACTGCAGAAATAGTAATAAATGCTAAAATGACTTCTGAGACCTCAACTACTTTCAAAGGGTAACAAAAACACTTCCAACCCATCTACATATCTAATTCTTAAAGATTCTATAAAAATGGAATCATTGGTTAAGTTAACTCAAATTTTACTACAAACCAGGAAAGTTTCTATAAAGTGCATGTATTTTATAGTATAAAATACATTAGTTAGCTACTTTGGTAAGAGAAAATCTGATCCCCTAACTGGTCACAGATAAAAGAGAGTTATTGAAAAACAAGAAGTTTAGATTCCAATCCTAACTATACAGTTAACTACTTAGGTTAGTTATTAGCAATAGTAACTCAATTATGAAATTAAGAAGTAGATTTAGATTACTTCTGTGGTAATGTCTCAGATTCTCAGATGCTTCTACTAAGCTTTACAGAGAATACTTGATCTAGTCCAGTGAGAACTGGCAGATAATTTCCTCCATCCCCCCCCCATCTCTGACCTTTTGAAGGACCATTTAAAATACATTTGACTAGGGTGAATTCTAACTTCTTAGAAATGGTCCAGTCTTAACATAGGTATATGTGACTCCAAAAGAAAATGTAATACAGTATAGAAACTGGCAGATGTTTCTAGAGATAGACATCTGTGTCTGCTGCAAACATGAAGTCCAAGTTACAGAGCTTCCCCAAGTGTAGTCAGTCTCCCCAAAAGGTTCAGCTAGGCTTTTCTCTACTTCTCCTGAGTAGGCCTCTTCTAATTGCTATGAAATAATAGTTAATAGAGGCCCTGTGAGCCTTGGGAAGGCAAAGAATGCAGGTTATTCTAAATTAAGAGCAGTGAAGGCCTCCAGAGATTTTTGTCTGAGCCCTTAGTCTTAACAGAAGTGACAGTACTGCTCCCCCTTTTATGACTTAGGAGAGTGTAGTTTGAGAGGAGTCATCCAGGTAGAGACTTATCAGTGAACATATCCTCTCTGAGAATTACATCTTCACTCTTGAGTATGAGGTCAACTTTATGTCTTGTGAAGTCTCCCTCTCTCTCTCCTTGACTCCTTAAGTTTCTAAACAGAAAATAAGTATCTCCAGTGCATTTCGTATCTCTTTAGAATCTATCACCATCTGATTCTCCATACGTACATTATTAAATATTGGCTTTTTCTTCTACTAATCTGTCTAATAGTAATTTGTTCTTCTGTACAGTCATAGAAAACCAAGATGGGTTGAGGGACTTCTCCTCTGTGCCCTGATACATACAGTAAAAACCTTTCTTTAGATACCACAGAAATGCACCTTCAAACTTGCTTCATTTTTTCAGAATAGTCACAACCATGGCCCACAAAAATCAAGTAACAATCTGACTCTATAGTCAAATAGATCTGGATTTAGTCCCTTTATGTTGGTACTTGTAAACTGGAAGTTATTCACCACCAAGCCTTATTTTCCCCTGCTGTAGAATAGGGATACACTTTGGTAGCAATGAAAATAATATATACAGAGTGGACGTTAAATATCGATGTCTTTGGGAAGGTATCTGCAATACATTGTTTGGTTTGAAAAATAATTTATAATATCAATAACATGATAGCATTCTGAAGTTTTCAAAAGAAATACAAGTTAAAAAAAGAAGGAAATTTGGACACACACTATAATATGGGTGAAATACGAGCATATTAGGCTAAGAGAAATGAGCCAGCCACATATCAAAATACCTGTCACAAAGATAGACTACAGACTTAGTTGTCACAAAGACAACTGTTAGGTAGGCACCTATATGAAGCACATGGCGCAGCAGACCTCTCCTGTCTCACCCGCTGCTCCCCTCAGCAGTGCACGTTGTTGATCTGCTGTTCTGCTTCCTACTCTGTCTCTGTGAATCCTCTCACCACCTCTGTGGCTCTGGCCTGTCCCCCACCCAGTTCTGTACACATAAATAAATATTTTTAAAAATAAATAACTCTTTGGCCCTCCCTGGTGGCGCAGCTGGTTAAAGCACAGCACTGAGAAGTTAAAGCCACTTCCCCATGAGTTCAATTCCCGCCTGCCTCGGAGGTGACCACAGGGCGCAGCAGACCTCTCCTGACCCGCCCGCTGCTCCCCTCAGCAGTGTACTTCATCGATTTGCCTGTTCTGCCCCCCACTCTGTCTCTGGTGAAGCCTCTCGCCACCCCTGAGCCTCTGGCCTGTACCCTAGTTCTGTATGCACAAATAAATAAATCTTTAAAAATAACTCTTTAAAAAAATAGAAGCCTACTTAAAAAAAAAAAAAGGTTAAAACACTTTTAAAAAGCATACAGTGGGCCCTCCCTGGTGGCACAGCGGGTTAAAGCACAGCACTAAGAAGTTAAAGCCACTTCCACATGAGTTCGACTCCCACCTGCCCGGGAGGAGATCCACATGGTGGCAGACCTCTCCTGATCCGTCCCCTGTTCCACTCAGCAGTGTACTTCCAAGATCTGCCTGTTCTGCTCCCCACTCTGTCTCTGGTGAAGCTTCTCACCGCCCCTGCACCTCTGGCCTGTACCCCAGTTCTGCAAGAATAATAAATAAATCTTAAAAAAAAAAAAAAGCATACAGTGGATATCTGGCTGTAGAGTTATAAATACACTTTGCAATGTTTTGTCACCGCAAAAGTAGAACAAGCTTACCATTAGAAACACTAAATCAGAGGAAAAACTATTTTCATTTTCTATGTGAATAAGTTTAGAGTCTGTAAGCTGTGAAATCTAGCAACATAGGATCCGTTAAGTATTAAAATACATTAAGATTACTGTAACCAGGAACTACACATAGAATTAGCATATAATTAAGTTCAAAATAATAGATATGATAAAGGGTTGGTAGGAATGGAGCATATTTCTGATCTTAAATGGTTAAAGACAACTTTAAGTGGAATTTGTACAGTTATTTAAATTTTAACTTTGGATAAAAAAGCAATACAAAACACAAAGTATAAATTATTTTTCAATAAATTCTAGTAACTAGCAATTCCTGTTGAGCGACTAAATGGACAAGCTTGAATACAAAGCAACAACTTGAATCTCAGAATACTCACAAACCATTCAAAATAAATGATTATATTTCACAGCTACCAGCTGGTGGCAGCACCCTAAACACAAGGACTGTAACTAGGAAAGAAAGATCTCTGGAGAAACTTTAAAATACATAAGAGGGCAGGTGGTAGATTTTAACAACTTTCCAATAAATTATTGACATTCTTTAAAAAGGTTCATTGATTGTCACAAATGAACCAAGAAAAATGTACCAGGTGAGAGAATAACTGGAACTTTTGGATTCTACTGTAGGCAACACTACTGTCATAGGCATGAATTACTGGTAAGAGGTTGTTATAAGGGTCACAAAATATTAGGCTAACAGAACCTTGTAAATGTCAAATGTCAAAAGTTAGAATTATTTGTCATTATTGATTAAATTACTATATTGACTTAAAAAATAAAACATCTCTGAAACATTTATATATACATGATTTATGTATTTATGCTTAAAAAATACACTAGCATATTGAATATGTTAAATATATAATCAAAGATCAAAGAATAACAAATATCTATCTTTTAATCAAGCCATTCTTGATATAGTATGAAATCTCAACTGAATTCAGTTTTTTTTTTCCCCATGAATTTATTTTTTGTTGTTGTTGGGTTTTGTTTTGTTTTCTTTTCTTTTTCAGAAACATGCCCTACATTCTTTTCATGAGCACAGTTTATTTTTAAATTGATGCCTGGGAATTCAGCATACTGCATCCTAAAACAGCACTCCCTGACAGTCATAGTTTCCACAGTCCATCAGAACTGAGGCAAGAAGTGTGACATGCAAGAAATAACTTAACAATCATGGGACCTACAGGTAATATCCTTTAGCATTTCATACAAATCTGATATAAGTAATCATGAAAACTAGGAATGCTTTATATTAATGTCAACATTCAATGTAAAAACAGAGAGGAAAGCAGGGCTATTTAAGACTCATTATCACAGGAGATTAACAGAAGGTTAAGATGGGTGGAAACTAGAGCTAGATTTAGGATCAATGGCTTTCAGATTTTCCTGCTCTTTGCAGGAAATCTAGTTCAAATACTAGATTTGATAGTTACCTAATAGGAATTACTAGTTTCAAAAATCTATCCTCATAATGGACCACATGTAAATGATAATCAAATGAAAAAGGGGAAATGTTTTAAATTTGTTTTGTCAACACAATAATGTACTAACAAAAACATCCCACTTTGGTGAAATTAAATTCAAAAAACCTATACTTTCTCATTTCATGGAGTCTCATTTCATAGGAATATCTGTGTGCTCCTCTAAAGGAAAAAAAAAGTATACCTTGAAGACAGATGATATTAACAATGAACAAAATAGAGGTTAGTGAACTTCTAGGCATTATACAATAGCAATACACTAAATATAGCCATGTTTCAAAAATACCTAGGGAAATTAAAATATAAAACATACTAGTTTTTTGTTAAACAGGCCCAAAATGGAGTACTTAACTTCATGTCAAGCCCCCATTCACACGAAATACCTGTTGTAATTTCAACTTCTCCCAAAGTGTAATCTGAACTCATCAATCTGGAATTTCCTAATCAGCACCAGTGAGGTCATCCGCATGATGACCCCTGACATTCCACTGAGGAAAGGTGGCTTTACCTGAAATAATCTTTTGCTAATAAGATTCTCTCTTTCAGGATAACTCCCTTCCATTTTGTGTAAATTCTTTCAGGATCTAGGTGGGATGCTGCCCTGTTCATAAAGTCAACCAGAACTCTAAATTTGTGAATTTTCTTAAATTCTCACATACTATCTAAAATATTCCTAATTTTACTGGAATCAGGCCTTTGTAAAAATACAGATTAAAGTGATATACATTTTTCAATCCAGAAAAGTCCAAGAAGTTTAACAGGATGATCCCCAAGGAGGGTGGAGCTGAGCAGAGAGGAGAGGAAGCTGGACAAGAGACTGGAGAAGGGAGGGGGGTGACCTGGAGAGGTCACATGGAGCAGAGAGACCTGAAGAAACTGCACTTGCTTCTTGGACTGGTTAAAACAAATGAAGGGGCCCTCCCTGGTGGCGCAGCGGGTTGAGGCACAGCACTGAGAATCTAAAGCCACTTCCGCATGGGTTCGATTCCCGCCTGCCCCGGAGGTGACCACATGGCGTGGCAGACCTCTCCTGACCCGCCCGCTGCTCCCCTCAGCAGTGTACTTCGTCCATCTGCCTGTTCTGTTCTCTACTCTGTCTCTGGTGAAGCCTCTCACCGCCCCTAAGCCTCTGGCCTGTACCCCAGTTCTGTATGCACAAATAAATAAATCTTTAAAAAAAAAAAAAAACAAATGAAGGTTGAAAAACAAACAAACAAAAAAAAAAAAACAGAAGAAGGTGAGAAACCCGAAGGAAGATTAACAGTGGAACTTTTATCTTGGCTTTGACTTTGCTATTTTCCTCCCAGACTTGTCTGACTATTTCTGACCCTTTTCTATGGAGCTTTCAGGCCTTGCTTTGTGTGGATCCATCTGGGCGGATTTTTACCTGCGAGGAGATGGGTAACTGTGTGTTTGATTTAGAAACTATATTCTTTGTCTTTTCCATATTGCACATTAATTGTATTGATGTATTTAATTGTATTAAGGTTCCTTTCCATTAAAGCTCTTTATGTTTTTCTTGATGTGGCAGATGGCAGAACCTATCTAGGAACGGGCAGGTTTGGGAGACCTGGGGTACCCCTAACCCTGTCCTGTAACAGAAAGACAAGTCACCTTTTTAATTGCTTGCTGTAACACACTTACTTTAAAAAAGATGTTACAACACTAAAAACCTAATCTGAAACCAAGCAAGTGGATGAAGTAAAGTAAAACAAAAATAAACTTTTACACTATTAATCTAATTAGTGGTTACCAGAAGGGAATGACGAGGGGGTAACTGGATAAAAACTGAGTCACATATTAAAGGACAAAAGTGGACT
This sequence comes from Condylura cristata, assembly GCF_000260355.1. Taxonomy (NCBI): domain Eukaryota; kingdom Metazoa; phylum Chordata; class Mammalia; order Eulipotyphla; family Talpidae; genus Condylura; species Condylura cristata. Next base: position 51,668,663 of record NW_004567106.1, on the reverse strand, counting down.
TTAAGAGATGAATTTAATGTAGTTATATACACATGTTAATTGTCAGTGTTACACTCTTGAAACTTAAATAGTACTCTAATGCAAGATTATTTCAATAATGAAAAATATTTAAATGATAAAAGTTCTAGGATGCATATTGTAGGAGATCAGAGGTGGGGATGGAAGAACGCATTAGAGACAGGGTGGAGAACAGAGCATGTGGGTTTATTGAAATCCACTGCTAACTTAAGGCTCTCTTTTATACTCTGTTTTTGCAAGCTTTCTAACTAGGTGCACAAGTTTGCAGCAGTTAGTTATCTGGGATGTCTGCCCTCTGGTAATGGCCTCTGACACCAAAACATGTGCTGGCCACTGCATCAGCATTCCTAGAATTGAGCTGGTTCTTCTGATCTTTTTATGGCTTTGTCCCCAAAGCAGCTTTATCTATTCCCTTATCTATTCCAGGCTCCCAATCCTGCTTGCTGGGTCAGGAGTGGGGGGGCTTAGTTTTTAACCTTATTCAATTGCACCCCAACACGTACCAAAAATAGGATTAAAAAAATGAAAGTTCCTACGCATCCTTACTAGTAAACATAAATATAAATACTAAAAAATAAATTTTACATCTATGATCAGGTCTATTTTCAAATCCTCATCAACTACAATAAAATCAATGCTTATTCACAGAGAACTTTTTAAAAGGTGATTAAAAAGTATTTAACACATGCCCTTTGCAGCAACATCGATAGAGCTGGAAGGGATCATGCTTAGTGAAATAAGCCAGAAAGAAAAGGAAAAATACCGGATGGTTTCACTCTTAGCAGGAGTATAAAGGACCATGGGAGAAAATAATAATAATAATGAACAACTATATACCAGAGACATTTTATAGGGGTGGAGTGGGGGAGTGGGATCAAAAATGGTGGGGGGAGGGAAGTGCACTGGACTAAGGTGATGGCACATGGGTGATTTGGTGATGGGAAGCCCATGGGGATTACAACTAGATGGAAAAAGACACAAGATGATGTAAAAATAAACTATTATATATTTTTTTAAAAGTGTTTAAGCTAGGGGCCTCACTGATTGCAAAAGGCGTTAAGTCTCAGCAATATGAAGCTTTCCACAGTCACTGCAACGTGAATTCAATCCCCAGCCAACGTGACCCACATGGCGTGGCAGACCTCTCCTGTCTTACCTGCTACTTCTCTCAACAGTGTATTTCAGTAGATCTACTTGTTCTGCTCCCCACTCTGTCTCGTGAAGCCTCTCACCACCCACCCCACACTTCTGGCCTACACCATAGTTCTTGTATGCATAAGTAAATAAATCTTTAAAAAATAGTATTTAAGTCATTTGGGGGAATTGTTCAGTGATAGCCTCTTCACTTTTTTTCTCTGAATAAAGAACAAGAACTTGGTTTCACAAGTCCCCAGAACCATTCAAAGAATTAGAATATAGTCTGAGGAAGTCAGGGAGCTTTCGAACTTACAAGCAATGTCTGCAGACTGAGGAATTTTCTTGTTACTTCATTTCATACTGCACTGTAACTACAGTAGTATTAACTGACAAAAAAAAACAGAAATTATTTTATTCCATACTACAATGTAAATATAGTTGTATAAATTGACAAAAAATATATACCCAGAAATTATCCCAGATATGCTTGTTTTACATTTTCAGCAACAGAAAATGAAAAACAAAACTAAGGGACAATGAAGTACTATCATAGAAACTGTAACATATTAACACAATCATTTTCTCAATTCTGCCATAAAGTCATGATGGATTCTGTTTAAAACATTAAAAAGAGTCCTTTAAGAGCTCTAAATTATTAAAATGCCCATCTTGCCAGAGTTCATCTCAATATTCTCAACATATATTCTGAATTAAGAGATATAATGAGCTGAATATTTCATTCTTTCTCTCCAGAGAGCATGGGCAACATGATGTAATTGTAAAATTGAGCCAAATGACTAATACAAAAACAAGGTTAAAGAACCCATAAGCTATCTTCGTAGATCTCTGATTATCATTATCCAAGAAATCATTTTCAGGTTATTGAGGTTTTTTCTTTCTTCATTTAAAAATTGTACCAACTATGGGCCCTCCCTGGTGGCTCAGCGGGTTAAAGCACAGCACTGAGAATCTAAAGCGGCTTCCGCATGAGTTCGATTCCCGCCTGCCCTGGAGGTGACCACATGGCGTGGCAGACCTCTCCTGACCCGCCCGCTGCTCCCCTCAGCAGTGTACTTCGTCGATCTGACTGTTCTGCTCCCCACTCTGTTCTCTGGTGAAGCCTCTCACCACCCCTGAGTCTCTGGCCTGTACCCCAGTTCTGTATGTACAAATAAATAAATCTTTAAAAAAAAAATTGTACCAACTATGAATACAAAGGCCAAGCATTTTCCATTTAGATCAAATTAGTCAGTCAAAAATATATTATCCAATATTCTATCCAATATTCATCCCTATGATGGTAAAGAAACTAAAATTTTAAAATTGAAGTAGAATTTATAGTGGATACCATAGTCTTCTCAAATTTAAAAATACAGACAATGGTAGTGTCATTTTGAGAGACCCTGATCTCAGATTGGTAGAGATAACTGAAATATTGTAGAAGCAATCTCTAAACAAATTATCCTGCAGAGGCAACCAAATCAGCAGCAGTTATGAACTACAGACAACCCATTCAGAACGCCTGACTAAGAAACATGTTAAAAGTCCAACAGTACACCACAGAAGGGGATTCCACATTAACACATTTAACATAGACACAAAAATGTGTGTGTGTGTGTATGCACGCACACACACACACACTGCAACCCTTACACTTAGCAACAGTTAGCAGAGATTCTATGTATCTGGTTAATTTTAAATAAATTAATTACATTAAAAATATATTATGATGGGCCCTCCCTGGTGGCACAACAGGTTAAAGCACAGCACTAAGAAGCTAAAGCCACTTCAGCATGAGTTCAGATCCTTGCCCCGAAGGTGATTCACATGGCACAGCAGACCACTCCTGACCCTCCCGCTGCTCCCCTCAGCAGTGTACTTCTCAGTCAGCCTATTCTGCTCCCCATTTTGTCTCTGGTGAATCCTCTCACCACCCCTGCACTTCTGGCCTATACCCCAGTTCTGTATGCATAATAAATCTTTAAAATACATACATATATAATGCTGTCAACTGAAGGTAATTAGCACAGCTTGAAACATAAACAAATACTGTTTAAAAACAATATTGTATTAGAAACTTGAAATCACCCCCAAAGAAGAAATTTTTACTTGATCTTCAGCTAAAATTGCCTAGATAAACTTCATTGCCTAATAAAGTACATTCATAAAGTATATTTTCAGGTTTCATACACTTTTGCTTTGTCATTAGGCAAAGCAGACACAGATTATATTTTCTGAGAACAAATAAGGGTACTGCCATTACTATGGCATTTTAGAGAAAAAAATAAGGAAACCTGGTCATCATTTCCTGTTCTATGCTCTCTATATTGACATTATGCTCCCTATGAACTCCCTATATTGACATTAAATCATCAATCTCACTGATTGTTGTTGTATTAAAAAGTGGTCTCCACTATTAAGAGAGTTATATAAGACATATCCTCTCCAAAACTTGGCCAGGAAAAGTCGTGAAGGCTTGTAGACAGTTAACAACCCATAATGATAGCTTCTAAAAACATTATTATCTAATCCCTGCAATTTTATCACTTTAGTAACTGCTAGTCCCTTCTGTAACTTACACAGACACAAATGTCTTTCTTTACAGATCATTTATCAAGTGAAACTTCTTTTCCAGGAAAACATACCTGAGTTCCACGGGCTGTAACACAAACAGCCAAACAGCAATAAAACCATTCAGCTGTACTTAGTATTGATAGTTGGTGTTTTGTTTTGTTTTGTTTTTCCTACTATGTTCTTTCACAAAGAAGGTGATTTTCAAATCTGGAAAGATATTCCATAGTTTGACTCACGTGTTTCTTAAAGCGATGAGGCGTTTAGTATATAGTTCAGGTGAGGTTTCAGCTGATAATAATCAGACCTCCTGCTTTCTATCATTTGCAGCAGAACAGTTTTCAGTCATCTCATGCACCTTTATATTTTGTAGATCAGGTGCTACTTTATTGCTTCTGCTCTAAACAAATGTCAAATAGTTCTTCAATGTTTTCCAACACCCACATCCAAATTTTCTACTAATTGGCTGGTGCTAAGAGTCCCATATTCACAACACCACAGGCTACAGAAGAGAAAACCCTCCTAGCCAGAGTTTCAGAGAGTATCTTCCATAGGTCTCAGTTTTTCAGAAATGAGATACTCATTCAGCTGCTAGTATTACTACATCTTTTTTAAAAAAGAAAATTATTTTTACTTATTTGTGCATACAAGGACTGGGGTATACGCCAGAGGTGCAGGGGATGAGAAGATTCGCCAGAGACAGAGTAGGGAGCAGAACAGGAAGATCTACTGAAATACACTGCTGAGGGGAGCAGCAGAGAGACAGGAGAGGTCTGCTGCTTCTTTTGGGTTAGCAACCTGGCTTGAGGTGGGGTGGGGGAGCAGCAGTGATGATAGGATGACAGTGCTGAAATGTAACCCTTATGCCACCCACATTTCTACATCTTCATATAACACTTACCATCCAGAAGATTGAACAGCATTTCTCAGTGATGATGTTATGGGCTTCATCAGCAGAGTTAGGCTGCCAGGCATTAAAGGGCAGCCTGGCCCATCATTGTGACAACACAAAGCTCCCCCACACTCAACACTGCCCTCCCAACCTTAACAATGCAGTCCCCTGCCACCTCAAGGGAGCCACACAAAGCTCTCAAGCAAATTTTCTTTCTTAAGAACTTGATTATTTTATTAGACTGCAGAACTGTTAACAATGCTGTGTGAGGGTATAGGACAACCCTGAGGAACACTACAGGTCCCTACTGTTACTATCCCTAAGATGTTAAAAGCAAGAGGAGTGGTCAGAACTGGGAAAGCAAAAACTAGAGTTTAAAACTATGTAGAGATATTGTGGCTCTAGTGGGGTGAGGAGGATCAGTCAGACAATCTCCCTAGGCCCCCCAATCTTCTACCAGGCTTCTTCCCATCAGTGAAACCAAACAGAAGACAGAAAATATACATTTGACTCTCCAGGATAGAGTGGAAGAGTAGGAAAGGAAGGAACAAACAAGATGTCTGCTACATCATACAGTCTCCATCAATTATTCTAAAGTGGGGGGGGGGAGACTTTACAGGTGTTCACAGCAACAATTTTCCTAGAGGAAAACTACAATTAGTACTTCCTGTTCAACAACTACATTCTTATTTTCTTGATTTTGTTCTCTAAAACAGCTCTCTTCCATGTCAAATTATTTCCTCTAATGCCTTAATTCATGTTTATTACTCTTGTATAAAAATATTATCAAAGATTTCCTCAATCTATTTTTTTTAATATTTTATTTATTTATGCATCCAAGAGCTAGGTTAGATCAGAAGTGCAACAGGAGGGTTGGGGTGGTGAGAGGATTCACCAGAGACAGAGCAGGGAGCAGAACAGGCAGATTGACTGAAATACACTGCTGAGGGGAGCAGTGGACAAGACAGAAGAGGTCTATTACATCAGGTCTATTACATCAGCTCTTTTGCTGGGGATCAAACTCATGCTACATTAGCTACTGATAGCTTCACAGTGCTAAGGTATAACTCTTTGTACCTCCAGGGAGGCCTGTCCTCTTAATCTGAAAACATTATGTTCACTGGTTTCTCCTTGCATGAAGATAAATATATATTTAGATATAGTAGATTATTTTGTAGGCTATTTAATCAGGCTATTTTCCCCCAAAATGAAAGTTGTTTCCTTAATAAGTTACTTCTATTATTCTTATGTATGAAAACCACTAATCATATATATTTATATACTTTGGCAAATAATTACATCCTTAAGCTTCCTTTTTTTTTTTTAAGATGTATTTGTTTATTCATAGAGAACTGGGGTACAGGCCAGAGGTGCAGGGGCAGTGAGAGTATTCACCAGAGACAGAGTGGGGTGCAGAACAGGCAGATGAATGAAGTACACTGCTGAGGGGAGCAGCGGGAAGACAGGAGAGGTCTGCTGCACCATGTGGGTCACCTCCCTGACCGGGGATCGAACTCGTGCCAAAGCAGCTGCGGCCAGCTTAAAGTGCTGCATCCTAACCCATTGTGCCACCAGGGAGGGCCCATATCCTTAAGTTTCTGTGATATTTTTGTGAAGATATATTCAAATACCAAAAAGTTAAGTAAATTTATGAATCAAGTCCAAAACATCCTCCAATCCATTTGCTTCAAAAGAAAATCTAGAATCTTGAAGACATTATGCCAAGAAAAGTAAGTCAGTCACAGAAAGGCAAATAACATGATTCCTTTTACATTAGGTTACAAAGGCACAGAGACAGGCCCAACAGTGGTAGTTGCCAGGGGTTGGAAGGAAAGGAAAGGGAATGTCAGGGGGGCGTTAGTGAGTCCAGAGTTTCAGTTAGGTAAGATGAAAATGCTCTGGAGATGGATGGTCTTTGTCACTGTACTACAATGAAAGTATATCTAATGTCACACTTAAATATACTTTTAAAAAGGTTAAAATAACAAATTTTGTTATACATATTATCACAATAAAAAAAAAGTAATTTTAGCAATTAGGACATCACTTACACTAGGATAGAACATTCATTTAGTATCCGTGGGGCTTTTTTTCCTATTGGGAAATACCTTTTCCAATATAGCAAAAGGCACCCCTGAATTGTAATTATCCATGTATCTAAAACTCCTCTTATTGTTGGGCTTCAAAGTTTCTAAACAGTGGCTCAACTGCACCCCTGAGTCCTCTAAGCAAACTATTTCCACTGTCCTTAATATCCAATCAGAATCAAATCTCACTCTTTTTTAAATTGCTATTAAAGTAACAATGTTTTACATCCTACTGATGTCCTGACAGTGCAGGGTTTCCTTCCTCAGGTAGAGCCACAGTAGCACTCACACCACCAAATCACCCACAAACTGTCACCATAGCCTCTGGGCTCTCTCCCCCTGCTCCTCTGGACGACTCAGATCTGTGGCTAGCTTTCAAGGGTTAGTTTTAATTATATCTCTGTCTGCCCCTCAATCTGGCTTCTCTGTATTTCACATATAAAGGACATCACCCAGTATTTATCTTTCTCCTTCTGGCCAATTCGTTTAGCATCATCCCTTCTAGCTCCATTCACACTGCTGCAAATGACATGAGTTTACTTTTTTAATCACTGAATAGTAACCCATCATCTATATATACCACATCTTGATCTACTCATCTGTCCTGGGGCATACAGTTTGTCTCCAAATGTTGGCTGTTATAAAGAGGGCCGCAATGAACATGAAATGCAAGTTTCCTTTCATTAGTGTTTCTGTGTTCTCTGGGTAGATATCTAGGAGCAGAATTGCTGGATTGTATGACAGAGTCGCTTACAGTCTCTTGAGAAACGCCCACAATGCCTCCAGGTTACATTCCCACCAACACTGTAGATAGGTTCTTTTTTTCTCCACATCCCTACCAGCACTTATTGTTTCTGGTCTTGACATGATAGAGGTGGTAATAGAGAGTAAAATTTTTATGTAATGCTTCAATAGCAGTCTTTAGATAACTATGTTCCTATACCATGCTAGGTACTGAAGCTTCAAAGATGACTAAGAAAAGGTTTCAGGCATCAGGGAGATCATGTAGTGAAAGGCACAATTATGACTGCATATTTTTTTTCTTTCCCAAATTCAAGCAGATACTAAGCTCCGCTTATTGCTACAGAGGAAGCACATGTTGTGGTGGAAAAAGTAGTAGGCTAGGAATCTTTCACACTTTTTCAGAACAAATAAAATCCCCTGAATATACATTGAATAAATAATGGAGTACCACTGCAGCAAGCAGAATGAACAAACTGCCAATGCACACACATATGAAACTCAAAAACAAAATGCTGAGGAAGAGGGGAAAGCTCAGATAAAAGCAATATATATTAAGATATTATGCATGCATAAATTCAAAAACTATTGCAAAACTAATATATAGTGAGAGAAGGCCAGAGAATCTCTTCGAAGATTCAGTTCAGACTCTAATAATGTTAGGATAATAAAGAATGGAGTCTTCAGGTCAGAAGCAATACTTCACTCTGCAATAGAAGTAAATAGAACAGAAGCCTCCAACTCTGAATCACTACAAATCCTAGGCAGTAGCTAATGTTCTGCTGAATAAACAAGGACTTGGAAAGAATAATACGGAAGGATTGATTGGTGGCTAGGAATGAGAGCCTGGGGTATGTGGGTAGGTTATTGAAAGGGTTCAAAGGATGGGAATACCCACAAGAATTCTCATTAAAAAGTCAGAGTGTAGAAGAAGCCCTTAACTATCCTTACTGGTCTCCTTTACTGGTTCCTCCTCTTCTTCCCACCCTTCTTCAGTCTGAAAGTCCCAGAATTTAATCTCGAGCCTTTCATTTTATCCATCTCTATTTAGTATTTTAGTGATCTAATCCAATCCCGTGACTTTAAGTTCTACTTTAAAATTCTCCCTATCTTCAGACTTAAACATCCATCTACCTATCTGACATTTCTATATGAATATCTCCAACTTAACACATCCAAAATTAATCTTCCCTCAAAACTTACTCCTTCTTACCCTAAATCAGATTTCCCATTTCTTCTGATACCAATGGGGATTATACATATAGGCACTCTAAAGAACTTAAAAATGAGCAGTAATTAAAAAAAAAAACATGAAATAACTGAATTCATACATTCTGTCAGTGGCAGCTGAGAAAACTACCCATTAGCTCCTGCTATCAAGATCTCTGGAGTGCTCTAAGATTCTGTCCTTTCTGAAATCTAATTTTTGAGCTTTTCATTATATTCTTAAATTTTCACTTTGCCGGAGTCAGTTCATATTGCCTGCAACTAAAATCATCAGCTCTCAGTTCATTGACTCTGCTTTACCACCACCACCAACTACCAATCTGTCGCCAACCCTTATAGTCAGGATGAGAAGGCACTCATTCACTTTCAATTCCATACTAATCAAACATGCCCAGAACTTTTCTGTACATTATATGAGAAAGACTAAGAATTAAAATGATCTTTCAGCAAAGTATTCAATCCCAAATTGGTTATGCCCAGCAATTCATAGAAAATACAATGAGTAGGAAATATTCCCTTACAGTTTATTTAAACTCGCCCTGTACCAAATTCAAATAATCCTTTCCTCTGATCTTTCACAAACGCTATTACAGCAGCTAATCTTAGTCAAAGAATAAAGGACTAGGTCTCCTCATCTGTATTCCTGTCAGACAGGATTGAGAAAATGTTTCATATTTTTAAATAGTCATCATATTCAAATGATGTGCACTTTGAGTTGAACATAATGTTGAGTATCCACTACTAATATATTAGAGTGTGAACTGTCTGCGAAATCTTTCAGATCATATAGCAAAAATAGGAGGGAATAAAACATAACACTTTACTATCTGGATATTTCTAATTAATCCATCAGTTTGCCTAGGACAAATTTTATGCACATCTCAAAAATAAAAACACTGTATTTACTCACATTAACTCCTTCATTTTTTTTTCCACTTAAGCTTGGTTAAACTTGGGAATTGTATGTGTAAACAGAATGACCTAAAATAACTTTAAGATCCCACCTAATTTCTGCATCTACCTTTCAGTTTAACCTTAAAATATCTAATCAATAGGTAGAGTGTGAACACCACATACAGAATTCTTAAAGGCCAGCAACTATGTCTGTGCTCAAATAATACAAATTTATATAGGGGAGCCTTACAGCTGCATGGACAAGCACCATCTAGTGGCAAAAATAATTTCTCCAGAAAAATAGTTAAGGCTTACATATCTAAATTACCTGCCAAAATCCAAATCATGGTCATTTCTTGTTCAGAATCCAACTTTATTTAAAATGTATAATGACTATATGGATGCCAAAGTCAAAGTAACACCAGCTTTAAGATAAAGACTGGGGTCCTTTCTGGTGGCCTAGGTGTTAAGTCTCAGGGCTACCACCATGATGGCCCATTGTGAACACCCCAGTCAGGAAGCTGACGCTCTTATGTTGCAGCAAACCTCACCTGTCTTTCCCACTGCTCCCTTACTTGCTCTCATTTGAGTGGTCTTTGAATACTTCCACAGAAAAACAAAACTCTTCATTCCGTAAGTGTTGGATATACATAGTGACTTCCATTCTATGAGCATTTGAAAAGGAAGGGAAGTAACTTTCCAGTGTAGACTTGACAAAAATTACCTTAGTCAGGTGAACAAAGTCAACATGAACAGGTAAGTCAAGTCCATGGTATATATATCCTTGATATGTGATGAAAATGGTACTTTACTTATGTGGCCTTCTTTCTTAATCCCATAATCCCAGAAAAAAATAATTGAAAAATACCAGGTCAAGTCCATTTGTGGAATAATCTACAAAATACTTAACCAAGGGCCCTCCCTGGTGGTACAGCAGGTTAAAGTACTATGATACTATGAAGCTATCTGCAGCCACTGCAGTATGAACTCAATCCCTGGCCAGGGAGGTGACCCACATCTGTCTCTGGTGAATCCTCTCATCCCCCCACCACACACACACACACACACACACACACACACACACCTCTCTGACTTATACTTGTACACAGAAATAAATAAATATTTTTAAAAAATACTTAACAAATATCCTTCAAAACTGTCACAGCTTAGAAGGCTCTAAGAAGACATGACTATTTAATGCAATGGGGTATTTACAGATGTAATCTATAATATGACTTTTGGCCCTCCCTGGTGGTGCAGCAAGTTAAAGCATAGCACTAAGAAGCTAAAGCCACTTCAGCATGAGTTCCATCCCTGCCCCAGAGGCAATCCACATGGCACAGCAGATCTCTCCTGACCCGCCTGATGTTCCCCTCAGAAGTGTACTTCACCAGTCAGCCTGTTCTGCTCCCCACTCTGTCTCTGGTAAAGAGTCTCACCACCTCTGAACCTCTAGCCTGTACCCCAGTTCTGTATGCACAAATAAATAAATCTTTTTTAAAGAATTACTTTCAGTAAAAAAGCCAAGGAAATCAGGCCCTCCCTGGTGGGACAATGGGTTAAAGAACCATGAAACCACTCACAGCCATTGAACTCCAGCGTAAGTTCAATTCCCACATGGTGCAGCAGACCTCTTCTGATCAGTCTGCTACTTCCCTCAGCAGTGTATTTCAGTCAATCTACCTGTTCTTTCCCTACTCTGTCTCTGGTGAGTCCTCTCATCCCCCACATTTCTGGCCTGTACCCCAGTTCTTATCTGCATAAGTAAATAGATCTAAAAAAAAAAAAAGTAAGGAAATCCTAATGAAGTATAGACTTCAATTAACAATATGTACAAAAATTATTCATTAATTCACAGGTACCATACTAATACATTAATAATAGGTGAAATTATATCTGAAGAATATGCAGCCTTCTTATACTAAGTAATTTTCTGTAAGTCTAAAAGTATTCTACAAAATATGCTTTATACAGATTATGTAAAAAAGAAAGGAAAAGCAATGAATACCATGGCAAATACTAACCCGAATAATGTTTAAATACAGGTACTTAGTGCCCCAGTGTACACTTTTTTATTATTTTCTTAATGGATCAAATAATCATTCGAAATTTTTAATTTTTTTAAAATCTTTCATAATGAAATCCACTTTAGACTTAATATAATCTAACTTTTCCTCTAATTTCACTCTCCTTCAGCCAAACTGAAGCTCCAAGCAGTATGTCATTCCTCTGTTAGTGCCATTCCAGGAGTTCTCAGAGCAGGCTCAACTCAATAACTACCACCATGTAAAGCTTTCTCTCACCCCATTGGTATTTGTTTTTTTAATTTGTGCTCTACACATTTTACTTTGGATTATAATTGGCTGTGAATTTGTTTCTCTTCCTCTCTCCACTAAATACCTTGAGGTCAGGGCCTATATCTTGGTCATTTTTCTATCCCCTCACACCCACATCAAGGACTTATTGTGACCTGTTAATAGTATGACTCAAATGAATTTATTATTTGATAGTAAGAGACCAAATGCTCAACAGAAAAGTCTTTTCTTAGAGCAGCAAATCAATTAGAATAAGATCAAGGGGACAAGTACCCCAAAATACAAAGGAGTAAATTTAAGAAATAGTTAATAAAAAGCTTATTCATTCCATTCAGGAATGGAGCTCCTGTTTTGACTGTCATAAATTTATCCTCAAAAAATGAAGGGAAACAAAAATCTAGGAGACAAATATATAACTATGAGGAACAGGTTTGTTTTAGTTTGTTTCATTTTGTTTTACATAGAAGAATTGGGGTGTAGGCCAGAGGAGCAAGAGATGAGGGAATTCACCAGAGACAGAGTGGGGAGCAGAACAGGCAGGCTGACTGAAATGCACTGCTGAGGGGAGCAGCAGGTGAGACAGAGGAGGCCTGCTGCACCATATGTGGGGTTAGTTCCTTAGCCAGGGATAGAACTCAGGAATTGAAGCTGTAGTGGTGATAGTGCTAAGATTTAACCTGTAGGCAACCCAGGAGGCTTCAGATCTGTTTTTTAAAAAAGGAAAAGAAAAAACTACCATTCTTGAAGCTTACTCAAAAGAAAAAAACTGATTAAGTCAGGCACTGAGAATTCTAGAACACAATGGATATAATAGCATCAACAATAGCTACCACTAAATATCTAAAATGTATGGAGCATTAGTATGTCAGGGATCATGCGAAGGCGTGAGTAATATTAGCTTATTTAAGGTAACTGGTGTTAAGATCACAGAACAAGAAGCCAGAAAGAGAAAGAAAAATACCGGATGGTTTCGCTCATAGCAGGAGTATAATGGACCAAGCGAGAAAATAATAAGAATAGTGAAAAGCCATATACCAGAGACATTTTGTGGGGGTGGAGTGGGGAATGGGATCAAAAATGGGAAATGGCGGGGGAGGGAAATGGGATTATGGTGATGGCACATGGGTGACCTGGTGATGGGAAACCCGTGGGGATTACAATTGAGAAAAAAAAAAATGTACAAAATGATGTAAAAATAAACTGTTAAAAAAAATAAATTCACATAAAAAAAAGACCACAGAACGTATAAACAACTTGAAATCACATTGGGCTGGAGCCAAAATGCAGTAAAGGCATCATCAGACTTCATTGTCTTCAGTAACTTAGGAGTGGAAAGTCTACATGCAATTTAGCAGAAGGGCAGGAAGGGCAGGGCAGGCCTCTTTAGCACTGACTACACCAGCTATACCTTCAGACCTACCCCAGCACAATGACTTGAGCAGCCTGCCTGACCAAAGCCACTTTAATGTCCCCACTAACAAAGGCAACCAGTGAAAGGGGAAGACGGGACAAGGGTCCTAACCACCAGGAGACAGAAGTTAATAGAGTAGCTGGAGAACTCAGAGCAAGAGGGTGCATTGCCTAGATATCACCAGGGGCACCAAAGCCCTGCCAGACCCCTGTGGGCTCAAGGCTGTTAGTATTATTCAAGAGAGCACAAGCATATACTATACTTCCAGTACAGTGTAGCCACAGAAATCCAGGTTTATTTGAATGTATTTTGTATCAGTGACCAAAAAGAAAGTGAATCCCTTGATCTTTTTTGCAACACTGTATCATGTCATGAGTGCTTCAGATGACTGACACCCACCTTATTTCTAAAGTAACATCCATTAAGTTTTTGCAGACTTGAGAAGTCTACCATCCTCTGTTAGATAATTTGTAGCATCCTACTATCAGGAAATTAGGAAAAAGGAATTCATCAACATACAACACTAGACTGTAAGACTGAAGTTTCTTGTTCTCCATGTGTATAAGAAAAGCGGTGAAAAAATGAGAGATTACTTCTCATTTAAATGCAAAGTAAAAACTTGGTCTTTTCAAATATAGTAGGGCTTCACTAGGAAGACACGTAAATTTTGCCCAAACTACTGAAAAAATACAGTAAATAAATAAATTTGATAGGACAGATACCATCTAGCTACCATTTTTCAATGTTCTGGTTGGCTAGTCTATACTGAAAAAAGAGTTCCATAAAGCCAAGCATCAAAGGCATTCATGTATCAATAGCATATTTTTAATGAAATATAACATTTAGTCAAAATAATGAATGATTACAAAAAAGAATACTACCCACTAACAAGATATTGTTTAATGTATAAATATTTTTATCTTGTTTTTGCAGCCATTACAAACACAATATATACATTAATAAAGAACCTTATGTTTTACTTCTGAGTCATGCTTATTCCTAAAAAGTGGGCAAGACTATATAGCCAAGACAGGTCAGGGAAGAGAACCCTTCCCTGTGACCACCAGTGTCCCACAGTTTTATTCGCACAGCTACTCCCCACCTGCTAATCACTGCACTTAGAAATCATTTAAGATTACAACAGATATTCAATAGTGTAGTTATAAACAATCTAGAAACTCATTATCTGCTTAGTGTAATATTTGAATATTCTTTAGAAAGAATATACAGGATAAACAAGTTCCTGTTATACACTATAACCCATCATTTCACTATGAGAGACAAAACCTATATAATACAGCCTTCTAGAGAAATGACCTACAGTTAATGTCTTAGGTTTAAACAGTAGCTCCCAGTCTACAATGCCCCTTCTTATTTATTTTACTGTCTTACATGGAAGTTGCATTCCTGTCAAGGGACTAATTCCTGACCAAAGCAGGAAGCCAAAAACAACTGTGTCAACTACGCAGATATTCACAGAATGCCCAGGGTGGAGCCTCTTACAGTCTACTTAGGAAGCATAAACACTCCTTAAGTTATGGTATTTGTCCACTTGCACACACTTTCTGTCAGAGCATTCTGCCCCACGTCTAGACAATCCCTAAGCTGTCTGGGCCCATTTGATCGGCCATACTTATATAGTACATTCCCCTCTTCCATTTGTTTTTTTCCTGCTCTCAATTTCTCCATTATTTCCATCTTGAGCAATCACTCTAAATACAAGGGAACACAGTTTCCTCCCTTGTTTTTTTTTTTTTTTTTTTTGAATTCTCGTCCCAGCTACCTCAAAAGAATCCTTTTACTTTACTTCAATGGGCCCTCCCTGGTGGCACAGTGGGTTAAAGCACAGCACTAAAAAGCTAAAGCCACTTCCACATGAGTTCGATTCCCGCCTGCCCTGGAGGTGACCACATGGCGTGGCAGACCTCTCCTGACCCGCCCGCTGTTCCCCTCAGCAGTGTACTTTGTTGATCTGCCTGTTCTGCTCCCCACTCTGTCTCTGGTGAAGCCTCTCACCCCCCTGAGCCTCTGGCCTGTACCCCAGTTCTGTATGTACAAATAAATAAATCTTAAAAAAAAAAAAATATTTAAAAAAAAAAAAAAAGAACCCTCTCTTACTTTCAGTTGTAAATCAACTAAACTTCACGTGAAGTGCCACATATTAGCACTACCCCTCTGGTGAAATGAAATAAGAAAATGGCCATCAGTGCCATCAATCTGGGAAAATCTTAAAATACCCAGAGTAATTCATGTCTTTTCTTCATGTTTCACCATTGAGCAATAGCTATATGATGGACAACAAAGGTGAACAAGTCACAGTCCGCATTCTCAAGCTCTTCTGAGTATATTAAGGAAATCGTTTCTTCTAAATGTTTCTACCACATGACCGTTCTCACTCATGCATGCTTTGCCATCAAAATGGATATTTTTAGTATGTTCTCTTGTAGTGCTTCCTTTAGCAGCACAACTGGTATTACAACAGTACTCATTTTGCTTTAGGCAATTTTTTTTCATGTGTACAAAAAGAATATCTGCTTGTCATAAGATATAAGTAGACTTTGTGGACAAGTCCAGGAAACCTAGTGACCAATGAGAAAGCGTGCAGCACAGTGCTTAGCTTGTATAAAAACTCAATAAAGGGTAACTGTTCATCCCAATATTATTTGTAAGACGTGACTCTATGGCATATGTTCCTTGTCCATAGTGAGAAAAAGATATATGTGGAAACATTAGTGAACATAGCAATACATTAGAGGATGTCAATTATTTAGCACAGAAACTGAGAGGACTACAAATAACTTCAGACCATGTCCAAATAAAAACTGAAAGGAGTAATGCAAGTTCAATTTTAGAGGGCCCCACCTCTTCAAATGAATGAGTAAACAAGCCTCTAGATGAATGATTTATCTAGTGGTTAACCAATGAATATACAAGGGTTCAGAGTGAGAGAAATGGACTAGAACACCAGACATATAAAATTATGTATGTGCTATACTCAAGACTCAATGCTAAATGTTACCTTACTTAGAATTAAACAAAACTATAAAACAGATTACTGTTCTGATCTTGTAAATGAAGAAAGTCTTACAAATCATTTATTCAAAATTACCCAACAGATGGAAAATTGGAATTTTAATTCAAAGCTTTTCTTTTTAAATCCAGTGTTCCTGCCATTGCATCACACCTGATATTTATTTCTTTGAGTTGATAAATAATACTTTATGGAGAAAATATATTCTAGCAAATTGGCAAAAAAAAATTCTATTGCATTAAAACTATTTTCAGGCCTTCATTGGTGGTGCAGCGGGTTAAAGCACAGCACTAACACTATTTTCACTATGGCTTCTTATGTAAGTGAGAAATCATTTCTACAAAGGGAATATATAAATACATGCACTTAAAATTGTGTTTGAATCATTTCAAATTATTATGTTTCTGTGTGTTAAGTAGCACATTGCCTGATAGCACTGTTCAGAAACTTTTCCCAATTGAAATCCTCCTTCTATTATCCCATCCCCCACAGACAACCCCTTTTTCTGTGTTGGAAGAAACTCAAGTGCCATTCTTACAGATACGACATTCTTAACCTTACAAGTTCTTATGTGAATGCTCTTGGTTATATCACACAATTGGCACCCAATGTAATCAGCTCTTGATTCTGAACATTCTTTATTTCAAGCTTACTTTAATTATGGACCAGAATTTCCCCCCTTATATCCTACCTCTGAAGAGTACATCAAAACATATTAATATTTTGGAACACAGAAAATGTTTTAGGGTAATCTTTATAATTTAGAGTCACTTTATAATTTAGAGTCAGTAAATACAATTCCCAATCGCATATTAAATGACTACATGACAGGTTCCAGAACCATTTACTAAAGGACAATGTTAGTGCTGAGTCACCACAACCAACTGAAATAGGTTTTTTTTTTTAAAGATTTATTTGTGCTTACAGAACTGGGGTACAGGTCAGAGGCTCAGGGGCGGTGAGAGGCTTCACCAGAGACAGAGTGGGGAGCAGAACAGGCAGATCAACGAAGTACACTGCTGAGGGGAGCAGCAGGCGAGTCAGGAGAGGTCTGCCACGCCATGTGGTCACCTCAGGGGCAGGCGGGAATTGAACTCATGTGGAAGTGGCTTTAGCTTCTTAGTGCTGTGCTTTAACCCGCTGCGCCACCAGGGAGGGCCCTGAAATAGTTTTTTATTCATTCAACAAATATATGCTGAGGACACGTTAGAGTGAAATTCTCACTGATCTAAACCCTGGGAGTACACAATAAAACAAAACAAAACAAAACAAAAAAGACAAATACAGTATACATTCTCATGGGGTTTGCAGTCATATGAGGGGCAACTATGAGAGAGGTAACAAGTAGCAAAAAATCACCAGGATTCAACAAATCTGGTGATATTGTAGTGAGTGGAAGGTCATTTTAAATTAGTTCATGAGGGAAAGTCTCTCAATGGAAATGAATTTAAGCAGAGATGCCAGTTTTCAAAGACTACTGCAAAAAAGTCAAGTTAGAAAAACATTCTTGGGGGAAACCCCCAAGGCAGGAACAAACAAGGCAAGTTTCAGAATTAGAATTACAGTATGTCTAGCAGGTGGAGACTACCTAAGAAAGTGCTGAAAGTTCACTCAGAAAGGGCAGGAAGGGGGTTGGGGGTGGGGGGTGAGAACATATACTTTCATTAAATCCATGTATTTGCTTGGCTCTATACTTCATATAGTGAAATTTATCTCAAGACAGTGAAGCAGAAACCTAAAGTTAGAATGAAACTTAAAGGGATGTAAAGCTGTCACTGTACATAAAGGAAACTAAAAGCCTGAGGGAAAAAAAGCATCAAAGTGTTTCACTAATGGCTGAGAGAAACATCTCCAAGAATGAGGAAGGGTAACAAAGATGTCTAAGATGTAGCCTAAAATCAAAGCAACATTATTCCAAAAACTGCCCTTTTGATGTGTTCATAACTTGGACCACCATAGGTACATGACCCAACAGAGAATTTCCTAAGTTTTTCTGATACCTTTTGACTTCTATCTAAAGCTTAAGAGTGAGATGAGGTACAGATTCAATAATATGTTTTATTAATTTCCACTCTTTCAATCTCACCTCAGTGGGTATACAATAAATCAGATTCATTGATCCAATGGGTGGCAAGGGCCTACCATATGCAAGGAATTATATTGGAAAGCAAAGATCTGGACTATCATAGAAGCTATAAAGCATGTATCCAGAGAACATACACCACTTTCAGTGGTATTTCCTCCACCTTTCATAGTCACGGATTTGCCCTTTCCCATCTCCATGCCTTCATTCAAGGTTCATTTCAGCATTTCCCCAAATCAGGAACTTGAAATTCTCCCCAGGCTCCAAGGCTCAAGTCCAGGGAAGCTCCTGTCACCTTGTCCCCATTCTACTTTACATCATGGGAAGTTGTACCCATGTCATAAACTCCTTATTTAGCCTGTGTTTTGCAAATATGTTTATCCTTCCCATCACAGCTCTTGTCACTGTGCCCTATGCATAGGAGGCATTCAACAAGTGGAAAAAACAAGTTGAATTAAGCACATTTACCACAAAATATGATCAAACGAAGACAGAATACTAAATCTACCACAAGTCATCAAGATATTAAGAACATGCCAAGTGTTGTAGATATCCAGAATGAGTCTGGGACATTTTTACCAGATTGCAAAACCTTAGCAGTGCAGCACTAGGCCTGTGTTAGAAAGCCCTGGCTCCTGGCTACCTCATAATGGTAGCCTCAGCTTCCATGAAGAAGCTCCCAAAAAACAGTTCTAGATTCAGCGGCCTCCTCAGGAATATTTGCTTTCACTGTCACAGCAAAAGAAAGCACCACAGAGCCTAGCAACAGCACAGGGCTTAGCGCTCCCTCCAAGGAAAGTTCCATAGGGGAAGCTAGTTCCTATCTCGCCTTGGCAGTAGGGGAGACAACTCACTAACTCAGGTAATAGATTTTTGCCCCAAAAGGGGACAAGGAAAGGCAGGGGTTAATTTGATAGCAATCTTCTGGCAGTTTTCCAACTTTAACAACTCAATTTTACTAAAAAGGGAAGGAAAAAAAGGTCTCTGATGTCTGTCACTGACTTCTGAAAAAACTATTCTGGGGTGGTTTGTTGCCATACTTTCATGTCTCATAAGTGATGCCAAAGTCCTCCACCCACCCAGTTTCTCACAAAAAAAGCAGAAAGGTAAGTATTCTCTGAGTGTTTCCTTTTACCTTCCTTTATGACTAAAATGTGCAATAGCCACACTGCAGAAGGCCAGCGTCACTGTGGAAAGTAGTCTTGGGCTCCCTCTATCACGTGTCTGGTGAGGTTCAGTCCAGATGGCCTGTCTGCCTTCATATTTTCTCTCTAATAAGGTAAAGTGAGAAATGGCCCTATACAAGTTAACACAGATATTTTCGAGAACAACTAGATTGAAAGTTACTGGGAGAATACCTAATAATTTTCCTTCTTTGAAACTACACACTTTCTCAGTACATATTTTGCTTCTTTTCTATTCTGTGAAGGACATTGGTATGTGGTTCTTGTGGGCACATGTACACAGACACACATGGATAATTATCAAACTTACTTTTTAAAATGTGATATACCATTGTGTTTGAAACAAAAAAAGTTAAATGTAGTAAGTGAGATACATTCTCTTTCTTAGAATCTAACAATGAAAATTAAACCGACTTAACAAAAAATATAAGATTCCAACAACTTCTTAACATGATAGAGCTTTAACACTAAAGTGTACCTTGGGAATATATTTGCTAAAGCAAGGAAAAGAGTGTTGTGGCAAACAGCCACTGTAAAAGATGAAGCCATGGTCTCTTGGATGACTGAAATCAAGGGTTGAGCAATGCCTATTAGAAAGGTAAGATGGTTTGAGGGTGCAGAATCCTACCTGCCTCCCCAAAATTGCATATACTATCCCAAGGGGTACTCTGAAACTAATGGAAATAAGAAGCCAAGAGGACTGAAGTTTAATATTTAAAAGCACAGATATTTAACAAAATAAACACACTATTCCAAGTCTTCTAACCATTGTTTTAGTGAATTTAACAACAAAATGCACTTCCGACCTGGGCACCCAGAGCTTGTAAATCACACACCTGGGAAAATACGTATACAAATACATCACACACCTTCTCTCTCTCTCTCTCTCTCTCTCTCTCTCTCTCTCTCTCTCTCTCTCTCTCACACACACACACACACACACACACACAGAGTACTGTGAAATTTAAAAAGACCCGAGTCCCACAACTACCACCAGACTTT
>NW_004567106.1:51647237-51647970 GCF_000260355.1 Condylura cristata | reverse complement strand
TTTTTTTGGTCTTTGTTTTTGTTTTTTAAGCCAATTCAGTTTGCTGATTGCAAGTGTGTGGAGACCCAGTTCCAGTTGCTCTCCGCGGGGCTCACTTCCTAATCTGTGAAGCTTTATCTAAGATTCTGGACGTGGCTAACTACCAGAGCCTACTGCAGCGAGGCAGAGATAGTAAAGATCACTGAATCCATCCTAAATTCGAGACTTTCCGCCGCTGTCACTCGACCTTCCCTTTGGTAACCTGACACGTCATCCATCGCCCTAAAGTACCTTGGGGAACCCCTTTCCTCCGGCAATCAAAGACACACACACCCCTCCCGGGTGGGGGGCGCGCGAGTCAGGGCTGGCGGAGGGCGTAGCCCGAGCGGTCCCGACCCCCGGATACGCGGACGGCCCATTTTGGGGGGGGGGGGGGGGTTCTCCGCTGGCGCCCCTGAGCCGCACCCCACGGGGGCGCCCGCGGTCGGCTGGGTGCCGCCGGCGTGGGAGCTACGCCAGGCAGGACTTCACTTCGGACGCCGAGCACCCACACCGGGAGGGAGCGAGGAAGAGCACGGTCTGAGTCCGAGGCGCCCCCGGGGCTCACGGCAGGCACCCGCGGGAGGCGGCGCGAGCTAAGCGGCTGCCGGCATCGTCGTCCGCGGTCCCCGCCGACCAGCACCGGGAGGGCGGCCGAACCTAGCCCGGTGCCCCAGCAGCAGCTAGGCCCGCCTCGCGGCGTGTGCGCAGCGCG
>NW_004567106.1:51628120-51646730 GCF_000260355.1 Condylura cristata | reverse complement strand
CGCGCGCGGGCCGCGGGCGCGCGGGCCTTTCCCCCCAGCCTTATTGCTAACTCCCTACAAGTGGCTTTCGTGGAAGCGTCACGTGGCCGCTGCCCCCTCACGTTCTGATGCCATTTGCGTTTATTACCCTAATATTTAGAGAGACAGGCCAAGTGGCGCCCTGAGGGAAACTCTTGACATAAGGAGGATAACCCGAGTATGTGAAGGATTTACAACATGCTGGGCAGGGTTCCAAGGCCTACAGAATCTCCTTTAATGCCTCCGACAACCCCCATTGTATACTTGGGGCAATTGAGGCACAAAGCAATTGTGGGAGTTACCCTAAAGGTCACCTCAGAATACAAAGGTAAAATGATTCCAGGACTCGGAGGCCTTGCACCTTACACCCCACTGGGGTTGTTTTGTTTGGTTGGTTTTTGTTTTTTCCAAATTCAAGCTCAGGGATGAATGAACCTGGAGCAACTACCAGTAGACGTGTTGTTATCACCCAAACCTGAAAGCTTAGATCCTTGCATTAAGCATGTTTTAGGTTGCCCAAGCTGCTTACCTTTGTTTTATTTTCTTTGAAGTAGTAGCACGGGGATTTTCCAAAGAAATCTTGACAAGATGGTTCAAAACCAGGCCAGACACTTGCATAGGCCAAACACTCATATAAAATGTTTGGAAGTTTTCTCCTCTTCAATTTTATGAGAGTTTGAAGAGGACGTATATTTATTCTGCTTTGGCATAATTTACTAGTGAAGCTATCTGGTTTTAGGCTTTTGAGGGTTAAGGGGCTTTTGATTACTGTTTCAATGTTGTTTGGGTCTTTTCAGATTTATTATTGCTGCCTGATTCAGTCCTGGAATGCTTTATGTTTCTAAGAATTTATCCATCTTTTAGGTTATCCAGTTTGTTGCTATTTAATTGTTCATGATACTGTCTTCTGTTTCTTTGTGTTTCTATAGTATCTTTTGGACTTCTTTTGTTTCTAAGTTCCTTTTTTCTCTTAATGGTGGGTCTGACTGAAGTATTTCTACTTTTTTTTTTTAAAAGAACCAGTTTGTGGGCCTCCCTGGTGGCCAAAGGGTTAAGTCTTAGCATGATGCCATAGCAGCCACTGCAGCCTGAGTTTGATTTCCAGCCAGTGATCTGACCCATATGGTGAAACAAAACTCTCCTGTAACCACTGCTCCCCTCAGCAGTGTAGTTCAGTAGATCAGCCTGCTGTAGTTTTTAGAGAAGAGTTTGAAGTGGGGGTCTTAGGGTTCACTCTGGTAAAGGTTTCAGCAAAGCTCCCCTTTCAGCAGCACACCATGAGTTCCTCAAGCAAGTTTCTCCTTAAGACAGAGACTTCGGTTATATTTGAAGAACAGGTTTATTAAGAAAAGGGACAGAAAAAGGACACTTGCATAGACACAAATGTGTAGAAAGTGCCCTGAAAGGGACAGGTTTGCTGAGAGGCCTGAAAGGTTACAGGTGGTGGCCTTGAGGAAGCTGCCTCTGCTGAAGGAGGTCAGTGAAGAGAAGCCTGAGGAGATACAGGTCACAGGCACGCAGGAAGCTGCTGCCTTGCAGAGGGAGAGGGGTGAAAAGGAGCACCCACACAGTCCCAGGTGGGCAGAGGGACTGCTGCCCAGGTGGTGTAGAAACTGCACTAATACAGTCTTTTTTCTCTCTCTGGGAGGAGCTCACTCCTTTGTGGATAACTATGTGGAATAGGACTGGAGATTACACAATCTTTGTATCTTTACTCTTAGATCTGTGCTCCAGACACTCCAAACAGGCTTGGGCCTTATATCTTGTGACAAGGCACTGGAGCCTAAGGATCTTGATTTCTGTAGCTGGGTTAATGGTCATGTTAATCTGCCTCCTACTGCCACCTCCTTGCTTGATGCCTCCTTGAGGTTTTCTATACTCTCCATCATTCCTGTTCTGCTCCCCACTCTGGCTCTGGTGAATCCTCTCACCTCTGCACCTCTGGTCTACACACCAGTTCTTGTATGCATAATTAAATAAAATAAATCTTTCTTTAAAATAAATAAAAATGATCTCTATTTTGTTAATTTCTGCTTCAATTTGTATTTCCTAATGTCTACTGACTTGATTTTTTCATCTTTATAGTTCCTTATTTTTGAGCTTAGCTTTCCTATGTATGCTTCTTGTTTCCTGATGTCATTTGTAATGCTATATACACATCTTGAGTATTGGCTTTTGATGCATCTCAGAGTTTCGGATCACTCACCTGTTCATTTTCATTCAGTTCCAAGTATTTCTTACTTTTGATTTCCAACAGCTATTCTGTAGTATATTGTTGCATTTGTGATTTTCCACCTTTTGTTTTCACTTCATTTC
Source organism: Condylura cristata (assembly GCF_000260355.1). Lineage (NCBI taxonomy): Eukaryota > Metazoa > Chordata > Mammalia > Eulipotyphla > Talpidae > Condylura > Condylura cristata. Next base: position 51,644,396 of record NW_004567106.1, on the reverse strand, counting down.
TAGTTTCATACTATTCTGGTACAAAAACATATTTGATATGATTTCAATATTCACAAATTTAGACTTATTTTGTATCCCAATATATGGTTTGTTTTTGAGAATATCCTGTGAGCACTTAAAAAGAATATGTATTCTGGGCCCTCCCTGGTGGCGCAGCGGGTTAAAGCACTGCACTACGAAGCTTAAGCCACTTCCTCATGAGTTCAATTCCCGCCTGCCCTGGAGGAGTCCACATGGCGAGGCAGACCTCTCCTGGCCCGCCCGCTGCTCCCCTCAGCAGTGTACTTCGTCGATCTGCCTGTTCTGCTTCCCACTCTGTCTCTGGTGAATCCTCTCACCCTCTCTGGTGAATCCTCTCACCCTCTGCATCTCTGGCCTGTAACCCACTTCTATATGAATGAATAAATAAATCTTTAAAAAAAAAAAAAAAGAATGTGTATTCAAGTGTTTGGGGGCTCAAATGTCCTGTAAATATCTTATCCAATTTGTTATTTAAGACCATAGTTTCCTTGGTGACTTTCTGCATAGAGGATCTGTCCATTATAAAAAGTGAGATGGGAAGTCCCCTATAGTATTGTGAGGATGTTAATACTTGTTTTATATATTTTTGTGCATAGATAGATAGATAGATAGATAGATAATTGCTGTGTCTCCTGTTGTACTGATCCCTTTTCATTATAGTATTCATCTTTGTCTCCTGTTCTTTTTGACTGGATAACAGTATAGCAATTACTGTTTTCTAAATGTTTCCATTCACTTGGAGGCAAGACAGGAGAGGTCTGCTATGTCATGTGGGTCAGCTCCCTGGCCAGGGATTGAACTTAGGCCTTACAGTATAACACTAAGACTTACCCCAATGCCACCAAGAAGGCCCTTCATTGCTATCTTCAAGGTTACTGATTTAGCCTATTCTCATAGAATATTGAACCCAGGGAAATTCAGTCACTCACATATAGTTGAAAAGATCACTTAGCTAGCAAAAGACTTAGGGAGAATACCCTCAAGATATAATACTGAATACATAAGAAAGAATACATTTCCATAATTGACTTATGCATGTATCTTAACTTTACAGTGAATGATTCACAATGACTAAGTTTAGAAGTGTTACAATGAACTATAATAAAATTTATATTTTGATCTCCATTCCTAAAAATGATAAAATTTTGTAGTGATTTACAGTTTCTATGTAGTTCTTTTATAGATAGTCCATACTCAGTAACAATCCTTAATATCCTTGATTTGTTTAAAAATTCAAAATTATTGTAATAAGCTAAACTTTGTTGATGTGCAGAATAATTCTGATCATAAGAAAGCAAGTGGAAAATTATGAGTATTTTATGAAGAATCTGAACCTAATGATATCTTCACCCTAAGAAACTGTTCCTCTTTTTCAAATTAGAAATAAAATTCTTTTGGAAAGAATTAAAGTCAAAATAGCCCTCATTTTATACTGCTGAAACTTAATCAGGAGGATAGACCAGAAAAAGATTAAGGAGAGTTAAAAAAACAAAAAAAAAAACCAAAACAAAAAACCAGATCAGATGTGTTCAACAAAAACATGAACAGAAATAATATAAGGAACCCTGAAGTTGTTTTACTAGGGTCTTTGTTTCCTAGGTCAATCTAGGTATAAATAATCTGGATAATGTTACCAGTATTGATTAGTACCAATCACTAACATTATCTAGCCTCTGCATTTGTATTTAATTTTTTACTACGGTATCCACATCTTCCCTCTTGATCTCATGCTCTCTTACACAGTTTAAATAGCGTGGCAGTGATAGAATATACATTTTTTCTTTTCTTTTTTTTTCTTTTTAAGATTTATTTATGGGTACAGAACTGGGGATCAGGCCAGAGGTGCAGGGGCAGTGAGAGGATTCAGCAGAGACAAAGTGGGGAGCAGAACAGGTAGATGGCAGAAGTACATTGCTGAGAGGAGCAGTGGGCGAGGCAGGAGATGTCTGCCGCACCATGTAGGTCACCTCCCTAGCCAGGGATCTAACTCATGCTGAGGATCTGAGGATGGGCTAGCTTCATAGTGGTATACTTTAACCTGTTGGGCCACCAGGGAGCACCCTACATTTCTCCTTGATAATCAAAGTCAAACTATTTCTCAATGCAGAACCTTTAATAAATATTCACTTTGAAAATTTGTATGTATCAAATTTTCCCAATTTCATCAATTATCCCAATTTTATTTTTAAACTGCATATTTTTGGCTCAAGACTGGCTGGAATTTCAAGAACAAGCGTCACAGAGACTTTTTATGAAAGGTTATATAATTTCAAAAATAACCTGCTCTAGTGATAACCATCATATAACATTTCAAGACAAATATAAAAATAATATTTTGTCTACTTACTATATTGTGGTTTTGACTTCAAATTTCAAGTTAATGTAAATAAATTGCCAAAGCAACTGATAAATTTAGACACATCTCAACAATCTGTTGCATTAAAAAAAATCCAGAAATCAGATTAGACTGATGTTATAGAATTATAACAGAATTAAGAAAATTCTGAATTTCATGGACACAGAGCATTTCTAAGAACCTTTTCTAGTCTTTAACAAAGATGTGTTTATAGTTTATCAGGTACATTTCATTTCCTTCTCATTTTCAATGCACATAATTATTTAGGCATGACATTTAAGTGGAAATTTCACAATCATCTGGTATATTGACTTATATAAAAACCTAATCTGAAAAATGAAATAAAGAAAAATAAGACTATTTTTATTTTTAAGTACATTTGAAGCTAGTATTAAGTATTGTACTTGCCCAGCTAAGTTAATTATACTTTTATATTAATTCTAACCTCTTTACTTTGTCTTGCAAAAATTACTTCAGATTTCCCTTTTATTTTGCATTTCAATGCTGTTGCACAGCTGCTAAATTTAGCACTGTGTGCACTTTTAACTATAATGGCTTTTATCTCCTTGTTAAAACGACAGTTTGTGAATATGGATTATAATTGAAGCTGTCGCTTCCCTTGAGCTCCCCCCAAATTTATGTTTTCTAAGATTATTTATGCATAGAAGAACTAGGGTGTAGACCAGAGGTGTGTGGGGGGGTGGAGTGGTGGTGAGAGAATTTACCAGAGACAGAGGGGGGCAGCCAGACAGACAGAAGAGGCCTGATGTGCCATGTGGGTCAGTGGGGATTGAACTCTTGCTGCAGTAGCTGGCAACAGCTTAATGGTGCTGTTTAAACCCTGCACTGCCAGAGAGAGCCCCAAAATTTATTTTTCTAGGACTCTTCCTACAGTATATACATGTTTTTGATCAATGTTTGTCATTCATTCCTTCAGCTAAAGATGTCCATACATAAGTCAAACTGTTGACTTACCTGTTTGATTGGATAAACTAGCAAATAACTTAATAAAGCCTAGATTTAATTACCTGCACTTCTATTTCTTGTATACATTGCATATTACAAAAGAAGCCCTTAGAGTTTCCCATGTTTAGACACATGTATCAAATATTCTTTGTAGATTTGTTCAGTGGCACATTTTTATATATTAGAGCAACTTCTCTGCCCAGCTCACACCCTGCGTGCAGCACTGAATTGAAATGATTTCACTGATTTGGGGACTGAGAGGATAGCATGTGATGTTCTTGACCTGTCAAGCATTTTGGTTTTCTGGATTCACAAAACGTAAGCAATGTGTGATTTTCATGTAAGAATAAACCAGTTCATGTAAACAATAGGGAAATTTTTTTCAATTTGAGGAAAGAGCCTCTAGCAGACCCATAAGCGAGCTCTCCATCTCTGAGTGGGTTTAGTACACTTTTGTCTTACCACCAGCCTCATTTGTAAACAGAACAATAGAAGTCACTATAAAATAGTGTTTATCATGGACCAAGGAATCTTTGCTGAACATTAAGGTTACATAAGGTTTGCTAAGACTTTCTGAGCTTTGAACAGACATTTCTGTCTTATCTTTCACAGTTGGGCTAACGATATCCATATTTTGTAAGAATCTGAGGCAGATCTCACTCAGGCAAAACTGGGAGATTAGGGCATAGTTTTTCTTTTCCTCAGTCATGTAGGCCTTTGCCTCATCTATTTAAATTTCTCACAACTATCAATTTAATTGTACATAAATAAAATTTATTTTACTTAAAAATTACTCTTTCAAGTGCTATTAACAGATAACAGATTTCAAAGCCATAAAATAAATTATATTTCTTGATTTCTTGGCATTCACACATCTTGGGAATCACTTGGCCCTGATAGAAGCTTAATATGCTGATAAGCTTAAATTTCCTGATACAAAGCAAGAAGTATGAAAATATTCTACATCTGTAGTTTAAAAACAATCACAGCTAGGAAAATAGATCCATGAAAAATACAAGCCTTACTGTTTGTTTCATCACTAATTTATAAAGTTTTCATCTGTTTTTACTTACTAGAACTCTCAAAATCAATAACAAAGATTTAATAAAAATATGTGAAAGAAACTTAATGTAGAATAACTATTCTCTCTTCAGCAAACTAGGATTACATTTGAATCAGTCTCAAAAAATTATAGATGGAGAAAACTGAGGTAAGTGAATGAAACAAGTTCAGATATTAACCAATAGAGGTGGGATTTGAATCATGATATAGTAGGAGCCACATGGATTTAATAAATGAATATGTAATTTTAAAAAATGAGCTCCAAACTTTGGCTAGTAATAAAAATATTTTAACTCACCCCTGATATATGTATATTTATCTACTTATTATATTATCATGTTCCACAACATTGGTGTACTATATATAAATTTATAACATATTATAAATACATATTATATAATATATAAAATACTATATATATATATGGTATTTATTGAATTTATATATACAATCAAAAGGCATTTATACACAACATAGACATTTCATATTCTAGCATTTGGAGATATAGCTTCCCACCTCAACATGAGCTCCTGCTTCACTCACCCACCACCAAAGCCCCAGTGCTGATCTATCACTTTTACTCAATCTGTTCTCTCTCTCCCTTTTTTCTCTCTACTTGCCACTCTTTATCAAATTTTTGTTGTTTTGCTTTCTTTGGTTATTAGTATTCCACAAAAGAGTAACTATTTGGTAATTGTCTTTCATTTTCTACCTGATGTCACTTAACACAATAACCTCAAGTCCCATTCATATTGTTGCAAAAGGCATGATTTTATCTTTTTAAGTAGCTGAGCAGCATGTCATTAAGTATAGACACCACAATTTCTTTATCCAGTCCTGTGCTGAAGGGTATTTCAATTAGTTTTATGACTTGGTTACCATGAACAACCCTGCTTTCTATGAACATAGGGGTGCACAATAGCCTTTCATATTAGTTCTCTCATATTCTTCAGATAAATACCTATACGCAGTATTGCTGGATCATACAGTATTTCCATTTTTTCATTTTTTTAAAGATTTATTTATTTATTCATATGAACTGGGGTACAGGCCAGAGATACGAAGGGTGAGAGGATTCACCAGAGACTGAGTGGGGAGCAGAACAGGCAGATCGACGAGGTACACTGCTGAGGGGAGCAGCGGACGGGTCAGGAGAGGTCTGCCGCGCCATGTGGTCACCTCCGGGGCAGGCGGGAATCGAACTCATGCGGAAGTGGCTTAAGCGTCTTAGTGCAGTGCTTTAACCCGCTGCGCCACAAGGGAGGGCCTCCATTTTTTCATTTTAAAAGGAATTTCCACAGATGCCCCATCACTTTACATTTCCCCCAACAGTGAATGAGAGTTTCATTTTCTCCACACCCTACCCAACACTTGTTTCCAGTCTTCAATAACAATTATTTAAAAACACACTATCCCGACTGAATAAAATCTTGAATAGCCACAAGTTTCATTTACAGAATGGTGAAAATGATTGCGCAACATGCACTGTGCAGTTTGCCTTGTGTTTCAGCTAAGTCAGGAGAGAGTTGCCCAAATTTTATTGTAACTAAATTTACCATCTGTTAATTTATTCCAAGCTATATAATAGACATTGGGGGATAGAGGTAGGGGTGGGGGTGGAGACATAATAAGAGAAAAAACTTCCATTTTAAGTTTCTCATAAACCATAACAGAAAAGAATTTAGGCCTCCTTGGTGGCACAGGGGGTTAAGTCTCAGCACTGTGAAGCTAAGAGCAGCCACTGCAGCCTGAGTTTGATCCCCAACCAGGGAGCTGACCCACATGGCATAGCAGACATCTCCTGACCCTGTTTGCTGCTTCCCCTCAGCAGTGTATTTCAGTAGATCTGCCTGTTCTGCTCCCCACTGTCTCTGTGAACCCTCTCACTCCCCACACTGCTGGTCTATACCCCAGTTCTTGTGTGCATAAATAAATAAATCTTTTTTTTTTTTAAGAAAAAAAATTTAATCTTCAGTAAACAAATTATCTTCTATCAAACAATTTAAAAAATCTCAAACACGGCAAACTTGAGTCACTCTACACTGCAGGCAACACTTTACATTATCAAAATGACATATCATCCCCTTAGAAATTGCAGTTTACTATCAAGTCTTCATCTATTCACTGGCCAGGAAAGAGTCAGTGAACATTCCCTTTGAGAAACAACCCTTCATGAAACAAGTTTTACTGGTTAAACTGCACCTATCTGTATCAATTTTCTAGTGCTGTTGTAATAAATTGCCACAAATTTGGTGGATTAAAACAACACAATTTTTTTCTCTTTCTGTTCTGGAAGCCAGAAGTCCAAAATCAAGGTGCCAGTAGGTCTCTGCTCCCTTGAATACTTCCCTGTCTCTTCTGGCTTCCAGGTACCTACCATGACTTGAGACAGCAGCACCCCAACATCGGCCTCTGTGTCTACGTCACCTTCACTGTCTTCTTTTGTGCCTGTGTCAACTTCCCCTCTGACTTTCTCTTATAAGGCCACTTGTCAGTGAATTTTGGGGCCACTCAGACAAACCAGTATCATCTCATTTGAAGGTCCTTAATAATATGGGCAATGACTGTCTTCCCAAATAGTGTTTACAGTTTCCAGATGTAATGTGGAGCTCTCTCTCTATGTGCACACACACACACATACACACACATACATATACTATATATATATATATGTATTTTTATATGTGTGTGTGTGTGTGTGTATTTGGTGGGAGGCTTGCCATTCACCTATTATACCTTCCAAATTCCACTTAATGAAAAGGAAATTAAACTCACCCTAAAGTCTCCTGTTTTCTCTTTTTCAATCACAAAAAAAACAGTCTCAAGATGGAAAATCTATTTATAACAAAGAACTATTACCCTTAATTCAAATGTATGCCTATTAAAGAAATCAAGTGGTTATAACCAAAACCAATTTAGATTTTTCACTTTGGTGGACTTAGAAAGTTCTCGAATCTTCAGCATCCATAGAGAGTGCATTTCAATTAACACAAGAATAATGATGCAATACTATTTACTGTTTAATTATTTTCATCCCAGCTAAATATTGGGGTGTTATCACCATGGAAAATGGGGAGACTGGAGTGTGGGAGAAAATAAATAACAAATCTTTTAAAAGTGGGGTTGGGACTTCCCTGGTGGCACAAGGAGTAAACTCTCAGCCTTTTCAAGCTATCGGTAGCCACTACAGCATGAATTCCATCCCCCGCCAGGGAGCTGACCCAGATGGTGCTGCAGACCTCTCCTGTCTCACCCACTGCTCCTCTAAGCAGTGGATTTCAGTCCATCTGCCTGTTCTGCTCCCCACTCTGTCTCTGGTGAATCCTCCCATACCCCACACCTCTGGCTTTTACCCCAGTTCTTGTATGCATAATAGGTAAAATTAAAACAAAACAAAACAAAGCAATTTTTCCTTGTGATGAGAACATTTAAGGTCTACTTAGAAACTTTCAAAGAAAGATACAGTATTATTAGTTATAGTTATAACCTATGTATTTATACTGCTTTATCAAGTTTTATTCTGGGATATAGTGGAATCACTTTTTTTAAAAAAATTATTTATGCATACAGAACTGGGGTACAGGCCAGAGGTGCAGAGGTAGTGAGAGGAATCACCAGAGACAGAATAGGGAGCAGAACAGGCAGATAGATGAAGTACACTGCTGAAGGGAGCAGTGGGTGAAACAGGAGAGGGCTGCTGCACCATGTGGGTCACCTCCCAAGTGGCTGTACCCCTTGTGCCAACAAGGAGGCCCGTGTAGTGACTGAAACCACTTGAAACACTTTCATTCTTTCAGATTTTGCTCTTGAGGCTTGTTATGTGAGATCAGAGCTGGTTTAGTTGAGGGTTAATCCTCACTATTAAATAAGCTACCAAGGACTCTGTGAACTATGGGCTCTGTCAACTGGCTGGGTAGTGGAGGGTGTGTGTGTGTGTTGGGGGATAGGGGCTTACAGACGAGAGCTTAACCTGTGTTAATCCTGGGTACGAATTCCTCTAATACTTACCTAGTGGTTTCTCCAAAGCAGGTAGTTATCTCACACATGGGTTGAGCAATGCATGGATCAGCATTCTTCTGAGCTTCTCAAGTTTTCCAGTGACTATCTTATCTCCAGCACTCTTCCCTGAAAATTCTGGCTTGGTCTCCCTGGACTCCCAGCAATGACTCAGTTTAGATTGTCTGCCAGTCTCTGCCACATGCTCTGTGACCTGGAGACTTAAAGGCAGCAGGCCCAGACAATCAAGTGCATCAAGTATAATAAGGGTTCAAAAAACAAAAGAAATTAGCTTGCTGAAGGGTTTTTTTTTAGGAGAGGGAATAATCCTTCCACGAGGCCTTAAGGTTTGGGTGGAATTTGGGCTTCTGAAAAGGCATTAGGTAGAGGGAAGAGAAACAAAAAGAGGCAAATCAGCAACGGGATAAGAGCCTTAAAGTGAAAGTGAGCCTTAAAGTCTAAACAGTTTTGTGAAGATGTTTCCAGGGATAATTGCATATATTTTATAACTTATCACTGGAAATAGTATTGTTCTATGGATGAAACAGTCTACCTTTCAGACAACCCTTTACAGACAGTGGGCTCCTCATCCTGCCTTAGGCTGCCTTCCTTCTGTTCCAGTCTAACCGTCCACACATCATGAAGGGTTGAAATGCTGGCCAGTGTTCTAGCTGCTTGGGCTACAGTGTGAACAAAAGAGACCTTGCCCTTATGGAGCTTACATCCCAAGACAGTAAGACAGGTGAGATCAGGAGGGAGGGAAGAAAGGGAGGCAATTAACAATAATCACAATATAATCAGACTCTTCACACATTTCAATAATTTTTAGAGGAAATCCCCACATTTCTTTCACTTGCATCTATAAAGTACATGATTTAACTTGCTGAGTGACTTGTTTCTGATATCTATTCATAGGTGCCCTGAGGGGGTGGAAAGTAGCATTTAAAGAGCACCTAATAAAAATAACTATACACTAGTAGGCCTATGTTTAGAATTCAAAAATAACTTTGTTATGCCAATGAATAGGGTTTTATGAGCGAATAAATAAGTGTGCTAATTTGTAGGTATGCCATGGCTGAGAGCATGTGGTTCTGGCCTGTATATTATGCTAGTTCCAACCTTGGAGTTGCTGGGATTTTAGTCAGGGGAGGGACACTTGGGGATGTTTTTCTAAATAGAAAATGAGATGTTGGCAAATAATACTCATGGGCACCAATAATGTACTAAAAGGAATCACCTTTAATAGGTCAGGTAGGATATTCTTGCAAATCTGTGAATTTCCTTTTTTTTTTTTTTTTTGATTTCTTTATTTATGGAGAGCTGGGGTACAGGCAGAGGTTCAGGGGCAGTGAGAAGATTCACCAGAGACAGAGTGGGGAGCAGAACAGACTGACTGACGAAATACACTGTTGAGGGGAGCAGCTGACCGGTCAGGAGAGGTCTGCTGGGCCATGTGAATCACCTCTGGGATAGGCAGGCATTAAGCTTATGCTGAAGTGGCTTTAGCTTTTTAGTGCTGTGATTTAACCTACTGCGCCACCAGGGAGGGCCCCAAATCTGTGAGTTTCTTAAGAACATTTGTGACAACTCTTAAATTATGTATTTTCATGTATGTGATCACAGATGTGCAGGCATTTTGGGATGATTGGGGCAGTGCTTCAGATGGCATAACTCTTGGACTACAGTTCATATGTGCTCTTCTCCACTGTTAAAAATATTGAAAGGTGAGGGGGGACTCCAGAGACATGCAGTCCTATGGCCTTGCACCTTTTTATGACCTGAAAACCACCTATGCCGTAAGATTTTGGCACTGCATTTGAATTTCATTCATTCATTCTGCAAGTGGTTGCTGAGAGCCCTGCATATCAGCCCCATTTTAAGAGCTGAGGAATTAGGTTTTTTCTTATTAAGACTTTACTCAACTGAAAGAACAGGAAATTGAAATAATGTGGTTTAACCACCAGGGGGGGGTTTCTCCTGAGTTAAGGCCTTCAACTTGTAGGGCTCATCGCAGCTGCTCAAGGAAGCTGCCCACCTTCCAGCTTCTGCAGATCTCCTCTGCTTCAGCCACTTATTCCATAGCTGCAAGATGGGGACAGCAACTCCAGCAAACAAGTCAATGTTTGAGGGAGGACGATGGGCAGAAGGCAAAATTACCAAAGAGGGCAAATCAGAAGAGTTAGTATCATTTAATTTTAAAAAATACTTATTTTTGTGTAGAAGAACTGGGGTGTAGGCCAAAGGGGCAGAGGTAGGGGTTAGGGGAGGGAGCAGTGGCAGGGGTTGGGGAGGGGCAAGAGGAGTTACCAGAGATAGAATGGGGAGCAGAACAGGGACTTCTAGTGAAACACACTGCTGAGGGGAGCGCTGAGATGGTTGTGCAAATGTGGGGCTGCTCCCCAGTGGGGATCGAACTCAGGCAGTCACAGTGGTAGTGGTGAGACTTAACCTCCTGGCTGGAGACTTCCCCAGTTTATTTCCTTTAAAGAGCATCTCCTGAAGCTATTCCAAAAATATCACTGAGATACTTCTGCCCCTAGTTGCCAAGGACCAAGGTAAATGTGTATTTTAAGCAGGCATATTGCTACTGCCAGCATACTTTGGGGTCTGCTAGGAAATAAAGGAGAGGGAAGGAGGGAAAAGAGAAAAGATGTGGAGAGGGAATGTGAAGAAAGTAGGGAGAAGGAAGGAGGAGGCATTTTGAGTAGGCATGCAGAAGTATCTGCCCGAGCACCTAAGTAAACAAGACCAATCATCTACCTCCTGTGGAAGACAGATGATAAACTCTGTTACCTCTAACAATTTAATTTCTATCCTATCCAGATTAATTTCTAGTCATGTCCAAGTTAACATGGTCAGATTCAGAATCCCTCCCCACTTTATGTTAATCCGAAATCCTGTGATCATGCTACACGCTAAGTGGGGATAGGCAGTACCCATCCTATAGTTTTTATTTAGCCTGGGCTGGCCTTAGCAGTTTTATATAACTGCCTAATCCTGGTCTTTTGTTGGCTGCTTTTACTGCATACCAGTTAAGATGTCTTTGATCTCTAAAAATGTGCAGTCTAACTTCTTTGTCCTTATCAACTATAAAGTTTGGAGCTACTGCAGCTGGTTTGTGACCATGAGAAAACCAACCAACAACAACAGCAAAATCCCACCCCACCGGCTGAAATAGTGGAATGCAAATAGAAAGTCTTGCTTGATGTTATCACTGAAATGCTGTACTAGCCCTGAAATCACCTCAATCTAGACTGTAGTAAAGTTTACAACTGCTACTTTCTTTCCTCTTAGGGAATTATAGCTTCCAAATACGGATAGGATTCAGAAGAGGAGGAATGAAGGGACATGAATAAATAATGTTATCAATACTTCAACAAGATAATGAAAGCTTGTTTTCATGATGTGAATAAACACACTGCTTGACTGCCTAGGAAATGACTTGAAGGGTTTGGGGAACACTGCTTTAGATAGGTTATTTGGGAAAGATCTGAGGTGATATTTGATCTGAGAATTGAATAGTAAATGCAAGCCTTGTGAGGGGTGAAGCAGGGGAACTGGAGTTGAGGGGAGAACCAGGAGAGAAGGAACATCATGTACATGTACAGTGGCCTACAAGTGGGGAGCCCATCATGCATCCCAGGAACAAAAAGGCCAGGAGGGAGGGGACAGAGACAAAGAAGAACATGAGATGACCTAAAACCGAAGAGGTTTTAGGCAGAAGTCTTGTTAACAAGGAGTGCTGAGGATTTTTAAACAGGAAAAAGAAATGACAACATGCACATTATAAAAAGTTCACTCTGCTGATGAAAACTGATGGAAGTCAGTTAAATTGTGTCTCGGTGGTTTGTATTAGGCTGCTGACATTGGGGAGAGAAATGCATATTTATTAGCTATGTATTTTGGAAGTGGGCTGACAGGCTTTGCTGCCAACTGAATGTGGGGATGAGAAAATGGAGGAAAACAGCGATAGCTCTACCAATTCAGCCAAGCTCATTCCCACTTACGGTCCTTTGAGGTATGATTTCCTTGCCTAGGAACAGTCTTCCCTGAGTTTTTTTTTTTTTTTTTCGTTTGTTTTGACCCCTCTTTCCTTCTTATCTTAGTTTCCATGTCATCTCTTGAGAGGAGCCTTTCCCCTGTTTTGGTTCTTTACACATTTATCTCTACCTAGCACTTTGTTTGCTTGGTGCCTGCTGCTCCTTTAGCAAGTAAGGAGTTTAACTAATTCACTGCTGTATTGCCAAGAACCCAGTAAAGTGTCTGGACTAGGAATAATTGGAGAAAAGTCTGTCAAAATGAATGAATTAGGATTAAAAAAAGTTAATCTCAATTAGTAAAGTCCTACAAGATTTTCTTTTTTCTCATAAAAGATGTCTGAACATTACTCAAATCATGAAACACTTCATGCTTCCCCCTTGCGTGAAGTGTGTGTGAGGGGGAGAGGTATGAATCGCGGTGTTTTTTTTTTTTTGGCTTGAATATACTTATACTTTTCCACAAGCATTAGTGGGCAATATCCTAATACATTGCTAAATGTGTCTGTATCTTTTTTTAAGATTTATTTATTTATACATACAGAACTAGGGTACAGGACAGAGATGCAGGGGTGGTGAGAGGATTCATCAGAAACAGAGTGGGGAGATGAACAGGCAGAAAGAGGTCTGCCTGGACACCTCCAGGACCAGGAATATAGAACTCAAGATGAAGTGGCCTTAGCTTCTTAGTGCTGTGATTTAACCCACTGTGCCACCAGAGGCCATAAATGTGTCAGTATCTTAACAGCTCTTTCTACAGATGCTCTTGTAGACCGAGAAAAGAAATGTCCTTTTTCTGTTCTGCCAGTATCACCTTAGATTGGTAAAACAATAGTTCTTAACTCACTGTGAAGAAACCTGAGGTAAGGAAGAAAGGGACATCTAAAAAAGTCCACATACTGAGCCCCTTCCATGTTCGTGAATTGTTAGAAGCAGCAGCAGGAGGTAACAGTCTACTGTGCCTTCACATCCACAGGGGTATTTTAGGATAAGGAATTCAACTTTTGGCTCTTGTCTCTTGCCAATACCAATAGCTCTGGCTAATTAGCTGTTAAGATCAAAGGACTGCACTGAAGTTAATGTACAGTGCTCCTCCTTTATCAATTAAGTTTATCTAAAGTCAACCTCCTTTAGTTAACTAAAATGTTAAAAATTAACAATAAATCCTTTCCTTTGTTATTTTTTTTTTTCATGTAACTTACCTACCTATATAAACCCAGGCCCAAACCCCCAACAGCAGAGATCTATCATTCGGAAAAATCTGATAGTGGTCTCCCAATGTGGTCCTCACTTTAGTTCTGAAGTAAACTTGATTTGCTTCATAGGGTTGATTCTTTCACTCTACACTGTAAAGTTTACCAGAACTAACAGCCAAGTTATGATGATACCAGCAACTTTATGTGGCCAAAAATAAGACATGGTGACTTTATATCCCTTTTCAACAAGTTCCAGAACACTACTAGCCTGAAGTGAGAACAGTGACACCTGCTGGTTCATCCCAGAAGCTGCCACCTTAACCAAGGGGGGGGGCAGAAATTTCAGAAATCGTTCACCCCACTCAAATATATTCTCATGAACACAAACTGTTTTCCCTGTCAAGCAGAATTATGCTTAGTGAGACACCTAGAATTTCTAACCATACACACACAAAAACATCAAACACCATACTAAAAGCTACAAGATTTATGTCAAGAAAAATATTTTAACTGTTATTAATGATTTCTTCTGTGGTTTCATTGTTGACCTTTTGGGGAGAAGATACCCATCAATCTTTTATGACCTCTTAATTTTTTTAAAGGAAGGTTTTTTTAAGTCAATATTATCAATTCCAAAATCATCCACTGATTAAGTGGACCCTGGAACATTCTTGGATCAGTAAATAGTACAAGGCAATTCTTGTGAGATTTGCTGCAAAAAGTTCAAGGGCACTGAAAGGCTCCCTGACATGGGAGGGAGTGAGTACAGCTGTTAACCACTGGGCTTGATGGTACAATCTCCACTCTCTATCTTCCCTGTTAACTTAAAGCCAAGTCAATCTGCTTCCAGGTATCTGAGACAGGAATTTGCACTGTTAACAGTCTAACACAGGTCACCAGCTTTCTGGTCTGCGGTATCTGTGCCCTACTGCAGCCCCCCTAGCCTGCAGAGCAATATTGCCTCCCTGTAGGGTCACAAAGAGTAAGCTGGCAACACTGGTTTAGGAGGTTGGGGGCAGTTTGCACATTGTACTGCAATTTGCTCACTCATGGACTTTTGGCAACTCCAAGTGTTAGGTTTGTTAGGGTTTAACTTTTGCTATCAAATTTTATGCAGGAAGAGAGGCAGAAATTCTTAAAATAAAACCTCAAGACAAGGCCCTCCCTGGTGGTGGATCCTAGGCCAGGGAGGTGACCCTGGGGACCCTGTTGTGCTTCCCACTCTCTGGTGACTCCTCTCACTCCCTGCACCTCGGCTTGTACCCCAGCTCTTGTAGGCATAAACAAATCTTTAAAAACAAAACAAAAAATTCAAGACAGCAGTGGCAAGAATAAGATGTTTGGGTTTCAATAAAATTTCAATTAGTAAGTCCAAGACTGAGAAAAGTGTTCATATCAGGGACACAAGCTTTTCACTGTGTTGTTGGTGTTCGTTAGACATTAGGAGAATCAAGTATTTGCCAAATACATTTTAATAGGGGTGAGTCTTTGACCTTGCTTAGAGCATTTTAAATCATAAAAAAATAGTAATTTTTATCAAGTCAAATACATTAACACTTACTGTACAGATTCTGAAGGTTTTGTCAAGAGGTTTCCCAATTCTCTGATACTACTCTAAAATTATTTCAAATGGTTATTTCTTCAAGAAACTTTCTTACCATCTAGTTCCACAATTGTCTTCAAACCATTTATAGACAAATTCATCCTTACCATGATTTGAGATGGTGTGCCTTTAATATCAGGGCAGCATCCCTGGTGGTGCAGGGGGTTAAGACAGCGCTATCAAGCTCTCGCCAGCCACTGCAATGTAAGTTCTACCCCCTGCCAAGGAGCTGACCCACATGGCACAGCAGACCTCTCCTCAGCGTCTCTCCCACTGCTCTCCCCTTAGCAGTATATTTCAGTAAAATCCACATACTCCCCGCTGTGTGAATACGCTCACCCACTAAACCTCTGATCTACATCCCAGTTCTTGTATGCATAAATAAATCTTTTAAATTTTTAAATAAAATTTTAAAGTATTTATTAATGCATACAGAACTTGGGTAAAGCCCAGAGGTGCAGGGGCAGTGAGAGGATTCACCAGAGACAGAGTTGGGAGCAAAATAGGCAGGCAGTACACTCCTGAAGGGAGCAGCAGGTGAGACAGGAGAGGTCTGCTGTGCCTTATGGATCATCTCCACCTCTAGGGCTGGGGATTGAACTCACATTGCAGTAGCTGTGGCTAGCTTGCAGTGCTGCACTTTTAGGATGGTAATATGGTGAGTTCTTATTAGTGGAATTGCTAATGAGGACAAATTGCATTCCAGTAGTATATCCTACTTAGTCATAATGTAATATACTCGTATGGTTATTCCATTAAAGAATTTTGCTTTTAGCTTTACAGATATTTCATCAACTGTATTCTTTCACGAGTATCCTTAGTGAAGGTTATGCTAGTCTCAGAAAACATATTTCAAACCTTTTCTGCCATCTAGAATAATTCCTCTAATGTAGAAATAAGTATATAGTGAGTCTGATAAAACTCACTGTAAAAAATGGATCTAAGGCCCTCCCTGGTGGCGCAGCGGGTTAAAGCACAGCACTGAGAATCTAAAGTCGCTTCCACATGAGTTCGATTCCCGCCTGCCCCGGAGGTGACC
>NW_004567106.1:51625822-51627490 GCF_000260355.1 Condylura cristata | reverse complement strand
ATATGGAACCACAATAAACAAATAAATAAATAAATAAATAAATAAATAAATAAATAAATAAATAAATAAATAAATAAATAAATAAATAAATCTTTTTTAGAGGTACCAGTAAACTTCCTATTCAACTTATTTCCTGGTTAAGAACACTACCACTTTACTACCTTTACCCAAATCAGAGTTCCAAATGTGCTGGTGTATGTGGCATATTTTGTTAACAAATATATCAGACATTAAAAAAAAAAAAGGCACTGGTGTAACAAACACCTGTATACCTTATTACCCAGTTAATAAATTCTTACAGATAAAAATTAATCCCTCCATCTTGTCCTCCATCTTTTCCCCACACATACACTATCCCGATTTGGCTTTTTACTTCATTGTATATTTTAAATGTTTACTGTACATAAAATAATAAAAAAAGACCACAGAGGTGATTAAGATCACTTAAAATATTGTAGGGTACTTACCTTTCTATGCCTTGCTTTTTTCCTTTCCATATATGTACTATATAGCTATGTGAAGCTCCACTATTTTTTCTTTGAAGATTGTGTGTGCTTTCTCAAAGTCAACAAAGCACTGTGTTGCTGGATAATTGGATTGGTTGATGTTTTTACATAAGTCTCTGGCAAGGAATTTTATTTTCTTTCTCTTCCACAAAGCCACCAAATAGAAGAAAAATAAGGTCTCTTTTCTTTTTTTTTTTTTTGATGTCCAGTGTCTTGGACCACTGTTTGTTCTAAAAGTCTTTCCTGGTGTTTATTTTATGCCCAAAACATCATATAGTGTTTCTTTTTAGTGTTCTTTTGAAAAATAAGAGCCAAGTTCTCATTTCCAGGTAGAAGTCTAGGAAAGAGATGCATGATTCCACTCAGCAAGCTGGCAGCACAATTTTGAGGAAGGCATTAAGTTTCATTTCATCAACAAAACTTTAGTATTTGTTTAGTAAGAACTTGGATGTGTGTGTATGTTGTTTTTTTTTTAAAGATTGATTTATTTATTCATACAGAACTGGGGTACAGGCCAGAGATGCGGAGGTGAGAGGATTCACCAGGGACAGAGTGGGGAGCAGAACAGGCAAATCTACCAAGTACACTGCTGAGGGGAGCAGCGGGCGGGTCAGGAGAGGTCTACCGAGCCATGTGGATCATCTCGGGGCAGGCGGGGATAGAACTCATGCGGAAGTGGCTGAGGCTTCTTAGTGCTGTGCTTTAACCCACTGCGCCACCAGGGAGGGCCAGGATGTGTTTTAAGAACTGAACATTTTACAAATTTCCCCATGATGTCAACTTGTAAGACATGCCAACTTTGTTTCCCTAAAAGTTTTGTTTGAGGTCTAAAAGTTTACTTTTGTTTTGCTGATCTTGTCTACTGTATACATGAATTAAATCCTATGGTGTATTTCTCTTATTTCACAAAGTGCAATGCCCTCTAAATCCACCCAGATGGTTGCAAATGGCAGGATTTCTTTTTTAAAAGTTGAATAATGGGGCCCTCCCTGGTGGCGCAGCGGGTTAACTGCACTAACAAACAAGCCAATTCCCGCCTGCCCCGGAGGCGACCACAGGGCGAGGCAGACCTCTCCTGACCCGCCCGCTGCTCCCGCTCAGCAGTGTACTTCATCGATCTGCCTGTTCTGCTCCCCACTCTGTCTCTGGTGAATCCTCTCAC
>NW_004567106.1:51616601-51625722 GCF_000260355.1 Condylura cristata | reverse complement strand
TCTGCTCCCCACTCTGTCTCTGGTGAATCCTCTCACCCTCCGCATCTCTGGCCTGTACCCCAGTTCTGTACGAATAAATAAATCTTAAAAAAAAAAAAAAGTTGAATAATGGTCCACTGTGGTATCATAAAACATTTTAATTCAGTTACCTCTTCACAGTTTTTTAATCAAAGAGCTTTAACTTCATGTAGTGTAAGAAGCTAAAGAGTGAAAATTTGCTTACCAGAATGAGTGGTTGATCTAACGTTTGTCCTACGTATGCTTTCCAGTCAGATTGTGTAAAAAAATGTTAGTAGTCTAATATAGTCATATTGTAAAATAATGAAAATAGTGAAAGAATAGAAGGAAAAGAAAATGATACTAAACTAGCACACTAAGATTTTACTAAAATCTAGGGATAAAAGCAATCTAGCATTCTTGTTAGGTTATACTTTCATAAGGACACATTTTTCACTTTACCCTTTTGTTATGATTTCATTTTATACTATAACAAGTTAAAAAAAATTAAAAAAATTAAAAAAAATTAAAAAAAAAAGATGTAGAAACTGGAAAAAGAAAAGCCAGATTTAATTTTGAATAGCAAAACACAATGTGATCTGTGATATACCAGAAGGAGCTGTACTAGTAACCTGTTATCTGTATTTTGATGCTTCATGAGATAGGAGTTTTCTGCCTGCCAATAACATGCAAACTTAAAAAATATTAGCATGCCAAAGTACAGTTTAGACTTGTCCTTTCTAGGAATCCTCGGCTTGACAACACTTTAAAAGCTATCTTAAGAAAGTAAAGGTGGGCCCTCCCTGATGCTTTAAGAATTTAAAGCACAGCACTAAGAAGTTAGCTACTGCTGCTTCAACACGAGTTTGATTCCCGACCAGGAGTGTGAACCACATAGCGCAGCAGACCTCTATCTCGCCTACTGCTCCCCCCAATCTGTTTGTTCTGCCCTCAATTCTGTCTCTGCTGAATCTTCTCACACCCTGTACCTCTGGCCTGTACCCCAATTCTATATGCATAAATAAGTAAATCTTAAAAAAAAGTAAAGGCCTAAAGTTTATCTTGTAAACCTTCCTAAATGGATTCAAGGTGTGCCGAGATACAGATCTTCTCAACTCTCATGACCTCATGACGGTCAGCAAGAAGCCTCAGCCATGTCTCCCTCATTTCCTATGAAAGTGGTAACAAAAACAGGTACAAAACACCTTGACTATTTTCTAGGCTCCTTTAAGAAACAGTTCTGTATTTTCCTGGCTCTAGCAGAGTCCTCTAAACAGTTTCCTTATTTCTTAATGACTCAATATTAATTTCTAATATCAACTAGACCTTGAAAGTTTAACTGGTTATTTTAATTTTTGAATATTTTGCATATTTTCCAATAGCTAGCACTACTGGCCAATCCTATAAGGCTTTTGCTTTACTCAGCAAAAGCTTTTCACACAGAATGTCAAAGTTGAGGATGATTATAATAAGAGCCACACCTTTGAAATGTTTTCAGTTTCAAAGACAAATTAATATAATTTAGGGACAGTGAGGATACTTATACTTCTGTTTTTAAATGATTCACAGCATAGGGAAATGAACATACATACACATCTTTCTTAAAATGTTTCCTAACAGGTCCACATCACAAAACACCTGTAGTTAATTGCTGACAAACTATATTTTATACGTTAGCTGCCCAAGGCACAACCTGATTATCATTATTATGGAAAATTTCTTTCAAAGATCTTTTATTAAGGAGCATCCAAATGCCACAGAATTATCTGTAGTATATGTCCTTAATTACTTTCCTAAGAATTTTACTTTTCAATGAATCAAAAGTTCTAAGACACCCTTTCCCACTTTTTTTAAATGCCTCTAATCACATTTTAGTTTCCAACATCCATCACAGCCCAAGGCTTCACTATTCTTTTAACTCCAACCTCACTAGTCACACTCCCTTTATCATATCTGTTTTATTACTAAAACTGTTACTCCATAAAATCTCAACTTTAAGCATGGCACTCTATCCAACACTTCCTTCATTTATAGCTCTAAACACACTTAAAGCACTCTATCCACCAGCTCTAAATCACTGGCTGAATCATATTTTCACTATCCTGTGCCCTCCTTCATGCTCTTCTCCACTTACCTAGTTTAAATTTCAGATACTATCATAACCATGCCCCTTCCTCTTCATGTGGGTTAGACTCTTTGGAAAAATCACAAAATTGTTTGTAACCCAATTTATCTACTCTATGCCTGCACTCATGCTGCTTTACACGGCTGAAGGAAAATGTACGGTCATACTCACCATTCTACGTTTATCTTACTAACCTTGGGAGCCAGCCCTTCCTTATGCCAGACAATCAAACTGCTTCCCAGTTCCATTCATTCTCCTGTTGTATATAGAGAGAGCATTTCTTTACCTTGTCTCCGGTATCTGCTCCCTGATAATTGCCCTTGAAATATGAAATCAAGAGTATGACCTGCTCCCCCATTCAGTCTTCTAAAGCTTATTTTAAAATGTTAACATTTCTCTTTATCATTAATTTTTTGATAAATTTTGAAACACATACCCAGAATTCACTATCTCTACAACCTAACAACCTACATCTACCACCTCAGACCAACTTAGTGTCAGCTTAAAACTAGACCACTGTAATAGCTTCCTAACTGCTGTGGTTTTACTAGTCACCACAGCCTACTCAATACTGTATATTGTGTTTCTTATTAAAACTACAGCCCTGGGCTCTAGAATACTTGGGATCTCCATTCTTCTACTGCTTTAATAAAATGTTATCATTAGATTTAAAAACTAGTCTACTGCACAACTCTTATTTCATGAAAATTGTGTTCTGAATGATTTTGATAGGTATTCCCTTTCATGTACATCACCTTAAAAACAATTGCCATGTATTTTCATGAAAGAATTCCAGGCCAGAAAACAGAACAAAGTAAACCTCCAGGGGATAAAAACCCACAATAACCCAATTGATAAAACTAAGCTAATCAATAAAAGATTTACCTTGTTCATAATCACAGTCAGACTTTTGACAATGTCCTTTAAAAAAGAGAGCTAACATTGCCAATTCATTTTCTTTAGGAACTGCAATATGGCAAAACTTGTATTTTTAAATTAGAGAAAATGATTTAACCAAAAACTTGTAATTTCACATTATATTCTCAATGGTTTTAAAGCCCAACAGTGATTTTAAAAAGAAATTAAACATGCTTTCATTGAGAGAATTCTTTAAAATCTATACAATCCAAGCTAATGAAATACTTATTATACATAATAAAAGTGGTGCTAAAAAAAAAAATTCCAGGCCCAGACATCTGCAAGAGTATATGAGGAAAGATTCTACTAGAGTAAACAAAACTTGATTGAATGAAGCCATAAATCCACCCTACTCCTTATAGTAATATTAGCATTCACCACAGGCTTGAAATTCCTGTAGCATAAGTAAATGTATTTTTAAAAAATATTACAAACATGCTTATGATGCAGAGGAAGATGGAAAAATTTTGATTAACTGCACACCATATGTACTCCCAACCTTTCTAATTTACAACCAGTTAAAAATCACAATATCCGAGAGAGTATTTAAAAATAGTACCTGACTCACTGGTAAGTGACTTTCTACTCAAATAAATAGGAAAAATTTCATTTTAATGTCATAATGAATTTTAGTACTTGTCAATCCAAGAAAAAAAAAATCAACTGAGACATGGTATGAGTTCAGGATTATATATATTACAATTTGCCTTGTTATAATACATTTGTGGCTTTATGATAAAAATAACTCAGGGACATATGGAATTCAAGCTAATTTGCGCAACTGTCACAAGAAAAAAGCATTAAATGCATTTCTGAAATAAGTATTTTCATTTAATTTCAGAATCTCAAAACAGCATTAGACCTTGGCCTTGTTTAAAAAAAGTTCAGTTAAACACTAAGCTAGCTAAATAACCTCCTTAAAAGGTTTAAACACAACTGATATAGAAAATGTTTTCCCTCAAACTTCAATCTTAACTGAAAGGAATAGGTGAAGGGTGAAAGGTAGACAATTTCTTTAGCAGCATATATGGCTAAATTCATCAACCACCTTAAACTAGAATGTCTATTATTGACCCCATTAAAAAGAACTGGGTAAATATAAAAAGTTACCCACTTCATAAACCAAAAAACAATAATTTTAGGGTTATGGTAAGTAAAATATTTTGAAAACACTTCAAAAACTTTTAACATTAAGCTACAGGAATCATCTTTTCACTGTAAGAAAGACATAACAGAAAGTAAAAGACATTTTAAACTAAACTGATTTCAATCTTCTGAATAAAAGAAATAAAAAATAATGGTTGATTAGCTAAGCTTTGTGCTCTAACCAAACTAATTAATTACAGTGATTTTAAATGGCAACAGCCCATCTGACTGGGTAGCTTGACAGTTCTGAATACTTTTGCAATGATTTTTTTTAAAACGCAAAGACACTAAAATGATCCGGTCATGCAATGTTCATCTTATGCATTTTGCATCTCTTTGCCAATCTTGTAGCTAAGGATCTTGTTCCAATCAATCTTGGTGCGTGTAACTGGCAACTGTCGACGTAAGGCTTTGAAAGTAGTGTCCGACATTGTCTGATAATTCTCACTGATGGCAGTCTAAGGAAAACAGTATTTAAAAGTTTAAAGCAAATTAAAGGAGCAGAAAAATTCTAAAACACATAAAGCTTCTAGGAAAACCTTTATAGAAGCAGCCTGTTTCACTGCTTTTAAAAAGTCAAATAAAACCCCCAACATTTTTTTAAGAGCTGTTTAAAAGCAGCTAGAAAAAACCTTATATTTCTTTAAGTCATTAAAGGAAATGAAACCAGACAGGTTTAATACAGAAGGGCCTCATTTTTTTTTACACAGATTTTTAAATTATTGTATTCAAGAAGTGCAAACTTGTCCAATCCATAAATCAAATAGCTATGTTCAAGATTGTAGCTTAGAAGCTGATAAAGTAAAAAACAGAGTGCAGAATGAAATATGATCTAGGCAGATTATATATAATCCAAATGCTTTAAAAATACTTCTTAAATTAAAATTTCTAATAACTATCTGAAGTCATAGCATACATTAACTAATACTCAAAAATTACAATGGCTAAGTTGGCTAAGCTTTTACAAGTTTGCCCTTGTACTAAAACAAGTGAGCAAAAAATGCAAGAGAAAGATCATACCTTATTATAGTGAAACAATAAAAAGAAGTCAGGTTTATGACTGAAATTAAACTTTCAGTACCAATATTTACAAGTGAAAATCATACCTGGTATTCATTTTCTGCAGCTTCTACAATCTTTATAAATTCTTTTGCTGTTTGCACTTCATTCTGAATGAAAAACCAAAAGTTGAGTAAACCAATTTAGAATTATGCCACTATTATTTTAAAATATGTATGCCAATATTAGCAATTTGAAATAATTTAATAAATAATACATATGGAATGAAACTTGAAAACATTGTTAAACTAAAAATAGCCGGTCACACTGGATTAAAAAGATGTGGTACATATACACAATGGAATATTACTCAACAACCAAAAAAAAGAAACACATGTCTTTTGCAGCAACATGGGTGGAGCTGGAAAAGATCATACTTAGTGAAATAAGCCAGAAAGAAAAGGAAAAATACCAGATGGTTTCACTCATAGCAGGAGTATAATGGACCAGGTGAGAAAATAATAATAATAATAATGAATAGTAATATACCGGAGACAATTTATGGGGTTGGAGTGGGGAATGCAATCAAAAACAGTGGGGGGAGAGAAATGCACTGGGTTCTGGTGATGGCACATGGGCGATTTGGTGATGGGAAGTCCAAGGGGATTACAACTGAGATGGAAAAATGCACAGAATGATGTAAAAACAAACGATTACAAAAAAAAAAAAATTCCCAAGAATTATATCAGGGGGGAAAAAAGCCACATGCAAATAGCACATTTATAAAGATAAAGGAGAAGGAGGAGGGGCTATTCCTTAAGTATTAAGTTTCATGTGGAATTTTGCTTTAGGTATTTATATTTAAAAAATATAAACAGAGAAATCCACACACACACAAAAAGCCAGTCACAAAAGACCACCTAGTCAGGATTCCATAGACATAAAAAATGTCAAAACATGCAAAACCACAGTCAGAAAGCAGGTTCATGGCTGCCAGGACTTGAAAGGAATCTGGAGAAGGACTGCGAAGTGGACATGGGCTGCTACCAAATATGTGGTCTTTGGAGGGCAAAGAAGCTCCATATAGAGGGTAATAACTGATGTAAAACAATGCATTAAAAAACATTCATTTTATACTTTAAATGGAGAATTGAATGGCTTATGAACTATATCCCAATAAAGCTACTTAACAAAAGTTTAGGTACAATTTCCAATTGCTTATCATCTTGAACCTATCTGAAAACACTTTAATCCCAAGCAGAGATATTACTTAAAATGTTAATTACAAAATGGTTATGGTTTTATAGAATTGTTAGGGTCTTTAAATTTAATTTGAAATTAGTTACTTACAGACACTGTTAGGGAATCTTGTATATCTTTATGACTCACTAGTTGAACATTACCATCTTCATAATAATGAACCTATTAAAGAAAGGAATTACATAAACCACATTTTTGAAATCAAGATCCTCAGGACTTCAACAAGGTATCAATGGAGATGGCTACCAAACACTTCCCAGAGGTAAGCTTTCCACTTGTCAAACTCCTTCCCTGAGTCTACTAATGAAAATAATCAGCAGTTTCTGCAATTACTCAGGTAAATGCTCCTTTGACCTAAATGCTGGACAATATTAAGTCATAGACATTTTACTGGTACCTAAAAATCAAAATTCCCAAAATTGAGCTCACAATATTCTTTTCCAAAAACTTTCTCGTATATTTCCACCAACTATTCAATTCCTCAAATGCAAAGACATGGATTTATTTAAGAAACATTAATTACATGATTACCATATATGCTTGCCACTATAGGCATGTCCTTAAAAAAGCAACCCCTAACCTCAATTTCGATATACCATAAGAGGTTATATGCAAAGTACATTAGCAATATTCTATAGACTCTCTCAGACTTAAAAAAGGACTTTGGAAAAGAGGCAACATTACCCTTGGGTTTGGGGAAAAAAAGTATGAAAAGTAATACAGGGAAGAAAAGGCAATTGAGCCAAGAGAATAGTATATGTTAAGGAGGACTTGGTGGTACATATGATTGAAATCAAAGTGAGGTCAGAAACAGAGATTAGTCAGAAAAACAGAGGTAGGGTATAAGTCAACTTTGGGCTTTGTATGACATGCAGACATGTGTAGAATATTTTGGTAAGTGAGAATGTACCACTAAAATGTCTTAAGATAGTCATATTCAAATTAAAAAAATTTTTTTTTCTTATGACAATGTGAAAAATGGATTAGGGAATGGCAAGAGACCCATTCAGCAAGTCAACTAACAGTTATATGCTTGGGTTTATGCTACGTGATGAAGATAGACTGCTAGCCAGACATTCCTAGCTTTCAATAAGTTTGGTCTAACAGAGACACCATTTTAGAAACTGCTGTTAATTATCCATCCAGGTGACAGCTACTGAGGCCTAACCAAAGGAAAGAATAGTGTCAATAATAATGGCTTCCATTATTAAGCACTTTGTGTTTGGCTCTTTTCCAACCACTTGCCCCCATTAACTAATAAACATATCTTTTTCCATTCTTGTTTTCATTTTTTACCTAACTAAGAAACAAAAAGAAATTAAGGTAAATAATTTCTTGGTATCACATACCTCATAACTAACATAACGAGAATTCAAATCCAGGCAGTCTAATTTCAAAATCCACACTCTTAACTTTTATTCACTAGTCCAATAAGGTATATTCATCAAGACAAAAAAGTACTAGGACACAAACTAGAAATGTATTTTGAAGTTAGAACAGCAACATCTGGTTCATCTTGAGTCCAATACGGTCCTCAGTACAACACCTTGGACTACAGTTGATCAACACAAGTACTAACCAAATAAAGTGAATCAAGATAGAAAAAAAAAAATCAAAGAGATCTTTTCTTTAACTTATTTAGTAACTTATTTAGTCCCCACTTTTCCACAGGGGATATATTCCAAGACCCTCAGTGGACGACTAAAAGTATAAATAGTAATGAACCATATGTACTGATTTTTTTTCTATAAATGCATAAAATTTAATTGATAAATTAGGCATAGTAAAAGATTAATAGCAATAATGAAAAACAATTACCTAAAGCCATGGAAACCAAAAAAGCAGATTACTATTTGAACCAAAAGGTTCAAATACTTCATCTTAATTATCAAATGTTCTTCTATATAAACATTTTGGATTACTTTTGACTGAGAGAGAGAGAAGGGATGTGGGCAAAGTGGGTGAACGCAACCTAAAGGCACAGACTTCTGGGTATAAAATATACCAGTCCTGGGAATAGAACATAAAGCATCTTAACTATAGTTGATTATGCTGTTGTATATTTGAGAGTTCTAAGAGAGCAGATCTTAAAATTCTCATCATTTTAGGAAAAAATTGTAACTGTGTATTGCAGTAGATATTAACTCGACCTACTATGGTGATCAGCTTGTTCTATATACAAATGTTGAATCATATTATATACCTAAAACTAATAATGTATTAATTTATTATTACTGTTGTTTTATCAATTAGATGTGAAAATAATTTTCTGAATTAAAAATATTCAATTCTAGTGGATTTTGTACAAGATGTCAAATGAGTATGAAGACACTTAAGATACACGTTATTATGTATATCTATTAATACGTGTAATACATGTATTTATCTACACACACACTAATTTTATGCTTTGCTTAATTCTACCTACTACAGAAGAACTGCACAGTTCAAACTCAGAAGATACTTTGATGAACAAGTTGTATGAAGAGCAGACCAAATGGCAGCATCTAATTTTAGTTAGAATATGTTAACTTCCCTTGCAAATTTGCGATGAGTAGAATGAACTGCAAGGTTATTTAAAAGAAAAAATCAGGGCCCTTCCTGGTGGCACAGTGGGTTAAAGCACAGAACTAAGAAACTTAAGCCACTTCCGCATGAGTTCGATTCCCGCCTGCC
>NW_004567106.1:51589410-51616501 GCF_000260355.1 Condylura cristata | reverse complement strand
TCCCGGAGGAGATCCACATGGCGAGGCAGACCTCTCCTGACCCGCCCGCTGCTCCCCTCAGCAGTGTACTTCGTTGATCTGCCTGTTCTACTCCCCATTCTGTCTCTGGTGAATCCTCTCACCCTCCACATCTCTGGCCTGTACCCCAGTTCTATATGAGTTAATAAATAAATCTTGAAAAAAAAAAAATACATTTAAAAAAAAAGAAAAAACCAGAAATACTCGCTTTCCTATTATCCCCAAAACAAAGATTCAGAAGAGAAATGGTTAGTATGTACTGTGAAAATGTCAACTTACACATTAGCTGCTTTTCTGTTCAGACTCATCTAGAGATTATTAAAAAAATTTCTTAATACCTGAATTTTCAAGATGCCAACCACCTGAGTGGTTGAAGGAGTGATTGTAAACTTCCATTCTGACCTCCAACGACCATTCCTTAAAAATAAAAACAGCAGCTGTAAATAAGGTAGGGAAAATAATTTGAATAAATATTAAACTCCATTTAAATTTAATGTTACAGTATTAAGAGTATGGGGGAGGGGAGTTTGAAGCTGGCCACTCAATAGTTAATCACTGAAATATTCAAAAGAATCAAAACGTTAAACTAAGTTCTGAGCTACTGAATTTAATCTTTACCCTACTAACAAGAAAGGAGCTACATAATTTATGTCACTTCAGAATTTAAACACAGTCAATTTAAACACGTCAAGAATTTAAACACGTCAAGAATTAAAACACAGTTTAATACTAAATCATATAAGCTATTTTTGAAGAATTATTTCAATTGACCCATGTATGCCTCATTTGAGAATAAATTTAATAATGTTGATTATCAGGAAACTCAAAAATATAGTCAAGGCAATTTAACATACAGAAATGACACAAAGTAGCAATAAGTCTTTAAAGAATGACTAATAAACACAACATTCTTAAAGAAGTTTTGATATCTGCAAAGAAAGTAGTTTTGGTATCTGCAAAGAAAAGGTTATTAGGAGTTATAAATTTTCCCTCCCTTTTCCAACTCTGGGTTTAAGTTTCCACATAAAAGGCATACCCTCCGCCTCTGAAACATTTTTTTGCATATAAACTAATACATATTTGTGGTAAGAAATTGTAATATTACCAAAAGCTACTTGTACATACAAAAAGTATGCTGTTCATTTCTGACATCTAGGGAAGGAAGTACAAGACAATATTACTAATTTTTCCTATTAACCCCAAAACAAAGCTCTGGGGAAGAAACTGTTATTGTGTTCTATGAAAATACAACTTCTGAATTATTTTTTCAGAATCGGAGATCAATAATTTTTTTTTTATTTCATATCTGAATTTTCAAGACGTGAGACACGTTAGTGATTTGAAGGAAAGGTAATAAAATTTCCATTCTGATCACCAATGACCAATAGTGAATTTTATCCTATTTTTTTTTCTGATGGCTTTACATGGTAATTCCTTTTAATCTTTTTATTCTTTGCACACTTAACTTATATTCTGACATGCAAATTTATATCTGTTACGTTTTTCTTAATAGTATATATTTCTAAAACAGTGACAGGGCTAATAGATCATTATATTTGGATTCCCTTTGATAATCTTGTAATCTATGCAGAAATGGAAGTCCATAGAATGTTAGTACTCTCAAAGGTAAATAAAGTTAACATTTGAAAAGCACTATTATTAGAAGAATGTGTGACCTACAAAAGAAATGTATATGTTTTCATTTTGAGAATATAATCCAAAATAATCCAGAGAAACCTTGTTGGAAAAAGAACATGGCTCTATTCACTTCTATTTCATGGTTCCAAAAAAAATCATTCCTTCATTTAAGTATCAGTATCAATTAAAGTGAGTTCTAATCGTATACCTTATTGATCTATCTTAACAATACACACATATCATTACTGATTGGGAAAAAAAGAATTTCAAATCAAGTAAAGGTACCAACTATTTCAAAAGATCTTTCCAAAGGAATACTATACAGCCACAGTATGTGATGCTGAG
Source organism: Condylura cristata (assembly GCF_000260355.1). NCBI lineage: Eukaryota > Metazoa > Chordata > Mammalia > Eulipotyphla > Talpidae > Condylura > Condylura cristata. Next base: position 51,614,500 of record NW_004567106.1, on the reverse strand, counting down.
TAGACAGTATTCTTTCATCAATGGAGTAAAAAGTTAGCCTATAATTATATTCCTTCCCCTTTTGTTAATGCTATAGTTACAGATGTGTTTTAATTCAAGTTAACATTAAACCCCTACTATAACTAGACATTAACAAAACAGTACAGACCAAGAAGAAAAGCAAAATTTAAGAACATTCATGACTAGTCTTCTGATTTTTATTCTGCATATATTTTAGATGAGCTTCTATCCCTTTTTTATTTTTAAATGAAGTACATTGTTTTACTGCCTTGTTAGTAATTTGACAGTATGTCTTTTTACCAAAATAGACAGATTTTTACCAAAATTACTGTGACATGATGTTTAGAACTGTGGGATAACATAAGAAAATTTATCTTTTCTATAAAGTAGAAATCATTCTTAACTTCAATGATATAATAAGTCATTGTGGGAATTAAAAATTAATCAGATATGTAAAATGAAATAGTGAGAATAATAAACTCAAGAACAGACATCTTCATTTTATATATGCTCAAGCTAAAATAAACTATTTCTGAAAACCAACTAGTAAATTTACTGTATCTCTATCTAACATACTTGAAGAAAAACTCAGTGAAACAAGAATTTTTCCTTTAGCAATTCAATTTTAATAATATTGATTCTGTTATATATATTCTGGCACAAATTGTCATTCTGTAAAAATTTATTTAGGATCCTGGTAGATTAAAACTCCAGTTTTTAGACCTAACTAGAAGTATCACATTCATAGTAAGTCCATAAAATTAACTTCATATACCAGAATCTTCAGGAAACTATAGCTAGTCGCTAAGGCAAATGTTTATGTACTCCTTCACTAAAGGAAAGAAACTGATTTTCTTTCAATGAGACTATGTGCATTTCCCCAAACCTTCTTGGTTAACATTGTAATCTGCATTTATTTCTGAGATGATTGTAGTGGAGAAATCAAACCACGGACCATGGACCAAACCATTCCATAGATAGTGAGGTTACTGACACTTGCCACTTTACCTACAATAATAGCACCAACAAACTTGGCTAACAAATCAAAAGACTAATATACTTAAAATTAAATACTGTAACTGTATTTACTGCTAACCTTAGCGTGTGTTAACAAAAAAGGTTGGGGTAAAGGTACAGATCATTCAATTCTCAAACTGTTAAAGTCCTGGAAAGCCTCAGAATTTTATAATAGGCAGTATCTCAGAAATATTCTTACTTAACAATAAAGAGGCACAATGACTTGTCAAAGGTCCAAAATTAATAGGGCTTTGGTAGCCTAGATATTAAGAAGGAATATTGTAGTGATTTGTATACAATATTGTAAGGCATAATTGTAATTTGTAGTATAAACCATTATCATTATATTAGTCAACTAATAAGCAAAAAGCAATCCACATAAAAACATTTATGAACTATAGAAAGGATCTCTGAAAGTATAGTTTTCACATAAAAACATTTACTTCAGAGCCCTCATCTTTTCTGTTCTCCTCCTCCACATCAGTTCTGTTCAAGAACAGCCCCTTCTCAGAATGAGCATATGGGCCAACCAACTGGTCTGTTTGCAGGCACACATGTTCCCTTGGGATGCTTGCCCACATTCATTTCACTGAAAAGTTCAATGGATTTACTAAGACCTTTAAAGGATTTGGCTGGTTATGGAACAGATACCTTTCTTATATCAAAGGTTTAAAGTTTTACACTGTTTTGATAGCTCTTAGTCAATTACACATGAACAAGGGTAAGCAATCAATAAAACAAGAACTATAAAGAATTATAAGCAATGTCAACATTCTCTAAAACACAAAATTTTAACTTACCAGAAATTTTTTGCTTGGAACTGATGGCTTTCTATGCATGCAATTATAGTTTGCTGTCCATCTATTTTTTTACCATATACCTTTATTGGTAAAGAAAAACAAGAGTTAAATTTAGGGCCACAAAATGTCTAACTTTAAATATCAATAAATGACTGCAGATTGTTTAGTACTTCAGCAGAAACATAAAGGAATACAAGTAGCTCAAATCCACTATAGTAGCTAGAAAAACAAGTAGTTAAATAAGTGCAATTAATGACAAATTCTTAGTGGACCATAAGAGTTTATAATTAGAATAGCACAATTTTTTGTGGAAGTCCTTAGTTTTCAAGGGTTTTACCTCATATAACCTTTCTGGCTGTTTCCCAAGAACCAATCTGTGTAACCTCACAATAATGTATCTCACCATTTTTTGCTGAGATACTTTAAAAAGTGTCAAGATACAGGTGAGAAAATTAGCTTACTTATAACTGATGACCTGATATTTCACCTCTTGCCTACTGCTTTAAAAGTAATGAATAATACAAGAATGAAGACTCTAACTTATTAACCTAACTACCTATTCTTGATAAGTTATTCTTTCAAAAGAATCTTAAACAATAAAGCTATAATTTAAAGAACTTGAAAGGTACTTTAGGCTGTTACCAAATAATTATTGAGGGCTACATCTTTTTTTTTTTTTTATTTAAAGATTTAGTTATTTATGCACACATAACTGGGGTACAGGTCAGAAGTACAGGGGCAGTGAGAAGATTCACCAGAGACAGAGTGGGGAGCAGGACAGACCGACTGATGAAGTACACTGCTGAAGGGAGCGTGAGCAGGTCAGGAGAGGTCTGTGGGTCACCTCCGGGCCAGGGATCGAACTCATGCTTAAGTGGCTACCTTCTTAGTGCTGTGCCACCAGGGAGGGCCCCAAGGGCTACATCTTAAGGGGACTATATAAATTCTGTCCTAACTAGAAAACCTGAGATTAAAAAGGCATGTCATTAATAGTATTAAGTTATTCTGGGACACCATTTATAAACCAGAATACAGGGTCATTGTAAGAGGTAGCCAGAGACCAGATCAAAGGAACTTATAAACCATATTCAAAAACTTGAACTATTCTAGGTACAAGAGGATTTCATACAGGGGATTTTCATGCTATGATATACATTTCAATAAGTCATTCTGACTATGGAGAACACTACAGAAATACAAACAAAATGAGGGAGACTAAAAGGAGGGGGAAAAAAACCTCACTTATTTTCTGCCATATTTCATACAAAAAATGTAAAAATAGGCCAAACCACAAAAAGAAGCTTGGTTATAAAAACATGATGTAATTCTATTCCAAATTATTTTATTTATTCTAAGATATCATAAGTTAAGGAAAAGAAATTAAACATGAGATTAAAGATTCTCTTCATATCATGCCCTTTTAATTCCTACATGGATTTAATTCAAGGTACAACCATTTTAACATTTCTGGGCCATCATAACATATTTAGCTATTTAGTTTCTTAGGAAAAAATACCAATTATTAGAAATATTACTTGAAGGAAAAAGAATGACAAGTTTTAAAATGTCAATACTCTAAAGTTATTATAAATTTCAAGAAATTATAAAAACACTGACATATTACATAAAACAAAAGAAAAATGCTCCATATTGATGACTTACAGTGCAGACCCCATTTGGATAATGTTCTTTTACATATGCTCGCAGAGCAGTTTCTACTGAAGTTCTCCATGATTCAATTGCATTATCTGCTTCATATGGTCTTGGATCAGTTGCTTCCTTTCTTAAATGATCAAATTTGAAACAGATTCTGTTTTTTGGATCCAAAAACTTTCCATTTCCCAAGTCACCATGCTCTGTTATCAATACCTTGAGCAATTCAATGAGTTTTGGGGAAAAAAAAAATTAAAACATTTAAGTTCTGACATATATTAATATATTCACTCGAGCTTATTCTTGAAAACTATAATTTTATACCAAGCAACTGGTTTTACGACATGGTACAAAATAATATTTCTTCCAATAGAACTTCCAACCACATGGTTAAAAATATATATTCTAATACATTGCTGGAACCATGTGTTATTTTTTGAGAACTTAAAACAGTATATTATTTTTGTTATTAGTCTCCAACTTCTTAAAACTAATTAACTGATAATAATCTTCAACAAGGATGGTTATAAGGATGGATTTAATTCAGTGAGAATCCTCCTCAGTGTATCCTATATTGCTCTTAGGTCCACAATCCCATCTACTGTGAAGTACTTGGTTCTTGTTTTTATAAGCTAATAATTGACAGTTGTTGTCACCTGATTCCAAAATCTTAAAAAAAAAAAAGATAATCTGTTTAAGTTACATACCTTTAAATTATATATTTGACATTCTGTGCCTTATTTTAAAAATATCCCTCTCTGGCTTGCCCTGGTAACTCTTAATCTTTGACTCATTACCTATTATCAGTACTTCCTCTTCTCTGATTCAAATCATGCAAAGATAGGCTGTACCTTATAGTTTTTCCACTTATAAGTCCTACATAGACAAATATATACACACACCGGGGTTTTTTGGTCAGTTTTATGAGAGCGGGAGGAAAATACACCCATGCACACATTTTTCAGCACCTGGGTTTTTTCAACATAAATATCTCAAATTCAGCTTTGTTATGTCATGTTGTCATTCTCACTACTTACAGACTATCACTTTATTTTCAGGTTATTTCACTACCTGGGGAAAATAAATGTTATTGTGCACGTACACACACTTATACTGATTATTTTAATTTTCACTGGATACTTTTATTTCTCTTTTTATTTTCCTTGTAGAGTTTTTAGGTTTCCAGTCAGTCAGTCTACTTATCTAGCTAAGATAACCTCTTCTGACCTTATATTGAACCTATAGAGACATTTCCTACCAATTTTAGCCATTTTACAAGTTTTTAATTCAACTGAAATTTATTTCTGTATACTGTAAGAGACAGAGGTCCAACTTATTTTTCATATGTTTTAGGGCTAAATTCTGCTTTTGTATAGCTACTCTACTGATCTCTTTGTCTACTTCATACACCATCATTTGCATTTGACTCTATTGGTTGTAATCTATCTTCTGCAATTAAGGCAATTTTCTGTTTTTCTTACATTTTTCTTGTTTACTTTGAGTGTTTTTTTACCTAAACTTTGAAACTTTCAATGAATTTTAAAAAATACCTGTATTAAAAATTCAAACTGTGTTAAATTTATGTACTACCTTTTAATATTTTTATTGTTCGGACCCTGTTTTTATGATTTTCAAGAAGACAACAACCATTTCATTCATAATCCTATGCCATATTAAGATTACTGTTGGGTAATGTATATTTTAACTACTATTTATAGCATACCTCCTATGATTTAAGAAAATTAGAAAAGTAAATAAGCAAAACTAAAAGATTTCCTTTCCTGCCAACAATTTCTAGTTTAAATTACTTCCTGGACAATAAAGGAAGGTTAATGAGTTTTACATGAGGACCTGAAATTTATTTCAGGAAATTATTTTAAGACTAGTTGTTTTTCATTTGGGGGAGGGAGTAGGGAAGGTTAATTATACCAGAGGTTCAAAGTATTTCTAAATGTTTATGAATGAAGCTCTCCTTTTGTTTTATTTATATACCCCCACTTATAATACATAATGGTGGTATAAGTGGTTTTTTTTTTTTAAAGCAGTTACTATATTTAGGAGGGTTTCTCATATCCCCATTTAACTTAAGGGTTTTGTTTTTAATAAGCACAAACTGCTGATTTTTCAAATTCTCTTTTTATTGTCTACTGACATATCACAAGGTTTCTCCTCTTTGATTTGTCGGTTAATAGGCAAGATTATTATTTTATCTTATCCTATCTGGAACACTCTTGTATTCTAGTAAATTCTATTTTTCTTAACATTAATCTTTATATATATTTCTGATTCTATTTGAAAACATCATTTAAACTTTTAAAATCTGAAGTTATATATGAGGTTATTATAAATTATTACTTATTTTTGGGTTATCTTTACTAGGCTTAAATTTCAAAATTATGATAAGATTGGAAAGTGAGTTTAGGAGAGATTCCAAATTCGAAAAAGGTAAATTTGTTTGATCCAACACATCTTATTTTAGGATTTAATTTCTACTCTCACTTTCCCCCACAGCTACACAACTATACATTATATAACAAATAATGGCCAAATCAAGCTCTGATATAAGTAACCACCAAGGAGTAACTATTACTTTCTTTCTCATGTTCTAGCTACCCACCTCCTTCTTCAAACCATTTTATATACAAATCATGCTTCATATAAGCATGATGTAAATTAATATAGTATTTATTTCTTAATTAGAAAACTAAAGCAAAAAAAAAAAAAAAAGCCTGTGACCTTTTGTGGTTTCTTAGCATTTCTATCTTGCACTTTGGAAAGAAAAGATTATTTAGTAATTACTAAATGCTAAGTTACATGAAGAAATGTAGAATTCCCGAGCAACCAAATAAGATTTATGATATAAATCTTACTAACATATAGCCTAGGTTTTAGATTAATATAGGATTAATTTTTTTCCCTATTAAAAACAAGAAAGGAAAAAATAAAATTAAAAAAAAAATTACAAAAAAAAAAAGAAAGGAGGTTTAAAACAATCATTTTTTAAAATCTGAAGAAAATGACATTTGCTATTTCTTAAAGGGACTTTCTAATAGCACTATCAGTTTCAACAAAAGAAACTTTGCTCAATTACTTTGAGCAAAGTGGCTATGATTAATAGGAATTTCCCCCCCTACTTTTAGACATACCATTACACAGTTCTTACAGGATATATTAATCATTATAAATAAAACAAACATTCAGATAATGTGTTTACAGGAAACATACCTGATCCTCATAACCTTCAATTTTTACTGGAGTGAACTGGTCCAAGTTATACTGTGCAAATGCACTGAAGAAAAAAAAAAAAAGAATTAATAACTTAAAATTACATAGTACTTTTAAAATGTCAGCTAACAATTCAACCATTAATAAAAAGACTCCATTACAGTACATGGCAAATTAAATAAAACCATGACACTCCATTACTGATCTCATACTAACTATAAATACTATATAGATAAGGGTATTTTATTTATTCATTTTTTAAAAAAAGATTTATTTATTTATGCATACAGAATTGGGTTACAGGCCAGAGGTGCAGGGGGTGAGTGGATTCACCAGAGACAGAGTGGGGGGCAGAACAGGCAGATCGTGAAGTACACTGCTGAGGGGAACAGTGGTCAAGTCCAGAAAGGACTGCTGTAGTACCATGTGGGCCACCTCCCTGGCTGGGGATCGAACTTGTGCTGCAGTGGCTATCATAGCTTCACTGTGCAGTGCTTTAAACTGCTGCACCACCAGGGAGGACCCAAGGCTATTTTAAAAACTAATTAAGTTAGTTTTATTCAAAACCCTGTTTGTGTGCTAGTTATGGTTAGTTATCTGTAAGATACATATTTCGCTATACTCTGTTTCTTAGTAATCTATAAGATACATCTACTAGAAACACGGTAGGTACTATAAGAGAGGCAAAGAATAAACAGTGATGTTATGATCACAGACAAGGCTTAAATTTTACAAGGTAAAAGATAAAACCATAACACAAGTAGGAAGTAGCCTAAGCACTACAGAGAATATGTTTTTTGTTTTAAATTACATTCTGATGAAGCAAGGGTAGTTAGGGGTATTTTCATATGGATATAATACTGAGAAATGGTCTTGAGAAATTGGATAGTTTCTACCATCTTACAGAAATTGGAGGGACAGGAAGACAAACATATTTCAATTAGAGGAACTAGGGTAGTCAAAATAGGTTAGGTAGACAAGTTAGGTACAGCTTTTTAGAAAGCAGTAACTCCTGCATGCCACATCCCCTCCCGTGGCGCCTAAGTGAGAAATCCTTAGAGCTTGGCACGGTCAAGGTACTGGGCACATGGGAGGAATACATGGCCCTCCAGGAATAAAAGAATGGCTGATGCTTGAATGGTCACTGTAACTTTTGATTTGTTTCCTGATTCTGCTGACATACAACGTACTAAACCAAAGCAATGTTATGAACACTGTGATTCGTTCTAACGATACTCTTGAAAGGAATGTAGCCTCCAGTGTTCTCGATGTTGATTTAACTCTGAGAAACTTTTCTATAATCTTTAATTCTATTAAATCCTGTATACCAGGTGGCTTGTAAAAGAATGGAGAAAGCAATTAAAAGAATTAGCAAGGCAAAAGTGATAGATAGGGTTTTTGTTTAGCACCACTGAACCTTAAATACACAATGGTTTCTTAGGGCCCCAGGTTGGTTTCAGGCCCCTGACGACATCTCAGAAACAATAAAAAAGATGTATTATCTGTCACGCTTCTATTGAAAGAATCATTGTACCCCTATATTTGCTTGCCAAGGAAAATTGTATAAATGCTCTGCACTCTTAAAAATAAACTACATTCAGATATACACTCCTAGAAGTCATGTCTGTCTGTCACTCAACCTCATCCTTGTCCACCCTGCGCCAGAACTGCCATCCCTGAAACTTGTCTCCTGCTCCTGCTGCGCTGGTCCACAGCACCTGCACCTAACACAGTAGTGCTTAATTGTATTTACTCAATTGAACTGAAAGGCCCTGAATGATGGAATAAAAATGAGTACTGTACTTGGGAGGGAAAGCAAAATCAGTCCTTTTATTTTTTTTAAAGAAGCTAGAACTACTTCTAAAGAAGATTAATTTTACAATATGTATGACAAATTGGGCAATAAAACAACTATGACCAGAAAGCTGCCTAGAGTCTAAATTAGAAATGATGATGAGGAGTTATCTCTAGTCTCATCTGAATAATGATCCATTATTAGGTAATTACATGCTGTATTTGTAAGAAAAATTCTCAACATACAAAAAAAATTAAAAAAATACATATATGGAACATACTGCATCTTATTAAATCTAGTACATTTCTTCCACTTAACCAAAGGACAATGAGGATTTTTAAATTTAGCAATGTATCTTTCAATCTAATCTACCTGGAAGCTCTTCGGATTACTCATGATGGAAAGATGTTGACTGAATTTTCAGGCATTAGCTACTAAGTCGCCTGTACAAAGGAATGTTTGGTTGAACAAAGAAAGCATTACTGGTGAGCTAATAGGAGATTAGTAAATACAAAAGTAGAGAGGTAAAATTAAATTGCTAGATTTCAAATTCCTAACAGCTCAGAATCAAGAAAGATGGGGGTAATGCAGATGTGCACAGAGGGGGAGGGGGAAAGAGGTCGCATTCTATATTAGATGCAAACTCATATACTGACCATCTACCTTCACCTGAATTTCTCTAGATTTACTAGATAAAATTTTCAAATATTATACAAACAGAATCAGAGCAAATTTTCCTCAGTCAGGATTTCAGATATGGGTTACATGTTAAGATGAAAGCAGCTTACTAATGGAGAGAAGACACTGTAAGACACCTAAAAATCCGTTTAATTTCATCTTTCTCAAATGGGTCCCCAAACTTTATGTTGGGAGACAGGAGTGGGAAAAAGAAATTTCTCTGAAATCCTAAGGTAGCTGTGGGCAAGTCATAATTGCCATCACTGGTCCAGACATCATGTACTAGGATTTAGAATTAACTAGCTCTTTGAATAACTTCACAAACTCAGTAAATAAATATGTATCACGTACAGTATTAGGTATTTATGGATGTCTTAAAAAAATTGCCAATCCTCAGAGATCTCAAAAATCTATTAGTCAAACAGATTCCTGACAAAAAGTAAAATTAGCTTAAAAATTAGAACAATCACAACTTCAAAAGTCAAAATTTCTGAAATAATTTTAACTAATTTTGCACATGCCAAAATGTAGTATATAAGATACTAACTACTGTCAAATACACACGAATAGAGAATTTCATGTTCTATTTGTGTCCCTCTATGCTAAAAAAATTTCTATTCTAGTCTAGTAGGTACATGTAATTATATGTATTGAACTTGATATGCAAATCTATTTCAAAACACTATTTAAAAAAATTTACTTTTTATTTATTTATGCATACAAAAACTGAAGTATAGATCAGAGGTGCAAGGGGTAAGAGGATTCACCAGAGACAAAGTAGGGAGCAGAACAGGTGGATCCACTGAAATACACTGCTGAGGGGAGCAGTGAGCAAGACAGGAGAGGTCTGCTGTGCCATGTGGGTCAGCTACCTGGCTGGGGGTTGAATTCATGCCTTAGTGGCTAGTGGTGATAGGTTGATAGTGCTGACATTTTAACCTCTAAACCACCAGGGAGGTCCCTACCTAATAATCACTTTTAAAATATTTCCTCCCGGAAATGCACTGAACTATGGTGATGGCACATGAGTGATTTGGTGATGGGAAACCCAAAGGGATTGCAAATGAGATGGAAAAATGCACAAAAATATTTGGAGTATTGTTTAAAAAAAAAAAAAAACACATTTCCTCCCATATCACTTTAGTTAATACAAATATACAATACTCACTGGGCTGCTCCTTCCCTGAGAAGATTATCATTATTAAGCAGTAACCGAACATCTGCAAAACATATAATACATTTGGCTTTATTACTATTTCTTCATGTTTGAAACCTCTGTGTAAAAAGGCAGAGTATTTTAGTCCCTCTCTCCCCCAATGCAAGCAAGATCAAAATATTACTCTGATGGTCAAAATAACCAGAAGTACACACCGAGTTGTTAATAATAATTAAAAAAAAAAAAGTTAGGAAACAGAAGAGGTAATGAAATGGAAATATGTGTTATTTTATATCCTTAATTGTCAATGTAGGCAAACTGTAATGTATCTCCAAAGAACAAAGTGAAGATAAACTACACCAACAAGATGGTGTGATAAGATCAGCATAAGATAGTTATTCTATACTTCTTAGTTTAACAATATTATGAGTTTCAAATGAAAGTGTGCTGTAGGAAGTACTTTTTAAAGATTTATTTATTTATGCATACAGAACTGGGATACAGACCAGAGGTGCAAGGGGGCAACAAGAGTCACCAGAGACAGAGAGGGGAACAGAACAGACAGATGTACTAAAATACACTGTTGAGAGGAGCAGCAGGCAGATCAGAAGAGGTCTGCCATGCCATGTGTGTCACCTCCCTGGCCCAAGATCGAACTAGTGCTGCAGTGGCTGTGATAGCATCATAGTGCTGTGCTTTAAACCACTGCAGGGAGGGCCCAGAAAAGATACCAAGAAATAGTTTATGAACAGAAAGCAGATATAGGCACTTATGTCCTTATACAGCTCATGGTGAAATAACAGATAGATGAATTTATACTGACACAGATAACAACAATGCAGATAGTGTCCTGTTTACTGATTCTTCAATCTCTACTAATTTTAGATTCTATTATCTGACCATAAATCATTTTTACTAAAATATATGTATTAAAAAAATTGCCTATTTGCACACCTTTTTTCAGTAGTAAGCCTTGACTGGAAAAAAAACTTTGCTAATTTTGAAAATAACACCAATTTCTAAATTAATTGAATTTAAACAATGGAATCATCTAACTAAAAAAAAAAAATTGTAAAAACAGACATGTGCCCTCCCTGGTGGCACAGCATGTTAAAGAGCAGCACTGCAAGCTGGCCGTAGCTGCTTCAGTCTGAGTTCGATCCTCAGCCCCGGAGGTGACCCACATGATGTGGCAGACCTCTCCCGACCCGCCCACTACTCCCTTCAGCAGTGTACTTCATCAATCTGTCTGCTCTGCTCCCCACTCTGTCTCTGGTGAAGCCTCTCACCGCCCCTGCCCCTCTGGCCTGTACCCCAGTTCTGTATGCACAAATAAATCTTCAAAAAATACAGACATTTATAATTATAGTTATTTCTATCCCACAAAGCATCTAGGATATTTTACTTGATAAATATGATTCTTTTATCTGCAATATCATAAACACAATAATTAACAGAGGTATTGCACAGTGGTGTATTTTTTCCAGTTCCAAACAGGGAATACATACCTTCATCATGACAGAAAAAAAACAGAATTTGGATAAAGTTAAATACTTTTTCTTTTTAAAGATTTCTTTTTATTTATGCATGCATGCAAGAACTGGGGTGTAAGTCAGAGATGCAAGGGGTGCAGAGGATTCACCAGAGATAGAGTGGGTAACAGAATAGGCAAACTGACTAAAATACATTGCTGAGGGGAGCCGCAGGCAAAGAGAAGTTTGCTGCGCCATCTGGGTCAGCTCCCTGGACTGGCCAGTGATCGAATTTGTGCTGCAGTGGCTACCTACAGTTTCACAGTACTCAGACTTAACTTAACCTTGTGCCACCAGGGAGGCCCAATTTAATTTTTAAACTATACACACTCCCTCAATTAAAACTTACATAGTATCTTATATTCCACTTCTATTACACAGCTCACTCTTTAACTCAGGCCTACTGAACAGCTCATCCTAAAAGCCCAAATTTACTGTACCTCACCACAGAACATAGCAAAATTCAACACCAATTTCAAATAAGATTTAGGCAATTTTAAGGATTCAAACATTTTTTTCTGAACCTCTGTAGTTGAAGCATTTGTAGGGCATTTGTTTAGTTCAGGGTAAGGCATTTGTTTAATTCAGGGTAAGAACAGTACAACTTTTCTTAAAATTATAATTTATTCTTGGCTCCATGATTTGCACAGAATCAGAAGCTACTGCTTTGGCACATTTTCACCTTTATCAATTTAGTTACAAGACAAAGTCGACAATATATTTAATAAAACCTCCAACCATCAAATAAGTTAATGTATTACAGAGGCTTAATACTCAAGCAAAAATAAACTGTATAGGAACCATACATACTTTTAAACTCACCCCAAGTCCCCAATTTATTGCTCGGTATTTTATAGTTACCTTTAAAAAGCAAAATTACTTTAATTTCCAGATTTTTTAAAAGTGAGATTTGCTATTCTTCCCCTAAGTGTAGTTCAGTAGTTAAAGTTTTAAATGCAAAAGAATTATAATATATAGTTATATCAGCACTGTCATACACTTATAATTTGGGGATGATCTAAGCGATTTTTCAAGGGTAATCTTAATTTTACACATTTCACTTTGCCTGACATTTTAGACTCAAAACTAATGTTTTCTGAAGTAAGATTCCATTACACCATACATTATGAATGAAAATGAATAACTAAACTTAAAAGACATATTTACATTGTTTACTTTGGAGTACTGTTTAAAAAAATGAAATTAAAGAGCTCCATGCAAATTAGTTTTAGTTGAAGACATGATGAACAGAACATCTATGTGAAATAGAAGCAGCATTCTTATGGTAGTATATTCTTTAACTACCATAATTAATTTATTCAAATAGAATTATCGTATTTATCATAAATACATTAGATTCCAGCCATTAGGCATTCATTTTTTTTATAAAAAGGAAAAGGGCCTTTTTTTTTTTAATAAAAAGGAAAAGGGCCTTTTTTTTTAAATAAAAAGGAAAAGGGCCATTGTTTTAACAGGTTACTCTTATTGCTAAAGAGAAGCTATTAGTTTTTATAGCTACTAGCACACTGTATAACAGCTTATATTTCTGGTCTAAAATAACAAAATGTTTTTACATGCACTGTTATCTTATAGGCATGGTAAAATAATGAACCCCTTTTTGGATGTTCATACTGACATTTGAATCTTCTATTTTTTTCTAGAAAAAAATAGAAAAATGTATTTAATAAATTCTAAAAATTAATTAAAATTTTACTTTTAAGTGATCTATAGTCATTCTTTTAAGGTTAATTTACTCAAATAGAATTATCATATTTATCATATAAGTACATTAGATTCCAGCCATTAGAAAATCTAGACCAACAAAAATTTTCACTGTGACTGATAAAATTCTACATATTCCCTTAACTTAGTTGTTTTATTTAACTTATTCTTTAAAAAGAGCTTGATATAATAAGCCTTAATGCTATGAAAGAAACACTCACCATTAAATACTTCATTAAATTCTCCAGGAGGGGCATGAATAATGAACTTTGCTGCTATACGCACCTAAAATAGAAACAAAGATTTAAATGTGTCAATATCCTAGGCTTCTACTAAAATAATTTTTTTTTAAAAAGTGAAAAAAATATGAGACTTGTTTGCAACATGATATTAATACATGTTACAATATTATACTATTTCAGAGTTCTATACTAAAAAGGACAAGATTTCAAGGACAGTGACAAGTATTCATGCAATATCTTTAAGTTTATTACTGTTTTAATCACCTGATATAAAAACGATGTATAGACTGATTATACATAAAATATGTAATTTCAGAGACACATTACAGAACACCACCAAACTTCTAAAGAACAATCCCACATCCTAAATATTAAACAAGTTGTATTCAGTCACTCATTTTGCAAACCTTTCGTTCCAGGCAAGTCACATTTAGCTGGCCTGTCCTAGCAGCTCAGGGCATAAGGTAGGAACCAAAGCTGGACAGAATTCCCTCAAAGTGTGTACTGTCACACACATCCACACTCATACAACTGGGACAATTTACAACTGGGACAACATGCACTTCTTTGAGGTGTGAGAGGAAATTGACATAACCCAGAGAAAACCCACACAGCTGTGGAAAAAACATGCAAGCTCCACACAGGGAATGGCCTTGGCAGGAAATCTATTTTCTTCTCTTATTAATGGTACAAGAAAACATCATTTGAGGACCTAGTGTTAATGTGGCTAGAATGAATATACTCCTCATTACAGGTCTCATGTACGACAAGGCCTTGCAAAGGTTAAATAAACTTCAATTTAGGGTCCCTCCCTGGTGGCACAATGGGTTAGGACATAGCACTGTAAACTAGCAGCAGCCACTTCAGTGCGAGCTCCATCCCTGGCCCCGGAGCCGACCAATATGGTGCAGTAGACCTCTCCTGACCTCTCCCACCTGTTGCTCCCCTCAGCAGTATAATTCGTTGATCTGCCTTTTCTGCTCCCCACTGTTTTCTGGTGAATCCTATTTCCACCCCTGCACCTTTGGCCTGTATCTCAGTTCTGTATGCATAAAAATAAATAAATCTTAAAAAAAAAAAAAAAAAACACCAAAAAACTCAATTTAAAACAAAGGAAAAAGCCTTTGTAGTTTAGAACCCCCCAAAATTGAAGCAAAATCAATGGTTGCTATTGGTATACCTCTGGTATCTATAATGAAATTATAACAAAAATGAGGTTATTTAAATTGGGTTTTATCATGCACTATCATCAATTATGTCATTCACTAGTTACAACAATCCCAGAGGTAGTTATATATTTGCACATTTTTTTAGATGAGCTGTTAAGTAACAATCTGATTTCTGAACCTACATTTTTATTTTTTGCATAACTGGGGTACAGGCCAGAGGTGCAGGGGTGGTGAAAGGATTCAACAGAGACAGAGTGGGGAGCAGAACAGGTAGATTGACAGCTCACTGTTGAGGGGAGCAGCAGGTGAGTCTGGAGAAGTCTACCACACCAAAGATAACCTGGGTCACTTCCCTGGCCGAGGATTGAACTTGTGCTTAGGTGGCTGTGACTAGCTAGCTTCAGGGTGTTGTGCTGTGCTATGCTGGGCTTTAACCCAATGCACTGCCAGGGAGGGCCCCCCTGAACCTACACTTTTGGTCACTCTATTATGCTATTTCTCCTATTTCAAAGTTTTGGTATAGAATGAGTAAAATCCTCCCACTAAACGATGGAATGGCAGAATATGACTTTAGCTATCAACTGCCTTAATGCCAACTTTTTTTTTTGTATTTAAAATGTCAATAGCAACAATTTATGTGAAAGAAATTTCTTGAAAGACACAAAAACCAAAGTTCACCCAAGACTATAACCTGAATAGTTCTATAGATTTATCAAAGAAATGGAATTTATAATTAAAAGACACACACACACACAAAAGCCCATGTTCCATGTTTTCTTCTATCTAACATTTAAGGAACAAATAATATCAACTCTACACAATTTTTTTCCCCAGAAATAAAAGTGAACACTATCCAACTCCTTTTAAGAAAACAGCACTGTCCATACCAAGAAGCAGACTGATATATTACAGGAAACACAACTCTCAAGCCAAAAATGCTGATAAACATATCTACAAAAGTCCTCAAAACACACAACCCCCAGCAAACTGTATCCAAAAGAAAGGACAGGGGTTTACCCTGAAAACGAAGAGTTATTTCAATACTTGAAAACAATGATAGCAATTCACAATAACACCTGGCTAATGGTGAAAAACCTTGCAATCATCCAATGATCTGAACAAAACACTAACACTTATCATCCAATCATGATAAAAGTTCTTAGCAACTAAGAAGGCCCTTGATCTGACAAAATCTACCTACAAACATCATAATGGTGGTGCTAGTGAATAAAGAAAAAAAAGAAAAGAAAGAAAAAAAAGAAAAAAAAGAAAAAAAAGAAAAAAAAAAAAGAAAGAAATCCAAAAATAAAACCTTCTGTTTGCATGCAACATGACTGCTTACAATGAAAAATTTCTAAAGACCAAGAAAAACAAAAGAGGATACCTATAAACTGCTCAAGTATAAATCTACAAAATATATGTAGGTCTACTTTGGTGAAATACACATACCAGGATGAACAAAATCAAAGAAGAGCAATATAAATAGAGAGTCATGGTATGGTCATGGATTAGAAGATCCAATACTGTGAAGACAACAACTTACAGATTCAATGAAAATCCAATCAAAATTCAAGCAAGATATTTTTTTGATACACATCAATAAGCTGATTCTAATACTGATGTGTTTATTATTGATATTACTTTCTATATTTGGGGAACAAATGCAGATTAGTTTAGCCATGTATTAATACTCCATCCCCCAATGCAAGAAAAAAAAATACATATATATATATATAAACACATATAAATTACTCTAGTGCCTACCCATCCCCACACTCGCTAAGCTATTAAAAAGATTTTACACAAAAGAGGGAATGAAATACATTTTACACCCCTAATAGTAAATGCAAAGTATTAAGAGTAAATGAACTAGAAGGTCAAAACAATTTGAAAAAAGAACAAAGTTGGAGAGAACTCACACTACCTGATAGTCACTTGTATCTGCTCTTTTCTCAACAGAATGGAACATTTATATATTATATTTATCTTTTTTGTATATCTTATACAAAATGCTTGGATAAAGAGAAAGAAATAATAGTTTACTGTCCCAGCTTTTAGTTCAGCTTAGTACACTAAACTCTACAATAACTTTAACCTGGTAAAACTGAATGAAGTCATAACTTGAGTCCTAAATCAGTGCTCTTGACACGCAGCATCTACCCCTTCCTTCCTCCCAGATGCCTGGAAAGAAACACTGGTGTCAGGGTGAGGCACAGAGTTCCATCCAACCCCACATGTGCAGAGAGGCATCACTTGTGGCTAATAACAAAATCCTTGGTTTGCAGGAGGGTCGGGTGTACGTGGTGAGCAGTGCAGCAGGGCCACCGAGGCGTTAGGGAGTGGTTCGACTACAACATGTGACCTCATAGTCCTGGACTTCCCATCAAGACCTGAAATGATAAGGAGTCATCTAGGTCTGGAGTTCAAGTCACAGGCAAAAGGGCTGGGTGTGAACATTGGGCTGATCTGAAGGATGGTAGAGGTTCCAGAGATCAGGAAAACAGAGCTGTCATCTGAGCCAAGGCTGGCAAGCTGGGTCCAGGGCCTTGGCTCCTGCCCCAACTGCTACAAACCACCTTCCCCACAACAACCCCTTTACCAGACGTTCTCCAAAAATACCCACTTCTGGTGTTGACAAGCCCTTAATGACTTGTTATGAGATCGTTATGAAATCATTCCTAACAGGAGCCAGTAACAAAGGAGAGATAATTAAGTCTCCCATGTAGCTAATTTCTCCCAATATCCCACCTCCAATTCACAAATGGAGTTTAGAAATACAATAAAATTAGTCTGGAGCCCTCTCTGGTGATGTAGCGGGTTGGTGCTGCACTGCAAAGCAGAGTCTTGGCTGCTTCAGATCCCCGCTCTGGAGGTGACCCACATGGCGCAGCAGAACTCTCAGGTCTCGCCCACTGCTCCCCTCAGCAGTGTACTTTGTCGATCTAACTGTTCTGCTCCCTACTGTTTCTGGTGAATCCTCTCGCCGCCCCTGCACCTCTTGGTCTGTACCCCATTTCTGTATGCATAAAAATAAAAAGTAATTATTCTGTACTGATTTTGACTCCATTTTGGAAGTGACTTCAGACAATATTGTGTGTAAGGAGATGAAGTTAATGCAGAATATTTAATATCCCCTAAACTTATTCCTCTGCTATTCTTGATAAAATTATTGGCACCATCTAGAACTCATTCCCAACTTGCTCTCTCCCCTAGTCACATCAGTTTGTCTCTCCAGCCCAAGTAAATAAAAAATCCTCCTTTAATTCCATTTAATATCTCTTAGTTCTTGAATTGTTAGTGTAACTGCCCTTCCTCCAAGTCTCATCTTTCTCCAAAACTCATTTTCTACCACTTGCCACCAGTCTGGTATTTTTCAATGGTAACTGATTTTTTTTTTCATACTGAAAATCATCTAATGGCTTCCCATTGTCAAAAAGATAATTAGTATGACATACAATATACTCTTCCCTATCTGAAGGCTGTAAAATGTAATTGTTAACAGCATAAACTGTAAAATAAGACTGTACAGATTCAGACTTAGTTTTACTGCCTACTATTTGTATGACCATAAGAAAATTAAAATCAATTTCTTCACTTCCAGTAAATGAGAAAGCACACTTAGAAAAGTGTGGCACAAAATAAGCACTCAAATAACTATTAACTTTTTACTCTTTCTGCCATTTTCTAATTCTTATAACCTACAGGTTTCTAAATTTATCCCACATGTACACACTACTGGAGCCTCCCTACTGTATTCAGCCTCTCAAATAAGAACTCTTCTCTCTGACCTCTGTATCACTGCATATAGATGACTTGGCCACCTTTTATCTACTGTGGTGAAATTGTATAAAGCAGCATAGTACCATAATTATACTCTGTAAATCATCAGAAGATAAAGTCACATGAAAAGGAAACTCCAAGATCAAATTACACTATTAAAAATTTCTTGACTATTTAGTAGCACAACCCCTAGCAAATAATTTTGAGAGTTAATTTATCGAGACATGTGGTACAAGGCTTAAAATTATGTATGCTTTGACATCTGGGGGAAACTGGGAGAGCACTGAATGGACTAACTGCAAATTCCCATCGTAACTCTGCCCCTGATGATAAGGTTCCCTAACCCTACAACCCTCTTTATCACAGAGAAGCGTAATAGTTCCTGCTTACCCCTGAGTTTTCTGCCAGCCTAGGGAATTATTCAAGTAAGCCAAGCACATTTTCCTCGGGGAACTTGGAATTCACTCCACCCCTTGAAACTACAAAAACTGCTTCCCACAGCTTCTGCTTGTTCACTCTATTCACTCCTTTGCTTTGTGTATGTCCCTCTTTCCTGATATATTCAGTATATAAAACAAATAAATTGCTGTTGTGTAGTCTCATCTGTCTAGTGACAGGTGTTGCATGTACAGTCATGCCCACAACCCTACAGCAGGAATCCCTCCCTCACCAACAGAGTAAAGGGAAATGATTTAAAAGATTTCACTTTATCTGAGAAGTAGAAGTTAATATTTAAAATATATTTTAAGAAAGCAACTAAGCTGATATATAGGCCACACAGAACAGCTTAAGGAGATTCTTCAAAGATACTTACTTTTCAGTCACAAATTTACAAGTGTAATATCCCTATAACTTTATATTTTCCTGTCTTTTGAAAGATTTGAAAGGAGGTAGGGAGTTGCCACACAAAAGAGGAAAGGGTTGGTATGAGCAACCCGACAAAAGCTGCAGACAACAAAATTCCTTCACAGAAATGAAAAAGTTGCACATGAAGTCCTGAAATTCAGCAGCCAACCTAAACTAACTATGTGAAAAAAAAACAAGCTCTAGAATTCTTAGTAGATGAATTTGTGTTTAAAAACTGTAATTTACATCAATATCCTTTACAGATGAAAATAATCAGGATTCAAATTAGAGAATGATGTGGATCAAACATTTTAAAACCTCTAGACTTACTGTAATTCAGTACTAAATGATCAGAACCAAGAAAAATCCTGTGGATACCAATGAGGTGGCAGAAGATAAGCTAAAATAGATAGAAACTCATACACAACTTTAGGCAACCTTCCTTTACTCTTGACTCTTTGGCATATACTGAACCCTATGCAACTACAGAAATTAGAAGATAAAGTTAGCTTATTAAACAGTGAATACTGCTCTTTGATGGAGCAAACTGGAAGACGTGAAAGTGAAATGAACTTCCTAAAACATGAACACTGTGTCACCCTAGTAGTTTCTCATTGTTCAACCTCTTTTGGAAATTTTAATTGTGTATCTTGTGTTTATCTTTGAGTCCTGCCAACAATTCATCATATTTCCATATTCTGGACATTATCTCACATCGTCATCTCCTCCTTGATTAAGGCAGGAGACATTAGGATAGAGATTTCCAAATCTCGCCACCTGTTAAATTTGCTTGATAAGCTTTTAAAAAACAAAACATACAGATTCCCATTCCAGACCTACTGAATCAATCTCCAGATAATTAAGACCAAGAAATCTGTATTTCAAAAAATTTCCCCAGGTAATACTGATGGGTAGTGAATTATTTTATACCCACTGTCCTATACGGAACTATACAAGAAAATTTGGAGGTGTTTGGTCTTGTGAAGAAAAGTAATCTGAAATTTCACCTGAGTCTCAAGAAATGTGACAAAAAGATTCACTGCCTTACTTGTAAAGTAAAAAACGCTATTGTGTACTTTTCCACTTTAACTACAAGATTCTCACACAATATAAAAAAGTGCCTAAGCCCATTGAGAGCACCAAGCACTGCACAGTTGGTTACAGGTTATTTTGAGTACACTTAAAAATGGTAATTTGTTTTGATAGGTTTTCCTTTAGAATTTTCCCTTTATAATCACTTAACCTAAAGACAAAATCATCTGAATTTAAAATCAATTTTTCCTTATAAAAATTTTTTTAGTAGCTGTAAAATTTTTATTTTTACATCATTTTGTGCCTTTTCCCATCTCAGCTGTAATCCCTGTGGGTTTCCCATCACCAATTCACCTGTGTGCCATCACCATAGTCCCATGCACTTGCCTTCACCCCCATTTTTTATCCCATTCCTGACTCCACCCCTGTAAAATGTCTCTGGTATAAAGTTGTTCATTACTATTATCCCTGCCCCCACTCGGGTCCTTTATGCTTCTGCTATGAGTGAAACCATTTTCTTTTTCTTTCTGGCTTATTTCACTAAGCATGATTCCTTCCATCTCCATCCATGTTACTGCAAAAGGCATTCGTTTATCTTTTTTGACTGCTGAGTAATATTCCGTTGTGTATATGTACCACATTTTTTTTTATTACAAAGTTTATGTTTACATCATTTTGCACATTTTTTTTTCCATCTCGATTGTAATCCCCACGGGTTTCCCATCACCAAATCACCCATGTGCCACCACCAAAGTCCCATGCATTTCCCTCCCTTCCCCCCCCCCTTTTGATCCCTTTTCCTACTTCACCCCCTCAACATGGTTCTGGTATATGGTTCATTATTTTGTTATTTTCTCGCCTGGTCCATTATACTCCTGCTATGAGTGAAACCATATGGTATTTTTCTTTCTCTTTCTGGCTTATCTCACTAAGCATGATCTTTTCCAGCTCCATCCAAGTTGCTGCAAAAGACATGTGTTTCTCTTTTTTGGTTGCTGAGTAATATTCCATTGTATATATGTACCACATCTTTCTAATCCAGTCATCTACTTTTGGGCATTTGGGCTGCTTCCATGTTTTTCCAATTGTAAATAAAGCAGCAATAAACATGGGGTGTACCACATCTTTTTAATCCAGCCATCTACTTTTGGGCATCCTTAAATATGTTTTTACCACTTATGCAAAATATTAAGAAAACCATGATTCCACAAACAGGTATTATTCTCTGAAAGAAGCTACATAAATTATTTATCATAGTTTCAATTTTTTTTCTACTAAATCATTTCTCATTTACTCCTAAATTTCTCCTACTTAACAAAAAGTACCACTATAATGAATTAGAAAAAATAATAGTAATATGTTTTTTCTCTTTAGAACTTTTTTTAAAGAGTAATTTATATTTACTGTTGCAAGTCTTATCCTTTAGTCAATATTCACTGAGTGCCTTATACAGTGAAATCTCAACCCTGATGGCCCATTCAAGTCATGGGGGGAGCTCCCACCCTCTACCCAAAAAGTATAGACTTAGGCTTTAGTTAGCCTGTGTATCCATGTTGGTTCATAAACTATCCAGTTGATTCAAATGTGAAAGAGATGAACAGCACGGATTTACTATATGACAGACATTCTGCTAGAATTACAAAAGAGTAAGACACGGGGCCTGTCCGGTGAAGAATACAGGAAATAAGAACATCGGGTAAACCTATTAAAGTTAGTAAACGTTTTAACAAAAGTATGTACACATTGGTAAGGGAGCAGAGACAAGCCAGGGCACAAAAGAAGATGAGGGAAGTCTTTCAGTCTGTTTATTAAAGGATGAGCAATTTATAATGCAGACAGGCTGAAAGGCTGTATCTGGAAGGGGGGAAACATATACACTCTGGTAATCTGGCTTTCTCTCTCTGCAACCTGCTCCAACCTCCAGTAAAACTGTTGTTTCAAAGTCCACCAAAGAGCTCTTGTCTACCACTTAAATAATCAGCTTTAACAGCTTTATCTGCACCCAATTTTCTATTTGTAAAAGATAACAAGGCTACTTTGATAAGTGAGAGGATGTATGTTAAAATGTCTGGCATTAAAGTAGATATAATTTACTTCTCATTTCTTTTTCTTAAATCCAAAGTCTTCTCTTAATCTTATTATTCCTTCTTAATCTCTCTGCAGTATGGATACTACTCTTTCTGGAAATTCTTTTGAATTTGGCAATATGAGTATCTATTCTGTGCAAGATATATAACATTTCTACTTTAAAGGTGGACATTCCTCACCTTTTGTTTTTTTTCTCTTATTCCTTAAATGAATGTATATCCAAAAGTACTTGTCCTTTCCTCCTTGCTTTTTGTTCATTCCTTCCCCCCCCCCCCCCCGTAAAAGATATACTACCTCTGTGGCTTTAACCTACAAGGAGAGAATTTCCAAACCAATATATAATCTCTGCGCCTGACTTTTCCCAAACTCCATTTCTACATTTCTGTATCAGTAAGGAATCTTCACCCAGACATCCCATGAGCATCTCACACTCAGTATAACCAAAACTAAATTCACCATTATGCCTCCCTGCTGTGCAACCTCTTTTCTGTGTTCTCCAGATTTTGAAGTTTGCAATTATCTCTGACTCTTCCCTTTTTTATACATTCACAAACCAAATCCTGTTGATTCCAACTCTGAAATCGGTCAGCAACTGTTATTTTTTTGGTTTTGTTTTGTTTTTATTGTTCGTATCTGGTGAAACTACTTAAGTCTGGTTCCAACATTTAATCCAGGTTGCAAACTGTCCTCAACTAGCTCCAATGTGTTAGACCAGTGGTTCTCTGTCCCACAGAAAGTTATTGTGCATTGTAATGATTTGGGGGAAGGAAGGTACAGAGGATCATAAATACTTGTTAATCCCACACTGCACAGAACAGCCCAATCAAGACAAGTTATACATCTCAAAATATCAACAGTCCAGAGGTTGAGAAATCCTGTGCTGAGGAATGGTACAATTTATCTTAACTCACAAAATACCTGAGGCAGATATTCCTACTCTCCTGATTTCCATTTGTACTCTGACATAAACTTGCATCCAATTAATGCCTACCATCCTCCAAGGCAAAAGTAATTTTTGTATCATGTATTTCCATGACTCTGTAAAAATGTGTGTGTGTTATTTTTAACTGTGTACAGTATATATATATATATATATATATATTATATAGTTTAATTCACCCTTGAACTGTATCTACCAAACAGGTGTTCAAAACAAAACACTTCTGTGCGAAGTCTGAAAAAGCTCTACTAATGTTGCAGCAGCTATCAAGTTTCTGCTTACTGAGGAAGCTTTACATTTTACTGGTACAATAGAATTCATTCACCTATAGAATAAAAACTGGAAAAAGTATTCCTCTATAAATAGTTTATCAGTGGAGATTACTCTTCAGTTACTACTGAATTTACATTAATTGTGTAATATAATGTCAACTTATATTGATTTTACAAAGTTTCTGAAGCCAAATAATGATTGTATAGTGAAGAGGAAGTATATAACAGCTTAGAAGAACATTTAGCATTTAAACCATAGCCACTAGCACCACCTATAGCTTAAAGAGCAACTGGAATTATCTTTGACTACCTAAATCTTTAAAATCTACAACACTACTTTATCAGTGAAAAATTTTGGCACTATGAGGTCTTCCCTCAAAATCTGTCTTTACATGCTACTCCTACTTTTCATGAAACTTATATTTTCTCAGATTTTGCAAATTCGTGATTCCTTTTTACCTTCACTCTCTGAATCATTCTAGTTATCACATGCAGTATAATGACAGGTGCTAAACATGGTACTTTTCTGTACTTTGGAATTCCAAAATAACCAGGAGAAAAAGACAGGTTAAATAACTATTATGCAAAACTGTATTTAACACAAATGATCTGTTACAGAGTTCAGGAGAGAGACTAAACCAGCCATGAGACCTGAGCCAAATCCTGAAGGATGAGTTAAAAGAGTATAGACCAGGGAACAGCAGCAACAATCAAAGAGGATAAAAAATCATAAACAGAAAATTAAGTACCATTTACTCTTGTATTTACTACATGCCAGGCACCACTTGTACTTAGAGCAAACTAATGGAGAAGATACCATTGTATCCCCATGTTTCAGAGGAAACTGAGGCAGAGTTAAATAATTTATCCAAGAATACAAACCTTTTTGAAAGTATGATTAAATAATAGTATATACTGGAAATGTCAGGACTATTTAGGTTTGAATGGCAAGGCCACCAACATTTTCAAGAACTGAGCTTCCTTGTAAAAGTGATTTAGGGCCCTCCCTGGTGGCGCAGCGGGTTAAGGCACTGCACTGAGAAGCTTGGGCCACTTCTGCATGAGTTCAATTCCGAGTTCAATTCCCGCCTGCCCCGAGGAGATCCACATGGCGGGGCAGACCTCTCCTGACCCGCCCGCTGC
>NW_004567106.1:51585553-51589300 GCF_000260355.1 Condylura cristata | reverse complement strand
TCTTTTAAAAAAAAAAAAAAGTGATTTAGAACCCCACAACTAGAAGCTTAGGAATAGAGAAATATTTTTTCAAAGATTTATTTACTTATAGGAGTATAGGCCAGAGGTGTGGGGATGAGAGGATTCACCAGAGACAGAATTGGGAGAATAGGCAGATCAACAGAAATACATTGCTGAGGGGAGCAGCAGGCGGGTCAGAAGAAGTCTGCCATATGCCATGTGAGAGTGAGTGTCCCCCCCACTCCCTCTGCAGGAGACTGAACTCATGCTGCAGTGGCTCCGCTAGCTTCATGGTACTGTGCTTTAACCTGCTGCAAAACCAGGGAAGGCCCAGAGTAGAGCAATATTAGGACAGGCTTAGATGAGGGATATTAATGGAAATAGTCTAAAAAACATAACAAAAAACCTAACTGTGACAAATGTAACAGAAGGGAGAGACCAGATAAGAAATCTTCTTGTAATCTACTTTTCCTCCCTTGGTTTTATCACCCAATTGTGTAGTTACAGACCAGATATAATTTAGTTGCCTTTTGTGCATACAGAAGTCTGTAAACAATAACAGTTAACACAAGAAACAGCAGCTAGTAACCTTGTTAGCTGAGAGGTTAATAGGCCAAATTTATAACAATATAAGTGAGTTAACGTTTCAAGCAAGAAATATTTTGTTTAAGATATACATTGATGATGGAAGTGCTAAAATTTAGAAAATGAATATAAGGAACATGGCACAATGGAAAAAAAATGTTAAAATAAAGCTGAAGTTATAAACCAGGATGACTGAAATAATGGGAAAGGAGAAATAAAGGGGAAAATGAGCAGTGATATTTCTGCTTACTGATCTCTCCCTCTGGTGGGGGTGGTGAAAAGAAAGACGGTTACAAATTTGCTTTCAGGCAGGTTCCATTTGAATATATCTCATTACCTGTCTCCAGTGAAAAGGACCAGTGCTCAGGAGAAAAGTCTGGGATCAGGAGAAAAGTCTATGTACTTAAGATACAACTACAAAGATATTAAAAGCTGCAGCCCTCAGAGTGATGGATCATTCTAATTATTACAACGGGAGGGGTTACACAAAAGTCCTTTCCAACCAATTAACAAATGTCTTGGTTTTTAACCTGAAGCTACTTCCTGGATTTTCTCTATGAAGTGATTTAGGAAAAGTTCTTCCCATTTGAGCCTTCTACCACAATTTCATATTCCTAAAAATTCAACACAGCTGACCCAGAAAAGGAAAACAGTAACTGTCCTTGGCACAAAGTTTCTGTAACTATGTAAAAAAAAAAAAAAAAAGAAAAAGAAAAAGCCCTGCAGGATACACTACACAACAAATGAAATTTTAAAAGAACTTCTTTGTGTTTCTTCAGATAACTTCCTATTTAACCCAGTGACTAAAAGTGAAAAGGTCATTAAACTTCACAGCTTAGTGGTCATCACTTAAAAGTAACTGCACAATTAAAAAAGCAAAGATACTATTCTACATTAATTTCTACAATGTTTCCTACCATAGGAAATATAAAAACTATATTAGTAGCATAAACTTTTCAAATGTGCTTTAATAATAATAATAAACTTGTTCAAAAGTGATCCAAACATAAATTTGGAACCCAACACTATAATGTTTGGCATTTGTAATTTTTAGTAAAAACAAAACAACTATTATTTGTCCTTCAAAATAAGCTGTCAACAAATTACAAAGAAATACCCAGAAGGGAAAATCTATCAACATTTGTTTAAGGGAACATAATGTCACAAGAGCATCAATTGGGTTCTAACATACCCAGGTTTAAAAACCACCTGTGCCACTTATTAGATGTTGGATGAATGACTTGGGCTTTTAAAGCCTTACTTCACTTATCTGAAATGTTAATAAAACCCACCTCAAATTTACAACACATTAACCAATGTAGTATCTGAGGCAGATACACAAGAGTAGATAGAACCATGTAAGTTGTAACAGCTTTCCTGTTTTAGCTCTGCAATCAATAATGGAAATTTCTAGAGTTTAAAAAATGTATAAAAACTGAGATGGAAAAATGCACAAAATGATATAGCAATAAAAAAACACTAAAATATGTGAAAAAAAGTATGAAAAACTGATTTTTGAAAATTAAAGGCAAAAATAAACAAAGCAGAAGTACTAATGATTTAAATCTTTGTTCAAAAATGTCACCCTTAAGTCTTCTCTATTTCTAAGTCCACACCTAACATCCCTCCAGCCAAGACATTAAAAGACCATTTAGGTACCTAAAAACACAAAAATGTTAGAATTTCACTTTATCAACCGCTTGAATTTAATCCACAAGTTTGGTGAACATTTAACTTAAATAGCTAAATATAGCAGTGAAATCTAAATGTAAAAATATCTTCACTCTTACAAAAACACCAAATTGCTTCAAATTACAATTTTCATTAATTAAATCTTGTAACACTACGCTGGGCAAGCTTAGAAAAGAATTCCCCACTCCCCCAGCTAAGTGTCCTGGAAGTGCCTGATAATAAGCAGTCTTCTCATCTCCTTTGGAAAAAACTTCGCTATTTTAGGCCTTTACAACACATGGCAGGTCTATATTAACTCCCACACTGCGCACTCTCTCCTCAGATACCTAGCCACTTGACTACCCACCGCTTAGGTTGAGTAGAATTAAAACATAACAATCTTGGCTACCAATTTAGGGCTATCTGTATTACAAATGTGATGCTGCACAGCAATTTTTGTTAATCCCATGTCTGAGGATTGATTATGCAGACCTTCTTGCTCTATTTTAAAAAGTATCACTTTCACCAAAGGGAGCAGGGAAAAAAAGACCTCTAAATCTCTGCACATTCACATCGGGAAGGGGAGAGAAATTACATTTCAGTGCAAGAACACAGGATTTAATAACCCTGGGAACACCACTGCATTCCAAGTGCAACTATCCATCCACAGGCCTACATTAGGATTTCTAAAACACCAGGATGTGTGTGCGTTTCAGTCCTGGCTGTACTGCTTCGGAACTTTAAAAACTGAACACTGTAAATTAAGAGTGAACACTTTGAAAACTACCTTATTCACGTTATATCACTTACTTCTAAATTTGGAAGAAATGGCAAGTTTCTCTCCAGGAAATACTCAAAATTAGTAAGATCCCCTCCCCTCCCCCGCCCCCTCACCCCCAGGGATATGGTGCCTTACAGCAGCCAAAAGAAAGGGCGAAAAAGAGAGAAGTAGTTCAATGATCAGATTTCTTCCTTGAAATGCCTGAGAACTTAAGTCGTTCATCTGGTTCCAATGCTGTCACAGCATCTAAGATACAGTAAATGGAGTTGCACAATCTTCTCTCCCCGGAATCTTCGCAGGACGACCGGGCGCCACCAAACGGGCCCCCGCCGCCAACCTGAGTAGGAAATAACTATTGGGGGGGAGGGGAGATTTGGGGGCGCTTTTTTTTTTTTTTTTTTTTTTGGTGAGAAACTCAGCAACCTCCCAGGGAACAAGGGATATGCAAAGCCGGCCGCTAGAGCCGGGAGAGGCAGAGACTTGCACGGAGAAAGGAAAAAGCGTCGACAACCAGGAAAGGAAGTATTCTGTTTCTGGGAGGAGCGAGAAGTGAAGGTCTGCTCCTAAGCGATCCCCCCCACCACCCAGGCCTCAACCGGGTCACACTGCCCAGGCCAACAGGGCTGAGCACTGTCCCCGGGCCGCTCCCACGCAGGAACCCAGACCCTTCTGCAGCCCCCAGACCCCCGCGCAGACCTCCCTCCGGGAGG
>NW_004567106.1:51582197-51585453 GCF_000260355.1 Condylura cristata | reverse complement strand
CCGCCGCGCCAGGCGCCGCCGCCCCGCTCCGGCTTCCTATTTTCGGAGCCCACACCCTACAAGGAGCGAAGCCGACTGAGCAGGCCTGAGAGAGACCTGCCCCCGCGCGGGCCTCGAGTGACTGACAGGGGCAGCCACTTGGGCGCAGCGAGGACAGGGTGAGGAAGGGCAGCCGAGGGCACACGCCGATGGCCAATGCCCTTACCCCGCGGCCAGGCTCCCGGCGGATGGGCCGGGACGCAGCAGGCTCTCCGACCGACGGGCTCCAACGCCCCCGCGGCTCTTACCTTCTCCTCATCAGACAACTGCTCCTCTAGATCCGCCATTTTCCTTCTGGCGACAAACCGCGGCGGCGGCGGCAGCGGCGGCCACCTGACTTCCCCCTTTCCAAGCGGTCCTCCGCGCCGCGCGCCCCCGCCAAGGGAGGGGCCCGCAGCCCAGGCCGCCGCGCACGCGCACCAGGAGCCCCGCCTCCTTCCTCCTGGCCGGCGGAGCCGGAGCGCCGCTGTGCGCGTGCGCGGGACCCTCGCGGCCGGGCTTGGGGAGGAGCCGCTACCGCCTCCTGCTGCAGGCTTGTCAGTCTCATGAATATGGGAGTCTCTTCCCCCCAGTGACCATATGGACCCGCTCTGTGACGAGTACGTTCTGAACCTTTGGTTATGTTCCCATCAAGCCTTGACTCTGCCAGCTAAAATGTGAAAAAGTGTACGAATAGAACCTTGTAAAACATTCTGGTTTAAAAAAAATTATTAGAAAAATATTTAGCTTTCATTAAAATATGCATACCGGGTCCATGATAGGAAGAATGTTCTCGATATATTCATTTTTTCACTAAAGAAATATTTATTGCTCCTTTGTTGTCTGCCAAGTATATTGTATAGGGGGTATACACTGTTAAACAAACAAACAAACAAAAAAAAAAACAAAAACACAGAGAAGCCAAGTTTCTCAAGCAGCTCACTGTCTTCATAATTGTTAACTATATATATATATCGAGAAGTTGGCGAAGACACTGTACTATTACAGAGGAATACAAAGTTCTGGTTTACATGTTCTTATTCTTCTGAATGGATTTGCTAGGTGGAAAAAGAAAAACTAGTACAATCTGAATTTCAGATAAACAATGAATACAATGTCCCATGAAGCAGTTGAGGTATGTTTATACTAAAAGACGTTGCTTTTATTTGCTAAATCTGTCGACCCCACTTTTAAAGTTTCAAATGTAGCAAAAGAAGCAATAGATATATGAATTGGCTTGAAGTTTGTTAAAATAGAGTTGCTGGGCCCTCTCTGGTGGCACAGGGGTTAAAGTGCAGCACCAGGAAGCTCTCCGCAGCCACTGCCCAGAGAAGCGACCCACATGGGCTGCAGCCTCTCCTGTGCTGCCAGCTGCTCCCCTCAGCAGTGTATTTCAGTGGATCCACTTGTTCTGCTCCCCACTCTGTCTCTGGTGAATCCTCCCCTGCACCCCAACTCTGGCCATACTCCAGTTCTTGTATGCATATTTAAATAAATCTTTAATAAAAATAAAATACAGTTGCTGATTCAGGTAAATGTGGGATGTGGTTGGAAAATTTGGCATTTCTAATAAACTCCCAGGTCATGCAGTTGCTACTGGTTTGGAGACCACACTGAGTAGCAGGGCCTTATGTTTAGATAAGAGTTTACACTGGAGTCATTATATTGTTCACCTGAAACTAATACAGTGTTGTGTTAATTGTAGTTCAATAAAAATATAAATGAAAAGACTTTACTCAGTTGAAAAAAAAGCTGTTGATAACTTTTGAACAGTGCAATGACATAATCAGAAATATGTCTAGCAAGATGAATCTAACAAATGCATGTAAAAAAAACATGTGTGAGAGAAACTTAAGAGTTCAAATAACTATTCATCTGCAGAACACTGACATTTAGTATTTTACTGAGTGTTTCATGTTGTGAAAAATCATTGTTTCTTGTGAATGGAAAGCAAGCTGAAGCCATGCTAATGGAAAATTCTTAGTTCCTTTAGGGCGAAAATGGGAAGGAAAAACATGCAGTAGTAAGTGGGTGTTCTGTGTGGAGAGATTGTCATGAAAGACATCAAAGAGACTACATACCAGAATTTAACCAAGGACATCACTGGATGTAAAATAGCATATTTACTTTTTTACAGTTTATAAGTTATTGCTTCATTGATCTCTCACTGCAACATCAAGAATTAAGGTATTTGTTACACCCATTTTACAGGAGAAAAAGCTGAGGTTAAATATTTGTCCAAAGTTACACAGCTCCTCAGCTATTGAGTTGGGATTAGGACCAAGACATCCTCTTCTGTATCTTGTGTTCTTTATACCTGGAAATCTTCTTTTCTTCCCTCTCTAAAGCCTAGACATTCCCCACAAAATAAAACTTAATGAAGCCAGTCCCAATCTCTCCTAGACATTCCCCACAAAATAAAACTTAATGAAGCCAGTCCCAATCTCAGTGATTTTTTTCTACCACCTAGTGTATAAAGAGTATTTCTGGGTTTCCTTCTTTTGTTTATTTTTTATTCAACAGCACCTAATATAGATAATTTTTGCACAGTGGGCAGTTAGAAAGTGTTGCTTAACTAATTGATCTCTTTCTTTCTAGAAACCTCTCCCAAATTTGGTAATGTTTTGAAATAATTTCATACATGTCCATAATTGCAACCTTGGTGATATTTTTATATGTGGCTCCCCATAGTGACACATCAACAATTATGTATAATTTCTGATAATTCTTTTAAAAGCCTCCCCAAACCACCCTTTTGATATAGTTAAAAGAAATATTTACAGAATTCATGTAACCTAAGAATTCTGGGAAGGCATGCATACTGCCTATTATGATGAAAGATTCAGGTTCCTTAAGCTCAAGCTTCCTTTTCTGTAATGCAACCCATTACACCTGCAGGCTTCCATCTGGATGCATCTGTGTTGCATGTGAAACCTGGGGACAAAAGGAACTTATGCAAATATGCTTATGCTCTTGTTTGATGTGCCATAAGTAACAGAGACCTGTCTCTAAGCTGGGAGTCTTGTGTTCTATAATAGCATCCATGAAAATGTCCCATGTTAATTCATTATCTTCTAAGGAGGGCAGAACCACAGACTTTTTATAAGAGAATTTATTCTAGGAATTGACATTTAAGCATTTTGTATAGGCACTCGACACTTTTACTTTTTTTTTTTTTTAAGATTTATTTATTTGTGCATACAGAACTGGGGTACAGGCCAGAGGCTCAGGGGCGGTG